>NW_027460335.1:0-658333 GCF_050947875.1 Dermacentor variabilis
GTGCGAACCGTTATCAGGTAATATTGCTTGCGAAATCTTTTGGGGTTTGGACTTAAAAAGGGAGGATAGATCGTAAGAATAGTATTTATCTTTAGCTTCTCTTACAGCTAAGTAGTAAGGTTTCATAGATTTCAACATAGATTATATCTGTCTCAAACCGTGGCCGAGCCAGTGTGCTTTGCATTCCTGCATAACCGTTTCTACTTATTCCTTAGCCTTCGAAGGTATTGGGTGAACCATGGGTTAGTTTTATCACCTGATATTTTGATTAGCGGGATATAGTTTTGTACTAATTGGCAGTGCTTTTCCTTGATAAGAAGCCAGTTTTCGTTAACTGACCGAGAAGAAAACAAAGGTGATAAAGTGTGAGAAAGAAACGTCTCAAGTTCCTCGTTTATTTTGTGGTAGTCGCCTGTGTTTTAGTCACGGATAGTTTTCTCAATGACGTTTGTATAGTTCAAGGGGACACTGAGAGTAAGTTGAGGCAACTTATGGTCCATAAAGCCTAAGTGTGTCACTTCACCAAATATTTCAGGGGCTCTAGCAACAACTAAAGCTAAGGTGTTATTGCCGCGGGTTGGTTGGGTAACCATTTGGAACAAATTATAATCTAATGTTGAAGAAATGAATTCAGTCGATGATCCTGAAGCCAATAATTTTGCCTGCTTGTACATGGACCCCATCGATAATGATGAAGATGACATCGCGTGTCTCATTAATAACCTCAACATATGTACCTCTAGTCCGAGTCAGATTCTTATTGGCTATTGCAAGGATACTCAAAAAGAATAATATGCAGGACAATACCTTCTTATATTGATGTCTACCTTCCCTGCGCGGGACGTGGACTTATGTGTGTGACTGGATCTGGGTCCTCCATGTAGTCATCGCAAGCACTCCTGCAAATGCACATTTGCTTGCCATTGCAAGAAAGAGATGGCACTGCTCCCACAGACGAAGTGTATACGCATGAATTTATGATGATTAGCATAATGTCCGGCCGATCTGCCAATGCAAGCGCAGTTTGTGTGTGAAGGAATTAGATGCTAACATCCTCGTCATGTTCAGTAGGCGGTGTACTGATGCCGCCGCCGATCCACAGTACTACATATGACCAAATACTGAATTACAACCGAAGCACTAGCGAAAGCTTGCAAGTAATTACAGCCATTTTTCTGCCGCGCACTCCCGGAATCTTGTAAGCGAAGCGCTTTCTCTGCTGTTTGGTTTGACTAACCATAATTAGCGGTGGTGTAGACTTCGAATTATTAATTTTTTTATTGTACAGTCCAATACGAGAGCGGTGAGTTGATGTTAAAGGCTAGCTTGCGTACACCACTGCTGTTTATCTTTGTAGTACACAGAACTCACATGGAGATGTGTTTGCTGGATGCGCTGATGTGTATCCTTGTTGATAACCTCACAGAGGGCTGAACACTGTCATTGGCTCACATGGCACATCGCATTGTGAGCGAAGTGTTAACTTTAACTGAATTATAAGGGTGCGTGTACCAAAACCACATTCGGTGTATGAGGCACGCCGTACTGGAGAACCGCGCATGAATTTTGACAGCTTGGTGTTCTTCAACATTCACGTAAATGTAACTGCAGGAGCGTTCTTGTATTTTGCTCCCGTATAAATACGGCTACCGCGGTGGGGATAAAACCCGTGACCCCGAGAAACACCATTGCTGCAAGGCTACCGCGGCGGGCCTTGAAATTTAACTTGCGAATGCTTTTGTAGTGCCTCCTATACCTAACCGTGATTTAATGCGACTTTGCGTCTGCACGGCTTGTGATTTATTGCGACTTGTCTGCTTGACAACTTCGCACGGTTTTGTTTTTCAGAATTAGCAGAAACCTACTGTACCGTACCTACAGTCTGTTCGCGACTGCTTTCGTCCCTGTAATATTGCCGTTTGGTTGTCATGCACGTCGTCTTTTTCTTCGCACGCTCTTCACTTACGTATGGGAACTCCGAGCGAAGACCGACAAGGCTCTTAGTCGCTCGTACTGCGACTGCTTCTGTTCTGCGCATTCTTTGCCTCCTTTCCCTGCCGCCTCATTTTTATCCGCCTGTACTCTGGACTTGAACGTTACTAGAAGGGTAAGCATTGCAGTTTCTGCGATGCATTTGGGGGGAGTCAGGTAATTGCAGCTGTCAACAGGGTGATGTGACGACGCCTGTGTAGTTCCAAGGGGTACTATGCACATGCAATGCGATGGGAACATGCAAACAAGTTTTTCGCGTCGCCTTTCTTTTCTGCTGCGCTTCTTACAGGTATATGCAGGTACACGCTCTCTACCACCACCACACGCGGCGTGCAAACTTTTTTGCGCTGGAGTTACAAAAAAACTAAAGAATAAAAATCTCCGCTACTCATGAAAACGGGGAATGCCGTTTCAAAACAGCCCGATTCATATACGGGTAGTTATAACCAAGATATGCATTTCGCATGTCAGCAACATAACTCCGTACCAGCGTCTGAAATTTCATCTGACGTACTTCAATTCTTTATCAGTATAACAGTGCTTGAGCTGATACAATGCACATTTATCTATTAATCATTCCTCCTCCGCGCACCTATTCACTTTCGATAATTTCTGATCAATTCGAAAGCCGCTGGCATGAGCACTTGCGAGAATGCAAATCAAGAAGCCATCATTTAAGTCTATGACGGTGGTATCTTAAGGTATACAGCGGCGACTTTGACCATTATATACTTGCCACCAATTAAATATCATGGTATCCGACAGCTTTTCCAATAAAGAAACTTTGTTTCTTGTTTTTGGAGGAGCATTTAAGCTAAGTGGAGCCCTTGTGTGCTTTGTTCAACCTGCACAGCGCAGGCGGTCCTTTTTCTCTGCAGAAAGTGCAGTTGATACTTGCTTCTCCTGTGCCAATATTGTAAGTTTGTGGGACACCTTGTGAAGGGAGTATCTAACAGCTGCCTCTATTTCTCATTCTGCGAAGGCTTTTGGATTCTTCAGCAATTTTCCAAGGAGCGTTAATGGCAACAGAAGCTTGCTTACGCTCAGCACACCGAATCTACGTAGCAGAAATTCGCAGGTGAAGAGCCACACGAGTTCATGAAAGCAATGGAGCATACCGAATTGACAACTAGGCGCGCACTGTGAAGCCCAACCTCTGTTATATTATTTTTTTTTTCACAAAGAACTGAATATCCTTGAGCCTTATACGTCTCATTATCCCAGACAGGCAATATCCTCAATTCTATTTGCGACGTTGTTGACATGCGGACTGCATATTTTAAAGCGGAGCGTTCTTTAACTCTGCCTTCAACTTTCCCACTGCAGTTCCTGCTGCTGTCGGGCACCCGGGTCAGGGGCTGGTTCAAGGCGTGTGTGTACATGACGCGTTGGCACGGAGGAAAGGGGATTCGAGAACTTGCTTGGACCTTTGCGCCGCTTCGAATGTGCGCAATGCCCTATGGAGCTCCCTGGGCGTCGCCACACTAGTCTCTCGCAAGCTGCAATTATCCGTGACGCCCGAGAAGAGCACTGCAAAAATTTTGGTGCTTGACTTTGTGCTAACTTGCAAGTGCAAAGTAGAGGTAGATAGACTGGTAGAGGTATGAAATGGAGGAGAGGCACAGAATGGGTAAAACCGACACAGACGCTCAACGAGTAGACAAAAGCCTTGCCAGTGTTCGCCCGTTGTGCACAGACGGAATAAATTTAAGTACAACGTGCCCAACAGTATGTTTCTGCCATTTCCGAAAAATCAACATAATGCAAATATTTAGTAAAGCAATGAAGGGGGCTAGTTGGTGAACGTTCATGGTTATATTGCGCTCAGTTTTACAAACACGATATTAAGGAAGTACAGGACGTGGACGGACGGACGTGTTTGCACTACGTCCGTCCACGTCTTGTCCTTCCTTAATAACGTGTTTGTAAAAGTGAGCGCACTATAACCATGAATGCAAATATGTCAAGCGGACAACTTATTCAGGAGACACGGAAGCCGAGCCGCACCAAAGCGCACCGTACAGTCTAAGCGACACTAGCGAAGCCGTCACATGTCAAGTCATCACTACTCAAGGGCGCGGGTTTAATGGCAACAGCGGAAGCCGCTCGCGAAATAAAACGCGCTCGATCACATGTGTTTGAGGACACCTTAAAGAATAGCAGGCTGCCAAAATTGAAGTGGAGTCGTCAACTATGGCGTGCCTCATGATTCGCTTTGTGCTTTTGCTACACGCAGCCCTATATTTCAGTTAAAGATCGACGCTTGTGGCCTCTTACGCTGTGAATTGTGAGGCAATTAATTAGGTATACTCTCTCATAAGTGATAAATAACGGCGCACAACAACATTCATTGTCACTTTTTGTTTGTTCGCCTATTCTTGCAGTTCTAATACTCTAATGTAACCATAACTGATAGGAAATACGCCTGGCAGTTTCTGACTCTGGGACCATCTGACGCTGTATATAATATAACGCATGTTTATTGTGCATGCAGTAACAAATAATAAGCTTATAAACTTCAAGCAACACAGTCCACAGAACACGCTCAGGGTGATCTGTGTACTGCGTAGACAAACAGCAGTGGCTCACGCATGATAACATTTGCCATCGACTCACCACTTTCATGTTGGACTATACATTTAGTAAACTAAACATTCCCCTTCAACCTTAACCCTAATTATTGTCAATCAAAGAAAACAGCACAAAAATCTTCGTTTACATAATTCCGCATAATTAAAAAAAAAACAGCGTAATGTGGGGGTGGTTGTTTCTTTTGTCCACTTTGGTTTCACTTCATTTCTCGTTTCAAAAATTAAATTTTTAGTGCAAATACTTTCTCCTATGCTTCCCTTGGCTTCCTTGCTTGTTGACTTCATATAGTTGCGATTACCAAAAAGGTAGCCGGATTGCCGGGCAAGGCGAAGCATCGATTGCGCTAGAGAATTATTAGACAGGAATACGAACTAAGCATGGAAGTTTTATTGGCCATATGAACTTAAGTAAATTCGCTTACTAGCTAAATTAACCAGCATGGTGTCACGAGCGCACAGGCAAACATGAACATATCTCGCAGTATAATCGCGGAGTCTCGCTTGTGAAAACGCTGGCGTGAGAAACAGCCCCAACAGCAATGCACAAATTTCCACTGCCTCCTACTTCAACGCAACCTAAGCGTCGCGAACACAGCGCACGTGGAACGATCAGCCCTTGGCGCACCTCTGTACCGACAGCAGATAGCGTTCAAGATAGGACCGAGCTGAGCCGCACCATACGCAGCCGCCGCCAAAGTAGAACGTGTTCCATTTCCCTCCTTTCCCTGAGCACCTTTGGCGTGATGCGAGAGGACGCGCTTCCTCCCCACCCTCCTCCCTTCCTCCCTTCCTTGCGTGAGCGAGATTGAGCCACTATCGTCGTCTCACCCTCGCCCGCTTTTGTCACACCGATGCCACACAGTGCTTGACTACTCAGTTATCACTCTTGGGCTTAATACGGTAATACGCTTCAAGTGTACAAGTCATTCTTATCGCAATAATACCGGGCGTCTTACTTTCCATTATTCCCGTCCTCTTCACCCCCACTTTTCTACCCTCAGTGCAGCCCGGCTGAGGTGTCGTCCACTGAGAGACAGTGCGTGGTCCATCACAAAACTCACCTCCCCAATGCAAGAATATGTATCTCTCTCCCCAGTCTGGAAGGTTTGATGCCTCCAGGTAGCATAAGATGCTTCATTATTCAGCTGCCTACACGTAAAGTTTACGTGCCACACGGCTCCACCGGGCAAAGAGGCATTTTATATTTGCCGCCAAGTCCTGAGTGGCGCTGGCTAACACTCCCAGTTTTGAGCATATACAAATATCCAGAATGTGGACAATGAAACAGCCACTGCCGCACCACAATTGCTTCGCAGGCGTTACGCGAAGATAGTGGCGGCGGCTCACACCGGCGAAAAATCATTTCTACAAATCACTTCCGTTTTGCTCTCCCTGGCTTCATTGTGTGTTGCCTTCATTAGTTGAGAGTAACAATAATCGGGCCTATCTGTTACCCTTCTTCTCTTTGACGAGAAAAGGGGGTATATATATATATAATCTAAAATAAAGAAATAGAGTACGACGTACGTTGCATAAACGCTATATTGGGCTGACGTTTCGGCTGGTGGGCCGGCCTTTGTCAAAGCCTTTGACTTCGACAAGGGCCGGTCCACCAGCCGAAACATCAGTCAAATATTCTGAGCTTATTCAACGTACGTCGTACTTTTTCTTCATTTTACTACCGGGGCTAATGTGTATTCCTCAGCCACACACGCACCATATATATATATATATATATATATATATATATATATATATATATGTGTGTGTGTGTGTGTGTGTGTGTGTGTGTGTGTGTGTGTGTGTGTGTGTGTGTGTGTGTGTGTGTGTGTGTGTGTGTGTGTGTGTGTACGAGCGCGAACTGGAGCAACTATATACCTGTCATGGCAGGATCGTATGTTGTGTATTCATATATACGGCGTTTTATTTCGAATGATACTTCCTTCAAGTTCCGCGTCCTATTTTAGTGTGGGCGGAGTTTTTCGCGTGGCAAACGGGCACCCATAAGTGCAGGTCTGTACCCTTGCCCCGCACTGACTGTCCTCACCCTCGCAGGCATTTCAAGGGGTCCCACAAAGGCGAGTGGGAGCATGTGTGCCAGGAGTGCCAGTACTACACGCCAATCCTTAGCAACTACCAACGTCACAGGCTGTCAACGCGATGCTTTCATCGTCGGAAAGTTGCTCAAAAGGACAACGAGCAACAAACCGTCCTGGCGCCAGAAAAAATGGCGCAGGCAGCATTCGTCAGGTGGCGCAGCGAGCGGGAGTGCGAGGCTGCTTCAGCGCTACTAAGGCTTAACAACCCGCTGTCCGAGCGCGAAAGTGAAGCCGCTTCGGCCCTGCTCGAACTGCCCCATCGCTTCTTGATCGAATGCCCCATTTCATAGTCGAGGCTAATCATTGCATACTTGAGATGACATCAGGCTAATGTTTCCTGGCGCCATTTTGCCATTCGATTTTTTTTTCAAACGGGCCCCGTCTTGTTCAATTATGTGTCGGAGCCGATGTTGTTCCAGGTTGAGTACCGCTATTTGCTTTTTTCTATTCTTGGTAGCGTTGTGACAGTTCACATACACGGTGTCCCAGCTAAGTTTAGCCACCGATTGAAAATTATGCGAATGCCACCTAGCTGGGCAGAACCGAGGTAATGTTTGTCGTCGCATCTTATCTTTTCATTCCGGCTAATGAGATAATTACACATAATTAATTACACAATTTCTCAAATATTTCAATTAGATGATAAGTGTCAATGAGAAAATTAGAGAGCGTCATGAAAAACTACCCATACAGCTTTCCAGTGCTCAACGCATGCTACAGAAAGTTTTTCACTCGTGAAAGAAGCACTTGAATACACGCAAAACTGCCGCGCGATGGCCGCTTGAGGCACTTTGCGTGTGTTCGCGGGCTTTTTTCGCGATCGGTAAAACACTTCTATGTAGCACGTATCGGGCAAGCGAAAGCTGTAGCCGAAAATTTTCATATTGCTCTACATTTTTCTCACTGACACTTTTCATGAAGTTATATTTGAGAAGTTGACTAATTCGTGCAGACTAATCAGCTAATTAAGCGGAATGAAACAAAAATATTCTTAGCATCTCCAAGCCACGGCAAACAACATTACCTCAGTTTTCTCCAGCTACGTGCCTTTCGCATATTTTAAAACTCTGGTTGAATTTAGCTGAACGCCCTGCATACATACTCACAGGATAAAAAATCCAAGAAAAGGCAGTACAGCATTCTGTCCCGTCCTTGCTTGTTTTTTCCTGCGTTTATATGGGCTGTATTAGGCTACCAAAAGTGCGCCATCATCTGTACTTTAAGGAGCGTTAAAACCTTTCAAGAGGGTTAACTGTGGTGCGCGTAAGCATATGTGATAGCCTGCGTCCTTATTTAGTATTTTATGGTGTTTTAAACGTTTTTATAGGACAAAAACAAATTCAAATAGAATTATTTTGAACAATGTGGTCACTAATCAAACCCGCACGATATTGAAGATTATGGTCCTTTTCTTGGGACCATAAATATATGCATTTTCTATAGCAAATTGTATTGATCGCAGAAGTTAACAATTTCGTTCGGTGGATACTCCAGTTGACATGCCATTGATGGCAGCACTGTAGTAAACCTGTGATCCTCATACCGTTCTTTTTTTTCTCTAATTGTGAATCGCTATACTTCTAACATTTATTGTGTGATAATTACTGAGCAGCTCATCATTGCTTTTATACATTGTTTTCTATTCAATTCATGAACTATATTGAAGAACTTGCATCTTCATTCAGTAGCAGAAAGGGCTTCTGATAATAGTAATTTTTCGTGTGCCTACTGTTGGCGATCATGCTCTTACTGGCCTACCTTTAGAGTTGGATGATAAATGTTATGCGTTTTTTTTACTGCAGAGCCATAACAACATTCGCTTACTTAGTTGTCTTCCTTGTATAGTGCAACGATTTTGTTTTTGTTATTTTAATTTGATTGGTTTTATACATGTCTCATTTTTATATTGCAGCCTATCAAGCAATATTCAATTTCTTGAATGTCATCAAATAAAAGTTATGGAGTCCCAAATAAACCTGTGCGCAAATCTGCCTTCTTTGTCGTTGTCTGTCGCATTCTTAAAAGCTAATGCACTCCTGTTACCTGCTCCTAATTTATTGTTTAGTGTGATCACTACAATAAAGCAGTGATCCTCTCTTTTTCTTTATTTCAATCAATAGTGCTTCATGATTCTAGGTGATTCTAATGTTATAATCAACCAGTATCCTAGTTACATTTGAAACAGGAAAGTATTTAAAATAAACTAAAATTCAAGGGAAACATTCGGAAGATATTTGCCTGCTTGGGGACAAAGGAATTGTAATAGGAAAACTCCAACGCAAATTTATTTAGTAAGTCTGGCGTTTTAGAGCCCGACCAGTTAGGGCAGTGCTGTGGCAGAATACTGCAAGCTTTCTGATGATCAGATGAGAGCGACGGCGTTGTCGTCTTCCATAGAAATAGCAACCATCCACGGCAGCTCCTGTTGCAATTCTGGTGCATCATGTTCTGGTGCAGCATGCGGTGCAACATGTCCCGCCGTTTAGTCTCAATGTTTACGAAAAGTATCTGCGTGCCTGTTAACGCGGCAAAAACGCATATCAGCATTATGCCTCACGCAGTCTTGCCCTTCAGGAAACCGCAGGGGCTTATGCTTTAGGACCCCGCGCCTCAAAGCCTGGGGTACTAAAATACATTTTGGGCCAATTTTTCTTCTGTTTAATTCATTTGTGCCCACCCAGGCAGCTAACGACCAATGTTTGCCTCTGTACATAAAGGTCGAGACTTTGGCCAAGAGACCACGCAGCGTGCTAAGCGCTTGTCATAGGTCTTCGAAGAAGGAATAGCTGTGTCCAAGTGCCTCCTGGAGTTCAACCGAACGTGCAAGGAAAACGGCGTCAAACCCAACAGGCTGCGTCGCAAACCGACCGTTTTATCATCGTTTTATCGGAAGCCCTCCAGATCATTTCTAAATCTGAGTAACGCTTGCTTGATTCACGCATATATGAGTGCAATGCGACGATCAGGAAGAAAGAACTGGACTTTGCGTTACTCGGCGCAAGCTGGAAAATCGTATCGCCGAAACTGTACCATCGTTGTAGAACTTTGCAAAGAAAGCTTTGTTTTCAGAGGCCAGCAAACGCAAGGCATCGCAAGAAAATAAACTCAGCAGCTAGGTTCGTCCCGATTAGCCACCGGTAAAGCCTACAAGCACCTCCGTGATGGACCTATCATCCCGGCCTCTTTATATGCCGGAAGTATCCCCACCGGTCAAAGGACATTGTTTCAGCGTTTGAATCACGCCGCATTTCCCCCCAAATTATTGCCACCTTCAAAGACATCATACAATGAATATCTTGAAATTGGAGTCCATCAAGAGACAAGGCTAAAAACAGTAGAAATGCAGTACGAGATACGGACCCGCCAAGATAAAAACGTTTCAGACGACGAGGTTAAGGCTCTACACGACTTGAAGATCGAAAAGCATCGTTGTCCTTCCAGCCGACAATCACAACAAAAGTGTCCGTAAGAATCGAGTGGACTACGAGCTGAAAGCAGAAGATCTTGTTAACTGAGAAGCATACACCAAGACACAGGGAGATCCAACGTGACAAACGCAAACCTAATAATAATAATAATAATATTTGGGGTTTTACGTGCCAAAACCACTTTCTGATTATGAGGCACGCCGTAGTGGAGGACTCCGGAAATTTTGACCACCTGGGGTTCTTTAACGTGCACCTAAATCTAAGCACACGGGTGTTTTCGCATTTCGCCCCCATCGAAATGCGGCCGCCGTGGCCGGGATTCGATCCCGCGACCTCGTGCTCAGCAGCCCAACACCATAGCCACTGAGCAACCACGGCGGGTTAAAACGCAAACCTAGAAGAACGAAATTCTCTCTAAAATGTTCGAGCAACATTCAGAATTCAAAACCCCTTTCTTGAGGTTGAAGTCTAGAAACGGTCCGCCCCAAACTTCTACGGCATTCTAAAGATTTATAAAACAAAAATTCCTCTACTGCGCATTGTCGATTTTAAGTGTTCCCAACTACGAGCCCTGTACCCCCCCTCCCCCCCCCAGCCGGGTTTCATAAGATACTTTCTCCTCTACCATGAAAAACCGGCACCTACATGCACCACTCAGGGCAATTCGGGATAATTACGTCCAATGCCAGACCTGATGACGGACGACTGCATCGTGGTTCAGGTGTTTCAACTGCATGGTGATTCAGGACTGCAGGTGTTTCGTTGTTCACCAGAGTGCCTGTGCCCCTGGCGCTTTCTATTTAATGCGCGCTCGAACAAGAACCCACGTTGAAAAGGTCGCACTCTCTTTTGATCACACCTACCAGTTATTGGAATTTTGCCTTTCAAACGATTCCCTATCAACTACCAGTTCTACAAACAGACTAGAGGAAATGCTATGTATGCCGCAATGTCGGACACAGTCCCCGCATTCACCATGGATGACATAGGAAAGTGGTCGCTTACCAATTTCACCTCCAAGCCAAACGTGTTTTGCGCTACGTGGATGATAGTTTTTGCGTGGCGAAATCATCCCAAGTATAGGCAATTTGACCGCACGCTTGAACTCCATAGACCTGGCCATAGACCATAGACCCTGTACAGTGGAAAGTGAAAATTCTGCCTCTTTTCCTTTCTTAGTTGTGCCCGGGAAAAGAGAGCAACCGAACCAGCCCTTTTCTGTATTCAGGAAACTGACACCATATAGGACAAAGCCTTAACTTTATGCATAATCATCAGACCTACGACAGCCTTTCTGAAGTCTGAAGCCTCGTCAAAAGAGCCGAAAGAGTTTGCCCGTACCCCAGCTCCCGAGCTACGAAAAGACCACAGTAATACATGAGCTTCTGATGAACTGTTGCAGAACGACATTTGTTCACCGTACCCTACACCGACGCAACGAAAACGAAAGGAAGGCGGCGGCTGCCGAACCTTAATTACCGGCAACGCGCCGTGTCTCGGTTCCATACATTCGAGGTGTACGCACAATCGTTGATCACCGTAGTGGCTTTTGCAACGGTGAACACGGGGAAACGGAGTGTCACTTGTATATTCGTTATGTGTCAAGCAGGCAATAGTCTGGAGCGAATTATATTTTTTCCGAAGTTCCATTTCGTAGCGCCGAATGACTTCGCGCTCGTAAGTGTTAGAAAGGGAAACTAAATTCAAATCCTTGAAAAGTGGCTGAATCGCTTTCGCAGGAAGCATACGTGATCGCTCAAAGAGCCTTTCTTTATTAGGCGTAATTATTTAGGTTGGAAACGGCTGTAGCACCCGATACTAGGTAGCAGTAAATCAAAGCTGACATAAATAGTTATAAATAAGAACCTTCACACTTGCTGGCACTGAGTAACGTAGTTTACAATCCATACCGGCGATTTGAGAAAATTTAGTTGCTCTAACTTCTACGTCACGATCCCATGACATGTGCTCTTCGAAAAGAACGCATAAGCACTTAACTGTAGGTACTAGTTCAAGACATAAATTTTCATACTTCCGTACACCTTCTTTATCAATTATAAATTTTTTAGAACCCAGGAATTGTAAAGCACTTCCAATATGGTATTGCGAAGATGAATTGCTCAATAGCTATAATTGAGTTCCATATGATGGTTATGTTATATTGGTTGCATAAAGGCACAAATACATCACGTCGTTGTATGTTGCGACGTTTTTATTTATTTCATTTTTTTATTTTTTTTACCTAATACTTATACACTGACGCTTCGACGCGTATCGTCATAGACTAATATTTGTTGCAACAGCGTTCATGGCTCCGGCGCATTGTTCTCGTCATCAGCATAACTTCGCTGTCTTTATTGTCTTTTTCTTATTTCTTTTATTTTCCTCTTTGATATATTTTTCTTTATTTTATCATTCCTTCTGCTTTATTTTTCGTGTTTTTTACTTTATACAAGTACACTGACGTTCCGACACGGACCCTAATAAATTTTCACTAACTCACTCAGTCACTCATTGACTCACTCACTGGACACGTAGGTCCCACGTGTTACAAGTGTAGATCAATGGCGCGGCAGAGGTCCCCGGAGCCTCAGGGGTATGTGCCATTGAGCTTGGGCTCTTTCTGCACAATCGCCAGGATCGGCCCTCATGATGATTTGTTTTTGTCAACACCTTGGGACCCATTTTTTACCAGATCATAGATATAAACAGCTCCGCTGTAAAAAAAAAAGGAACTTTTTTCTTGGTGCCATTATTCAAGAGAAAAATTGCAGTAGACCAGAGGGATAGCTTAATAAGTACTTCGTTTGTTTTGTGTCCTGCATCAGTTGGAGGAGGAATAGATTTTTATGAAAAGAAAGGAAGACAAGTCGGCCAGGAGAGCGTGTCTCTAGCCTGCTACTCCTCAACGGAGCAAGGGGAAGTGGGAGATACAGAAAAAAGTACGTGCCAGGCGAGTATGCTATGGTATAATGAGCTGTGGTACAATACACGATGTCCAATACGCTGATGACCACTGCACACACAATGGACTAAGGAGTAATCTTGCCCACACAAAACGTTATCGCGCAAACACATTTCGCACTCTCTGGTCGTCTCATAGGCTCTAGACCCGATTTGCTAAGCCAGTCTCACGGAAAAAGTTCGAGAGAGACATTATGGTGCGTTGGGCACGCTCAACTATTCTTTACGCGCCTCAAGTCGTTTGTTCCGAAAAGGTGCGGGAGTCCAAGCGGCCAACACTAGACTTAAGTGTTCTTCGCTCGCACGCTTATTGGGGGCACACGCAAAGTAAGTGAAGTCAATACTTCATGCTGTTTAAATATGACTAATGCAGCTTGTCAATACAAATCAGTGCCATTATACAATGTTCCATTTTATGGCATAATGAACAATTAAACAGCCACAATTACCGCAGCAGCACCAGTACGTTGTTTTTTTGAGAAGTTTATATATGACACATTGTTGTACTTATCCCAAATTAACTCTTTATCAATTGCTGAAACAAGGTTAGCAAGGTGCGCTGTCTGTACATTTCCTGGCTGGTAATTAAATATGCATGCGCAGAATGATATGCTCAGAAGAGTCACTGCAGTATTGAAAGTGTCATGGCCAATCATTTCAATTTATTTTCCTTAATACACATTTAAATGTCTTATGCTCTTAAATGAATGCATCATAGGACATAACTTCAATAGGAGGCAGATGGACTGATTGTATTGATATGGTCACTTCTTAGTACCCACACAAGGGGGGGGCGGAGGGGGGCGTAAGATGGCAAGGAAACCCTGGTACAAAACGACAGCGGTTGCGTAGAAACTGGATAAGTTAATTTTCAACGTACGGTACACTACGTTTCGGCTATTTCTGAAAAAAAACCGCCATGCAAATATGTTAAGCGGACAAATTACGTAGGCCGCACAGAAGCAGGGCCGTATTATTTAAAGCGCACCGAAGTGTCCACGCGACGTTACGGAAATGAGCGACGGTCACACAAACTCTTCTGTGCCCACCGCGGTAGCTTTGCGGCTATGGCACTGCTAGAGGTGGCGGATTTGATGCCGACCGCTGCAGCCGCATTTCAACGGGGACGAAATACAAAACGCATGTGCACTTACATTTGGGTACACGATAAAGAACATCACGGTGTCCAAATTAATCCGGAGTCCACCACTACGGCGTGCCTCATACTACGATCGTGGTTTTGCCATGACACGTACAGCCAGAGAATCTAATTCAAGTTTAATCATTCTGTTACGATGCGATGTGCCATGTGAAGCAAAAACAATGCTCAAGCCTCTCAGGGGTTATGGAATATGGCGCCCAACCACGCTTCAAGCGAAAACCTCTTCCTTTGTGTTCAGTGTACTGCGCACTCAAACAGCAGTGGTGCACACAAAGCAACGTTTAATATCAATTCACCACTCTCTTGTGGTGAATACCAGTACTCACGTACGGGGCAGAAACCTGGAGGCTTACGAAAAGGGTTCTACTTAAGTTGAGGACGACGCAACGAGCTATGGAAAGAAGAATGATAGGTGTAACGTTAAGGGATAAGAAAAGAGCAGATTGGGTGAGAGAACAAACTCGAGTTAATGACATCTCAGTTGAAATCAAGAAAAAGAAATGGGCATGGGCAGGACATGTAATGAGGACGGAAGATAACCGATGGTCATTAAGGGTTGCGGACTGGATTCCAAGGGACGGGAAGCGTATCAGGGGGCGGCAGAAGGTTAGGTGGGCGGCTGAGATTAAGAAGTTTGCAGGGAAGACATGGCCACAATTAATACATGACCGGGGTAGTTGTAGAAGTATGGGAGAAGCCTTTGCCCTGCAGTGGGCCTAACTAGGCTGATGATGATGATGACTCTCTTGTTAGACGAAAACGTTGCAGAAATTAGGCTTTCGCCGCTAACATTACACTCAAAGCGATCAGCACAGAAAGCTTCGCTTACATCTATTCCCACTATGTGTGGTATCTGCATAACTTGTTGGCAAGCCATCCATTGACAATTATATTCTATAAAATACCAACGTATTGCACGTCACAGACTTCAGACATCCACACGTACACAGCATCGCTGCTGTCACATCTGAGACTACCTTGATTTTAAACGTGAAGCTAGTAAACGCGCCCTTTGTAGTGGAAGACATAGACGTGTGTTTGCACACTTTGCAATGCGGCTTATTGCACGGTGCGTCCTTTCCGTCACAGATGTTTTGGCGCAGGTAAGGGTGTACCACATCGGTCCACCACAGGGCACCTTGACGGATAGGCAAATGTGGAGGACAAGTGATTGCTCTGTTGCATGAAGATTAGCTGTTTAAAGAAAATGTTGTTTATGCAAAGTAAAGCTGGTGAGTTGATCAGAATAGCTTTTGTTTGATTTTCATTAGGACGCGCGTTCGAGCCAAACAAAATTAATGTTGTTTCTAGTGATGGCTGTTTACAAAAGGAATCGTCCACAACGGTTTCCGGGTAGTCATTATAGACCAAGGCTTCCTTCAGCTTTTCTGTTTCTGCCAAATTCGGTGACATCGGAACAAGTACGACGATACCTACACGCTTGAGTAGGGAATGCCTGTCTTGCAGTGAAATGGACGGCTCCCCTTGGGTAGGTATTGCTGGCAAGTCGGTCGGTCGGTCGGCTCGTTGTACAAAGTTGTGCACAGAGTAGCTTCCTTAATTCATATAATTATATCAAGAAAGAGTGTAGCTGATATCAAATAAGTGTGCGAATGCATATGAGATGGATGAGTCCACATAATTTAAATCTGATACGAATGTTGTAAGACTTCTTTCGTCGTGTTTCCAAATAAAAACGACGTCATTCAGAAATCTTTTGTAGATTATAGGATTCAATGTCTGGGGTCAAAGAAAACCCTCCTCCAGTGATGCCATGAAAAGATTTGCATAGTTGGGCACCATTTTCCTTCCCATTGCAATTCCGCCAATATGAAGAAAATGTCTACCGTCAAATTCGAAGTTGTAATTTGCGCTATTCGTAGCATAGTCGAGAGGGTCTGCTCATCCGTGTTTCCATGGGTGTTTGCAGTAATGTAAGCAGATTACTTTTGCTTTACCAGATTCCTTTTGCTAGAATGCCATCGGAATGGGGAATATTTGTACATGGAGATGCCGTGTCCATTGGCTCTATAAGGTGTCCTCAGGCCGTTTCATAATTTTGCTTCATGTACACATTATTTCATGCCCAGAGGAACATCTTCAAGCTTGCCTTCCTAGCTTTCTATCGCGTGCGCTTTCCCTGGAATTTATTTTGTTTTTTATATAGATCAAATCTTCAAAAGTCTGGGACCGACAGAGTGCTTGATTGTGTTTTTTCGCCCCTTCTTGCATTCCCAATTACGCCACGGCAATCTTCTTTTGGACGAAATATTGCTTGATTGTGGAATGAATGTGTTTGCAGTGTCGATGATAAAAGTGCTACAGCGTCGTCAATACTAAATACGTGATGAAATATCAAGATAGGTAAGTCGATTCTTTGAAACCATCCTAATCAGCGTAGGCTTTATCCCACCGAGGGGCCCGAGGACTTTATTCATGTTGTTGTGTTAAATGTAACATTACCGGGAAGTAGCCATTTTCGTAAGGATTTTTTATGACCCTCCAGTCTAAGTAAGGAACAAAAGCTGTCGAGGCAACCGCTAGGTCTATAGAAGAGTATGAAATATGGCCGATATTGGGATATGTCGGTTCCGTTTAAGTGGGCCTGTACTCGAAAGTCCCAGGAAAGTTTGTACAGGTTCACCAATAGCATCGCAACGGGAGACTGTCCGGCGAGTGTTAGGGACATTTCAGTCAGCAATGATAATGTAAAGTTCAAGAAGCTGGTGTGTGAGGCTGTAAATTTCAGTTTTCTGGAGCTTGTGGTTTCTTGGTGGTAATCAAAACAGGGGGTTACTAACCTATAAAACAGAATTGCTCGTATAGAAGCTGCTTCAAGGGGCGTCTGAAGTCCTATACAGGGTATTTCACTTCACTTGAGAAAAAACATTATGCGAGTGCTACGTAGCGCGACAGAACCAAGGTTGGGTTGATTGTCATCACTTGGAGATAACAAGTTACTTTTTTGCGTTGTGCCTAATAAATTAATTAGTCTTAATTATTTAATCAGTTTCTCAATAACTATAAAAGGATAGAAAATGTCAATGAGAAAATTGTAGAGCAACATGAAAAGTCCCCGTACAGCTTTCTCTTGCTCAACATATGCTACATAAATGCGTTTTCCCGTGCTTGAAAAAGCCAGCAAATACACGCAAAGTACATCGATTAACCTCGTCGTGCCCCGATTTGCGTGTATTCGAGGCCTTCTTTCACGCTAACGTAGTTTTAATTTAGGTATCTTTTTTTGTGGCGAGATACATACCATACGGCGCAGATGATGAGTTACCAACGTTGACGTGAAAGGTACAGTTGACTGAGGCACGTCTCCCGTGACCTAATTTGGTGCAAAAGAGATCCGTTGCTGAGAGAGATGCAAGCGTTATTGTTACGCTGGAGTCCCTAGCCCGGCGTGATGCTCCGGATGCGCGGTGATAATTAAAATATACGTAGTTGTCCCACATACAACACATTAGGTTACAGACACACGCACATATACCACATATAGATTTACGCACTTTTTAAAAGCTTGTTGCTCGAAAGAACAGGAACAACTGCACTTTACCAGGAGCCGAGAACGTGCCGCAGTTCCAAGCCCAACTCACGTGGAAAGTCAGGTGCGGCATATACCCAATGGCACATAAGGCCGCGTTCAGGGCCTTATTGGCAAGAAATAAAGAAGCCAGGGCATACACAGCATGTTTCTATCTTTAAAAAAAGAAGGGAAGGAAAAAAAGAAACAGTGGCCTCAGGGCCTGGTCTGGTCCAACCACTACATCTAAAAAAAGATTATTACAATACCGATTATTTCCTCTCTTGGAGACAATTATTCTTTTCTTTTTTGGCATGTGGTGCATGTGAGTCTCAAGTGAATTCATCGAAGCACACAGCATACTCAATGGAACATACTGGGACACAAGTTGGCGTGAAAGAGGTTGATTGAAGAGTGGCACATACCAGTGTCGCGTGCTCAGTTACCCAAGTTGGGCAAACGGTTGGTTTAAAACATGGTAGACTCAGTCCAACATCCCGATGCTCAGCGAATTAAAACATTGACTACCCAATGAAGCAGGCTTATGATAAAATAACCAGATTCAAACACACACAGACGCCGGAAAGTGCGTGAAGTATCCTAAGAATCTCATTCTTAGGATACTTCCGGTGCTCGGAAAACCAACTTGCAGGCATGCCAGAAAAAGGTGCAGTGCTCATTACATATTGACATCAGCTAATACATAACAATGCGACAGAGCCTGTGTGTTGTGTCTCTCTACCCAAGGACCTCGCATGGGTTTGCGCAAAAACAACCAAGAAGTCAATATGGAAAGTAGTTGGTGGTGTGAAACCCATGCAATAATTGTTGGAAGGTAAGGTAGGCCTTGTTCACCAAATTTTCTTTTTATGAGGTTAAACGTTTATAGGACAGAATATGTGCGAATGCCAGACTTGAAGAACACCAGCCCTTACTGTCCGCAGGAAAACCTGAATGCCTTGGCTTTCGCTGCAATGAGCTCTACACATTTGGAAGAATTAATGGTGTTTTTGTCTTTACGAAAGCAGCATACGCGCGAACTGATTGAAACCTTCTACGTCAGACGGAAAGCAGATGGTTGCTTTAGCCAGCCACAAATGGTCATGAAAAGGGTGTAATATGTGTACGTTGCGAGCACGTGGCAGACACTAAATGGTCAATATGAATGTTCCTAAAACATTTCATACAGGCCCTTTTTGTTTCGTTATGTTTCATGCACGTAGGTACGTATGTCAGCATTGTTCTAAAAAATCGTAGTTGGGAGTAAGCCCGTGTCATGTGCAAGTGCTTTTATTGCCGCTTCGTCAGCGCTGCACGAATGATAGGGCGAGATGGTTTGCTGAGTTCAAGGATCGTTTGCTATTAATATTATTGCGAATTGAACATTGAAGGCCATGTGTGCAAATAAAGGGTACGCTGATATATAACCACTTGTCAACCATATGTGAAATCTTCACAGAAAAACGTGCGGCGCCGAAACTCTTCAGGGCGTAGTGCCTTTTGTCCTCTTATACCTTCCAACGTCTCAACATACAGTTCCATCTCTGGCAAAGTAAAGATCAAAACAGCCTTTGGAGGAGTATGCTAGGTACTGGGCCTATCCTTTTTGGTCATAATACGTCGACGACTTGTGTTTAAATTTCGCCTTTTCTCTGTACTTTTCACGTGTTTCCTTAAGCCAATTCCATTTCCAACAGCTCTACAGGTAATATCAGCAGGCCACTTTGAGTACCGTTTCTTAAAACCACCCGCCTTCCTGAAATAGACGCTTCGTTGAAATCTGCGCATTATGTTGGGCTCTAGCATGTGTAAACCTTGCCTGTGAAGGCCACAAAGCTTTCGATACTATTAAGGCCGCCCCTTCTTTCCAGTGGCAACACGAATTTTTGAAGACTTCACAGGACAATTTCATGTCGTTACAGTTCCCCAAGCGTTGGACTACGGCGAAGGAATGTATTGTCTCCATTCCTACCCCGCAAACCTGGCGAATCAAGACCGAACCACAGGCGGCTAATCGTACGCGTCTGTCTACGCGTCACGCGCCTGCGAGGCCGCGCGCGCCTGTCCTACGCGTCTACATAGGCGAGACGCGCATGCAGCGCGCACCTCAGGGAGTTATTGATCTTAACGTCATTCTGAGCGTGCGCGACAGAAGTATACCGTCAAATCAGAATGAAGCGACGTGCGCCACTTCATTCTGGTTTTTTTGCTGCACTATCGATGGAGCTGCATCAATGGCTATCTCTGCAAGCATTCTTGAGCAGATATGTGCATGCAGCAGACCTTGCTCTGGTAGTTCTAGCTAGTGCTACTCGTGCAATAACACTCCCAGAGCCTTATCTTATGCATATATACACCCTAGGAAGTTGATGGAGGTATAGTCTGCACTGTGGCTCAATTGGTCTTGGGTTTAGCTCCCACCAGTGGCAAGTTATCTTTTTGTCCACTTTCACTTCACTTCTCCTTGTAACATCGACATCACAAATGAAATGAGTTACTTTCCCCCCTGATTTATTACGTTTCCTTGCTTGTAGCTTTCTTTACTTAAATGATATTGCGCGACATAAAAACGACACGGACGTGAAAGAAGACGACACACCAAGCGCAAACTTTGCCTTGCAACTAAACGTATGTTGTTGCAAGACAGTTGTTTATCTCTTTGATGTGCCCATGCTCACTGAACCTGTCTGGCAGCAAGGAACTTTTTTGAGTTCACCATCTGTGCATGTCCGAGTTTGTCCATGCATCTAAGGGTGCCTGTACATGCCTGTTAAGAAAAGAAGAATATAATGTACCTTTAACCAGGCCCAATAGGAAACTTCATTTATATGCTGGAAGTTGTGATGCGTTGTGTCGGGGGCCATTCTAACACTAAAAGCATTTTCCGAATTCTTTAACTATTAGAGGAGACAGCAGAAAGTGAAGAAATGCCTTGCCACCATCTAGCCAAGAGACGACCTTTTATGGCAACATAGACAACCTCTCGTTTAGCCAGGACTAGCATCCACAAGCCACATTCCTTATTTGCCACCTCCCATATCGAGCATGAGTACATTTGCATCACAAGCCACGCGCCCTTCTTTATTTCTTTTGTTACATGGCTCACTTCAGGAGTTGGTTTTGTATGCTCTGCATAGGATGTTTGGCCACGTCATTGACCGTAATCAGTGACATTGATGGAAGTGCGAAAATAAGGCATTTGTACATAGGACCCTGCTTTTCTGACAGGAAGCACGACTACCTGAGAGAAGCCGTAAACAGCATGTGAGCTTTAAAAATTGTTGTGGCTGTTCTTGTTCTGTACAGCAGTTTATTACTTTGCAGACACTATCGTCACCAGGCGACTTGCACGCCATCTCTTTTCTGTTTATGATACTGAAGCTAGGTGTGGGAGCCTTTTAAGGAACAGCATGTACCAGGTAATCACTGTACAATTTTTACGATTGCTGTAATTGGTCTTTGTGTTTGAATTTCATTCCTACAGTTTATTCCATTTTACGTTGTAATTGTGCATTTAAATTTTGCATTAGCCTATGTGAACGTTAGTCTTTCATAAGCTAAATAAGTTATTGTTTTCCACGAAGTACTGAAGCAATGTTTTGGTATTAAGACACATAGTATCCACATGTATAGGAAAAATATGAATTCTCATGCTGGTATTGTACTGAAAGCAGTAAACGTACATATGACTGCCATAGTTGCTTGCATCAGTTGCATCACTGGAGCGCAAGTAGCCTTAGACCATGGAGCTGCTTCAAGGCTGCTTCCTTCGACACACCAGGGTGGTGCCCCTGCCAGTGGACCTCCCCAGCACTGCTGCAGAACTATGCCATTAGATTACGCCTAGCATCTGCAACTTAAGCTTCAGAATTTCTCGCACGTGTGGTAAGAAGTGGAAGGCAGCTATGTTCCGAGCAATCCCTTGACATGCCTTGCCGCCAGTGCCCATGCACAACATTCCCGAAAGTGTCCTCCGTGTATGTGAGATGACGCAAGTGTGCATTCAGGATGGCCAGGAAGTTGTGCAAGATGCATGCTGCTTTGATGACAAAGTCAACATTCTCCGGCTTCAAAAGAATGGTTCGGAGGAGTATGCGCCAACGTGCTGCCGTAATCGCAAAGGCATTTACCACGCACCTCCTGGAACAAAAAAGAGAACATTATTGCATTGCCTCCAGCCTGAACAAAAAACAATACCTTCCTTTATAAGAAAAAAGTTCAGGCGGGTTGGAAGCGCTTGCTTGTACATAGTTTTGGGCTGCATAATACTTTAGAACAGAATAAAGAAAAGAAAACGCTAATGCTGCTTCTTGTGTAGTCATCTCCAATTTTTTTTCTTTTCTCTTTCCGAGGTATCCAAGAAAAGTTGTTGATGTGAATTGTGATAGGTAAGCTAACAACAAACGGTTAGAATGCGAGCCGTCACACTGAGTATCAGCTAATAATGAGCCATGATTAATTCGTTAAGTAGATATTTCATGGGCATACCGTCACTGTCCGTTACAGTTGTGTACCAAGACAACACTGGCTTCAATGTGCAATTTTGTGGACACACAGCTGTATTTTCCAACCCATTGCATGTTATACAACACCACACTTAATGGTGAAAGTATCTGATTGTGGAAATTCGTAACGCAAAGCTTAATAAAGGCTTCTTGAGCGATACTAATAAGAAATGTGTACTTTTCCTGGGTTTTCAGTAACAATGTCCACAGATGATAGTGGCTAATTTATGGTGAACTGGATGCATTCTTCTATAAATTTATGTTTCATTTTAAAATAACAAAACAATAAATTATGGGGTTTTATGTGCTTAAACCACTTTCTGATTATGAGGCACGCCGTAACGGAGGACTTCGGAAATTTCGACCACCTGGGGTTCTTTAACGTGCACCTAAACCTAAGTACACGGGTGTTTTCGCATTTCACCCCCATCGAACTGCGGCCGCCGTGGCCGGGATTCGATCCCGCGACCTCGTGCTCAATTAAAATTTAACCACACTGACTGCAAATTTTTTACCATCTCAGTAATTTTATCTTACCGTGCTCGGCTCAGTCGATAGATGAACACACGTTGTGCATCATTCAGATGCTTTGCAGGAAACTGGCTAATAAAATCGCTGCGCATCTGGAATGCCTTGTCCCCAATGAATGTGAAAGGCGCAATGGTGGCTGTTGTTCCAAGATGTCGAGCACAAGCAGGCACAGAGAGCCATTCTTATTGGAGGGATTTTGCAAATGTAGAGATCTGGAAGACACCATCCCTGCTATGACGGCCTTCTGCTCCTACATGTATCAGAACGCACTTGTAGCTGCTGCTGACAATAGCCATCAGTACGACTGAAAAGCTGCCCTAAAAACTGGCGCTCAAGAATGACACAAGAGGCATGAGTGCACCAATCATAATGCAAGGGTGACAGGCAGTTAATAAGCAAAGTGAAGGGGCACCTTTCCAACTGCTAGGTCATCCACTACACCAAGGTTACATGCGATGAAGATAACTAAGCGGAAGCAATTGTATTGCAGTCTTGTGAGCTCTGGCGACATGCATCTTCTGTACTGAAACGAAACTGTAGAGTTGGCAATCGCAAAATTACCTGCATTTGTTTATATAAATATGTGAAACAGCAGCACCATGAGCACAGTACTGCTTAGATAAATGCCATATTTTAATAAATAAAACCTTGAATGAAAGCATTAAGGTTGGAATCAAGTAGTTGGTAAGATCTGTAAATCTCATCACAGTACCACAATTATTTCAGTGGTGTTCGCACACATTATACATGCACAAATTTACCTTCTAGTTGTTGAAGAAGCTGCTGGAATTCCGAGCAGCAACTTTGCCAACGTGCTTTCCGTCAACTGCTCCCAAGTAGTTTGGGACCTGCCGCTGTGCGGCAAATCTCTCAGCAAGCTGTGCCCACTCAGACGTGCGTGGTGCCTGTAAATACCCCAATCAACAAGAATTGCTCCTTTGATTTCTCGATACAAGTGGTAAAAAGGAATAGTGGAAATTCACTTGTGATTGTGCAATGTGTGTAATTGCCTCTTATAGCTACGCAATTTTTTAAAGTAGAGCAATATAATTCGCAATAAAGTAATTGCTATCATTGGAGTGTGAAGATGGGCTGCCTCTAGATAATGAGTAATTTGTAGAGGTTGGTGAACATCCAAAGTTTCAAATACGCCAGAAATTACACACCAACTATTCGTATATTAAAATGAACTATTTGTTGTGTATTTTGAACTATCGAAACTAAATAAATAGTTCACAAAAACGAAGTATTACACTTTCGTTACTGTCGTTCGTCTGCGAAACAAAGTGGTGTGTCGCTAATGATCAAAGTTGAAACAACAACAAAACTTTTCGAAGCAATGCAGAAACAAATTGGTTAATGCAGACTTTCGTTTTGCAGCTGAAATTTTTCTCCAGGGGTTCTCGAGTGTTGTGCTGCCTTGTGAGGTCCTCTGCTACAAAGCTCAAGAGCTTGTTAAAGAGCTGCGGCGTCATGCGAAAGAACGTATAGAAAGATCTGTGGTCACCTTGACGCATCCGTTGCATCTCTAAAAAAAGGTGCAATATTCCCCGACAGAAGGCCCGTGCCCTACCCACATACACGCGCAAGTATCAGGAGCTGTCCATTTTTAACTGACACACGCGCATACCCACCAGCCATGATTAACTTTACCCCCTGCATTGTTTATATGCTTGAATACGAACAGTGTGTCGTCGAAGCAGGATAACTAGTGAAAGTTAGATTTAAAAAATTGTGCGGCCACTGCCAAGAAACTTCCGAAAGCAGTGGAACAGCATTTTAACCTTCCAGGTGGCAATTTTATTACCTTACACTTCATGTTCTACAATCACACTTACGAGAGACAGAAAATGTAAGGAATCATATCCATAAAGTTGATATATGACAACCAGCACGGGTTCTTGAAAACATGCACTATACTAATGGCACAAATATAACTAGCAGTCCTTAACAATTTTAGTAGGTGTGTGCAAATGTCGCATAGCAGATTTAGAATCGAATATTGAATCAAATGAAGGAAAAAATAGAGCGTGGATATCGAATGAAATATTGACTAGCAGGAAATTTATTACAAAACTTAATCTTTACAAATGCTGTGCAAGGATAGAGGGTGCTACGCAAGCTGTGTATATACAGTATGGTCTAGTGTTAATAAAAGCAGCTCCAAAATAGTAGTCCAGCACTAGTTACACCTTTGCTTTAGTATATGAAGGTCTCGAAAATACATATATTATTAATATATTGTCTGTTGAATAGGATCAAGCACTTCTCCCCCTATGAAGCTGAAGAATCAGTGAAGCTATGTTGTACTGCATACGCCTAGATGGGTTAGACGGACGGCTGTTGAAGCCGCGTCAAATATCGTCACAGCATAGCTAATACACGATCTGCATGCATCCGGTGGCTAATCAGCCCGATCTTCGCCCATGCTTTCGCACTTTCCGAAATACAGCCTGCACCTGTGGTTCCCTCTGTTCGCATACGTTACGTTATGGTTTCGATCGGTGCTGTCAATCTGGACGAACCTTGGACCGACGACGCGGTGACGTCCTGAAAATTGTGGCGTTCCCGCGCTGTGTGTGCGATCCCTGCATGACTGTATCAACCTTTTTCACTTATGTCTGCCATGCGCGCACATAGAAACGCTGATAAGAAAAGTAATTGCTGTCCTGACGAAGATAAGTCCGCATGTCCATACAGTGGCTCCTTGTTCTACCTCTGTAGATAATCCAAAGTAAAAGGGTTACTCAAAACCTTAAAGTCCTACTTTTTTACGCCCTTGAAAGACGGGCCGGACACACCAGCGTCGCTGTAAACGTTTTCTGCGCTCCCGCCGCCTTTGTAGAGAAGCCCGTGGATTCTTTCTTATCTATAAGGTTGATGTCATCGCGTCAGGAATTAATGAAAGCGTTGAAAAATTGAGTTGCCTGGCCACGTAGCCCGTCACATCTTCGCGCGTTTCCCTTTTATTTAGAAGTACGGCCCTATATTGGCCTTTCAGTAGCTCGTTAATATTGTTATCTTTTGTTATCACTTGTTGTTCTTGATTGGTGGCATAGCACCTACTCGGTGACGCTTTTTGCTGTCACCTAATAATATTTTCGAATTTCATATTTTGTGCACATCTTGAAATGATGTGTTTGCAAACGCCATCTGTTTACATATGTACCAACTGTTCATCAGAACGATTGACACGCATTGTGTTCGCGCATTTTCTTCGGTTTTTATGTAAATATATCTTAATCTGGATGATGGGCGGATGTATATGAACTGTGCTACAGCGATGGAAAGAAACGCGAACAGCGGAGCGCGTGAACGAAGCATACCTGAAGTCATAGTGCGCGTGGTCCAGTCATCACCATTGACAGGCGGGCACATCCGGTTTGATTGCGCTGTACGATGGTGCGCCCCCTATCGTGCGATATTTTTGTTTCTGTTCTGCTTCTGTTTTATTTGCAAACGAGGAAAGGTGACGGTACAGTACTGATGCCAGCGCAAACTGTACTTTCGCGATGAAAAGAAACGCGAACCGCCGAAAGCGTGGCTTTTGGCACAGTCAGCGCTAGTGCGAGGATACGTGTCCCACTCTCATATGCTTTGGCTGTCGCTAGGCGAATCTCTGCTTTCAATCGGCGCCTCCGAAGCGCCAGACATGACTGGCAGATGATAAGCTTTCCTTGGCAATATGACCGGCAAGTAAACTGCTGCGCGCTTTCATGCTGTCGCGATGATTGTGTGCTTAACAGAACTGAAGCGTTAACTGCGAGCTTGATCATCGCTGCCTCACGGCAGTGGTGATCATGGGAATAAAGGAAGAACAAACTTCAAGAATAAAAACGATGATTGGAAGTGGAGCTGAGCATGCGCGATCTATTGTCCTACGGCGCACGAGCAAATCTATCGGCTTGAGTCCCTTCAGTTTGAAAAGAAAAACGTGCCGTGTGCGTCGGACGCCGACAGGATCGGAATGACCGCTTTGTACCGCCAAGGAATTCCGCGGAGAAGAATTGCTGAGATTACCGGAAGAGTGCTTTCGACAGTCAATAGAGTTCTGAAAGCCTCCAAACTGAAGGTGGACTCTCGGAACGGTTCGCGGCCACTTTCCACTACCGCGGAACAAGACCTACTAATTATTGCAGCTGCCATAGACAATCATTTTTTAACAGCCCCGCAGATCAAAAACGAGCTCGGGCTAAACATTGGCGTTCAAACGGTTCCACAGCGCCTCAACGAAGCAGACGTTCACAGCAGGACAGCCGCAAGAAAGCCTTTGCTTTCAGATCGCCACAATGCCGCCCGTCTTCAATTCGCACAATTGCACAAAGACTGGGCTGTGGAGGATTGGGGCCAGGTGATGTTCACAGATGAGAGCACATTTACCACAAAGGGTCACGAGAGACAAAGTTTGGTGTCAAGACAATCATCGGTGAGCCTTTGCACTCCATAGTGCTTTTGAATTGCGATGTTCTTTGTATATATGTGGTCCTGAATTTGTTCACTTAGTGCTAGTGTGGTCAGAGTAGTATCACAATTTACCGAAGATAGCTCTACGGCGAATGTATTATGACGGTGCGACTACCGATCGTTTAAAGGACATAATACATATTTCAGCGTTTTCAAGTCAGGCATGTGTTCTGCATTTTTAAGTCTTAAGTCTTAAGTCTGCAGTCTTTAAGGAAATAAAAATGAAATGAAATGAAATTAAGATTGGCTACATTTTCGTTGCTTCATGCCATTAATTAGGGGCTCGAGGTGCAGTCTCAGCGAATGAATAAAAACTACGTTACAGTCGCAGCGCAGTCCCCGTTGTAGTGTCAGGTGCCTACTTTCCTACAATATACAAGAAAAGTGTTTCGATACAGCAGCGATTCAGCTAAACGTATTATACCACTGTGATGCACGTAAATACAAACTTAACTTTCATTTTTTTTCTTGCTTGAAGCAGACGGGATCAAAGCTGCATAAAGTGAACAAGCCTCAGCGAGCGCTGCTCCGTGAATGTGTGGGGCGCCATCACAGCCGAAGGCTTGGGTCCCCTTATACGGCTAGATGAACGTTGCACTGCGGCAGAATACTGTAATGTAATCGAGCAGGTTGTCCGGCCCTTTGCTTTGGATGGGCCATTCAAGGATGGGCTCTTTTATTGATGATGATGATGTATGGGGTTTCATGGCGCAAGGGCCAGGAATGGCCAAAGAGCGCCATGTCTGTGGTAGTGGGTGTGCAGTGTAACTATGATTACTATGAATTGGTGTGTCGTGGCTGTAAAGGGGCCTTAAAATATACGCTCTAAAATGCGTAAAATCTGTGTAATAAAATTATGGCGATGACGTATGACTTGTACTATGAACATTTAGATGCATATAAAAACATGATATGATAGCTAAAATATATCAGATTATGAGAAATGCCAGAGCACTACTGCCTCCTTAGAGCCCTTGAAACACAAGGGTCTGGAGGCATGTGCTATACCGTACAACTATCCCAGCGGCATCCTCTAAAGAGAGGAAGCGCTAGGAATGCATGGGGCTAATAACATGTAGGACCACATCTCTCAGAAAACCTAGGACTGTGTCTGTGTTAAAAAGCGGTTCTGGGCCGAGGAACATTACTGGATGAAGAGGGATGTGCTGTCTGTAAGCGAAGGAAAAATGTTTCATTGTTTCATATTCGGCTTCCCGACACTCCAGGAGGACGTGGAGTACGGTCAGCCTCTCCCCGCATCTACCACAAGTAGGAGGCTCACTTCCGGTGAGTAGAAAATTATGGGTGCCAAACGTATGTCCTATTCTGAGACGACAGAACAGGACATCTGTTCGGCGCGATTTTATAGTAGAGGGCCAGAATCCTAACTGCGGTTTTATCAGGTGCAGCTTATTATTTGTTTCCGCGTCCCATATGTGTTGCCAGTGGGCTCGCAGCTTCCTTCGCAAGAAAGGCCTCAGATCTGTGACAGGCACCTCAGCGGTAGGATTAGCGGCTCGCGATGCGATGGACGTGGCCATCTCGTCCGCCAGAACGTTACCCTCAATGCTCCTGTGGCCAGGCACCCAGCATATAATGATACGCTGGTTAGATATGTACGCTTTACACAAGACGGTGTAGAGTTCACTAAGTACAGGATTTTTGTGTGTATAGACTGACATCAAGGCCTTCACGACGCTTAGAGAGTCTGTATAGATCGCTGCTTTTGGAAGTTTTGATTTTCTTATATGCTTCACAGCAGAAAGTAATGCGTAGGCCTCAGCCGTAAATATGCTTGTTTCCGGATGCAGTACGTCGGATTCCGAAAACGATGGGCCGACGGCTGCATAGGATACCCCGGCATTTGACTTGGAAGCGTCTGTGTAGAACTCTGCGCAGGAGTGCTTGTGCTGGAGTTCTAGGAAATGCATTCG
Source organism: Dermacentor variabilis (assembly GCF_050947875.1). Classification (NCBI taxonomy): domain Eukaryota; kingdom Metazoa; phylum Arthropoda; class Arachnida; order Ixodida; family Ixodidae; genus Dermacentor; species Dermacentor variabilis. The sequence continues at coordinate 29,200 of NW_027460335.1, forward strand.
GATTTCAGCCTCAGGAGCGTGCTTTGTAACTTTTATAAAGGATATGTCACATTGTATCACCTGCCATTCCCAAGGAGGTAAGAGCTTGGTTAGGTGCATTAAGCGATGCTCGAGGAGCGGGACATGCATTTCATCGCTAAGCTGCTTCACACGCAGCGAGAAAGGCTGTCTTATGGAGGGACGATTGCTGAAAAGTGTAGCGCACGTCATATCGGTAACGTTATGAAAACATGGATGTTCAGGATTGGAGCGTGCTTTAAGGAAATATGTAAAGCTAATGTATGATCTCTGTAGGTGGAGAGACCATTCATTTGATTCCACATATAGACTTTGTATGGGACTCGTTCTGAAAGCGCCAGTGGCCAGTCGGATTCCCAGATGGTGGACTGGGTCTAGCATCTTTAGCGCGCTCGGGGCGGCAGAGTTATACACAACGGCACCATAATCCAATCGAGACCGAATTAGGCTCTTGTATATGTTCATTAAACACTTCCTATCACTACCCCATGTAGTCTGGGATAGAAGTTTCAATAAGTTCATTGTTTTCAGACACTTTTCTTTAAGATGTTTAATGTGTGGGACGAAAGTAAGTTTATTGTCGAGTATAACACCTAGAAATTTGTGCTCTTTGTTTACAGGTATCTGATGTCCACATATTTCCAAGCAAGGATCCGGCACCAGGCCTCTCTTCCTTGTGAACAGCACACAAGAACTCTTTTGAGGATTGATTTTAAAACCATTTTTCTCTGCCCACCCTGACACCTTGTTCAAACCATGCTGTACCTGTCTCTCGCATACTGCGAGGTTACAGGATTTGAAGCCTATTTGAATGTCATCCACATAGACGGAATACAAAATGGCCGGGGGTAAGGAAGCACGAAGCGTTGTCATCTTAACAATAAAAAGTGTGCAACTGAGCACGCCTCCCTGGGGTACACCAGTTTCTTGTGTAAAAGGACGTGACAGCACATTGCCAACTTTCACCCGGAAGGTACGGTTGGACAAGTAGCTTTTTATTACGTTGAGCATATTATCATGAATGCCCATTTCCGATAAGTCTCGCAAGATGCCGTATCGCCACGTTGTGTCATACGCCTTTTCCATATCGAGAAATATCGAGAGGAAGAACTGTTTATGTATAAATGCGTCCCGGATATTTGTTTCAATACGTACAAGATGGTCGGTTGTGGAGCGCCCTTCTCGGAAGCCACACTGATAGGGATCAAGCATTTTGTTCTGTTCAAGCAAATGGATCAGTCGCCGATTTATCATTTTTTCAAACACCTTACACATGCAACTTGTGAGGGCTATCGGGCGGTAGCTTGCCACTGATGAAGGATCTTTGCCTTGTTTTAGAACAGGGATCACAATGGCTTCTTTCCACGCGGTCGGAAGGTACCCTGCGTCCCAGATAGTGTTGAAAAGTGTAAGTAGTGTCACTTGCGTGTCATTGTGTAAGTTTTTCAGCATTTCGTACATGATTCTATCAGATCCTGGTGCGGAGCTGTTGCATGCACTCAAGGCAGCTCTCAATTCGGCAATACTGAAAGGACGGTTGTAAGGCTCATTCTCTCGGCTTTTTCTTGTTAAAGGCTTACGTTCTTCTATTTCTTTATATATGAGAAAAGATTGCGAATAATTGTTTGAACTTGACACGCTCTGAAAGTGCTCCGCAAGTGAGTCTGCCTGATCTTGCAGTGTATCGCCTTGTGTATTTACAAGGGGGAGTGAATATGTTTGTCGCCCTCTAATTCTATTTACCCTGTTCCAGACTTTGGCCTCGTCTGTAAACGAGTTAATGCTCGATAAATACTTCTGCCAGCTTTCTCTTCTGGCCAGTCGGCGGGTTCTCCTGCCTTGGGATTTTACTTGCTTAAAGTTGACTAGATTCTCTGCAGTGGGAGAAGCGCGCAGCAACCCCCACGCTTTGTTTTGTTTCTTACGAGCGATCCTGCAGTCTTCGTTCCACCACGGGACCCGCCGTTTACATGGCAAGCCATGTGCTTCTGATATGCATTTAGATGCCATGTCTATAATGAAGCCTGTGAGATACTGCACAGCAGCATCAATTCCTAAATAAGACATGTCATTCCATGAGATATTAGTTAAGTTTCGGAACTTCTCCCAGTCGGCTGTATCGATCCTCCACCTAGGAGCCTGTGGTAGACATTCTTTTTCTTTATGTGTTTTTAGCAGTATGGGGAAGTGGTCGCTTCCGTAAGGATTCTTGGTGACCTCCCATTCGAGTTCAGACAGCATACAAGGGGAAACTAGGCTGAGGTCAATTGAAGAAAATGTTCTGTTTGCGACAGAATAATATGTGGGTGTCTTCTTATTCAGCAGACACGCACCGGACGAAAAAAGGAACTGTTCAACGAGGCGACCTCGCGCATCGATACGAGAGTCTCCCCACAGGCTGCTGTGCGCATTGAAATCCCCAAGCACAACGTAAGGTTCAGGCAATTCGTCTATGAGGGACAGAAATTCATGTTTAGTTAATTTGTAATGGGGGGGTATGTAGAGCGAGCAGACAGTGATAAGTTTGTTGAGGAGAACAGCACGAACCGCCACTGCCTCAAGGGGCGTTTGTAGCTGCAAACGTTTACACGCTATGCCTTTCTGAATAACAATGGCAACACCGCCCGATGATGCGAGAGCATCATCGCGATCTCTGCGAAACGTAACATACTGTCGCAGGAAATTTGTGTGTTTAGATTTTAAGTGTGTTTCCTGTAGACACAGCACTTTTGGATTGTGTTTGTGGATGAGTTCCTGCACGTCATCAAGGTTTCTAAGAAGGCCTCTGACGTTCCATTGAATTATTTGTGTATCCATATTGGAGGTCAATAAGTGCTGTGTGTACAGAAACAGAAGTAGAGATTATGGAAATTACAGAGATTAAATTACAGAGCCCTTTCGAGGCCCTGTAACGGGAGTTCTGCCCTTTCTGGAGCGTTCGAGGGAGCCTCGCCGCTCCTTAGGCGCTTGATGCGCCTTGAGGATAGGTGTAGTGTCCATTGCCTCTTGTGAGGCGCCGGACACGTGCTCTTGCGAGCGAGAAGTCACCAGGGAGAGTCCCGCCTTGGACGGCAAGACCCCTGCGCCCACCAGCCCGGAGGTCGATGGGGCTCCCTGGGGGATTTGGCTGCGCCGGCTGTTGCCAGCGCTGGATGGGACCTGGGAGGTTGAGGCAGCCTCGGCTGCACCCACCTTCGGGGTGGATGGTCCCTTCTCCTCGGTTGGCGGAGCAGCGCTAGCTGCAACCGCCGCGGGGGCAGACGGCGTAACTGGCGACTCACTGACTGTGGGTCGGACAGCCGCCGGAAGCCTTTGTGTCGCTGCCCACTGACGCGTCACATCGGCAAAGCTTTTCTTGGGCAGGTATGAAACCCGCCTGCGTGCCTCTTTGAAAGATATGTTTTCTTTAACCTTGATTGTAACTATTTCTTTTTCTTTTTTCCATGATGGACAGGACCGCGAGTACGCGGCATGTTCCCCATCACAGTTCACGCAGTGGAGAGAGTTCTCACAAGCTTCAGAGGTGTGTTCGTGGGCACTGCATTTCGCACAGGTTTGGCGGCCTCGGCAGCTCTGCGAGCTGTGGCCGAAACGTTGGCATTTGAAGCATCTCAGGGGGTTTGGCACATATGGCCTAACACGAAGCTTGATGTACCCGGCCTCTACAGACTCGGGCAGATTACTTGAGCCGAAAGTCAATATAAGGTGTTTTGTCTTGATTTCTTTGCTGTCACGCCTGATCTTAATTCTTTTAACATTGATAACATTCTGGTCACTGAAGCCCTCCAAGAGTTCATCCTCAGTGAGCTCCAGCAAGTCATCGTCCGAGACAACACCGCGGCTGGTGTTCATCGTACGGTGCGGGGTTGCAATTACTTGGGTTTCCCCAAACGACACTAGTTTTGTCAATTTCTCATATTGTTTCTGATCGCGGAGCTCCAAGAGGAGATCACCGCTTGCCATCCTCGACGCCTTATAACCTGGACCAAAGACTTCAGTCAATGTCTTAGAAACAAGGAATGGTGAGATAGTTCGCACTGGTTTAGCTGATTTTTCAGAGTGGATCACGTGAAAACGAGGGAAGGATTCTTTTTGCCGACCAAAAAACTGGAATACATCATCGGTGCGCCCTCTTTTCTGAGGGCGATCAGGAAGCGGAGGGAAAGAGGTTGCCATAAAGGGATTGAATTTTCGGCAATAACGCCAGCCACCCACCGGGGAGTCCTACAAGGGGACGCTACAGGGACTGTAAGAACAGGTCCTGCAAACGCCAGCTGTACGTTATCACTATAACCAAATATGAGATAACCTAGGTTGGTTATTCACACAAGGTTAACCCTTGCTGCCTGGAAAATTGGAAGTGAGAGGAAGATAGGAGAATACAGGAAAGATGGAAAGTAAGAAAAAGGCGAAGGTTGGAGGGAGAGCGAGAGACAGGAAAAGGCAACTACCGATTTCCCCCGGGTGGGTCAGTCCGGGGGTGCCGTCTACGTGAAGCAGAGGCCAAAGAGGTGTGTTGCCTCCGCCGGGGGGCCTTAAAGGTCCTAACACCCGGCATCGGCTCAACCTCCAGGATCCCCCTTTCCCCGGACACGGCTAAGCCGCGCACGGCTACACGCGGGAGGGTCCAAGCCTCGTGTGCTCGGGTACGTGGTGTCGCAACACACCAAACGCCTGCTGACGCAGACGCCCCTGCGGGAGGCTCTTTTATTAGCACGACTTTTTTCCACTCCATACTTCTCGTTCTCCCCGCAGGGGCGTCTGCGTCAGCAGGCGTTTGGTGTGTTGCGACACCACGTACCCGAGCACACGAGGGTTGGACCCTCCCGCGTGTCGCCGTGCGCGGCTTAGCCGTGTCTGGGGAAAGGGGGATCCTGGAGGTTGAGCCGATGCCGGGTGTTTGGACCTTTAAGGCCCCCCGGCGGAGGCAACACGCCTCTTTGGCCTCTACTTCACATAGACGGCACCTCCAGGCTGACCCACCTGGAGGAAATCGGCAGTCGCCTCTTCCTTTCTCTTCCTCTCGAATCTTCGTCTTTATCTCCTACTTTTACATCTTTCCTGTCTTCTCTTCACTTCTAATTACTTCCGCATTTCCTGGCGGCAAGGGTTAACCGTGTGTAATATATCCTGCCTTGGGTATATATATTAGGTTATAGCGGCGATGCACGGCTGGCGTCTGCAGGTTCTCTTCTAACCTTGTAGCGTCCCCTTGTAGGGCTCGGTGGTGGGTGGCCACCATCGCCGCCGAATTTTCCAGTGTTTACATGGCAAACGCTTTTCCCCCCCTCCAAGATCGCCCTCCAAAACGAGGGCGCACCGAAGCAACATTTCAGTTCCTATTAAAACCAAACTATGACACCTTCCCAAAGTTTCATGTCCTTCACAGTGAAGGCGACACAACTATTAGAAAACTATCACCTTTCATAGTATCCAAATGCCTATCAAACGCGATCGGATCAGGCTACAAAGCATCAAAGATGGCAAGTGGAGACCTCCTCCTCGAACTGACAAAGAAAGAACAAGTCGAAAAAATCAGTGAACTCAAAAGCATCGGTGACACTAATGTCACAATTTCCCCACATCGCTCGCTCAACACCAGCAGAGGAGTAATATCAGAAGAAGATTTCATGAACCTCAGTGACGAAGAGCTCCTTGAGGGATTCCAGGAGCAACATGTAATCAAGGTACAAAGGATAACACTTCGACGAAACGACCAACAGATCCCCACAAAACACGTAATACTTACATTTGGCTCCAGTACTGTACCAAGTTCACTCGACGCAGGGTACCTGAAAATCAACGTCCGACCATACATACCGAACCCGAGGCGGTGCTTCAAGTGCCAAAGGTTCGGACATGCATCACAATCATGCAGAGGAAAGGAGACATGTGCAAAGTGTAGCGCCAACGACCATCCATCTGACAACTGCAATGCTCCCGCACAATGTGTCAATTGCAAGGGCGACCATCCAGCTTACTCGCGGAGCTGCCCTTGCTGGAAAAAAGAAAAAGAAATAATTGCAATAACTGTAAAGGAAAAGATTTCATTTTACGAAGCGAGGAAAAGGTTAGCGCACTTACCTCAAGTAAGCTATGCCAGTGTGACGCGGCAGGGGGCAGCGCCACACCGGTCTCAGGAATCTACAGGGTCCACTTCCGGTACCCCTGTAGAAACCCCAACCGCCCCCTTGGTGGCTGCAGCCAGTACTGCTCCACCAGCAACGAATACGGGCCCGCAGACAACAGTGCCGCAGGGCCCGAAGTTGAAGCGTACCCCACGGCCCGAGACGCGCGTCTCGGCGCCTGGCTCTCGAGCGTCCAGTGCCTCGGAAAAGGCGATGGACGTCGATCCAAAAATCCCGGCGTCATTGACGCCAAAAGACCCGCCAAAAGACCCGCGCTCCTTGGAGCGCACACAGAAGGAGAAACATATTTTTACTTCTGTGAGAAAGGGAAAGGTAATCTGAGCGGTTACCGCCCTTCATAAGAGTAACCAGGTTTTAAATAGATGCCACCTACAATTTGTAAGCTCACACACATAAGCATTTTTTTCCCCGATTCCAATAAGATGGCTTTTATCATTCATTGGAACTGCAGAGGCCTAATTCACAATCTAGGTGACATCAAAGATATCATAAATAAGTTATCACCAGTGGCATTCTGCCTTCAAGAAACGTATCTAGGACCAAAGCATACAAATTTCCTTAAAGGCTTTACAGTTATAAGAAAGGACCGCGAACACTCCAGTCGGCTATCAGGAGGTGTCGCTATTGTCGTTCAAGGCGGCATCCCTACACGGAACGTTACATTAAATACTCCGCACGAGGCAGTAGCTGTCACCGTTTTGTCATTTAAGACTGTAACCATCTGTTCATTATACATTCCTCCCCATAGCCATTTCACAACTCGAGATTTGGAAGATTTAATTGACCAGCTGCCGGAGCCTTTTGTTTTAGTTGGTGATTTTAATGCTCACTGCACTCTTTGGTGTAGCGATAACAATGACCAAAGAGGACAAATTATCGAAGATTTTATTTTGACTAATAACATCTGTCTTTTAAATTCAGGTGCGCCAACTCATTTTTCACCCAGTTCACGTACTTTTAGCTGCATTGATTTAGCATTCTGCTCTCCCGACATTTTTACCGATTTTAAATGGGATGTACTGAAGAAATCATATGGCAGTGATCATCTACCTGCTATAATCAACCTCACGTCAACACTACCCATTATATCTCACAAACCGCGCCGTTGGAAACTACAAATGGCAGACTGGTCTGTTTTCACAGAAAGTGCCAGGCTGGAGGAGCTTACTTTAACAGATTTAAGCATTGACGAAATTAATGAACAATTTACTAACTGTATTATTTCTGCAGCCGAAAAGGCCATTCCGCAATCTTCTGGCGTTGTTCCGAAAAAGCTTAATCCTTGGTGGACACATGAATGCACCATAGCAAAAAAGCAGCAAAATAAGGCCTGGGGAATCTTACGCAGGTACCCAACACACAACAACCTTCTAAATTTTAAACAAGCCAAAGCGAAAGCTCGGTATATCCGGAGACAGGCAGAAAAATGTTCTTGGCAAAAATATGTATCTACGATTAATAGCACCGTTACATCCAAAAGGATGTGGGACCAGGTCAGAAAGTTTAAGGGGGACTACTCACCATACACGATACCCATACTTACACCTTCAGGCACTCAGACAACACTACAAGAACAAGCGAATATACTTGGGGAACATTTCTATAACATCTCTAGCTCGGCTAATTATTCAAACAGGTTCTTAAAATACAAACTGTCGGCAGAAAAAGAGAAGCTACCAACTGCGTGTATGTCAAGGGACGAAAACAATGCTCCATTTACGCTACAAGAGCTTAACAGGGTTCTCTCTGCTGGCAAGAAAACTGCAGTAGGTCCTGACCGGATTCATTATTCCATGCTTGCACACCTGTCCCCAGCATCCGTAAATGCTCTCCTTAAATTTTTTAACAGAGTATTTGAATCGGGAAGCATGCCAACAAGTTGGAAAAACGCAATAGTTGTGCCTTTTTTAAAAACAGGTAAATCCCCCACATCCCCAAGCAGCTTTCGACCCATTGCCCTCACAAGCTGTTTGGCGAAATCATACGAAAGTGTCGTAAATGCGAGATTAACTTTCACGCTTGATACACGTAACTCCATCGATTTTCACCAGTGCGGCTATAAAAAAGGGTGTTCAACGACAGACCACCTCGTCCGACTTGAACACGAAATACGTGAAGCATTTCAACAAAAACAGCACTGCCTGGCAGTGTTCTTCGACCTTGAAAAAGCGTACGACACCACGTGGAGATTTGGTATCTTACGTGATCTCGCCGCGTTAGGAATCCGTGGCAAAATGCTAAACTGTCTCGCTGATTTTATGTCCAACAGAACTTTCCAAATCCGTCTAGGCACTGTGCTCTCGCGCACATTTATCCAAGAAAACGGCGTGCCACAAGGTTGCGTACTGAGCACAACACTCTTTATAGTAAAAATGAACTCTGTCAACACAGTTATTCCCACCTCCGTTATGCACTCCATATATGTCGATGATCTGCAAATAGCATGCCGCGCCTCAAACTTACGAACATGTGAAAGACAGCTCCAGATAACAATAAATAAACTAATGGAATGGGCTGAGCAAAATGGCTTCCGCTTCTCTACTCAGAAAACTGTTACAGTGCTTTTTTCGCAAAAACGAGGCTTGTACTTAGACCCGGATGTAAAATTGAATGATGTCGCGCTGCCGGTAAAACAAGAATATAAATTCTTGGGAGTAATTTTTGACAAAAAACTAAACTTCCTATCCCACATTAAAACACTAAAGATTAAGGCTAATAAAGCATTGAATATCCTGAAAGTTTTATCTCATAAGCACTGGGGTTCCGACCGAACGTGTCTTTTACGTATTTACCGCTCTCTTGTTCGCAGCCTTTTAGACTACGGCTCTATTGTTTACGGCTCAGCCAGACAGTCCTACATCCAACGACTTGATCCAGTACATAACCTTGGATTGCGACTGGCAAGTGGTGCCTACAAAACTTCACCTATTCAAAGTTTATATGTTGAGTGTAATGAACCCTCCTTACACCAGCGCAGAGCATTACTCACTTTTTCCTACGTACTAAGAATTCAGTCGTCACCACAACACATATGCTACAACATCCTCACACAATGCAACTCACGCCTACACTATACAAATAAACCGAACATGATCAAACCGCTTGTCCTGCGATATGAGGAATATGTCCGGGATTATGACATTCCTTGCGAAGTCCTCGAGGTTGCCAGAAAGCCACAGCGTTTGCCCCCATGGTACGATTTTGAACCGTTATGTGACTGGACATTGACACATTTAAAGAAGAAAGACACCCCACGCGAACACATTACACAAGAATTCCGTGAACTTCAGGACAAATATCAAAATAGCGTGCAATATTACACTGATGGCTCCAAAACGAAAGAACACGTGGGTGTGGGGGTCATAACGGAAAATTGGGAAAAAAGTATCCGATTGCCACAACACGCCTCTGTTTTCACGGCCGAAGTTTTCGCTATATGGGTTGTTGTGAAAAAAATTATCGCTGATAAACACAAAAATGCAGTCATATACACAGATTCTTTAAGCACACTGAAGGCACTACATCTGAAATCCGAGTGTGAACCCCTGATTGGAGACATTTTAAACATGGTGGTTTTTAACGAATACGGGAGGACAATTCGTTTCTGCTGGGTCCCAAGCCATGTTGGGATACCGGGTAACGAAGCAGCTGATACATATGCATTGATGGCAGCACACAAAGACATTACAAACACAACACTCCCATATAAAGATAGCATCCGCGCAATTAGAAAAGCCTTAACGGTAAAATGGCAACGCGAATGGGACCGCTGTTCCGACAACAAGCTACATCTCACGAAACCAATAGTTGGGGAGTGGAAGTCATGCTATCATCAGGAGCGGTTCATCGAAGTAGTTTTATGCCGACTACGCATTGGACACACACACATCACACACAATTACTTACTTAGGAAAGAAGACACACCAACATGCGAGAAATGTCAACAGCCACTAACAGTTATACACATATTACTCACATGTACGCAGATTGAAACACACAGACGAGCACTTTTGCACAAATTATATCAACTACACATACCGTTACACCCTGCTCTAATTTTAGGCGATGATCCACTAGTCCCATTAGGTGACGTGCGTAAATTTTTAGACGACACTGGATTTTTACATAAAATATAGATTATTAACATAGTCTTTCACTTTATAAACCGTTTTTTAGAACACCTCGTGTTTGGCGCAGTATAGCCTTAGCCGCTTTTGCGCCATTAAACCCACATTTAACTAACTAACTTCCCGTTCCGTGGAGGCTTTGCTAGAGAACCTTGCCATCCGTAAACTGTCTTGGCCAGCAAAAGGAGCGCACATCAATCCAATTGAGAATGTCTGGGGAATTATCAACTCATGCTTGTCACGTCTGCAGCTCCATAAGATGAACAAGACAAACCCTTTGGGCTGCTGTTCACGCTGAGTGGGACAGGCTTCGCGGCACTGAGCTAGCCACAGACCTGTTTGCCTCTATGCCAAGGCGCATGGAATCCGTCATCCTGGCCGAAGGAGACTTCACCAAATACTAATTAATGCAAAGTACGTTTTTGTCGAGCGAATCCGCTTCGTGATTTCCTCAGACATTGTGCCAGCTTGAGCTTTTGTTTCAGTTGTTCTTTATATCTTTCTTAGACACATAAATTTGTTATGGTCTGGAATTCACGCTCCAGTTCTGTTAAAGGCCGATCCACACGACGAACTAAATTGCACTTTTGGACCATTGTCCGCGCATCACATGAGAGGACGTCACCAGTTCGTGCGACAGCCGTTGGCCCGCACAAGACCGCGGCCCTCGCGGTCCAACAAATAACCGAGACCTTTCCCGCTTCAGTTCTGGCGGCGGACCGCATGCAAACCGCAGCGATTTTGGCGTAGCCAACAAATGTTGTCCAGCAACAAAGTGTCTTCAGCCAAATCCAATCTAGTCTTCGGCTCAGCAAAAGCCAGTCGTTTTATGTCCGCCGTTCCGCCTACACGTGCGTGCAGCAGGGGCGCTATTCTGGATATGCCGTCATTTTCTTCGATGCGTGACGTAGACGCGACGCGAATAAAATTGCGCTGATGGCTCCATTTTGCTTTCGTAACGTGACGCCAACTTGACGTTTTGCCTAAGAAACTGAAATGAAGGCGCTGTACGTAAAGTTCTCGGTAAGGCAAAACAGTTTTCCTCCGCAGTAAAAATAAAGCAGCTAGCTCAAAGCGCATAATTCTTGCGTCGAAAACGCTTCTCGCTTCCGTCGTCTGCTGCGTACAAGCCGTCGACTGCTTCAATAGCTAGGATGCGTGTCCCCGGGAAATGGAATGACTCATCGTACGTTGGCGCCAATGCGCTTGTTTTGTTCCTTGAGACAACATACGCGACCTACCAGAGGTGATGCGCGCACGTTCTAGGCCACGTTATCGCTATCTCGTGAAACGCAAGTGACTCAGCCCGACTCGGCTGGCTGAGGAACGGCCGAATATCACCGATAGCGTTGCGGGCGCCAGAGATTTCCACTAGCGCGACGCAAGCGCCGGCGCTGCCATCTCTTGTTCACTTCGCTGGTTAACTTCAAGGCGTCGCCTTGCGTACATTTCTTTTATAAATTGTAAAGACGCCCTTGTCATAACTTTTGATTGTGCGAAAAGGCATTAATCTTGATTGCAATACAAATGCCGCAGTGAAAAGTGGACAACATTGCTGAAAGTTTGGTATGAACAACCAATATTGTTTTGTATAAACGCGTTCTTTTAAAAAAATGATGGCCCTAAACACAAATGCTAACACCAGCCGAGAGAGATGCAAATACTATGAGCACGCGTTATGAACAGAAGATTTTCATGGCGCCAAACGACGGGGAAAATGCGGCCATACACATTCTTCTCGGCTGCCATTGCATATGGCTGCTCATTAGCGAAATTCGCGCGACTCGTCACACCAAAAATTATGACGGAAAATCTCAGCGATGGCGGCCCAGCGCAACGTCACGCATCGTCAAAATGACGTTTACAAAACAGCCCTTCCTGTCACGCTCCTCACGGGATATTCCATCAGCCAATCAGCAAACTGGCATGGGCGCATATTTTGGATCGCCACCACATATTTTCGAAATTGCAGATGCATTGCACTGGCTTCTGTAAGCTCGCGCTCACATTCTTTTTGAAGAGCTAACGTCGCAATATAGCTGCCAAAGACCAAAACATGTATTAGTCCATAAGATTTGCAGCTCGACGTCACGTTTCCTCATCTTTATGAAAACGCAAAATTGCATTTTGCAAAACTTCCGCTTCTCGGCACAAATTTCAAAGCACGTTACCTCTCGACAATCAATGAATAAACATGGCGGATTATGGCGGCCGTGCAGTCGCCATGCGTCTCGAGAATAGCGCTTCTGATATATTTTTTAAATGCCATGTCCTCTAGGAGTGACGAGGAGGTTTTTTTATATTGTATCCCTCGTTGAGCAGTTCACGGCTTTGTGGGACTCTAGCCGGAGAGATTACAATTACAACGCGAAAACGCGTTATTGTAGCTGGTTGGTCTGCTCTGCCGTCTGCTACGGCGGTTCGCCATGTGGATGTGCTCTGCGCCGGACCGGATCGCGGTGGGCCATGACGTCGCATCACGTGACCGATCGGCTCGCAGACTAGGTCCGTCATGTGGATCGGCCTTAAGCAAACAAACATCGCGACAGCATGAAAGCGTGCCGCATTTTACTTGCCGGGCTTATTGGCAAGGAAAGCTTATCATCTGCCAGTCATGTCTGGCACGCGGAACGCACACGTGGTGCGATAGCGCCAGCCGGAACAAGATTGTAGCGCTACGGTGGCGCTGACTCAAAGAAGAGATTCGCCTAGCGACAGCAAAAGCATATGAGAGTTGGAAAAGTATCCTCTCCAGCGCTGACTGTGCCAAAAGCCACGTTTTACGCGGTTCGCGTTTCTTTTCATCGTGATAGTACAGTTTGCGCTGACATCATTACTGTACCGTCACCTTTCCTTCTTTTCAAATAAAACAGAAGCAGAACAGAATAAAAAAATATCGCGGGTAGGGGGTGCATCACCGCAGAGCGCGATCAAACCGGATGTGCCCGCTTGTCAATGGTAATGACTGGACGGCGCGCAGTTATGCTTCGGCCACGCGCTCCGCTGTTCGCGCGTTTCTTTCTATCGCCAAAGTACCTAGGCCATTCACTCTATTCTCATGAAGGCCAGACCCTGGCCGAAATGTCGATAAATCGCTTCATACGCGCGTCTACTTCGCTGTGTATACTTGCCCGGATCCAGAAAGGTTTTTTTCTGGTATATGTTATAAGAAGCCAACGAACACTGACACCAAGGAGAACATAGGGGAAATTGTGCTTAATGAATGAAATACAGGAACGATGAAAAAATGAACATGAAAGTGGATGAAAAACAACTTAACGCAGGTGGGGAACTATCCCACAACCTTCGTATTTCGCGTGCGATGCTCTACCAATTGAGCTACCGCGGCGCCGTTTCCGCATCCACTTTCTTGGGTATTTATGTTTGCTACAGTAGGACCACGGGAGTGTTACCCAGCGCCACCACCCACAGACCTTGGTGGCAGACGTGGAACATCCCTTCTACCGCAGGCATCACGAGAACTTGATCTTTTTGGGTGAAGGAAACCGGTCAATAAACCCACACATGCTACCTGAAGGCATCGACGTTGCCAGATTTGAGACCCTCGTTATGTAATGAACGAGAAGAAAGGGGGGTTAACCAAGGAGCCCGATTTTTATTAGTCATATCATAAGAAGCCAGCAAGCACTGATACCAAGGACAACATAGGGGAAATGACTTGTGCTTAATAAATGAAATAAACAAAATATAAATTAATGGAAATGAATGTGGGTGAAAAAACAGCTTACCGCAGGTGGGGAACGACCCCGCAACCATCGCATATCGTGTCCCATGATCTACCAATAGAGCTACCGCGGCGTCGTGGTAGCTCAATTATATATATATATATATATATATATATATATATATAAGAAAGTCAGGGTACGCCGCCATCCGGTAGTTGAACAGAGACTTGTACGTTGAGGACTCACGTACGAAGAAAACCAAACTTTATTTACTGCGTATCGGCCGTGGTCTGGCCTTAGCCATGGAGTACATGATATGGTGAGGCGTTATAGGTAAATAAGCACATGAGATAACCTCCATTCCCTCCCCTCCGTAAAGCTTATTCACTGATAAGACACATTGTTGCTGTGAGGAGCTTGCACTCGTGACAATGAACAGTACTTGTAAAAAAAAAGACACCCGAGGGGATGGTTGTAACAGATTCCCAGAGCAACACTATATACAGCAAAACAGGGTAACAGAAAAGATGACTCATGGTTCAAAATTGACCATAAAAAAGAGGAACTTATGAATGACGACATGGCTTTAACCGATTCGTAGGAAAACACTACACACAACAAAAAACGGGGTTCACAGATAAGATGACACGTGATAAAAAAGAAACATGAGAGAAGACAGATTTTTGGTGTACGGTGACAGTACACGTCAAGATTCATCAGCACGCATTTCAAGCGTGATAAAATGCACCACTGTAAAGGCGAGGTTTACAAAAGAGCTTAGCAAAAAAGGTGTTTGCACACGTTTGGAGAAAAATCTGACAACAATCATTCATGAACATCACTAATTCTAGGTTAAATACAAAGAAATTACACATCAGCACCAAGAAAATTGTTTTGGGCGAATCGCACGCGCGTGTCGGGTGGCCGAGTGACGACGCATTCTGGCGTATTCTGTCAACGTCGCATAAACGAAGCGATAGAAAACAAGCTGTTTAGTCTGAAAGGAACGACTATGCGATTCGCTATATTGCCAACAAAAACCTGAATGTACCCGGGTACTCATTAATGCTATAAGTTACGGTAGAAAATGTACGGATTATAAATGATTCGTGAGCATCCCTTTCATAGTGCGATTTGAAACCAGATTCAAGTATGGTGGCGGCTAGCTAGCTAGCGGCTAGCTTGGATTGTGACATGTTTGGATAGAGGAAGATTAGGAAGGCTCACGAAATGCGACCTATGATTGTTAAAACACACTCTAATGGCTGTTTGTTTGTACAATGTACTGTAGCTTGACGCTGAACATTCTAGCATAGAGATTACATTGGTCGTGCTACACTCGAAGTCCCCTTTTATTTCAGGGCTAAAAATAGACGCGGTGTTCTTAACACTTAGAGAAGTCATGATGTGAGCGCAAGCCTTGCACAGTGATTTGTTACAAGTATTTTAGCCTGCGTGAATGGGTCTTGTTGTTTTAGAAGACCTTAGTACGTCGCGTAAATGTTTTAAGCGTCGGAAGACTGCGTGTAGCAGCTCCGGGCACACGTCTCCGAGACGATTACTCTGCATGAGTATGACTTGCCAAATGGACTGACACACTGAAATGGGCATCATTCGATATCATGCGCATTGTTATCGTTCGTTATCAGTCATCTGTCAAAGCATTAATGAACAGTCAAGAACAGTTGCGCAAATTTTGTGCATCGAGCCCTTTCGAATGTGCTATGCTTCTTCAGTACGAACAGGATGAACGACCAGAAATCCAGGAGAAGTCCAGGAAGCTACTACATGATAACGTTGGCCTGGAAGCGCTGTCGCCGCGCGTCGTTTATGTCGATGCTGAACCTTCTCGCAGCAAGAGTACTTGTCTATCGAAAAATTCGAACGTGCTTAACATTTCTAACGTGCTCTTATCTGACTCGCAAAGGGCTGTGCTTTATCGAGGATTTAATTTCAGCCCAGCCACAGAACTATTGGAACGAATTTCAGCTAGCTAAAGATTTAAATGACTTCTTGCGAAACATAAAGCTAACGGAGTTATTGGACGCGGGGAACCCTCATCCAATAACATATCATCATGCCAACAGTAGATCCCGTCTATTCAACGGGATAAATGTTTCGATTTGTACATTTCTCCTGTGTAGCAAGACATCTTGCAGGCCTAAGGTTGATGAATTTCGATCAAGCAAAATTTTCCCTTCACGAACGAAAACCAATTGAAGGATTGCAGAAACGCTCCGATAGTCTTATAAAGCCCGCCAATAAAGGAGGTGCTATAATAATGATGGACATGACTGACTATGTCGAGGAGGCTCAGAGGCAATTATCTGATGGCACCTTCTACATACGACTTGATGAATAATCAATTGACAATTTTAAAGGAATTGTCTCTAACACCATCAGGGATTTCAGTAGAGATACCGAACTCACCGACGAAGCAATGCACTTCTTAGTCCCACTCAGTCGGGTCCTAGGAAGGTTTTATTTACTACGCAAAATACACTAGTATAACAACCCCGGTTGCTCTATTGTGTGAGGCGTTGGAACTGTCACCGAGCCACTTGCAAGTATGCGGATAGCCTGATTAGAATGATTCCTCCGACTTTTCCTTCTAATCTAAAGGGTTCGTCCCACTCCTCAGCCGATATCATTAAACTTGACATCCCTTTGGCTCGTTACTGGCTACACTGGATGTTGCCTACCTTTATACCATAATTCCTTCGATGACCGCATCCGACCAGTAATCAACTCTCCTTTTAACATATCTGTGTATAGCTCTACTCTAGCCACCTTGATAAAATTTATCTTGCATCTTTACAATCTGGAATTTGACGGCACAAACTTACGGTGATAAATTTATTGGACAAGTAGAAAATGAACTTATTTCAACACGTTGACTAAAGCCGTACTTCTATAAACGCTACATTGATGATATCTTTCTCATCAGGCACCACGAGGAGGAGGAACTTCTTGCGGTCATTGCAGATTTTAATAGGGTTCATTCATCCATTTCCTTTTCGTAGTCTTAATCACGCGTATCTATCCGTTTTCAGCATGTCACAATATCCCCATGCGGTAAAAAAAAACTGACTACTGCCGCTTACAGGAAACCCACTGACATTTACCTGTACCTTCATTTTGAAAGTAGCCATGTTGAACACTGCAAAACGAGCATACCCTCTGTTAAAGCACTTCATTTCAGGAAAGTGTGTTCCCAATACTAAGATCGTATTAATAATTGCGAGAGACCCTGCTAGGCCTCATAAGGCAGAAGTACCTACCTGCTCCTACCCCGGAACGACGCGATTAAGCGAGCTGATGCAGTCGACGGCAGTGCGCTTCTCGACTGGATAAGTGGGCTGAGCAACGAAGGCATACTAATTTAGTGTTAATACACTCTGCATCGGTTCCAAACGTAAACTTCATCTTTAAAGAAACATAACATTTGCATGCAGAGTAGTCGCCTAAGAGACTTATTTCCAGAGGACCCACGGTCAGTCTACAAACGATCAAAAGATTTAGACGACATACTAACGTCTTCTAACACAAGACGTATTTACGTAGTCTGTAATCCTTGCAACAAATCAGGCTGGAAAGTTTGAGCTCACGTGACGACTTCACAAAGCGTTATGAGCAGCGCGTAAAATTTTAGGATTAAAATAAAACGTTACTTCGACTGTTGCACCAACAATGTTATCTATAGGCTAAAATGCTCAGCACCAAGCTACAGTACATTGAACAACAGGAAACAGCGTTCAGATTTTGTTTTAGCAATCATACCTCTATGACGTGAGCCTTCCTAATTTACCGCTATTCAAACATGTGACTAACCCGAGCCACTCTTTTGACCAGGTAACCGCCATCATACATGAATCTGGTTTCAAATCGCACCACGAAAGGAATGTTCGCAAGTCTTTTGTAATCCATAGCTTTGCTGCCATAGCTTTTCGCATTAACAAGTACCCGGGTACGTTGACCTATTTGTTCGCGAAATAGAGAATCGCATACTCGTTGCCTTCAGACTAAACAGCTCGTTTTCCATTGCTTCCGTTATGCGACGTCGCCAGAATAGCTGTATTCCCACACCCGACACACGGGCGCGAATCGCCCCAAACAGTTTTCTGGTTACTGATGTGTCATTTCATTGTAGCTAACCTAGTATGTGTGATGTTCGTGAATTATTGCTGCCACATTTTTCTCCAAACACGTACACGCACATTTATTGCTGAGCTATTTTGCAAACCCGCCTTTGTTACATTCGTTGAAGTAGGAACTTGCTGTTTCAACCAAACCGACCCATGGTGCATTTTTACCGCGTTTGGCATGTGTGCTGATGAGTCATGGCGGGTGCAGTAACCTTAGAGCGAGATATCTTCTGACATGGTTTGCTTCTTTAACCAGGTCTCATTTTTTTTTCTTTGAACCCTGTTTTTGTTACAACCATCCCATCCAGTGTTTCACATCTGTGCCGATGACTCATGACGCATGCAGTCACTGTAAAGCAAAAATCTGTCATCTGTCATCGTTTTCTCTTTAGGATGTGTCATCTACTCTGTGAATCCTCTTTTTTGTTGTGTATAGCGTTGCCCTAGCGAGCCTGTTAAAACCATTTCGTCGAGCATTTCTTTTTCCTCTTTATTGTGTATTTTGAACCACGTGTCCTCTCTTCACTGAACCCTGTTTTTCCTGTATATAATGTTGATCGGCGAACCTGTTACATGCCTTGGCGTGCTTCTGGTCTTTTTAATTAACATGTACTTCTTGGCATTTAACTTAGCAAATAAAGCGTCATGTTGTTTCTTACGTGCGCCCTCAACCTACAAGTGCACACACACACACACACACACACACACACACACACACACACACACACACACATATATATATATATATATATATATATACTACAAAAAAAGCAGTTCTGGGTCCGGGTAAAAATTCACAGTGAAGTAGACGCGCGTATGAAGCGGTTTATATATATACACACGCATATATACATATATATATATATATATATATATATATATATATATATATGATAGTAGTATCGAGTTTATACGCTGTGGTATACAATCGCAATAAATTACTTGCAATACTCCCAAGTATGTACGACAGCAATATATAGTGCGAATTACTATCACATCAACTATGGTACATGAGATGCTTCTGACAGTGATAATTATATTGACGTAGACCTATTTCTCAATCACATAAGATGAACCATCGGGGCTCTTACAAGTGTATCAATTTGAATTTCTTTCATGCAAAAACATATACTATATCAATAACATGATAACGATTGCACAAGAGGCAATCGGGGCCGCAGAGGTCGTAGGTCCCAGCTGTAGCAGTATAGCGCAGATAAATAATTCGCATTTGCTACCAAAGATCTAATAACTAAACAAACAATTGTACTTGATCTTTAAGTATACAGCCTAAATTCAGGTAATAGTGGCGCCCAGGTTATGCGCCGCGGTATACAGTCACAAAAATAAACAGCAGATCTGTGAGACCTTGGAGAATTGCAACCCAATTTTCAACGAAGCTGTTTCTTTCGAGCAGTTGCAATGAAAGTTTCAGTTTCAAGTAATCATGTCGCATGCTTCAAGATGTTTTCAGTATTTATATGACTGTTCCGTTTGAAAATTCTCCCGTATGTAATGCTTCGGAACACTTCTTGACGGAAATATTGAAAAAGGTTGTAATTCATCGACACACATTTACTTCGCCAAAACGTTTACAGTGCCGTCTTCCCTCACCCACTCACTTTTCGCTAGATTTGGTATCGGTTGAGTTCTCCGGAGCAATGGCATCAATTATTTCTTTGCAAAACAAATTCGGCAAGCTCCGGCTCGCTTGTGTATGCAATTTACTTCAAATGTCATAAATAGTCCCCTGTCTTTGACTTTTACCTACATGTTCCACATAAGGCGCCCTTTATTTTCACCAAATATAAACGAAACGCCTTGTTCAGTTACCCCAGGAAAACGCTTAAACCTAGTCGGAACGTGTTATGATGCCTAGAAATGGGGAAAGAAATACGACGGCGTAGTAGAAATTTGCAGCTTTGCTAACTGGACCAGCAACGTAAATGTTGTGTTGCACATTCCACTTACAATGACTCCCTTCCCCTTTCCACAAAATGTAAGCATCTTGTGACTTACAGCTATGTCGGGACACCGAGAATTACACATCTGCTGGCGGCCATATCAAAACCTCTAACGCTTGTATAAGATTTTTTTACAAAGGCTGTGTTTCCTGCAACCGCATTTAATCTTCATAAAAAATTTCCATAGCGCACCACCACGTTTCTGTAAAAATGTCTTCGTGGCTTTTACAGTTGTCTCAGGCCAGCCGGCTCAATTCTTCGCCGCTCGTTAGGCACTCTCATACCACTCTAGAGTGATTGCATGAGTAATTTATTGCGAAAGGCCCACTTACTCATCTATTGTCAGCTTCACCTACACATCACTGAATTAATTGTCCTTAGAGTCACCAAATACAACGAATCTACCTCTTTTGGTTCAGTGAGTACACCCGGCGAAAGTAATATATCGCCCATGAAAAAGTAAAAGGAACAATGATGCTGGCTCAATAATTAATTGGACTAATTTTAAGTAAGGCAGAAACGGTAAAGCAACGTGACGCTTTGCACCTAAGATGCAGCCTGTTCCTACAAAGTATAATATATCTGAAACGTAAAGCTCTGGCGGGACATCAGGAAACCTAGGCAATGGCAGCAGCGTGATACTTTCGAACAGAGGCTAACAATGTTTTAACGCGGTATTTCATTACCACGCATTTACCATGGCACGTAAACTTCGGGTATTTTTCTCCTTATGTTCTAAAAGTTTGACGCTAGTTGTTATTGAGCCAGCTTAACGGTCTAATTTTTACACCGCTCGAAAACAGACTAATAACGCTATGGCCCACTTACATGCACATTGCTTAGAAAAGTGCGCATTTAACATACCATTTGCAAAATTGCCTACACATCGGCCTCCCACTCATTTTACTTTCCCCTGATCTAGATAAGATGCCTTGTTTAGCTGACCGAGGACGCAGGAGAAAAAATTTGCCAATCTCTTATGATGCACAAAAACGCATGGAGAAATGTGGGCTTAGTAGTTGTCTGCAACACTTGCATTCAAAGCAGGAAAGTGAAAGCTTCACAATGCACTGGACTAACAATATTCTTTATTTTCTCCAAATTTCAACTGTTGTTGTGTTGTTGTTTCAGGGGTCTGCGAATCATTTACATTAGTGGCAGTAAGACACCCTGGAAGTCTTCAAAGAGAAACTTTCCACAAAGGCTGTAATGAACCTATACACAGAATAGAGATATATCACTCGTCACTCAGATCATTGTTTTGTATTTCGGATAAATATAAACACCGCACTCGCCATATCTCACAGAGAATACCGGGAGAAAACGACTAAATGCCGTGCACAACTCATAAAAACTGTGAAAAAGCTAGTATTCAGTAATTGTTTTCAGGGCTCATGTGCCACCTACAGAATGCAATTTTTTTTGTACACGTCATCATGAAGCGATCCTCACAAATGTGAAATATCTGGTGTGGTTGCTGCTGTCGTGAAACAAGTAATACTGTAGCTGTTACTTAGAAACACCATGAAAATGAAATTGTCAAAGTTAGAACTTGCCGTTCCAAAAAATGTAGGACTGCGTTCTATTGATATTTGAATAGTTCTGCAAGTTCGACCAAGTTTATTTTCATGAGCATATTTACGATAAGTGTACCCACCATTGTTGCTCAGTGGCTATTGTGTTGGACTGCTGAGCACGAGGTAGCGGGATCGTATCCCGGCCACGGCGGCCGTATTTCGATGGGTGTGAAATGCGAAAACACCATTTTACTTAGATTTAGGTGCACGTTAAAGAACGCCAGGTGGTTGAAATTTCCGGAGTCCTCCACTACGGCGTGCCTCATAATCAGAAATTGCTTTTGGTTCGTAAAACGCCATAATTCTTTTTACGATGAGTGTAATGACACAGTGAAATTAGACAGGTATACCTGTAAGAGCCTTGAATAGATTTTTGATGTTGATAAGATACTGAGGCTTCAACACTATGTAGACTATCTCTGGACAAAGAATAGATGGTTCCATCATTTGATAATTCAACGATGTTATGCCGTAAGACCCACAAGCCTTTTGGCGCGGCTGATTATAGCACTTTATCCCTATGTTCTCCTCGCCCGCAGGTCAAGTGCAGCACGCTTATTCTGTTTTCGAAAATGGATATAGCAGTCTAAGAAAAACTGGCCATCGTGCAGGTTGCTCAAACTGACGTTTCCAACGGCGGGAACTGACAAGATCCGGGCGATCTTCAAAACGCGAGCGTGTCGGCGAATCCCAAGCATCGTCCGGTACAGGGCGCCCCGAGAAGGCACAAAATACTATCCTCATGTTCCAAGCAGGGAGTGCGTAGTAAAGAAAGGCAATATTTATGAGGCCACTGTAATAAAAAGAAAATTACGCGTCAGCTGCAGTTCTCGTTGGACTTTCCAGTGTGCACCCCAAAGTGCCCGCTTTGAAAAGTGGCGAGGAGGGGGGGGGGGCAAGAGACATACTTTGCCTCTACCCCGACTACTGAGAGGGGTGGGGGGAAAGTGCCCCTATTGCCCTCCCGGTGGATAATCCTATGCATGCGCACCATCAGACCTCTATATGACAAAAAGAGAACGCGGAGTTTCATGGAGAAGGAAGTAGCTTCTAGGCAACGATTGTGTTCGCTAACTCCAGCCCTCCTTTCCAAAGGGAGGGTAACGCGAAGAATTGAGATTTCACCAGACAGTATTATGACTTCATGATGATGATGTATGGGGTTTTTTGGCGCAAGGGCCAGGTATGGCCAAAGAGCGCCATGTCTGTGCTAATCGGTTTGCAATGTACTAATGATTACTATGAGGTTGGTGTGACGTGGCTGTAAAGGGGCCTTAAAATATACGCAATAAAGTGCGTAAAATCTGTATAATAAAATTATGGCGATGACGTATGACTTGTACTATGAACATTTAGATGCATTTAAAAAGAATGATACGATAGGTAAAATATAGCAGATTATAAGAAATGCTAGAGCACTGCTGCCTCCATATGGCCCTTGAAAACACAAGGGCCTGGAGGCATGTGCTATTCAGAACAATTATCGCAGCAGCATCCTCTGGAGCGAGGATGCTCTACGAATTTATTGGGCTTATAACGTGTAGAACTACATCCTTTAAGAAGTCGAGGACTGCCTTGGTATTAAAAAGCGGTTCCTTACCAAGAAACATAGCTGGGTGAAGAGGTATGCAATGACGATATGCAAGAGGAAAATGCTTCTTTCTTTCAGGTTCGGCTTCGCGACACTCCAAGAGGACGTGGAGGACGGTCAGCCTCTCACCACATCGACCACAGGTTGGCGGTTCGTTTCCAGTAAGAAGAAAATGGTGTGTACCAAATGTGTGCCCTATTCTCAGGCGGCAAAATAGGACATCTGTTCGCCGTGATTTTGATGGGAAGGGCCAAAAACCTAGCTGTGGCTTTATAACGTGCAGTTTATTGTTTATTTCTGCGTTCCACATGCGTTGCCAGTGTTGTCGCAGTTTCTTACGCAAGAAAGGCTTCAGATCTGTGACCGGGACAGCAACTGCAGAAGAAGTGTTTAGTGATGTGAGTGATGTGGCCATTTGATCAGCCAGTACATTGCCCTCGATACCTCTGTGGCCAGGTACCCAGCATATTATAATGTTCTGGTTAGATGTGTACGCTTTACACAATACCGAATACAGTTCATTGAATACGGGATTTTTATGTTTGTAGAGTGACATTAGGGCCTTCACGACGCTTAGAGAGTCTGTATAGATCGCTGCTTTTGGAAGTTTTGATCTTCTAATATGCTTCACAGCAGAGAGTAATGCGTAGGCCTCGGCCGTAAAGATGCTTGTTTCCGGATGCAGTACATCGGATTCCGAGAAGGATGGGCCGACGGCTGCATAGGATACCCCGGCATTTGACTTCGAAGCGTCTGTGTAGTACTCTGCGCAGGAGTGTTTGTACTGCAGTTCTAGGAAATGCATTCTGATTTCAGCCTCAGGAGCGTGCTTTGTAATTTTTATAAAGGATATGTCACATTGTATAACCTGCCACTCCCAAGGAGGTAAGAGATTGGTTAGGTGCATTAAGCGATGCTCGAGGAGTGGGACATGCATTTCATTGCTAAGCTCCTTCACACGCAGCGAAAAAGGCTGTCTTATGGAGGGACGGTTGCTGAAAAGTGTAGCGCACGTCATATCGGTAACGGTATCAAAACATGGGTGTTCAGGATTAGAGCGCACTTTAAGGAGATATGTAAAGCTGATGTATGACCTCTGTAGGTAGAGAGACCATTCATTGGATTCGGCATATAGGCTTTCAATCGGGCTTGTTCTGAAAGCGCCTGTGGCTAAACGGATACCTAGATGGTGAACAGGGTCTAGCATCTTTAGCGCGCTCGGGGCGGCAGAGTTATACACAACGGCACCATAATCCAATCGAGACCGAATTAGGCTCTTGTATAGGTTCATTAAACACTTCCTATCACTACCCCATGTAGTCTTGGATAGAAGTTTCAATAGGTTCATTGTTTTCAGACACTTTTCTTTAAGATGTTTAATGTGTGGGACGAAAGTAAGTCTATTGTCAAGTATAACACCTAGAAATTTGTGCTCTTTGTTTACAGGTATCTGTTGTCCACACAGTTCTAAGGAAGGGTCCGGAACCAGGCCTCTCTTTCTTGTAAACAACACACAAGAACTCTTGTGAGGATTGATTTTAAATCCATTTTTCTCTGCCCACCCTGACACCTTGTTTAAACCATGCTGTACCTGTCTCTCGCAGACTGCGAGGTTACAGGACTTGAAACCTATTTGAATGTCGTCCACATAGACAGAATACAGAATGGCCGGTGGTAAGGAAGCACGAAGTGTTGTCATCTTAACAATAAAGAGTGTGCAACTGAGCACGCCACCCTGGGGTACACCAGTTTCTTGCGTAAAAGGACGTGAGAGGACATTGCCAACTTTTACCCGGAAGGTGCGATTGGACAAGTAGCTTTTTATTACGTTTAGCATATTACCATGAATGCCCATTTCTGACAAATCTCTCAAGATTCCGTAGCGCCAGGTCGTATCGTACGCCTTCTCCATATCGAGGAATATCGATAAGAAGAACTGTTTGTGTACAAACGCGTCACGAATATGTCCTTCAATACGTACAAGATGGTCGGTTGTGCAGCGCCCTTCTCGGAAGCCACACTGATAGGGATCAAGCATTTTGTTCTGTTCAAGGAAATGGATGAGACGCCGATTTATCATCTTTTCAAATACCTTGCACATGCAGCTTGTGAGGGCTATCGGGCGGTAACTTGCCACTGAAGAAGGGTCTTTCCCTTGTTTCAAAACAGGGACCACAATGGCTTCTTTCCATGCCGTTGGAAGGTACCCTGCGTCCCAGATGCTGTTGAAAAGCGTAAGTAGTGTTACTTGCGTGTCATTGTGCGTGTTTTTGAGCATTTCGTACATGATTCTATCAGAGCCCGGTGCAGAGCTTTTGCATGCGCTCAAGGCAGCTCTCAACTCGGCAATGCTGAAAGGACAGTTGTATGGTTGATTCTGTTGACATTTTCTCATGAGTGGCTTACATTCTTCTATTTGTTTATATTTCAGAAAGGATTGCGAGTAATGGGTGGCACTTGACACGCTCTCAAAGTGCTCCCCAAGCGAGTCCGCCTGATCATGTAGGGTATCGCCTTCTGTGTTTACCAAAGGGAGTCCATGTGCTTGTCGGCCTCTTATCCTATTGACCCTGTTCCAGGCTTTCGCCTCATCTCTGAACGAGTTAATACTCGATAGAAATTTCTGCCAACTTTCTCGTCTGGCCTGTCGGCGGGTTCGCCTGCCTTCGGATTTTGCTTTTTTAAAGTTGACTAGATTCTCTGCAGTGGGAGAAGCGCGTAGCAACCCCCACGCCCTGTTCTGTTTTTTACGAGCGATCCTACAATCGTCGTTCCACCATGGGACACGCCGTTTGCAGGCCAAGCCTTTTACTTCTGATATGCATTTAAATGCGACATCTATTATGAATGCTGTAAAAAACTCGACTGCAGCGTCAATTCCTAACGAAGACAGGTCAGCCCATGAGATACTAGCTAGAGATCGAAATTTCTCCCAATCAGCTGTCTCAATCTTCCACCTAGGAGCGTATGGTGGATATTCGTTTTCTTTATATGATCTTAGCAGTATAGGGAAGTGGTCGCTACCGTAAGGGTTGTCGGTAACTTCCCATTCAAGTTCAGGCAGTACAGACGGAGACACTATACTAAGATCTATTGACGAAAAGGATCGGTTTGCAAGAGAGTAATATGTGGGTTCTTTCTTGTTGAGAAGGCACGCTCCGGAAGAAAAAAGGAACTGTTCAATAAGGCGACCTCGCGCATCTATACGAGAGTCGCCCCACAGGGAGCTGTGCGCATTGAAATCGCCAAGAACAGCATAAGGTTCTGGCAATTGATCGATCAAGGAGTGAAATTCATGTTTGTTCAGTTGGTAATGCGGGGGTATGTAAAGGGAGCAAATGGTGATGAGTTTGTTTAGTAGGACAACTCGGACCGCCACTGCTTCAAGGGGCGTTTGTAGCTGTACAAGTTGACACGCAATACTTCTATGAGTAAGAATCGCAACACCACCCGATGATGCGACGGCATCATCACGATCTTTGCGAAACGTAACATACGTACGGAGAAAGTTTGTGTGTTTAGCTTTTAAGTGTATTTCCTGTAAACACAGCACTTTTGGATTATGTTTGTGGATGAGTTCTTGCAAATCATCAAGGTTTCTAAGGAGACCTCTGATGTTCCATTGAATTATTTGTGTATTCATGTTTAAGGTAAATTGGTGCTGTGTTTACGGAAACGGAGTGGATGCCTTAATTTACAGAGCCCTTTCGAGGCCCTGTAATAGGTGTTTTGTTCTTTTTGAAGCGTTCGAGCGGTTCTCGACGCTCCTTAGGCGTTTGTTGCGCCTTGGGGTCAGGTGTAGTGTCCATTGCCTCGTGTGAGACCCCCGCAGGGGCGTCTGCGCAAGCAGGCGTTTGGTGTGTTGCGACACCACGTACCCGAGCACACGAGGGTTGGACCCTCCCGCGTGTAGCCGTGCGCGGCTTAGCCGTGTCTGGGGAAAAGGGGATCCTGGGGGTTGAGCCGATGCTGGGTGCTCGGACCTTTAAGGCCCCCCGGCGGAGGCAACACACCTCTTCGGCCTCGGCTTCACATAGACGGCACCTCCAGACTGACCCACCTGGAGGAAATCGGCAGTCGCCTTTTCCTGTCTTTCTCTTCCTACAACCTTCGTCTTTCCCTTACTTTCCCACTTTCCTGTCTCCTTCTCTCTTCTATTTACTTCCTTCTTCTTGGCGGCAAGGGTTAACCTTGTGTGAGTAGCCAACCTTGGTTATGTCATATTGGGTTATAGTGGCAACGTACAGCTGGCGTTTGCAGGCCCTGTTTTTCAGGCCCTGCAGCGTCCCCTTGTTGGACTCCTTGGTGGGTGGCTGGCGTTGCTGCCGAAAACTACATGTCCACTCATGGCTACCTCTTTCCCTCCATTACCTGATCGCCCTCAGAAAAGAGGGCGCACCGATGAAGTCTTCCAATTTTTTGGCCGCCAAAAAGAATCCTTCCCGCGTTTCCATGTCATCCACTCTGCAAAACCAGATAAACCAGTAAGAACTATCTCACCCTTCCTTGTTTCCAAGTCACTGACTGAAGCCTTTGGTCCTGGATATAAGGCGTCGAGGATGTCAAGCGGCGATCTCCTCTTGGAGCTCCGCGATCAAAAACAATATGATAAATTGTCAACACTAGTGTCATTTGGGGAAACCGAAATAATTATAACACCGCACCGCACGATGAACACCACCCGTGGTGCTGTCTCTGACGATGACTTAATGGAGCTCACTGAGGCTGAACTCTTGGAGGGCTTCAGTGACCAGAATGTTATCAATGTTAAACGAATTAAGATGAGGAGAGATGGAAAAGAGATCAAGACGAAACACCTGATACTGACTTTCGGCTCAAGTGTCCTTCCCGAGTCCATCGAGGCTGGTTATATCAAACTTCGTGTTCGGCCATACGTTCCCAATCCTCTCAGATGCTTTAAGTGCCAACGTTTTGGCCACAGTTCACAGAACTGTCGAGGCCGGCTGACTTGTGCCAAGTGCAGTGACAACGAACATTCCTCCGAAACGTGCCAAAACACTCCACATTGTGTGAACTGTGATGGCGAGCATGCCGCATACTCGCGCGCCTGCCCGTCCTGGAAAAGAGAAAAAGAGATTGTGACAATCAAAGTCAAAGAAAACATATCTTTCAAAGAGGCACGTAGGCGGGTGTCATACCTGTCTAAGAGCAGCTTTGCCGATGTGGCGCGTAAGGGGGCAGCGTCACAACGGCCTCCGGCGGCTGTCCGACCCACAAGCAGTGAGTCGGCAGTTACGCCATCTGCCCCTGCGGCGGTTGCAGCTAGCGCTGCTCCGTCAACACTGCAAAGGGGACCATCAACCCCGAAGGTGGGCGCAGCCGAGGCTGCTCCAACCTCCCCGGCCCCTTCCAGCGCTGGCAACAGCCGGCGCACCCAAATCCCTCAGGGAGCCCCATCGACCTCCGGGCTGGTGGGCGCAGGGGTCTCGCCTTCCGAGGTGAGAATCTCTCGAAAAACTTCTCGCTCTCAAGAGCGCGTGTCCGGCGCCTCACAAGAGGCAATGGACACAAAACCTATCCCCAAGGCGCTCCAAGCGCCTAAGGAGCGGCGAGGCTCCCTCGAACGCTCCAAAAAAGGCAGAACCCCGGTTACAGGGCCTCGCAAGAGCTCTGTAATCTAAGGCATCACTTCCGTTTCCGTAAACACAGCACCAATTCGCTTTAAATATGGATACACAAATCATACAATGGAACGTCAGAGGTCTCCTTAGAAACCTTGATGATGTACAAGAACTGATCCACCAATACAATCCAAAAGTGCTGTGTTTACAGGAAACACACTTAAAATCCAAACACACAAGCTTTCTCCGACAGTACATAACTTTTCGTAAAGATCGCGATGATGCTGTTGCATCATCGGGCGGTGTCGCCATTGTTATCCATAAGAGCATTGCGTGTCAACTTTTACAGCTACAAACGCCTCTCGAAGCAGTGGCGGTTCGAGCTGTTCTCCTAAACAAACTCATCACCATTAGCTCTCTTTACATACCCCCACATTACAAATTAACGAAACAAGAATTTCAATCCTATATAGATCAGTTGCCAGAACCTTATGTTGTTCTTGGCGATTTCAATGCGCACAGCTCCCTGTGGGGCGACTCTCGTACAGACGCGCGAGGTCGTCTCGTTGAACAGTTCCTTTTCTCTTCTGGTGCTTGTCTTCTGAATAAGAAGGAAGCGACATACTATTCTCTTGCAAACAGAACATTTTCTTCAATAGATCTTAGCCTAGTCTCCCCGTCACTGCTCTCTGAACTTGAATGGGAAGTTAACGACAATCCTTACGGGAGCGACCACTTCCCGATACTACTAAGAACATATAAAGAAAACGAATGTCTACCACAGGCTCCTAGGTGGAAAATCGATACAGCCGACTGGGAGAAATTCCGAACCTTAACTAGCATATCATGGGATGACATGTCCTCGTTAGAAATTGATGCTGCTGTGGATTACTTTACAGCTTTCATTATAGATGCCGCATCTAAATGCATACGTGAAGTAAGTGGCTCGGCATGCAAACGGCATGTCCCGTGGTGGAACGATGAATGTAGAGTCGCACGTAGGAATCAAAACAAAGCGTGGGGGTTGCTACGTGCTTCGCCCACTGCAGAGAATCTTGTTAACTTTAAGAAAGTTAAGTCTCAAGGCAGGAGAACTCGCCGACAGGCCAGAAGAGAGAGTTGGCAAAAGTTTTTATCGAACATCAACTCGTTTACAGATGAGGCGAAAGTCTGGAACCGCGTAAATAGAATTAGAGGGACACAAACATATTCACTCCCTCTGGTAAACACACAGGGTGATACGCTGCAACATCAGGCAGACTCACTTGGGGAACACTTTGAGAGTGTGTCAAGTTCAAAACATTATTCGAAATCCTTCCTGAAGTATAAGCAAATAGAAGAATGTAAGCCACTCAAAACAAAATGTCTACAGAATGAATCGTACAATTGCCCTTTCAGTATTGCCGAGTTGAGAGCTGCCTTGAGCTCATGCAAGAGCTCTGCACCGGGATCTGACAGAATCATGTACGAAATGCTCAAAAACTTACACAATGACACGCAGGTTACACTACTCACACTTTTCAACACCATTTGGGACGCAGGGTACCTTCCGACCGCATGGAAAGAAGCCATAGTGGTCCCTGTTTTAAAACAAGGCAAAGATCCCTCCTCAGTGGCAAGCTACCGCCCGATAGCCCTCACAAGTTGCATGTGTAAGGTATTTGAAAAAATGATAAATCGGCGACTCATCCATTTCCTTGAACAGAACAAAATGCTTGATCCCTATCAGTGTGGCTTCCGAGAAGGGCGCTCCACTACCGACCATCTTGTACGTATTGAAGGAAATATCCGGGACGCCTTTATACATAAACAGTTCTTTTTATCAATATTTCTCGATATGGAGAAGGCGTACGATACGACGTGGCGTTACGGAATTTTAAGAGACTTGTCAGAAATGGGCATCCATGGCAATATGCTAAACCTAATAGAAAGCTATCTGTCCACTCGTACCTTCCGCGTAAAAGTCGGTAATGTACTTTCGCGTCCTTTCACGCAAGAAACTGGAGTACCCCAAGGAGGCGTGCTCAGCTGCACACTCTTCATCGTGAAGATGAACACGCTTCGCGCTTCATTACCATCGGCAACCTCTTATTCTGTCTACGTGGACGACATACAAATAGCTTTCAAATCTTGTAACCTCGCAGTGTGCAAGAGACAGGTACAGCATGGCCTGAACAAAGTGTCGATGTGGGCAGACAAGAATGGATTTAAGATCAATCCTAACAAAAGCTCTTGTGTTCTTTTTACAAGAAAGAGAGGACTTATCCCAGATCCTTGCTTAGAACTATGTGGACAACAAATACCCGTAAACAAAGAGCACAAATTTCTAGGTGTTATATTAGACTACAGACTCACTTTCGTCCCCCACATTAAACATATTAAAGAAAAATGTCTGAAAACAATGAACCTAATGAAACTTCTATCCCATACGTCGTGGGGTAGTGACAGGAAGTGCTTATTTAATCTCTATAAGAGCCTGATCCGTTCACGATTAGATTATGGTGCCGTGATCTATCATTCTGCCGCTCCAAGTGCGCTAAAGATGCTAGACCCTGTTCACCATCTAGGTATCCGTTTAGCCACAGGAGCTTTCAGAACGAGTCCCGTACAAAGTTTATATGCAGAATCGAATGAATGGTCACTTCATATCCAGAGAACGTACATCAGCCAAACATATTTTCTGAAAGTCCACTCAAATCCTGAACATCCCTGTTTTAAAACCGTTAATGACATGACATATGCTACACTCTTTCGCAATCGTCCCTCCGTAAGACAGCCTTTCTCGCTGCGTGTGAGGGAGCTTAGTGATGAAATGCATGTCCCACTCCTCGAGTTCCGCCTAATGCCTCCAGCTAAGCTGCTACCTCCTTGGGAGTGGCAGATGATACAATGCGACATATCTTTCATGCAGGTTACAAAACACGCTCCAGAGATTGAAATCCAGATGCATTTCCAGGAACTGCAATACAAACACTCCTGCACGGAGTTTTACACAGACGCATCGAAGTCACGCGAGGGGGTGTCATATGCAGCCGTCGGTCCATCCTTCTCGGAATCCGATTTACTGCATCCAGAAACTAGTATCTTCACAGCTGAGGCCTACGCAATATTGTCGACCGTGAAGCATATAAGGAAATCAAAACTCAAAAAGTCAGTTATATATACGGACTCCCTTAGTGTTGTGAAGTCTTTGATGTCGTTCTGTAAGCACAAAAATCCTATAATAATTGAACTCTATTCCGTCTTATGCAAAGCATATGCATCTAACCAGGATGTGGTTATATGCTGGGTGCCTGGCCATAGGGGCATCCAGGGTAACGTTCTAGCGGACCAGATGGCCACATCAATTGCATCACACACTGTTAATTCTACTGCTGCAGTCCCCGTCACAGACCTGAAACCCTTCTTAAGAAGGAAACTGCGAAACTACTGGCAACGATTGTGGGACCTGGAAACAAATAATAAGTTGCATTTAATAAAGCCACAATTAGGTTTCTGGCCTCCTGTAACAAAATCACGCCGGACAGATGTCCTATTCTGTCGCCTCAGAATGGGACACACATTTGGCACACATAACTTTTTACTCACTGAAAATGATCCTCCAACCTGCGGTAGATGCGGGGAGAGGCTGACCGTCCTCCACGTCCTCCTGGAGTGTCGGGCAGCCGAATCTGAAAGAAGGAAACATTTTTCCCTAGCATACCGGCAGCACATCCCCCTACATCCCGTAATGCTACTCGGCCCAGAACCTTTATTTGACACCAACACAGTACTAAATTTCCTGAAAGATGTCGTCCTGCATGTTTTTAGCCCCACATGTTCGTAGCGGGTCCTCTCTTCAGAGGATGCCGCTGCGATATCTCTTTAGTATAGCACATGCCTCTAGGCCCTTGTCTTTCAAGGGCTCTGGCGAGGCAGCAGTGCTCCAAGTAATTTTAACATCCTACATATTTTTTGATTTTGCATCATTCTTCTACGATGGATTTTAATGTTCTTAGTAATCGTCATTAGTCATCGCCATAATTTTATAGCACGTAGATTTTACGCACTTTACAGCGACAATTTTTAGGCCACTTTACAGCCAAGTCACATCTCCATAATACATCGATAACACTACCATTTGTCATGGCGCTCTTTGGCCAAACCTGGCCCTTGCGCCATTAAACACTACATATCATCATCGTGTGAGACGCCGGACAAGCGCTCTTGCGAGAGAGAAGTTTTTAGAGGGAGTCCCGCCTTGGAGGGCAAGACCCCTGCGCCCACCAGCCCGGAGGTCGATGGGGCTCCCTGAGGGATTTGGCTGCGCTGGCCGTTGCCTGCGCTGGAAAGGGCCGGGGAGGTTGGGACAGCCTCGGCGGCGGCAACCTTCGCGGTCGATGGTCCCTCATTCTGGGTCGACGGAGCAGCGCTAGCTGCAACCGCCGCGGGGGCAGATGGCGTAACTGCCGACTCACTGCCTGTGGGTCGGACAGTTGCCGGAGGCCGTTGTGGCGCTGCCCCCTGACGCGCCACTTCGGCAAAGGTTTTCTTGGGCAGGTACGATACCCGCCTGCGTGCCTCCTTGAAACTTATATTTTCCTTTACTTTAACTGTTACAATTTCCTTTTCTTTTTTCCAGGATGGGCACGCACGCGAGTACGCGGCGTGCTCCCCATCACAGTTTACACAGTGGAGAGCATTCTCACAAGCTTCAGATGTGTGTTCGTGGGCACTGCATTTTGCACATGTTTGGCGGCCGCGGCAGCTCTGCGAACTGTGGCCGAAGCGCTGGCATTTGAAACATCGCAGTGGATTTGGCACGTACGGCCTGACACGGAGCTTGATGTACCCGGCCTCGATTGACTCGGGTAGGACACTTGAATTGAAGGTGAGTATTATGTGTTTGGTCGCAATCTCTTTACCGTCGCGCCTCATCTTTATTCTTTTCACATTGACAACATTTTGCTCACTAAAGCCCTCCAAGAGCTCTGCGTCTGTTAGCTGAAGCAAATCATCGTCTGAGACAACGCCGCGGGTAGTGTTCATAGTGCGGTGCGGAGTCACTGTCACTTGAACGTCCCCAAATGACACGAGGCTGGGTAGCTTTTCAAATTGTTTCAGATTCTGGAGCTCCAAGAGGAGATCTCCACTTGCCATCCTTGTTGCCTTGTAACCTTGACCAAGAGCCTCAGTTAAAGACTTTGAAACTAGAAATGGGGAGATTGTGCGTACTTGTGTGTCTGACTTTTCGGAGTGAATCACGTGAAATCGTGGGAAGTTGGGTCTTTCACGACCAAAGAACTTGAATACATCTTCGGTGCGCCCTCTTTTCTGAGGGCGATCAAGGAGGGGTGGGAAGGAATTTGCCATAGGAGAACTTAATTTTCGGCAATAACGCCAGCCACCCACCGTGGAGCCCTACAGGGGGACGCTACAGGTACTGTAAAAAACAGGTCCTGTAAACGCCAGCTGTACGTTATCACTATAACCAAATATGAGATAACCTAGGTTGGCTATTCACACAAGGTTAACCCTCGCTGCCTGGAAAAATTGGAAGTAAATGGAAGCTAGGAGAAGACAGGAAAGATGAAAAAGTAAGAGAAAGACGAAGGCTGGAGGGAGAGAGAGACAGGAAAAGGCAACTGCCGATTTCCCCCGGGTGGGTCAGTCCGGGGGTGCCGTCTATGTGAAGCAGAGGCCGAAGAGGTGTGTTGCCTCCGCCGGGGGGCCTTAGAGGTCCGAGCACCCAGCATCGGCTCAACCCCCAGGATCCCCTTTTCCCCAGACACGGCTAAGCCGCGCACGGCTACACGCGGGAGGGTCCAACCCTCGTGTGCTCGGGTACGTGGTGACGCAACACACCAAACGCCTGCTTGCGCAGACGCCCCTGCGGGGATTATGACTTCATAGTTCCCCCACTTTTGAGAAAAGGACAGGACTCTTTTGTGTCCATTCGACCCCACTAATTACCTCGCAAACTCGGCAAGTAAGCCGTTCTTGCAAGGAAGCTGTTTAATGGGAACAGTACTTCATTCTAACGTTCTCAGGTTTGGAGTATTTTGTTGAGAAGGTACTTTCTGATGCATGACACGGCATTTGTACAAATAATAAAATTATGCAGATCCCACGCACTGTAGGAATCGATGTAAGCGAAGCTTTCTGTGCTGGTTGCCATGATTGATAATAATTAATGGTGATGTGGACGGCGGTAGCTTAATTTCTTCGACGTCGACTCGAACACGAGAGTGGTAAGTTGATGTTAAACGTTAACTAGCATGCACCACTCCCGTTTGTCTCTGTAGCGCACAAAACACTAAGGGAGAGGTGCTTCCTTGTGGCGTTGCTGTGCTCCATGTTTCATAATCTTTGAGATGGTTGAACGTTGTCGTTGCCTTACGTGGCACATGACATCGTGGCAGAAGTATGAAACTTGGAATTGGATTATGGGACTGTACGTGCCAAGGTCGCAATGGGATAATGAGGCATGATGATGATATGTAGTGTTTAATGGCGCAAGGGCCAGGTTTGGCCAAAGAGCGTCATGACAAATGGTAGTGTTATCGATGTATTATGGAGATGTGATTTGGCTGTAAAGTGGCCTAAAAATTGTCGCTGTAAAGTGCGTAAAATCTACGTGCTATAAAATTATGGCGATGACTAATGACGATTACTAAGAACATTAAAATCCATCGTAGAAGAATGATGCAAAATCAAAAATATGTAGGATGTTAAAATTACTTGGAGCACTGCTGCCTCGCCAGAGCCCTTGAAAGACAAGGGCCTAGAGGCATGTGCTATACTTAAGAGATATCGCAGCGGCATCCTCTGAAGAGAGGACCCGCTACGAACATGTGGGGCTAAAAACATGTAGGACGACATCTTTCAGGAAATTTAGTACTGTGTTGGTGTCAAATAAAGGTTCTGGGCCGAGTAGCATTACGGGATGTAGGGGGATGTGCTGCCGGTATGCTAGGGAAAAATGTTTCCTTCTTTCAGATTCGGCTGCCCGACACTCCAGGAGGACGTGGAGGACGGTCAGCCTCTCCCCGCATCTACCACAGGTTGGAGGATCATTTTCAGTGAGTAAGAAGTTGTGTGTGCCAAATGTGTGTCCTATTCTGAGGCGACAGAATAGGACATCTGTTCGCCGTGATTTTGTTACGGAGGGCCAAGAACCTAACTGTGGCTTTATCACGTGCAGTTTGTTATTTACTTCTGCGTCCCATTTACGTTGCCAGTGGTTTCGCAGTTTCCTTCTTAAAAAAGGCTTCAGATCCGTGACAAGGACCGAAGCAGTAGGACTGACTGTATGCAATGAAATTGATGTGGCCATCTGGTCTGCTAGAACGTTACCCTCGATGCCCCTATGTCCAGGCACCCAGCATATAATGACATGCTGGTTAGACATATACGCTATACAGAGGACGGAATAGAGCTCAGTAATTACGGGGTTTCTGTGTTTACAGTGTGACTTCAAGGCTTTTACGACGCTTAAGGAGTCTGTAAATAAAATTGTTTTTTGAATATTTGATTTTCTGATATGTTTCACAGCCGACAATAGTGCATGGGCCTCAGCCGTAAATATGCTTGTTTCAGGGTGCAGTACACCGGATTCCGAGAAGGATGGCCCAATGGCTGCGTAGGACACCCCGGCATGCGACTTAGAAGCGTCTGTATAAAACTCTGTGCAAGAGTACTTGTACTGGAGCTCCAAGAAGTGCATTTTGATATGTGTCTCTGACGCATGTTTAGTGACCTGTACAAAGGATGTGTCACACTCTATCAGCTGCCACTCCCAGGGTGGTACTATCTTAGCTGGAGGCATTAGGCGTTGGTCGAGAACTGGGACATTCATTTCTGTGCTAAGTTCTCTTGCACGCAGTGAGAAAGGAAGTCTCATAGAGGGTCTGTTATGAAAAAGTGTTTGACATGTCAAGTCGTTAACGGTTGTGAAACACGGATGTTCCTTATTAGAGCGCACTTTGAGAAAATAGTTGAAGCTGATGTAAGTTATCCGAAAATGGAGTGACCACTCATCGGACTCAACATACAAACTTTCAACAGGGCTTGTTCTAAATGCGCCAGTGGCCAGACGGATTCCCAGATGGTGAACGGGGTCTAAC
This sequence comes from Dermacentor variabilis, assembly GCF_050947875.1. Taxonomy (NCBI): domain Eukaryota; kingdom Metazoa; phylum Arthropoda; class Arachnida; order Ixodida; family Ixodidae; genus Dermacentor; species Dermacentor variabilis. The sequence goes on from NW_027460335.1 coordinate 66,144, forward strand.
ATCTTAAGTGCGCTCGGTGCGGCAGAGTGATATACTGCGGCTCCATAGTCTATTCGCGACCGAACTAGGCTCCTGTAAAGATTTAACAGGCACTTCCTGTCGCTACCCCATGTTGTGTGGGATAGGATTTTAAGTAGGTTCATTGTTTTTAGACATTTTTCTTTAAGATGTTTTATGTGAGGAATGAATGTGAGCCTAGAGTCAAGAATAACACCAAGGAATTTGTGTTCTTTGCTGACAGGAATTTGGTGTCCGCCCAGTTCTACACAAGGATCTGGGACCAGGCCTCTCTTTCTTTTGAAGAGAACACAAGAACTTTTGTGGGGGTTGACCTTAAATCCGTTTTCGTCTGCCCACTTGGAAACCTTGTTCAAGCCCTGCTGTACCTGTCTTTCGCACACTGTGAGGTTGCAGGATTTGAAGCCTATTTGTATATCATCTACGTATACGGAATAAAAAATGGCAGGTGGTAGTGAAGCACGTAGCGTGTTCATCTTGACGATAAAGAGAGTGCAGCTGAGCACGCCTCCCTGGGGTACACCAGTTTCCTGCGTAAAGGGATGTGAGAGTTCATTGCCGACTTTTACTCGGAAGGTACGATTTGACAAATAGCTTTCAATTGTGTTCAGCATATTCCCACGGATGACAATTTCCGACAGGTCTCGCAAGATCCCGTAACGCCATGCCGTGTCATATGCCTTCTCCATATCGAGGAATATCGATAGAAAAAACTGTTTATGTATAAAGGCATCGCGGATATTTCCTTCCATGCGCACGAGGTGATCGGTTGTGGACCGCCCTTCTCGGAATCCACACTGATAAGGATCGAGTATATTGTTGAGCTCAAGGAAATGTATAAGTCTGCGATTTATCATTTTTTCAAAAAGCTTACACAGACAATTAGTTAGAGCTATCGGACGGTAACTAGCCGCCAAGGAAGGGTCTTTTCCCTGCTTTAGGACAGGAACCACAATCGCTTCTTTCCATGTGGATGGGAGGTATCCCGAAGCCCAAATAGTATTGTATAGTGTAAGAAGTGTAACTTGTGCGTCAGTATGTAGGTGTCTGATCATGTCATACATGACTCTGTCTGGTCCCGGTGCAGTGCTTTTACATGTGTTCAAGGCAGCTCTCAACTCGGCAATACCGAAAGGCCGGTTATACGGTTCATTCTGCCTGGATTTTCGTATGATTGGCTTACGTTCTATTATTTCTTTATGTTTAAGAAAGGACTGGGAATAATTGATTGAGCTTGACACACGCTCAAAGTGCTCCCCGAGTGAATCTGCCTGGTCTTGCAGGGTTTCGCCTTGTGTGTTTACTAAAGGGAGGGAGTATGTTTGTCGCCCTCTTATTCTACTAACCCTGTTCGAGACCTTGGCCTCATCTGTATACGAGTTGATACCTGTTAAAAAGTTCTGCCAGCTCTCTCTTCTGGCCTGTCGGCGGGTTCGCCTGCCTTGAGATTTTGCTTTTTTAAAATTGTTAAGATTCTCCGCAGTGGGGGAGGCGCGTAGCAACCCCGACGCTTTATTTTGCTTCTTACGAGCGATCCTACAATCGTCGTTCCACCAGGGGACACGCCGTTTGCCTGCCAATCCATTTACTTGTGATATACATTTAGTTGCGGCATCTATGATGAAGGCTGTAAAGTACGCCACAGCTCCATCGATTTCTAAAGAAGACATATCAGCCAGCGAGATGTTAGTAAGAGTTCGAAATTTCTCCTAGTCAGCTGTATGTATCTTCCACCTAGGAGCTTGTGGAGGAAATTCATTTTCTTTGGATGTTCTTAGCAGTACGGGGAAGTGATCGCTCGTAACTTCCCATTCGAGTTCGGGCAGTATAGACGCGGAGACTATACTAAGATCTATTGACGAAAAGGTTCTGTTTGCAAGAGAGTAATATGTGGGTTCTTTCTTATTGAGAAGGCACGCTCCAAAAGAAAAAAGGAACTGCTCAACGAGACGACCTCGCGCATCAATACGAGAGTCTCCCCACAAGCTGCTGTGTGCATTGAAATCGCCAAGAACAAGATAAGGTTCTGGCAATTGATCTATCAAGGACTGAAATTCATGTTTGTTTAGTTGGTAATGCGGGGGTACGTAAATCGAACAAATAGTGATGAGTTTGTTCAGTAGGGCAACTCGAACCGCTACTGCTTCGAGGGCCGTTCGTAGCTGTAAACATTGACACGCTATGCTTTTTTGAATTACAATGGCAACACCGCCAGATGATGCCATAGCATCATCGCGATCTTTGCGGAAAGTTATGTGCTGTCGAAGAAAATTTGTGTGTTTTGGTTTTAAGTGTGTTTCCTGTAGGCACAGCACTTTTGGATTGTGTTTTTGAATGAGCTCTTGCACGTCATCAAGGTTCCTAAGCAGACCTCTGACGTTCCATTGAATAATTTGTGTATTCATATTGAAAGTAAATATGTGCTGTGTGTATGGAAATGGAGGTGATGCTTTAGGTTACAGGGCTCTTTCGAGGCCCTGTAACGGGAGTTCTGCCCTTTCTGGAGCGTTCGAGGGAGCCTCGCCGCTCCTTAGGCGCTTGGCGCGCCGTGGGGATAGGTGTAGTGTCCATTGCCTCTTGTGAGGCGCCGGACACGTGCTCTTGTGAGCGAGAAGTTACCAGGGAAGGTCCCGCCTTGTGGGGCAAGACCCCTGTGCCCACCAGCCCGGAGGTCGATGGGGCTCCCTGAGGGATTTGGCTGCGCCGGCTGTTGCTAGCGCTGGAAGAGGCCGGGGATGATGATGATGTGTGTGGGTTAGTGGCGCAAGGGCCAGATATGGCCAAAGAGCGCCATGTCCGTGTTAATTTGTTTGCAGTGAAATCATGAGTACTAAGAAGTTGGTGTGCCGTGGCTGTAGAAGGGCCTTAAAAATGGTAGCGCTAAAGTGCGTAAAATCTGTATAATACGATTATGGCGATGATTTATGAAGTGTACTATGAACAATAAGACAATTAAAAAGAATGATATGATGTCTAAAGATATATCAGGTTATATAAGATATGCTAGAGCACTAATGCCTCCTTAGAGCCCTTGAGACACAAGGGCCTGGAGGCATGTGCTATTTAAAACAATTATCGCAGCGGCATCCTCTGGAGCGAGGATGCTCTACGAATTTAATGGGCTTATGACGTGTAGAACTACATCTTTTAAGAAGTCGAGGACTGCCTTGGTATTAAAAAGCGGTTCATGACCAAGAAACATAGCCGGGTGCAGAGGGATGTAATAACGGTATGCTAGCGGAAAATGTTTCTTTCTTTCAGGTTCGGCTTTCCGACACTCCAAGAGGACATGGAGGACGGTCAGCCTCTCACCGCATCTACCACAGGTTGGAGGATCGTTTCCCGTGAGTAAAAAGTTGTGGGTCCCAAATGTGTGTCCTATTCTGAGGCGACAGAATAGGACTTCTGTTCGCCGAGATTTTGTTGGGGAGGGCCAGAAACCTAACCGAGGCTTTATAACGTGCAGTTTGTTATTTGTTTGCGCGTCCCACGTGCACTGCCAGTGACTTCGCAGTTTATTTCGTACGAAAGGCCTCAGGTCTGTGACAGGCACATCAGCGGTAGGGTTAACAGCTTGCGATGTGATTGACGTGGCCATCTCGTCCGCGAGAACGTTGCCTTCGATTCCCCTATGGCCAGGGACCCAGCATATTATGATATTCTGGTTAGATGAGTACGCTTTACATAATGCCGAATACAGTTAATTGAATACGGGATTTTTATGTTTGTAGAGTGACTTTAAGGCCTTCACGACGCTTAGAGAGTCTGTATAGATCGCTGCTTTTGAAAGTTTTGATCTTCTTATATGCTTCACGGCAGAGAGTAATGCGTAGGCCTCGGCCGTAAAGATGCTTGTTTCGGGATGCAGTACATCGGATTCCGAAAAGGATGGGCCGACTGCTGCATAGGATACCCCGGCATTTGACTTCGAAGCGTCTGTGTAGAAATCTGCGCAGGAGTGCTTGTACTGTAGTTCTAGGAAATGCATTCTGATTTCGATCTCTGGTGCGTGTTTTGTTATTTCTAAAAAGGATATGTCACATTCTATGACCTGCCACTCCCAAGGCGGTAACAACTTGGTTGGATGCATTAGGCGAAGCTCGATGATGATGATGATGAGTTGGGATTTTTATGGCGCAGCAGCCGTGCAGTCTATAATGCGCCAAGAACATGATTTTCGTATTAGCTTATTTGTTTAAATGCTGTAAAATGGTGTAAAAGGCCAGGTAAAATTATAAAACATGAAATGTGCTACAGTTCTTGTAGGATTCCTGTGGCTTTTAAAAAGTTAAAAGTATCTTCATGTGGGACCAGTGGCTCATCGCTCAATAAGAACATAGGATGGATCGGGATTCTTTTTTCGTAAAACATCTTAAAATATCTTTCCCTCCATTTTTCTAAGCCAGGACATGTTATTAAAATATGCAGCACGGTTAAAATTTCACCGCAGTGTTGGCATGTTGGTTGTGGTTTGTTATTAATTAAGTAACTATGTGTCAGCCTTGTGTGACCGATTCTTAAGCGACATAAAACAATCTCGTAAAATCTTTGTCTGTGGCGACAACTCTGCCATTCTTGTAGCATAGGTTTTATGCAATGAAGCTTGTTAAATTTTTCTTGATCCCACACTTTCTGCCAGTGTTTCTTAACTGCTATTTTTAAAGTGGCTTTATAATCTTGCCAAGGTAGGCCAACATCATGTAGCTCCAAATCTTTGGTACGGACTGCCATAAAATCTGCTCTTTCATTACCGGGAATTCCTACGTGACTAGGAATCCAGCAGAAAGTGACGTTTAACGCTCTCTTGTGACATGTTGTGTATTGTTTTTTTATTTTCTTCAGTAGATTATTTCTAGATGGTAACCTAGATGCGAGAGCTTGAAGAGAGCTCAAGGAGTCGCTAAATATAACAGATTGGTTATTTCCTCTTTTCAGGATGTCTTCAAGAGCTAACGAAATGGCATAAAGTTCTGCAGTAAAGACAGTAGCCTGAGTTGGAAGTCTCATTTGTTTTTCAAATTGATTTGATGTCCCTGCAGCGCCTACATTGTCATTGCTTTTTGATCCATCTGTAAAGTATTTCACGCAGAAATTATATTCTGATTCTATTTCTAAATATTCGCTTAGTAACGCCTCTCTTGGTGAAAATTGTTTTCTGTTTTTTGTTAACCTAAAGTCGCATTGCGCATGTTTCATCTCCCAAGGAGCAAAAGAAGGTTCATCTTGCAAGAACTTATTTCTTACGTCGAAACATAGGTCCGCATTCAGCTTTTGGTACCTGATGAAAAAGGAAGGAATGATTGCCGGTTTGTTGCTAAAATGTATTTCAAAGCGCAGCCTTGTAAATAGTCGTCTACAAGGATGCGTTGAACAGGACAGTACTCTCATTATGTACATGTTTCCAAGAAATAGTCTTCTGTGTTCCAAAGATAGCTGGTTGGTTTCTGCATACAAGCTTTGTACGGGAGACGTACGAAACGCGCCGGAACACAGACGTAGTCCGAGGTGATGCACCGGATCAAGAACCTCTAATGCTGACTTTCGAGCTGAGCCGTACACAAAACATCCGTAGTCTAATTGTGACCGGACAACTGCATTGTATATGCGAAGCAGACATATTCTATCTGAACCCCATGATCGGTGGGATAGGAGCTTTATTAAATTTATGGATTTCAGAGATTTATGTTTTGCATAAGCGATGTGCGCTTTGAAGTTGAGTTTTTTGTCAAAGATCACACCAAGAAATTTGTGTTCGTTCTTTACTGTGATTTGTTGCCCTTTAATATGTAATGTTGGGTCCGGTGTGAGCCTTCGGTATTGACTGAAAGGAACGCATATTGTTTTTTCTGTGCAAAATTTAAAACCATTTTCGTTTGCCCATCGCACTATGGAGTTTACACCTAACTGCAGTTGGCGTTCGCAAGTAGCCATATTACAAGAGGAAAAACAAAGTTGAATGTCATCGACATACAAGGAATACATTAGGGAAGAAGGAATAACTGTACTTATCGAGTTGAGCTTCACTAAAAATAGTGTAACGCTCAATACTCCACCTTGCGGCACTCCATTCTTCTGTACAAAACAGTTGGAGAAAGTTGGGCCAAGCATCACCTGAAAAGTTCTGTCCTCTAGATAGCTTTTGATTATACCAAGCATGTGCCCTTTTATTCCGTATCTGTTCAAGTCAATTAAAATCCCATGTCTCCATGTCGTATCATATGCTTTTGATAAGTCAAAGAAAACAGAGACGCAATGTTGCCTTTGGACGAAAGATTCACGGATTTTTGTTTCTAACCGGACTAATTGGTCGATTGTACTGCGATTGACTCTAAAGCCACACTGGTACTGATCAAGTAACCCGTTACTTTCCAAAAGGTGTACAAGCCGTTTGTTAACCATTCTTTCGAATGTTTTTCCTAAACAACTGGTTAAGGCAATGGGACGATAACTGTTCGGGTCAGAGCGTGCCTTTCCAGGTTTTAGAAATGGTAGAACAATCGCTTTCTTCCATGCTTTTGGAAAATAGCCTTCCGCCCACAACCTGTTGAAGAGGTGAAGGATTGTGTCGTACGTGTTCATGTGTAGGTGTCGCAGCATTTCGTAGTGTATGTTGTCCGGACCTGCTGAATGGCTCTTCCCTATATATATCGCATCGAAGAGTTCAGTTTTTGTGAAAGGACAGTTATATGGCTCAGTGCTGTTCAGTGATATCCGAAGATCTTTCTTTTCTGCAGTGGCCTTTATCTTAAGGAACTCGGGCGTGTAGTGAGCGTCACTCGAAATTTCAGCAAAGTGCTCGCCAAGTACATTTGCTTGGCCTTTAAGATCCCTTTCCTCGTCAAATATAGGGAGCGTGTATTCTGTATGAATACCGTCAATTTTTCTCACTTTCTCCCAGACTAATTTACTTGTTGTGTGACTGTTTATAGAGCTCACATATTTCACCCATGATGTCCTTTTTGCTATCCGTCTTTCCCTCCTAGCCTCACTGCGCTTTTGTTTAAAAAACAATAAATTTTCGAAAGTTGGGTACCTGTTTAGTCGAGACCATGCACAGTTTTGTTTCCTACGAGCTTTATCACATGCATCATTCCACCACGGTTTTGGTCTACGTGGCAGCTTCCCTTGTGAAAGTGGTATGGACTTTTCAGCTGCATGTAATATTTGTTTCGTTATCGCATCACATAAATCGTCAATATTGAGTGCGATGACATCATCAATCCTTATTTCGGAGCTTTCCAAAAAAAGAGACCAGTCTGCTTTACCCAGCTTCCATCTCTGTCTTCGTGCTGGCATTGTTGGAGGCGCGTCGATCGGCTTGAGTATAATAGGGTAGTGGTCGCTGCCACGTGGGTTTTCCCTCACGTCCCAAGTAAAAAACCCGGCAAGTGACGGCGTGCCACAGGAGAGGTCAATGCTTGAAGTAGATTGTGATTGAGCAATAAAATATGTTGGCTTTCCATCATTAAAAAGATACAAATTGCAGTTGTCTAAAAATTCTTCTACCATTTTTCCCCTTGCGTCAGTGTGGCTACTGCCCCAGATGTTATTATGAGCATTAAAATCACCCAATAAAAGGAAAGGTTCTGGAAGTTCTTCCACGAGATTTTCTAATTCTTTTCTTGTGATATTCTTACCTGGTGGTAAGTACAGGGAGCATACTGTTATTGTTTTTTCTATCTGAACCTTTACTGCAACAGCTTCTAGGTTGGTGTTAAGCTTCACTTCACGTACTGGGACTCCTTGAGCAACCACTATAGCGACTCCTCCGGATGCGACTGAAGACTGTTCCCTATCTTTTCGAAAGATGCCATATCGACGCAGAGGTTGTTTATGGCAACCTTTCAAATGAGTTTCTTGCAAACACATAAGAGAAGCCTCAGCGTCCTCGAAAAGGTCGTAAATGTCATCTATATTAGTTCTTAAACCACGGCAGTTCCACTGCACAATAGTAACCATATTTGATGATGTGGATTATCAGATACTTCACGAAGAGATTCTATGTAAGAGGTCACAAAGATGACATGTGAATGAGCAAGAAACTTGCTAAAATGCTTTTTAGGTCACGTCTCCTTGGACGGGGGAATGACCGGTAGTCTACCCCCTTTGTGTTTTGCAGGGGCGATGCCCGGCTTTTTGGTTTGCCTACCAGATGTAGGCTCTTTCGTTTGATTCGTGTCCGGCGGACACACTTCCATCATATCATCGCCCTTTGGGCGTTCATCGTTGATGGTGCTTGATGAAGGTGCCGACTTCTTGGAAAGAAAGCGGTCCTTCGGCACCGATGTTGAGACCTTGGTGGCCTCTACCGCGTGCTGACCGACGTCAGCCCCAGCAGAAGCTTCTGGGCCTCTTGGGGGAGGTTTGCTATGAGCGTCTGTTTTTTCACTGGGTAAGGAGGGCTGGAGTGCGGACACTTTGTCCAGCAGCTCCACCTGTGTTCCAACTGACACCATCGGCGGCGCACGCCCTCTCTGCACAGCCTGTGCGTAAGTACCTCTATCGGCAAACGCGACTCTCTTTTTGGCTTCAATGTACGATATGTTCTCCCGTACCTTCAATGCGATCACTTCTTTTTCTTTTTTCCACTCAGGGCAAGATCTGGAAAACGCCGCGTGATGACCCGCGCAGTTTGCACAGCACAGCTCGCTTGTGCACGTTTCATCACCATGGTCTGGTTGACCGCATTTAGCACAGGTTGCTCTTCCGCGACATGACTGGGATCCATGCCCATATTTCTGACACCGAAAGCACCGGCGGGGATTGGGCAAATAAGGTCTTACTCTAAGGTACAGGTAAGCGGCCTTAACGGCACTTGGAAGCGTTAAGGAGTTGAAGGTCAGCACAATGTGTTTGGTCGGATTTTCAATGTTATTTTTTCTAAATTTAATTCGTCTTGCACATAGAACACCCTGATCTCTCAAGGCTTCTTCGATTTCCTCGTCTGTGCACTTTAGAAGTTCTGTGTCTGAAATCACACCCTTGGCGTAGTTCAGTGTACGATGTGGCGAGACAGACACACTGTTCTCACCGATCTTGTCAAGTTTCTTAATCTGCCTGCTATGCTCAGCCGTCATAACTTCGAGCAAGAGGTCTCCAGAATTCATTTTCTTTGCTTTGTATGTCTCACCAATACACTCGTTAAGTGCCTTGGCGATGAGGAAAGGGGACATGTCTTGAATTTTTCGTTCACTTTCAGAAGTGATGACAAAAAATTTTGTAAAGCTATCGCTAGCTATACTTAAGTTTATTACCTCGGTCCGGTGCCTTTTCGGCCTCCGATCAGGTTTTGCTGAAGAGGGGGTTCTATCCATGAAGTTACTTATACGTTCGGCAGCTAAGCTGGCCGCCCACCATGGAGCCCAACATGGGAGTGTTTTAAAAACCACTAGCCATACATAACTGCTATAACCATATAACCATGACCAAGGAAGGCCACGCCCACATGGTTAACCCTTGCCGCCTTGAAATTCGGAAGTGAGAAGAAGTGATAAGAAGACAGGAAAGAAGAGACAGCGAGAGAGAAAGACGAAGATTGAAGAGGAGGACAGGAAAAGGTGACTGCCGATTTCCCCCGGGTGGGTCAGTCCGGGGGTGCCGTCTACGTGAAGCAGAGGCCAAAGAGGTGTGTTGCCGCCGCCGAGGGGCCGTAAAGGTCCAAACACCCGGCATTGGCTCAACCCCCAGGATCCCCCTTTCCCCGGACACGGCTAAGCCGCGCACGGCTACACGCGGGAGGGTCCAACCCTCGTGTGCTCGGGTACGTGGTGTCGCAACACACCAAACGCCTGCTTACGCAGACGCCCCTGCGGGGAGGCGAAGCTCGAGGAGTGGGACATGTATCTCATCACTAAGCTCCCTCACTCGAAGCGAGAAAGGCTTTCTTACAGAAGGACGATTATGGAATAGTGTAGTGCAGGTCATATCGTTAACAGTGTTAAAACATGGATGTTGATGATTGGAGTGTATTTTTAGGAAATATGTAAGGCTTATGTAACTTCTCTGAAGATGGAACGACCATTCATTTGATTCCGCGTATAAGCTTTCAATCGGGCTTGTTCTGAAAGCACCAGTGGCTAAGCGGATACCTAGATGGTGGATAGGATCTAGGATCTTTAGTGCGCTCGGAGCGGCAGAGTTATATACGACGGCACCATAGTCCAATCGTGATCGAATTAGGCTCTTATAAACATTCATCAGACACTTCCTGTCGCTACCCCATGTTGAGTGGGATAGAATTTTAAGTAGGTTCATTGTCCTTAGACATTTTTCTTTAAGATATTTAATGTGCTGTATAAAAGTAAGCTTGGAGTCTAGTATAATACCGAAAAATTTGTGTTCTTTGTTTATGGGTATTTGATGTCCACACAGTTGAACACACGGATCTGGAACCAGGCCTCTCTTTCTAGTAAAAAGAACACAAGTGCTTTTGTGGGGGTTGATCTTAAATCCGTTTTCGTCAGCCCACTTGGAAACCTTGTTCAGGCCGTGCTGTACCTGTCTCTCGCATACTGCGAGGTTGCAGGATTTAAAGCCTATTTGTATATCGTCGACGTATACGGAATAAAAAATGGCCGGTGGCAGTGAAGCACGTAGTGTGTTCATCTTAACAATAAAAAGAGTGCAGCTTAGCACACCTCCCTGGGGTACACCAGTTTCCTGCGTAAAAGGACGTGACAGTGCATTACCGACTTTTACTCGGAAGGTACGATTGGACAAATAGCTTTCTATTAGGGCGAGCATATTGCCACGGATGCCCATTCCCGACAAGTCTCTCAAGATTCCGTAGCGCCACGCTGTGTCGTACGCCTTCTCCATATCTAGGAACACGGATAGGAAATATTGCTTATGTAGAAAGGCGTCGCGAATGTTTCCCTCAATGCGCACAAGGTGATCAATTGTGGACCGCCCTTCCCTGAAGCCACACTGAAAGGGATCAAGCATTTGGTTTAATTCCAGGAAATGTATGAGCCGCCGATTAACCATTTTCTCAAACAGCTTACAAATGCAACTTGTGAGGGCTATCGGGCGGTAACTTGACGCCAACGAAGGATCTTTACCTTGCTTCAGAATGGGAATCACAATCGCTTCTCTCCATGCAAGTGGAAGATACCCAGCAGCCCAAATAGTGTTAAAAAGTGCAAGTAAAGTCAATTGTGTATCAGTGTGTACGTTCTTAATTATGTCGTACATAATTCTGTCAGGTCCTGGAGCAGAGCTCTTGCATGTGATCAAGGCAGCTCTTAGCTCGGCAATGCTAAAGGGACGGTTGTAAGGCTCATTCTCTCGACCTTTTCTTGTTAATGGCTTACGTTCTTCTGTTTCTTTGTATTTGAGAAAGGATTGTGTATAATTTGTTGGACTTGACACGCTCTCAAAATATTCCCCAAGTGAGTCTGCCTGGTCTTGCAGTGTATGTCCCTGTGTGTTTACCAGGGGGAGTGCATGTGTTTGCCGCCCTCTAATCCTATTTACTCTGTCCCAGGCTCTGTCCCTGAACGAGTTAATACTTGATAAAAACTTGTGCCAGCTTTCTCTTCTGGCCTGTCGGCGGGTTCGCCTGCCTTGGGACTTTACTTTTTTAAAGTTAGTTAGTTTAATGGGGTTTAATGGCGCAAAAGCAGCTAAGGCTATGCTGCGCCAAACACGAGGTGTTCTAAAATACAGTTTATAAAGTGAAAGCCTGTGTTAATAATCTATATTTTATGTAAAAATCCAGTGTCGTCTAAAAATTTACGGACGTCACATAATGGGACTAGCGGGTCATCACCTAAAATTAAAGCAGGGTGTAAAGGTATGTGTAGTTGATATAATTTGTGCAAAAGTGTTCGTCTGTGTGTTTCAGTCTGCGTACATGTGAGTAATATGTGCATAACTGTTAATGGCTGTTGACATTTCTCGCATGTTGGTGTGTTTTCTTTCGTAAGTAAGTAATTGTGTGTGAGGTGTGTGTGCCCAATGCGTAGCCGGCATAAAACTACTTCGATGAACCGCTCTTGATGATAACACGACTTCCACTCGCCAACTATGGGTTTCGTGAGATGTAGCTTGTTGTCAGCACAATGGTCCCATTCGCGTTGCCATTTTACCGTGAAGGCTTTTCTAATTGCACGGATGCTATCACTATATGGGAGTGTCGTGTTTGTAATATCTTTGTGCGCTGCCATCAATGCACATCTATCAGCTGCTTCGTTACCTGGTATCCCAACATGGCTCGGGACCCAGCAGAAACGAATTGACCTCCCGTATTCGTTAAGCACCAACATGTTTAAAATGTCTCCTATCAGGGGTTCACACTCAGATTTCAGATGTAGTGCCTTCAGTGTGCTTAAAGAATCTGTGTATATGACTGCATGTTTGTGTTTATCAGTTATAATCTTTTTAACAACAACCCAGATAGCGTAAACTTCAGCCGTGAAAACAGAAGCATGTTGTGGTAATCGAATACTTGTTTCCCAATTTTCCGCTACGACCCCCACACCCACGTGATCTTTTGTTTTAGAGCCATCAGTGTAATATTGCATGTTATTTTGATATTTGTCCTGAAGAGCATTGAATTCTTGTATAATGTGTTCGCGTGGAGTATCTCTTTTCTTTAAATGTGCCAATGTCCAGTCGCACAACTGTGTGAAATCGTACCACGGGGCCAGCCGTTGTGGTTTCTTGGCAACCTGGAGGACTTCATGGGGAATGTCATAATCCCGACAGTATTGCTCATACCGCAGGACAAGTGGCCTAATCATGTTCGGTTTATTCGTGTAGTGTAAGCGTGAGTTGCATTGTGTGAGGATGTTGTAGCATATGTGTTGCGGTGATGACTGAATTCTGAGTACGTAGGAAAGAGTGAGTAATGCTCTGCGCTGCTGTAAGGAGGGTTCATTACATTCGACGTATAAACTTTCAATGGGTGAAGTTCTGTAGGCACCACTCGCCAGTCGCAGTCCAAGGTTATGTACTGGATCAAGTCTTTGGATGTAGGATTGTCTGGCTGAGCCGTAAACAATGGAGCCGTAATCTAAAAGGCTACGAACAAGAGACCGGTAAATACGTAAAAGACACGTTCGGTCGGAACCCCAGTGCTTATGAGATAACACTTTGAGGATATTCAATGCTTTATTTGCCTTAATTTTTAGTGCTTTAATGTGGGCAAGAAAGTTTAGTTTTTTGTCAAAGGTTACTCCCAGGAATTTATATTCTTGTTTTACCGGCAGCGCGACATCATTCAATCTTAAAACCGGGTCTAAGTACATCCCTCGTTTTTGCGAAAATAGCACTGTAACAGTTTTCTGAGTAGAGAAGCGGAAGCCATTTTTCTCAGCCCACTCCATTAGTTTATTTATTGTTATCTGGAGTTGCCTTTCACATGTTCGTAAGTTAGAGCCGCGGCACGCTATTTGTAGATCATCGACATATATGGAGTGCATAACAGAGGTGGGAATTACATTGTTGACAGAGTTCATTTTTATTATAAAGAGTGTTGTGCTAAGTACGCAACCTTGTGGCACGCCGCTCTCCTGGATAAATGTGCGCGAGAGCACAGTGCCTAGACGGATTTGGAATGTTCTGTTGGACATAAAATCAGCGAGACAGTTTAGCATTTTGCCACGGATTCCTAACGCGGCGAGGTCACGTAAGATTCCAAATCTCCACGTGGTGTCGTACGCTTTCTCAAGGTCGAAGAACACCGCCAGGCAGTGCTGTTTGTGTAAAAATGCTTCACGTATTTCGTGTTCAAGTCGGACGAGGTGGTCTGTCGTTGAACACCCTTTCTTATAGCCACACTGGTGAAAATCAATGGAGTTCCGTTTATCAAGCGTGAAGGTTAACCTTGCATTTACGACACTCTCGTACGATTTTGACAAACAACTTGTCAGGGCAATGGGTCGAAAGCTGCTTGGGGATGTGGGGGATTTTCCTGTTTTTAAAAAAGGCACAACTATTGCATTTTTCCAACATTTTGGCATGCTTCCGGATTCAAATACTTTGTTAAAAAATTTAAGGAGAGCATCTACGGATGCTTGGGACAGGTGTGCGAGCATAGAATAATGGATCTGGTCAGGACCTACTGCAGTTTTTTTGCCAGCACAGAGAACCCTGTTAAGCTCTTGTAACGTAAATGGAGCGTTGTATTCGTCCCTTGACGTACAAGTAGTTGGTAGTTTTTCTTTTTCTGCGGATAGTTTGTAAGTTAAGAACCTGTTTGTATAATTAGCCGAGCTAGAGACGTCATAGAAATGTTCCCCAAGTATATTCGCTTGTTCTTGTAGTGTTGTCTGAGTGCCTGAAGGTGTGAGTATGGGTATCGTGTATGGTGTGTAGTCCCCCTTAAACTTCCTGACCTGTTCCCACATCCTTTTGGATGTGACGGTGCTATTAATTGTTGATACATATTTTTGCCATGAAGATTTTGCTGCCTGTCTCCGAATGTATCGAGCTTTCGCTTTGGCTTGTTTAAAATTTAGAAGGTTGTTATGTGTTGGGTACCTGCGTAAGATTCCCCAGGCCCTATTTTGCAGCTTTTTTGCTATGGTACACTCGTGTGTCCACCAAGGATTTAGCTTTTTGCGAACAACGCCAGAAGATTGTGGAATGGCCTTTTCAGCTGCAGAAATAATACAGTTAGTAAATTTTTCATTAATTTCGTCGATGCTTAAGTTTGTTAAAGTGAGCTCCTCCAGCCTGGCACTTTCTGTAAAAACAGCCCAGTCTGCCATTTGTAACCTCCATCGGCGTGGCCTGTAGGATGTAATGGGTAGCGTTGAGGTGAGGTTGATTATGGCAGGTAGATGATCACTGCCATATGAAGTCTCGAGTACATCCCATTTAAAATCTGTAAAAATGTCCGGAGAGCAAAAGGCTAAATCGAGGCAGCTAAAATTGCGTGAACTTGGTGAAAAATAAGTTGGCGCACCTGAGTTTAAAAGACAGATATCGTTTGACAGAATAAAATCTTCAACGAGTTGCCCTCTTTGGTCAGTTTTGACACTGCCCCAAAGAGTACAATGAGCATTAAAATCGCCTACTAAAACAAATGGTTCCGGTAATTGTTCTGTTAAATTTTCTAACTGTTTAGTAGTGAAGTGGGTGTGAGGTGGAATATACAGTGAACAAATGGTGATGGTTTTATAAGATAGAATGGTGACAGCTACGGCTTCTAAGGATGTATTCAATTGGACATTTCGGGTAGGAGTGCCGCCCTGTACGACTATAGCCACTCCGCCTGACAAACGGGTGGAACATTCGCGGTCCCTTCGGACAACGGTGAAACCTTTGAGAATTTGACTATTTTTCGCGCCGAGATTCGTTTCCTGAAGACATACAGCAACTGGTGAAAAGGTGTTGATGATGTCTTTGATGTCACCTAAATTGTGTATGAGACCTCTACAATTCCAATGGATAATAAAAGCCATTTTGAAATTGAAGGGTAAGAATTGGCACTATGGAATGAATAAGAGGTGAGATGTTAGGTGACATGGAATTTAAAAGGCTTATACAAATGAGCGATAACCTTTAGGTTATCGCTTTCTTAATCTGAGTTGTTATTGGGATTTTGTCCCGCTTACCGCGCTCAAGAGAGCGCTTGTCCTTTGGTGTCAATGACACCGGGGTTTTTGCGTCGACCTCCATCGCTCTCTCTGAGGCGCTGGAGGATCGAGAGTTAGGCGCCGAGACACGTGTCTCGGGCCTTGGGGTTCGCTTGATCTTAGGGCCCTGCGGGACTGGTGTCTGCAGGGCATTTGAAGAGGATGGAGCAGCGTCGGCTGCTTCCACCACGGGGGCGGGAGGGGTCACTGCGGGACCACTGCGCGTGGGCTCGGAGGACTCCTGAGGCCTCTGTGACGCAGCCCCCATCTGCGTCACATCGGCGTAACTTCTTCGCGGAAGGTACGACAGCCGCTTTCTAGCTTCATAGAACGAGATTTTTTCTTTGACTGTTAAAGCAATTACTTCTTTTTCTTTTTTCCAGCAAGGGCAGGACCGCGAATAAGCGGGATGATCTCCCTTGCAGTTGACACAAAGTGGAGAAGAGGTGCAATTGTCAGTTTGGTGATCGTTCGAACTGCATTTAGCACAAGTATTTCGTCCTCGACATGCATGCGAAGCATGTCCAAACCTTTGGCATTTGAAACATCGTCTGGGGTTCGGAATATATGGTCTAACATTTACCTTTACATAACCTGCATCCAGCGAGGTAGGCATTACACTCGTTCCAAAGGTGAGTATTACATGTTTTGTGGGGATTTCTTGGTCGTTCCTGCGGATGACAATTCTTTGGACTTTGGTAACATTTTGTTCCTGGAAACCTTCCAGCAGTTCTTCGTCGCTTAAGCCAATAAAATCTTCCTCTGATAATACACCCCTGCTTGTATTTAATGTTCTGTGCGGTGAAATTGTCACTGTTGCGTTACCAATACTGGTAAGTTCTGTGAGCTTTTGCGCTTGGTCTTTGTCATTGAGTTCTAGGAGGAGGTCCCCGCTAGACATTTTTGAAGCTTTGTATGTAGGTCCGATTTTTTCTTTTAGACACTTGGCCACTAGGAATGGAGAGAGCTTTCTCACTGGTACGTTGTTTTCGCTGTGCAGTACATAGAATTTGGGAAATGATGGAACATTGCTCCGAAAAGAGAACTGGAACGTTGCTTCGGTGCGGCATCTTTTCAGACGCCGATCATAGAGAATAGAGGTTTGCGCTGCCATGAGAAAATTGTGTATGTTCGGCAACAGCGCCGACCGCCCACCACGGAGCCCAACAAGGGGACGCGGCAGAGCTTGTGTACAAGCCTGCACGACGCCAGCCGTACGCCGTCACTATAACCAAATATGGTGTACCCAAGGTAGGATATCCACACAAGGTTAACCCTTGCCGCCGTGGAGAAAGGAAGTAATAAGAAGTGAAGAGAAGACAGGAAAGATGTAAAAATGGGAGAGAAAGTCGAAGATTGGAGAGGAGGACAGGAAGAGGCGACTACCGATTTCCCCCGGGTGGGTCAGTCCGGGGGTGCCGTCTATGTGAAGCCGAGGCCGAAGAGGGGTGTTGCCTCCGCCGGGGGGCCTTAAAGGTCCAAACACCCAGCATCGGCTCAACCTCCAGGATCCCCCTTTCCCCAGACACGGCTAAGCCGCGCACGGCTACACGCGGGAGGGTCCAACCCCCATGTGCTCGGGTACGTGGTGTCGCAACACACCAAACGCCTGCTGACGCAGACGCCCCTGCGGGGTTTACTTTTTACTTTTTTAAAGTTCATAAGATTTTCCGCTGTGGGAGAAGCGCGTAGCAACCCCCACGCCTTGTTCTGATTCTTACGGGCGATCCTACATTCGCTGTTCCACCACGGCACACGTCGTTTGCATGCCAGACCACTCACTTCGGATATGCATTTTGATGCGGCATCTATTATGAGTGATGTAAGATATTCCACAGCCGCATCAATTTCTAAAGAAGACATATCGGCCCATGAGATGTTAGTGAGAGTTCGATATTTCTCCCAGTCGGCTGTATCTATCTTCCACCTAGGAGCTCGTGGAGGAAGTTCATTTTCTTTAGATGTTCTTAGCAATACAGGGAAGTGATCGCTCCCGTAAGGGTTTCTCGTAATTTACCGTTCGAGTTCGAGCAGTAAAGAGGCGGAAACTATACTAAGATCTATTGACGAAAAGGTTCTGTTCGCAAGAGAGTAATATGTGGGTTCTTTCTTAATTAGAAGGCACGCTCCAGAAGAGAAAAGGAACTGTTCAACGAGGCGACCTCGCGCATCGATACGAGAGTCTCCCCACAAGGTGCTGTGTGCATTGAAATCGCCAAGAACAACATAAGGTTCTGGCAATTCATCTATGAAGGACTGAAATTCATGTTTGCTTAGTTTGTAGTGTGGGGGTATATAAATCGAGCAAATAGTGATAAGTTTGTTTAGCAAAACTATTCGAACCGCCACTGCTTCAGGGCCGTTCGTAGCTGTAAATGTTGACATGCTATGCTCTTTTGGATTACAATTGCAACACCTCCCGATGATGCGATTGCATCATCACGATCTTTGCGAAAAGTAACATACTGTCGGAGAAAGTTGGTGTGTTGTGTTTTTAGGTGTGTTTCCTGTAGACACAGCACTTTTGGATTGTGTTTGTGTATGAGTTCTTGTACGTCATCAACGTTCCTAAGAAGACCTCTAACGTTCCATTGAATAATTTGTGTATCCATATTGAAGGTTAATAAGTGCTGTGTGTATGGAAACAGGTGATGCCTTAGGTTACAGAGCTCTTTCGAGGCCCTGTAACAGGGGTTCTGCCCTTTCTGGAGCGTTCGAGTGAGCCTCGCCGCTCCTTAGGCGCTTGGTGCGCCTTGGGAATAGGTGTAGTGTCCATTGCCTCTTGTGAGGCGCCGGACACATGCTCTTGCGAGCGAGAAGATGATGATGTGTGGAATTTTATGGCGCAAGGGCCAGGTGTGGCCAAAGAGCGCCATGTCTGTGGTAATGAGTTTGCGGTGTAATTATGATTGCTATGAAGTTGGTGTGAGGTGGCTGTAAAGAGGCCTTAAAATATACGCTCTAAAGTGCGTAAAATCTGTATGATAAAATTATGGCGATGACGTATGACTTGTACTATGAATATTTAGATGTATTTAAAAAGAATGATACGATAGGTAAAATATATCACGATTATAAGAAATGCCAGAGCACTACTGCCTCCTTAGAGCCCTTGAAGCACAAGGG
This sequence comes from Dermacentor variabilis, assembly GCF_050947875.1. Taxonomy (NCBI): domain Eukaryota; kingdom Metazoa; phylum Arthropoda; class Arachnida; order Ixodida; family Ixodidae; genus Dermacentor; species Dermacentor variabilis. The sequence continues at coordinate 84,872 of NW_027460335.1, forward strand.
CCTGGAGGCATGTGCTACGGAAAACAATTATCGTAGTTAGTCGCTTTTGCGCCATTAAACCCGAATTAACTAAGGCCATGCTGCGCCAGTCACAGGACAGTGTGAGATCTAATGTTAAGGTAGTTATAGCTGTGTTACCTTAAAGTCGATGTAGATAATTGGTTTCATCTAAAAACTGGAACAGGTTGGTGAATGGCACTAGTGGAATATCGCCTAATATTAAAGCAGGGTGCAGAGGTATATGTAAGTGATACAAATTTTTGAAATGTTTCCGTCTCTGTGTTTCAGTGTGTGGGCATGATATAATGATGTGGGTTACTGTGAGTGTTTCGTGACATTTCTCGCATGTTGGTGGACTTTCGTTTCGAAGTAAAAAATTGTGTGTTAGATGCGTGTGTCCAATTCGAAGTCGACATAACATTACCTCATAGAATCGTTCTTGGTGAGTGCATGATTTCCACTCGCGAAGCAGGGGTTTAGTTATATGTAATTTGTTATTTACGCACGAGTTCCATTCTTGTTGCCATTTTGATGCTAGGGCCTTACGAACCGCTCTGATGCTGTCTTTGTATGGAAGTGTTATGTGTGTGATGCTTTTGTGCGCTGCCATGGATGCGCTTCTATCTGCAGCTTCATTCCCTGCTATCCCAACATGGCTTGGGACCCAGCAGAATCGTATGGTTCCTTCGTATTTCTTGTTAAACACTATGTTTAAGATATCCCCAAGCAGGGGTTCAGACGCGGAGTTTAAGTTAAGGGCTCTTAGGGCACTTAACGAGTCGGTATAAATAACAGCATTCTTCTGCTTGTCGGAGGTAATTTTTTTTACTGCCATCCATATCGCATAAACTTCGGCAGTAAAGACTGAAGAAAAATTATTTATGCGAATGCTATTTTCCCAGTGTTTTGTTACGATCCCGACACCTACGTATTCTTGTGTTTTAGAGCCGTCAGTGTAAAATTCTGTGTAATTTTTATATTTTTCTTGGATAGCTGGGAACTCCTGTATTATATGCTCTTGTGGAATGTCTTTTCTTTATATGTGTTAACGTCCAGTCACACAGCTGTGTAAAATTGCACCACGGGGGCAATCTTGGTGGCCTTTCGGCAACCTGCAGGGCTTCGGGAGGAACATCATAGGTCTGACAATATTGTTCGTGTCTTAAGATGAGTGGCCGAATTATGTTTGGTTTATTTGTGTAGTGTATTCGTGATTGGCACTGTGTTACGATGTTGTAGCATATATGTTGTGGTGATGACCGAATTCTTAGTACATAGCAAAGTGTAAGTTGTGCTCTGCGGTGCTGTAATGAAGGCTCATTAGCGTCAACGTATAAACTTTGTGCAGGCGATGTCCTGTAGGCACCGCTCGCCAGTCGTAGGCCAAGATTGTGAACTGGATCAAGTCGCTTAATGTAGGACTGCCTAGCTGCACCATAAACTACACTGCCGTAGTCGAGGATGCTACGTACGAGGGATCGGTATATACGTAGTAGACATGTTCGGTCAGATCCCCAGTGCTTATGTGATAAAACCTTTAGGATATTTAGCGCTTTGTTTGCTTTAATTTTGGTTGCGTTAATGTGGGCCAAGAAGTTCAGTTTAGTGTCAAACGTTACGCCTAGAAATTTATAGTGTTCTTTGACCGGTAGCGTTGTACCATGCAATGTGAGACCTGGAGTACACTGTAACCCTCGCTTCTGGGAAAAGAGAACTGTAACAGTTTTGTGTGTTGAGAACCGGAAACCATTTTTGTTGGCCCAATGTGTAAGATTATTTATTGTTATTTGTAGTTGTCGTTCACAGGTGGGTAAGCTTGAGGCGCGGCAAGCCATTTGCAAATCGTCGACATATATTGAGTGCATAACAGATGATGGGATGATCTTATTTACCGAGTTCATTTTGACTATGAAGAGCGTCGTGCTCAGAATGCAACCTTGTGGAACGCCATTTTCTTGTGTAAATGTGTGCGAGAGTGTTGTGCCGAGACGTACTTGAAATGTTCGGTTTGACATGAAATCGCATAGAAAATTTAGCATTCTTCCGCGAATTCCCATGTCAGCCAGGTCTCTCAAAATTCCGTATCGCCATGTGGTATCATATGCCTTTTCAAAATCAAAGAAAACCGCGAGGCAGTATTGCTTGTGAAGAAACGCGTCACGGATTTCTTGCTCTAGTCGCACGAGATGGTCAGTGGTGGAACAGCCCTTTTTGTATCCGCACTGGTGTTTGTCTATTAGGTTTCTTGTTTCTAGGATGAATGTGAGTCTTATGTTTATAATGCTCTCATAAGATTTGGCTAGGCAACTTGTTAGTGCAATGGGTCTATAGCTGCTAGGGGATGTAGCGGGTTTACCAGGTTTTAGAAAAGGAACTACCACTGCTTTTTTCCAATCTGTGGGCATTACTCCAGATTCCCATATCTTATTGAAAAATTTAAGAAGTGCCCCTACCGATGCTTGGGATAGGTGTGCCAGCATTGTGTAGTGCACACGGTCAGGACCTGTTGCCGTTTTTTTACCAGCAGAGAGGACTCTGTTCAATTCGTGTATTGTGAGGGGTTTATTGTACATTTCAGCTGAAGCCCCAGTGTAAGGCAGCCTCTCTTTCTCAGCCGATTCTTTATATTTTAAAAATGTATTTGAATAGTTTGCTGAGCTGGATATGTTATGAAAGTGTTCACCTAATAAGTTGGCCTGGTCCTGTAGTGTTGTTTGTGTGCCTGGACATGTAAGTAGTGGTATAGTGTATGATGAGTACTCTCCTCTAATTTCCTCACCTGGTCCCACATTCGTTTTGATGTGACTGTACTATTGATTGAAGATATGTATTTTTGCCATGATAATTTTTCTGCATTTCTTCGAATATATCGTGCTCTGGCTTTGGCTTGTTTGAAATTTAGAAGATTCTTATAAGTGGGGTACCTTCGTAGGATTCCCCAGGCCTTATTTTGTTCTTTTTTGGCTTTAGTACATTCGCTTGTCCACCAAGGATTTAGCTTTTTGCGCACAATACCGGAAGACTGCGGTATCGCCTTTTCTGCCGCTGTGATTATGACTTCAGTGATTTTTTTATTAAGTTCGTCAATACTGAGCTCTGATGAAAAGACATTTTCCAGTTTCGCGTTCTGCATAAAAACCTGCCAGTCCGCGAGCTGTAATTTCCATCGGCGTGGTCTAGTTACTAGGGTTTGTGGTGATGATGGGTGTTTGATGAGTGCGGGTAAATGGTCGCTACCATATGATGTGTCGAGAGCTTCCCATTTAAAATCAGTGAAAAGAGAGGGTGAACAAAAAGCTAAATCTAAACAACTAAAAGTGCGGGAAGTCGGTGAGAAATAAGTTGGCGCACCTGAGTTTAAAAGACAGATATCGTTTGACAGAATAAAATCTTCAACGAGTTGCCCTCTTTGGTCAGTTTTGACACTGCCCCAAAGAGTACAATGAGCATTAAAATCGCCTACTAAAACAAATGGTTCCGGTAATTGTTCTGTTAAATTTTCTAACTGTTTAGTAGTGAAGTGGGTGTGAGGTGGAATATACAGTGAACAAATGGTGATGGTTTTATAAGATAGAATGGTGACAGCTACGGCTTCTAAAGATGTATTCAATTGGACATTTCGGGTAGGAGTGCCGCCCTGCACGACTATAGCCACTCCGCCTGACAAACGGGTGGAACATTCGCGGTCCCTTCGGACAACGGTGAAACCTTTGAGAATTTGACTATTTTTCGCACCGAGATTCGTTTCCTGAAGACATACAGCAACTGGTGAAAAGATGTTGATGATGTCTTTGATGTCACCTAAATTGTGTATGAGACCTCTACAATTCCAATGGATAATAAAAGCCATTTTGAAATTGAAAGGTAAGAATTGGCACTATGGAATGAATAAGAGGTGAGATGTTAGGTGACATGGAATTTAAAAGACTTATACAAATGAGCGATAACCTTTAGGTTATCGCTTTCTTAATCTGAGTTGTTATTGGGATTTTGTCCCGCTTACCGCGCTCAAGAGAGCGCTTGTCCTTTGGTGTCAACGACACCGGGGTTTTTGCGTCGACCTCCATCGCTCTCTCTGAGGCGCTGGAGGATCGAGAGTTAGGCGCCGAGACACGTGTCTCGGGCCTTGGGGTTCGCTTGATCTTAGGGCCCTGCGGGACTGGTGTCTGCAGGGCGTTTGAAGAGGATGGAGCAGCGTCGGCTGCTTCCACCACGGGGGCGGGAGGGGTCACTGCGGGGCCACTGCGCGTGGGCTCGGAGGACTCCTGAGGCCTCTGTGACGCTGCCCCCATCTGCGTCACATCGGCGTAACTTCTTCGCGGAAGGTACGACAGCCGCTTTCTAGCTTCATAGAACGAGATTTTTAGAGCGCAGCTCTTTGGCGTCCGTTCCTGGGTTTCGCGTCGTCGTCGGCGTCGTCGTCGTCGTCGGCGTCGTCGTCGGCCTCGTAACCAGCTCCGCCCCCCTTTCATCCCCCCAGCGCTAGCAGCGACCGACTGATACCGCTAGATGCCGCTGACGCCGCTAGAGAGTCAAGATAACGTGACTGCATAGAACACCGTCGCCGCCATGCAGAAAGAGGAGGAAAGGGTACCCCCCCCCCTGTTCTTGTGTGGCGGATAGCTGGGGTTGACTCACTATCGCCGTCAGCGGCATCAGTCAGTCGCTGCTATCTCTTCCCTCCTCCCTTTATCGTGTTGTCCGCTTGCTGCTCGCGCTTCTGCCCCCATCGTTTGCCGCTGGGTGTACACGCCGCCCCCCTCCGCTTCCGCTTACTGCTGGTTGCTCTCGACGGCGGCGATGAGCCTCCGCTTCGGCGGCGCGAACTGCAGGGTCTTCTCGGCGGCGGCGATGAGCTTCTGCTTCAGCCTCGCTTACTGCTGGTTGCTCTCGACGGCGGCGATGAGCCTCCGCTTCGGCGGCGCGAACGGCAGGGTCTTCTCGGCGGCGGCGCTTAGCCTCTGCTTCCCCCACGGCTGTGACAACCTCGCGAGGCACTTGTATAGATCTCGTCTTTGAGAATCAAGCATTGGTGTACCAAGTCGAACATATATCAGTCTATTTCTCCGACCACAAAGCTTCCTTCATGACTGTCAAGAACTGTTAGTGGAGTCTTTGTTAAAGGAATACGTGTGAAAAATAAAAAAAAATTATGTGATAGCGCATACATGTGTTGCTCGATTTCTTTGCCTCAATCTATCCAAAAGGTGAAACAGCTCATTTGCTGCGCTCAAATTTCGCATTAGGAAGTAACGTAATCGTCGGTAATTTTTTCTTTGACTGTTAAAGCAATTACTTCTTTTTCTTTTTTCCAGCAAGGGCAGGACCGCGAATAAGCGGGATGATCTCCCTTGCAGTTGACACAAAGTGGAGAAGAGGTGCAATTGTCAGTTTGGTGATCGTTCGAACTGCATTTAGCACAAGTATTTCGTCCTCGACATGCATGCGAAGCATGTCCAAACCTTTGGCATTTGAAACATCGTCTGGGGTTCGGAATATATGGTCTAACATTTACCTTTACATAACCTGCATCCAGCGAGGTAGGCATTACACTCGTTCCAAAGGTGAGTATTACATGTTTTGTGGGGATTTCTTGGTCGTTCCTGCGGATGACAATTCTTTGGACTATGGTAACATTTTGTTCCTGGAAACCTTCCAGCAGTTCTTCGTCGCTTAAGCCAATAAAATCTTCCTCTGATATTACACCCCTGCTTGTATTTAATGTTCTGTGCGGTGAAATTGTCACTGTTGCGTTACCAATACTGGTAAGTTCTGTGAGCTCTTGCGCTTGGTCTTTGTCATTGAGTTCTAGGAGGAGGTCCCCGCTAGACATTTTTGAAGCTTTGTATGTAGGTCCGATATTTTCTTTTAGACACTTGGCCACTAGGAATGGAGAGAGCTTTCTCACTGGTACGTTGTTTTCGCTGTGCAGTACATAGAACTTAGGAAATGATGGAACATTGCTCCGAAAAGAGAACTGGAACGTTGCTTCGGTGCGGCATCTTTTCAGACGCCGATCACAGAGAATAGAGGTTTGCGCTGCCATGAGAAAATTGTGTATGTTCGGCAACAGCGCCGACCGCCCACCACGGAGTCCAACGAGGGGACGCGGCAGAGTTTGTGTACAAGCCTGCACGACGCCAGCCGTACGCCGTCACTATAACCCAATATGGTGTACCCAAGGTAGGATATCCACACAAGGTTAACCCTTGCCGCCGTGGAGAAAGGAAGTAAATGGAAGAGAGAAGAAGACAGGAAAGATAAAAAAGTGAGAGATAAAGACTAAGCTTTGGGGAGAAAGAGACAGGAAGAGGCGACTACCGATTTCCCCCGGGTGGGTCAGTCCGGGGGTGCCGTCTACGTGAAGCCGAGGCCAAAGGGGTGTGTTGCCGCCGCCAAGGGGCCGTAAAGGTCCAAACACCCGGCATGGGCTCAACCCCCAGGATCCCCTTTTCCCCGGACACGGCTAAGCCGGCCACGGCTACACGCGGGAGGGTCCAACCCTCGTGTGCTCGGGTACGTGGTGTCGCAACACACCAAACGCCTGCTTACGCAGACGCCCCTGCGGGGAATTATTGTAGTGGCATCCTCTCGAGAGAGGAGGCGCTACGAATTCATGGGACTAATAACATGTAAGACGACATCTCTGAGGAAACCTAGGACACTGTTTGTATTAAAAAGCGGTTCTGGACCGAGAAACATTAGAGGATGAAGAGGAATGTGTTGGCGGTATGCTAAGGAAAAATGTCTCCTTCTCTCAGATTCGGCTTCGCGACACTCCAGGAGGACGTGGAGTACGGTCAGCCTCTCCCCGCATCTACCACAGTTTGGAGGCTCACTTCCGGTCAGTAGAAAGTTATGGGTGCCATATGTGTGTCCTATTCTTAAACGACAGAATAGGACATCTGTTCGGCGCGATTTTGTTGTAGAGGGCCAGAGTCCTAACTGTGGCTTTATTAGGTGGAGCTTATTATCTTTTTCCGCGTCCCACATGCGTTGCCAGTGGGCCCGCAGCCGCCTTCGCAAGAAAGGCCTCAGATCTGTGACAGGCACCTCGGCGGTAGGGTTAACGGCTTGCGATGCTATAGACGTGGCCATCTCGTCCGCCAGAACGTTGCCCTCGATGTTTCTATGGCCAGGCACCCAGCATATAATGATATGCTGGTTAGATATGTACGCTTTGCACAAGACGGAATATAGTTCATTAAGTACTGGATTTTTGTGTCTATAGGGTGACATCAAGGCCTTCACGACGCTTAGGGAGTCTGTATATATCGCTGACTTTAGGAGTTTTGATTTTCTTATATGCTTCACAGCAGTCAGTAATGCGTAGGCCTCGGCCGTAAATATACTTGTTTCCGGATGTAGTACATCGGATTCTGAGAAGGATGGGCCGACGGCAGCATACGACACCCCGGCATTAGACTTCGAAGCGTCTGTGTAGAACTCGGCGCAGGAGTGCTTGTGCTGGAGTTCTAGGAAATGAATTCGTATTTCGATCTCTGGTGCGTGTTTTGTTACCTCTAAAAAGGATATGTCGCATTCTATGACCTGCCACTCCCAAGGCGGTAACAATTGGGTTGGATGCATTAGGCGAGGCTCGAGTAGTGGGACATGTATCTCTTCACTAAGCTCCCTCACTCGAAGCGAGAAAGGCTTTCTTACAGAGGGGCGATTATGGAAAAGTGTAGTGCAGGTCATATCGTTAACAGTGTTGAAACATGGATGTTGATTATTGGAGTGCACTTTAAGGAAGTGTGTGAAGCTGATGTAAGATCTTTGCAGATTGAGTGGCCACTGATTCGATTCTACATACAAGCTTTGAATGGGGCTAGTTCTGAATGCGCCTGTGGCCAGACGGATACCCAGGTGGTGGATGGGATCCAGCATCTTTAGTGCACTCGGGGCGGCAGAGCTGTACACTATGGCGCCATAGTCTAACCGAGATTGGATAAGGCTCTTATAAATATTCATTATACATTTCCTGTCGCTACCCCATGTTGTGTGTGATAGCGTCTTTAGTAAGTTCATAGTTTTTAGACATTTAGTTTTGAGATATTTTATGTGCGAGATGAAAGTAAGCTTAGAGTCAAGTATTACACCTAGAAATTTCTGTTCTTTGTTGACAGGTATTTGTTGTCCACCCAGTTCCATGCACGGGTCTGGAACCAGGCCTCTCTTTCTTGTAAAGAGAACACATGAACTTTTGTGGGGGTTGACTTTAAATCCATTTTCGTCTGCCCACTTAGATATCTTGTTCAAACTCTGCTGTACTTGTCTTTCGCACACTGCAAGGTTACATGATTTAAAACCTATTTGTATGTCATCTACGTCCACGGAATAAAATATAGCTGGTGGTAATGAAGCGCGGAGTGTGTTCATTTAAACTATAAAGAGCGTGCAGCTGAGCACACCTCCCTGGGGTACGCCAGTCTCCTGTATAAATGGACGTGATAGTACATTCCCGACTTTCACGCGGAAGGTACGGTTGGACAGGTAACTTTCTATCAGTTTTAGCATATTGCCATGGATGCCCATTCTCGACAAGTCTCGCAAGATTCCGTACCGCCACGTTGTGTCGTACGCCTTCTCCATATCCAGAAATATCGATAGGAAAAACTGTTTGTGGACGAAAGCGTCGCGAATATATCCTTCAATACGTACAAGATGATCGGTTGTGGACCGCCCTTCTCTAAAGCCACACTGACAGGGATCTAGCACTTTCTTCAGTTCAAGGAAGTGAATTAGTCGTCGATTAATCATCTTTTCTAATACCTTACAAAGGCAGCTTGTGAGGGCTATCGGGCGGTAACTTGCCACTGAGGAAGGGTCTTTGCCTTGTTTCAAAACAGGGACAACAATGGCTTGTTTCCATGCGGTTGGAAGGTACCCCACAGCCCAAATAGTGTTAAAAAGTGCAAGTATTGTAACTTGCGTGTCACTGTGTACGTTTTTAATCATTTCATACGTTATTCTGTCCGATCCTGGCGCAGAGCTCTTGCATGCGTTCAAGGCAGCTCTCAACTCTGCAATACTAAAAGGACGGTTGTATGGTTCGTTCTGAGGACATTTTCTGATTAGAGGCTTACATTCTTCTATTTGTTTGTGTTTGAGAAAGGATTGTGAATAATTTGTTGAACTTGACACGTTCTCAAAATGCTCCCCAAGTGAGTCTGCCTGGTCTTGTAGTGTATCGCCCTGTGTGTTTACAAGGGGGAGTGAATGTGTTTGCCGTCCTCTAATCCTATTAACTCTGTTCCAGGCTTTGGCCTCATCCCTAAACGAGTTAATACTCGATAAAAACTTCTGCCAGCTTTCTCTTCTGGCCTGTCGGCGGGTTCGCCTGCCTTGGGACTTTATTTTTTTAAAGTTCATAAGATTCTCCGCAGTGGGAGAAGCGCGTAGCAACCCCCACGCCTTGTTCTGATTCTTACGGGCGATCCTACATTCGCTGTTCCACCACGGTACACGTCGTTTGCATGCCAGACCACTCGCTTCGGATATGCATTTTGATGCGGCATCTATTATGAATGATGTAAGATACTCTACAGCAGCATCAATTTCTAGAGAAGACATGTCGGCCCATGAGATGTTAGTGAGAGTTCGAAATTTCTCCCAGTCGGCTGTGTCTATCTTCCACCTAGGAGCTTGCGGAGGATATTCGTTTTCTTTAGATGTTCTTATCAGTATGGGAAAGTGGTCGCTCCCGTAAGGATTCTTCGTAACTTCCCATTCAAGTTCGAGCAGTATAGACGGGGAGACTATACTAAGATCTATTGAAGAATATGTTCTGTTTGCTAGAGAGTAATATGTGGGTTCCTTTTTATTCAGCAAACACGCACCGGAAGAAAAGAGGAACTGTTCAACAAGACGACCTCGCGCGTCTGTACGAGAGTCGCCCCACAGGGAGCTGTGCGCATTGAAATCGCCAAGAACAACATAAGGTTCTGGCAATTCGTCTATAAATGACTGAAATTCATGTTTGTTTAATTTGAAGTGTGGGGGTACATAAAGCGAGCAAATGGTGACGAGCTTATTTAAAAGAACAGCTCGAACCGCCACTGCTTCAAGGGGGGTTTGTAGCTGTAAACGCTGACAGGAAGTACTTTTATGAACCAAAATGGCAACACCGCCTGATGATACGACTGCATCATCGCGATCTTTGCGAAACTTCACATACGGTCGGAGAAAGTTTGTATGTTGTGGTTTTAGGTGTGTTTCCTGCAGACACAGCACTGTTGGATTGTGTTTTTGGATAAGCTCTTGCACATCATCAAGGTTCCTTAGAAGACCTCTGATGTTCCACTGAATTATTTGTGTATCCATACTGGAGGTCAGTAGGTGCTGTGTGTACAGAAACAGAAGTAGTGATTATGAAAATTACAGAGATTAAATTACAGAGCCCTTTCGAGGCCCTGTAACGGGAGTTTTGTCCTTTCTGGAGCGTTCGAGGGAGCCTCGCCGCTCCTTAGGCGCTTGGGGCGCCTTGAGGATAGGTGTTGTGTCCATTGCCTCTAGTGAGGCTCCGGACACGTGCTCTTGCGAGCGAGACGTTTTCAGAGGGAGTCCCGCCTTGGAGGGCAAGACCCCTGCGCCCACCAGCCCGGAGGTCGATGGGGCTCCCTGAGGGATTTGACTGCGCCGGCTGTGGCCAGCGCTGGAAGGGGCCGAGGAGGTTGTGGCAGCCTCGGCTGCGCCCACCTTCGGGGTCGATGGTCCCTTCTGCTCAGTTGGCGGAGCAGCACTAGCTGCAACCACCATGGGGGCAGTTGGCGTAACTGCCGACTCACTGCGTGTGGGTCGGACAGCCGCCGGAGGCCGTTGTGACGCTGCCCCCTGACGCGCCACTTCGGCAAAGCTTTTCTTTGGCAGGTATGCTACCCGCCTGCGTGCCTCTTTGAACGATATATTTTCCTTGACCTTGATTGTGACTATTTCTTTTTCTTTTTTCCATGATGGACAGGACCGCGAGTACGCGGCGTGTTCTCCATCACAGTTCACGCAGTGTGGAGCATTCTCGCAATTGTCAGATGGGTGTTCTTGGGCACTACATTTTGCGCATGTCTGGCGGCCTCGGCAGTTCTGTGAACTGTGGCCAAATCTTTGACACTTAAAGCATCGGAGAGGATTGGGGATGTACGGTCTGACGCGGATCTTTATGTAGCCAGCCTCAATGGTCTCAGGTAGCATACTTGATGCAAAAGTTAAAATTAAGTGCTTTGACTCAATCTCCTTGCCATCGCGCCTGATTTTTATTCTCTTGACATTGGTCACATTTTGATCGCTCCAGCCCTCCAGTAGTTCGGCTTCAGTCAGTTCCATGAGATCGGCATCGGAAACGACTCCGCGGGTGGTGTTCATTGTGCGGTGCGGTGTGACCGTCACTGGAAGATTCCCAAAGGATACTAGATTAGAGAGTTTCTCGTACTGTGTCTTATCACGCAGTTCTAAGAGGAGGTCGCCACTTGCCAACTTAGAGACTTTATAGCCTGGGCCAAAAGCTTCATTAAGTGTCTTCGCAACAAGAAAAGGTGAGATCATTCTCGCTGCCTTTTCTTTTTTCTCTGAATGTACTACATGAAATCTTGGAAAATTGTCATTATGTCGGCCAAAAAACTTGAAAACTTCTTCGGTGCGCCCTCGTTTATGAGGGCGATCAGGAAGGGTTGGAAAAGAACTTGCCATAGATATGTGTAAAAATTCGGCAGCGCCGCCAGCCACCCACCATGGAGCCCAACAAGGGGACGCTGCAGGACCGTGAAAAGACGGCCTGCACGCGCCAGCTGTACGACACTACTATAACCAAATCTGTTATAACCAAGGTTGGCTATCCCACACAAGGTTAACCCTTGCCGCCGAGGAGAATGAAGTAAATGGAAGAGAGGAGAGGACAGGAAAGGTCAAAAAGTAAGAGATAAAGACGAAGATTCGAGAGGAAGAGACAGGAAAAGGCGACTGCCGATTTCCCCCGGGTGGGTCAGTCCGGGGGTGCCGTCTATGTGAAGCAGAGGCCAAAGGGGTGTGTTGCCTCAGCCGGGGGGCCTTAAAGGTCCAAACACCCAGCATCGGCTCAACCCCCAGGATCCCCTTTTCCCCAGACACGGCTAAGCCGCGCACGGCTACACGCGGAGGGTCCAACCCTCGTGTGCTCGGGTACGTGGTGTCGCAACACACCAAACGCCTGCTTGCGCAGACGCCCCTGCGGGGTGCGAGCGAGAAGTTACTAGAGAGTTAGTTAGTTAATTCGGGTTTAATGGCGCAAAAGCGACTAAGGCCATGCTGCGCCAGTCACAGGACAGTACAAGATCTAATGTTAAGGTAGTTATAGCTGTGTTACCTTAAAGTCGATGTAGATAATTGGTTTCACCTAAAAACTGGAACAGGTTGGTGAATGGCACTAGTGGATCATCGCCTAATATTAAAGCAGGGTGCAGAGGTATATGTAAGTGATACAAATTTTTGAAATGTTTCCGTCTCTGTGTTTCAGTGTGTGGGCATGATATAATGATGTGGGTTACTGTGAGTGTTTCGTGACATTTCTCGCATGTTGGTGGACTTTCGTTTCGAAGTAAAAAATTGTGTGTTAGATGCGTGTGTCCAATTCGAAGTCGACATAACATTACCTCATAGAATCGTTCTTGGTGAGTGCATGATTTCCACTCGCGAAGCAGGGGTTTAGTTATATGTAATTTGTTATTTACGCACGAGTTCCATTCTTGTTGCCATTTTGATGCTAGGGCCTTACGAACCGCTCTGATGCTGTCTTTGTATGGAAGTGTTATGTGTGTGATGCTTTTGTGCGCTGCCATGGATGCGCTTCTATCTGCAGCTTCATTCCCTGCTATCCCAACATGGCTTGGGACCCAGCAGAATCGTATGGTTCCTTCGTATTTCTTGTTAAACACTATGTTTAAGATATCCCCAAGCAGGGGTTCAGACGCGGAGTTTAAGTTAAGGGCTCTTAGGGCACTTAACGAGTCGGTATAAATAACAGCATTCTTCTGCTTGTCGGAGGTAATTTTTTTTACTGCCATCCATATCGCATAAACTTCGGCAGTAAAGACTGAAGAAAAATTATTTATGCGAATGCTATTTTCCCAGTGTTTTGTTACGATCCCGACACCTACGTATTCTTGTGTTTTAGAGCCGTCAGTGTAAAATTCTGTGTAATTTTTATATTTTTCTTGGATAGCTCGGAACTCCTGTATTATATGCTCTTGTGGAATGTCTTTTTTCTTTATATGTGTTAACGTCCAGTCACACAGCTGTGTAAAATTGCACCACGGGGGCAATCTTGGTGGCCTTTCGGCAACCTGCAGGGCTTCGGGAGGAACATCATAGGTCTGACAATATTGTTCGTGTCTTAAGATGAGTGGCCGAATTATGTTTGGTTTATTTGTGTAGTGTATTCGTGATTGGCACTGTGTTACGATGTTGTAGCATATATGTTGTGGTGATGACCGAATTCTTAGTACATAGCAAAGTGTAAGTTGTGCTCTGCGGTGCTGTAATGAAGGCTCATTAGCGTCAACGTATAAACTTTGTACAGGCGATGTCCTGTAGGCACCGCTCGCCAGTCGTAGGCCAAGATTGTGAACTGGATTAAGTCGCTTAATGTAGGACTGCCTAGCTGCACCATAAACTACACTGCCGTAGTCGAGGATGCTACGTACGAGGGATCGGTATATACGTAGTAGACATGTTCGGTCAGATCCCCAGTGCTTATGTGATAAAACCTTTAGAATATTTAGCGCTTTGTTTGCTTTAATTTTGGTTGCGTTAATGTGGGCCAGGAAGTTCAGTTTAGTGTCAAACGTTACGCCTAGAAATTTATAGTGTTCTTTGACCGGTAGCATTGTACCATGCAATGTGAGACCTGGAGTACACTGTAACCCTCGCTTCTGGGAAAAGAGAACTGTAACAGTTTTGTGTGTTGAGAACCGGAAACCATTTTTGTTGGCCCAATGTGTAAGATTATTTATTGTTATTTGTAGTTGTCGTTCACAGGTGGGTAAGCTTGAGGCGCGGCAAGCCATTTGCAAATCGTCGACATATATTGAGTGCATAACAGATGATGGGATGATCTTATTTACCGAGTTCATTTTGACTATGAAGAGCGTCGTGCTCAGAATGCAACCATGTGGAACGCCATTTTCTTGTGTAAATGTGTGCGAGAGTGTTGTGCCGAGACGTACTTGAAATGTTCGGTTTGACATGAAATCGCATAGACAATTTAGCATTCTTCCGCGCATTCCCATGTCAGCCAGGTCTCTCAAAATTCCGTATCGCCATGTGGTATCATATGCCTTTTCAAAATCAAAGAAAACCGCGAGGCAGTATTGCTTGTGAAGAAACGCGTCACGGATTTCTTGCTCTAGTCGCACGAGATGGTCAGTGGTGGAACAGCCCTTTTTGTATCCGCACTGGTGTTTGTCTATTAGGTTTCTTGTTTCTAGGATGAATGTGAGTCTTATGTTTATAATGCTCTCAAAAGATTTGGCTAGGCAACTTGTTAGTGTAATGGGTCTATAGCTGCTAGGGGATGTAGCGGGTTTACCAGGTTTTAGAAAAGGAACTACCACTGCTTTTTTCCAATCTGTGGGCATTACTCCAGACTCCCATATCTTATTGAAAAATTTAAGAAGTGCCCCTACCGATGCTTGGGATAGGTGTGCCAGCATTGTGTAGTGCACACGGTCAGGACCTGTTGCCGTTTTTTTACCAGCAGAGAGGACTCTGTTCAATTCGTGTATTGTGAGGGTATTATTGTACATTTCAGCTGAAGCCCCAGTGTAAGGCAGCCTCTCTTTCTCAGCCGATTCTTTATATTTTAAAAATGTATTTGAATAGTTTGCTGAGCTGGATATGTTATGAAAGTGTTCACCTAATAAGTTGGCCTGGTCCTGTAGTGTTGTTTGTGTGCCTGGACATGTAAGTAGTGGTATAGTGTATGATGAGTAGTCTCCTCTAAATTTCCTCACCTGGTCCCACATTCGTTTTGATGTGACTGTACTATTGATTGAAGATATGTATTTTTGCCATGATAATTTTTCTGCATTTCTTCGAATATATCGTGCTTTGGCTTTGGCTTGTTTAAAATTTAGAAGATTCTTATAAGTGGGGTACCTTCGTAGGATTCCCCAGGCCTTATTTTGTTCTTTTTTGGCTTTAGTACATTCGCTTGTCCACCAAGGATTTAGCTTTTTGCGCACAATACCGGAAGACTGCGGTATCGCCTTTTCTGCCGCTGTGATTATGACTTCAGTGATTTTTTTATTAAGTTCATCAATACTGAGCTCTGACGAAAAGACATTTTCCAGTTTCGCGTTCTGCATAAAAACCTGCCAGTCCGCGAGCTGTAATTTCCATCGGCGTGGTCTAGTTACTAGGGTTTGTGGTGATGATAGGTGTTTGATGAGTGCGGGTAAATGGTCGCTACCATATAATGTGTCGAGAGCTTCCCATTTAAAATCAGTGAAAAGAGAGGGTGAACAAAAAGCTAAATCTAAACAACTAAAAGTGCGGGAAGTCGGTGAGAAATAAGTTGGCGCACCTGAGTTTAAAAGACAGATATCGTTTGACAGAATAAAATCTTCAATGAGTTGCCCTCTTTGGTCAGTTTTGACACTGCCCCAAAGAGTACAATGAGCATTAAAATCGCCTACTAAAACAAATGGTTCCGGTAATTGTTCTGTTAAATTTTCTAACTGTTTAGTAGTGAAGTGGGTGTGAGGTGGAATATACAGTGAACAAATGGTGATGGTTTTATAAGATAGAATGGTGACAGCTACGGCTTCTAAAGATGTATTCAATTGGACATTTCGGGTAGGAGTGCCGCCCTGCACGACTATAGCCACTCCGCCTGACAAACGGGTGGAACATTCGCGGTCCCTTCGGACAACGGTGAAACCTTTGAGAATTTGACTATTTTTCGCGCCGAGATTCGTTTCCTGAAGACATACAGCAACTGGTGAAAAGATGTTGATGATGTCTTTGATGTCACCTAAATTGTGTATGAGACCTCTACAATTCCAATGGATAATAAAAGCCATTTTGAAATTGAAAGGTAAGAATTGGCACTATGGAATGAATAAGAGGTGAGATGTTAGGTGACATGGAATTTAAAAGACTTATACAAATGAGCGATAACCTTTAGGTTATCGCTTTCTTAATCTGAGTTGTTATTGGGATTTTGTCCCGCTTACCACGCTCAAGAGAGCGCTTGTCCTTTGGTGTCAATGACACCGGGGTTTTTGCGTCGACCTCCATCGCTCTCTCTGAGGCGCTGGAGGATCGAGAGTTAGGCGCCGAGACACGTGTCTCGGGCCTTGGGGTTCGCTTGATCTTTGGGCCCTGCGGGACTGGTGTCTGCAGGGCGTTTGAAGAGGATGGAGCAGCGTCGGCTGCTTCCACCACGGGGGCGGGAGGGGTCACTGCGGGACCACTGCGCGTGGGCTCGGAGGACTCCTGAGGCCTCTGTGACGCTGCCCCCATCTGCGTCACATCGGCGTAACTTCTTCGCGGAAGGTACGACAGCCGCTTTCTAGCTTCATAGAACGAGATTTTTTCTTTGACTGTTAAAGCAATTACTTCTTTTTCTTTTTTCCAGCAAGGGCAGGACCGCGAATAAGCGGGATGATCTCCCTTGCAGTTGACACAAAGTGGAGAAGAGGTGCAATTGTCAGTTTGGTGATCGTTCGAACTGCATTTAGCACAAGTATTTTGTCCTCGACATGCATGCGAAGCATGTCCAAACCTTTGGCATTTGAAACATCGTCTGGGGTTCGGAATATATGATCTAACATTTACCTTTACATAACCTGCATCCAGCGAGGTAGGCATTACACTCGTTCCAAAGGTGAGTATTACATGTTTTGTGGGGATTTCTTGGTCGTTCCTGCGGATGACAATTCTTTGGACTTTGGTAACATTTTGTTCCTGGAAACCTTCCAGCAGTTCTTCGTCGCTTAAGCCAATAAAATCTTCCTCTGATATTACACCCCTGCATGTATCTAATGTTCTGTGCGGTGAAATTGTCACTGTTGCGTTACCAATACTGGTAAGTTCTGTGAGCTTTTGCGCTTGGTCTTTGTCATTGAGTTCTAGGAGGAGGTCCCCGCTAGACATTTTTGAAGCTTTGTATGTAGGTCCGATTTTTTCTTTTAGACACTTGGCCACTAGGAATGGAGAGAGCTTTCTCACTGGTACGTTGTTTTCGCTGTGCAGTACATAGAACTTAGGAAATGATGGAACATTGCTCCGAAAAGAGAACTGGAACGTTGCTTCGGTGCGGCATCTTTTCAGACGCCGATCATAGAGAATAGAGGTTTGCGCTGCCATGAGAAAATTGTGTATGTTCGGCAACAGCGCCGACCGCCCACCACGGAGCCCAACGCGGGGACGCGGCAGAGCTTGTGTACAAGCCTGCACGACGCCAGCCGTACGCCGTCACTATAACCCAATATGGTGTACCCAAGGTAGGATATCCACACAAGGTTAACCCTTGCCGCCGTGGAGAAAGGAAGTAAATGGAAGAGAGAAGAAGACAGGAAAGATAAAAAAGTGAGAGATAAAGACTAAGATTTGGGGAGAAAGAGACAGGAAGAGGCGACTACCGATTTCCCCCGGGTGGGTCAGTCCGGGGGTGCCGTCTACGTGAAGCCGAGGCCAAAGGGGTGTGTTGCCGCCGCCAAGGGGCCGTAAAGGTCCAAACACCCGGCATTGTCTCAACCCCCAGGATCCCCTTTTCCCCGGACACGGCTAAGCCGCGCACGGCTACACGCGGGAGGGTCCAACCCTCGTGTGCTCGGGTACGTGGTGTCGCAACACACCAAACGCCTGCTTACGCAGACGCCCCTGCGGGGAAGTTACTAGAGAGGGTCCCGCCTTGGAGGGCAAGACCCCTGCGCCCACCAGCCCGGAGGTCGATGGGGCTCCCCGAGAGATTTGGCTGCGCCGGCTGTTGCCAGCGCAGGAAGGGACCTGGGAAGTTGAGGCAGCCTCGGCTGCGCCCACCTTCGGGGTCGATGGTTCCTTCTCCTCGGTTGACGGAGCAGCGCTAGCTGCAACCGTCGCGGGGGCAGATGGCGTGACTGCCGACTCACTGCTTGTGGGTCGGACAGCCGCCGGAGGCCGTTGTGACGCTGCCCCCTGACGCGCCACTTCGGCAAAGCTTTTCTTTGGCAGGTATGCTACCCGCTTCGTGCCTCTTTGAACGATATATTCTCTTTTACTTTTATGGTTACAATTTCTTTTTCCTTCTTCCAGGAGGGGCACGACCGTGAGTACGCGGCGTGATCCCCATCACAGTTTACACAGTGTAGAGAGTTATTACATTCTTCTGTTGCATGTTCAAGGGCACTGCATTTCGCACATGTTTGGCGGCCTCGGCAGCTCTGCGAGCTGTGGCCAAAACGTTGGCATTTGAAACATCTCAAGGGATTTGGCACATACGGTCTTACACGGAGCTTGATGTACCCGGCCTCGATCGATTCGGGCAGGACACTTGAATTGAAGGTGAGGATTAGGTGCTTGGTCGCAATTTCTTTACCCTCGCGCCTTATCTTGATTCTTTTGACATTTATGACATTTTGATCACTGAAGCCCTCCAAGAGTTCAGCCTCAGTTAGCTCAAGCAAATCATCATCTGACACAACACCACGGGTGGTGTTCATTGTACGGTACGGGGTTACTGTTATGGGGGTCTCTCCAAATGATACTAGTTGCGGTAGTTTCTCATACTGTTTTACATCGCGGAGCTCCAAGAGGAGGTCGCCGCTTGCCATCCTCGACACTTTGTAACCTGGACCAAAAATATCAGTTAAGGACTTTGAAACAAGGAATGGTGAGATGTATCGCACTGCTTTGTTTGGCTTTTCGGAATGAATAACATGGAAGCGGGGAAAGTTCTGGGTTTGGCGTCCAAAAAACTTGAAGACATCTTCGGTGCGCCCTCGTTTCTGAGGGCGATCAGTAAGGGAGGGGAAAGAATGATGATGATGATATGTAGTGTTTAATGGCGCAAGGGCCAGGTTTGGCCAAAGAGCGCCATGACAAGTGGTGATGTTGACGATGTATTATGGAGATGTGACTTGGCTGTAAAGTGGCCTAAAAATTGTCGCTGTAAAGTGCGTAAAATCTACGTGCTATAAAATTATGGCGATGACTAATGGCGATTACTATGAACATTAAAATCCATCGTAAATGAATGATGCAGAATAAAAGATATAAGAGATAGTAAAATTACCTGGAGCACTGCTGCCTCACCGGAGCCCTTGGAACACAAGGGCCTAGAGGCGCGTGCTATACGAAAGAGATACCGTAGCGGCATCCTCTGAAGAGAGGACCCGCTACGAACATGTGGGGCTAAAAACATGCAGGACAACATCTTTCAGGAAATTTAGTACTGTGTTGGTGTCAAATAAAGGTTCTGGGCCGAGTAGCATTACAGGATGTAGGGGGATGTGCTGCCGGTATGCTAGGGAAAAATGTTTCCTTCTTTCAGATTCGGCTGCCCGACACTCCAGGAGGACGTGGAGGACGGTCAGCCTCTCCCCGCATCTACCGCAGGTTGGAGGATCATTTTCAGTGAGTAAAAAATTATGTGTGCCAAATGTGTGTCCTATTCTTAGACGACAGAATAGGACATCTGTCCGGCGTGATTTTGTTACGGAGGGCCAAGAACCTAATTGTGGCTTTATCACGTGCAGTTTGTTGTTTACTTCTGCGTCCCACTTACGTTGCCAGTGGTTTCGCAGTTTCCTTCTTAAAAAAGGCTTCAGGTCTGTGACAGGGACCGAAGCAGTAGGATTAACTGTATGCAATGAAATTGATGTGGCCATCTGGTCTGCTAGAACGTTACCCTCAATGCCCCTATGTCCAGGCACCCAGCATACAATGACATGCTGGTTAGACATATACGCTCTACAGAGAATGGAATAGAGCTCGATTATTACGGGGTTTCTTTGTTTACAGTGTGACTTCAAGGCTTTCACGACGCTTAGGGAGTCTGTAAATAAAATTGTTTTCTGAATATTTGATTTTCTGATATGTTTCACAGCCGACAATAGTGCATGGGCCTCAGCCGTAAATATACTTGTTTCAGGGTGCAGTACACCGGATTCCGAGAAGGATGGACCAATGGCTGCGTAGGACACTCCGGCATGCGACTTAGAAGCGTCTGTGTAAAACTCCGTGCACGAGTACTTGTACTGGAGCTCCAAGAAATGCATTTTGATATGTGTCTCTGGCGCATGTTTAGTGACCTCTACAAAGGATGTGTCACACTCTATCAGCTGCCACTCCCAGGGCGGTACTAGCTTAGCTGGAGGCATTAGGCGTGGTTCGAGAATTGGGACATCCATTTCCTTGCTAAGTTCTCTTGCACGCAGTGAGAAAGGAAGTCTCATAGAGGGTCTGTTATTAAAAAGTGTTTCACACGTGAAGTCGTTAGCGATTGTGAAACACGGATGTTCCTTATTAGAGCGAACCTTGAGAAAATACGTTAAGCTGATGTTGGTTCGCTGAAGATGGAGTGGCCACTCATTTGACTCTACATATAAACTTTCAATAGGGCTTGTCCTAAATGCGCCAGTGGCCAGACGGATACCCAGATGGTGTACGGGATCTAACATCTTAAGCGCGCTAGGTGCGGCAGAGTGGTATACTACGGCACCATAATCTAACCGTGATCGAGCTAGGCTCCTGTAAATATTCAATAAACACTGTCTGTCGCTACCCCACGTTGTGCGGGATAGTACTTTAAGTATGTTCATTGTTCTAAGGCATTTTTCTTTAAGATGTTTTAAGTGAGGAATGAAAGTGAGCCTGGAGTCAAGAATAACACCTAGGAATTTGTGTTCTTTGTTGACAGGAATTTGTTGTCCGCCCAGTTCTACACAAGGATCTGCGACCAGGCCTCTCTTTCTTGTGAAGAGAACACAAGAACTTTTGTGGGGGTTGACCTTAAATCCGTTTTGGTCTGCCCATTTGGACACTTTGTTTAAGCCCTGCTGTACCTGTCTTTCGCATACTGTGAGGTTGCAGGATTTGAAGCCTATTTGTATATCGTCTACGTATACGGAATAAAAGATGGCAGGTGGTAGTGAAGCACGTAGTTTGTTCATCTTAACAATAAAGAGAGTGCAGCTGAGCACGCCTCCCTGGGGTACACCAGTTTCCTGGGTAAAGGGACGTGACAGTGCATTGCCGACTTTTACACGGAAGGTACGATTGGACAAATAGCTTTCAATTATTTTCAACATATTTCCACAGATGCCCATTCCCGACAAATCTCGCAAGATCCCGTAGCGCCATGTTGTATCATATGCCTTCTCCATATCGAGGAATATGGAGAGGAAATACTGTTTGTGTACAAAGGCATCGCGAATATGTCCTTCAATGCGCACAAGATGATCTGTTGTTGACCGCCCTTGTCTGAAGCCACACTGATAGGGATCGAGTATATTGTTGAATTCAAGGAAGTGCATGAGTCTGTGATTAATCATTTTTTCAAAGAGCTTACACAAACAATTCGTAAGAGCTATTGGACGATAACTTGCTGTCAAGGAGGGGTCTTTTCCCTGCTTCAGGACAGGAACGACAATCGCCTCTTTCCATGTAGATGGGAGGTATCCCGCAGCTAAAATAGTGTTGTAAAGTGTGAGTAGTGTAACTTGTGTGTCAGCATGTAAGTTTCTGATCATATCATACATGACTCTGTCAGGTCCCGGTGCAGTGCTTTTGCATGTGTTCAAGGCAGCTCTCAACTCGGCAATACTGAAAGGCCGGTTATAGGGTTCATTCTGTCTGGAGTTCCTAATTATTGGCTTACATTCTTCTATCTGTTTATATTTGAGAAAGGACTGAGAATAATTGGTTGAGCTCGACACGCTCTCAAAATGCTCCCCAAGTGAGTCGGCCTGATCTTTCAGTGTTTCACCTTGTGTGTTTACCAGAGGAAGTGAATATGTTTGTCGCCCTTTTATCCTATTAACTTTGTTCCATACTTTGGCCTCATCTGTATAGGAATTTATACTTGATAAGAACTTTTCCCAACTTTCTCTTTTAGCCTGTCGGCGGGTTCTCCTGCCCTGGGACTTTACTTTCTTAAAGTTAATAAGATTCTCCGCAGTGGGAGACGCGCGTAGCAACCCCCACGCTTTGTTCTGTTTTTTACGAGCGATTCTACAATCGTAGTTCCACCACGGGACACGCCGTTTGCATGCCAGGCCATTTATTTCTGATATGCATTTTGATGCGGCATCTATTATAAAGGCTGTAAAATATTCAACAGCAGCATCAATTTCTAACGAGGACATGTCATCCCATGATATACTAGTTAGGGTGCGGAATTTCTCCCAGTCAGCTGTGTCAACCTTCCACCTAGGAGCCTGTGGTGGATATTCGATATCTTTAAGTGATCTTAGTAGTATGGGGAAGTGGTCACTTCCGTAAGGATTGTTGTTAGCTTCCCATTCAAATTCAGACAGTAGTGACGGGGAAACTAGGCTAAGATCTATTGAAGAATATGTTCTGTTTGCAAGAGAGTAATATGTGTGTTCCTTCTTATTCAACAGGCACGCACCAGAAGAGAGAAGGAACTGTTCAACAAGTCGTCCTCGCGCATCTATACGAGGGTCGCCCCACAGGTAGTTGTGTGCATTGAAATCGCCAAGAACAATATAAGGTTCTGGCAATTCATCTATGAAGGACTGAAATTCATACTTAGTTAATTTGTAATGTGGGGGTATATAGAGCGAGCACACAGTGATAAGTTTGTTTTGGAGAACAGCACGAACCGCCACTGCTTCAAGGGGAGTTTGTAGCTGCAAACGTTGACACGCTATGCCTTTCTGAATAACAATGGCAACACCGCCCGATGATGCGACAGCATCATCGCGATCTTTGCGATAAGTTATGTACTGTCGGAGAAAGTTTGTATGTTTTGATTTTAGGTGTTAGTTAGTTAAATGGGGTTTAATGGCGCAAAAGCGGCTAAGGCTATGCTGCGCCAAACACGAGGTGTTTTAAAATCCAGTGAATGAAGGAAAATGCTTTGTTAATAATCTATATTTTATGTAGAAGTCCAGTGTCGTCTAGAAATTTACGGATGTCACATAATGTCACTAGTGGATCATCACCTAAAATTAGAGAAGGGTGTGGAGGTATGTGTAGTTGATATAGTTTGTGCAAAAGTGTTCGTCTGTGTGTTTCAGTCTGGGTACATGTTAGTAATATGTGTATAACTGTTAGTGGCTGTTGACATTTCTCGCATGTTGGTGTGTCTTCTTTCATAAGTAAGTAATTGTGTGTGAGGTGTGTGTGCCCAATGCGTAGTCGGCATAAAACTACTTCGATGAACCGCTCCTGATGATAGCATGACTTCCACTCGCCAACTATGGGTTTCGTGAGATGTAGTTTGTTGTCAGCACAACGGTCCCATTCGCGTTGCCATTTCGCCGTTAAGGCTTTTCTAATCGCACGGATGCTATCTTTGTATGGAAGTGTTGTGTTTGTTATATCTTTGTTCGCTGCCATCGATGCACATCTATCGGCTGCTTCGTTCCCCGGTATCCCAACATGACTTGGTACCCAGCAGAAGCGGATTGATCTCCCATATTTATTAAGCGCGACCATGTTTAGTATATCCCCTAGCAGGGGTTCACACTCAGATTTCAGATTTAGAGCTTTCAGTGTACTTAAGGAATCAGTGTATATGACTGTGTTTTTGTGCTTGCCAGTGATAATCTTTTTAACTACTACCCATACAGCATAAACTTCAGCAGTGAAAACCGAAGCATGTTTTGGTAGACGAATACTTGTTTCCCAATTGTCTGTTACGGCCCCTACGCCCACGTGTTCTTTTGTTTTGGAGCCATCCGTGTAGAATTCCATGTGATTTTGATACTTCTCCTGAAGAGCACGGAATTCTTGTATGATGTGTTCGTGTGGAGTGTCTCTTTTCTTTAAATGTGTTAGTGTCCAGTCACACAACTGTGTGAAATGGTACCATGGGGCCAACCGTTGTGGTTTCTTGGCAACCTGGAGGACTTCGTGGGAAATGTCATAATCCCGACAGTACTGCTCATACCGCAGGACAAGTGGCCTAATCATATTCGGTTTATTTGTGTAGTGTAAGCGTGAGTTGCACTGCGTAAGGATGTTGTAGCATATGTGTTGAGGTGATGACAGAATTCTGAGTACGTAGGAAAAAGTGAGTAATGCTCTGCGCTGCTGTAAGGAGGGTTCATTACACTCAACATATAAACTTTGAATGGGTGACGTTCTGTAGGCACCACTTGCCAGTCGCAATCCAAGGTTATGTACTGGATCAAGTAGTTGGATGTAGGACTGCCTGGCTGAACCATAAACCACGGAGCCGTAGTCTAAAAGGCTACGCACAAGAGACCGGTAAATACGTAAAAGACAGGTTCGGTCGGAACCCCAGTGCTTATGAGACAAAACTTTTAGGATATTCAATGCTTTATTTGCCTTAATTTTTAGTGTTTTAATGTGTGCTAGGAAGTTTAGTTTTTTATCAAACATTACTCCCAAGAATTTACATTCTTGTTTTGCCGGCAGTGCGACATCATTCAATTTTAGAAGCGGGTCTAAGTACAATCCTCGTTTTTGCGAGAATAGCACTGTAACGGTTTTTTGAGTAGAGAAACGGAAGCCATTTTTTTCAGCCCACTCCATTAGTTTATTAATTGTTATCTGGAGCTGCCTTTCACATGTATGTAAGTTTGAGGCGCGGCACGCTATCTGCAGATCATCGACGTATATGGAGTGCATGATAGAGGGGGGAATGACTTTGTTAACAGAGTTCATCTTTACTATAAAGAGTGTTGTGCTTAGTACGCATCCTTGTGGCACACCATTTTCCTGAATGAATACACGTGACAGCACCGTTCCTAAACGCACCTGGAATGTTCGGTCCGACATGAAATCGGCTAGACATTTCAGCATTCTACCTCGGATTCCTAAATCTGCTAAGTCCCTTAATATACCAAACCTCCATGTTGTGTCGTACGCCTTTTCTAAGTCAAAGAAAACAGTGAGACAATATTGTTTGTGTAGGAAGGCCGCACGTATCTCGTCTTCTAGCCGGACTAGGTGATCTGTTGTGGAGCAACCTTTCTTGTATCCACACTGATGGTTATCTAGCATGTTTTCTGTGTCAAGGACGTATGTCAATCTTATGTTGATAATGGCCTCATAGGACTTTGCAAGACAACTTGTGAGTGCTATGGGTCTATAACTGGTTGCTGTTGTGGGAGACTTTCCGGCTTTCAAGAACGGGATTATAATAGCTTTCTTCCACTCTTTGGGCATTTCCCCCGTTTCCCAGATTATGTTGAAGAAATGAAGCAGGGTCTCAACTGCTTTAGGGGATAGGTGAGCTAGCATTGCATAGTGTACCCTGTCCGGACCGGGTGCTGTTTTTTTGCCACTAGTAAGGACTCTGTTGATTTCTGGAAGTGTTAGAGGGCCATTATACAGTCTTTCTGAACATCCTGTGGTCGGAAGCTTTAGTTTTTCAGCTAATTGTTTATGTTTCAGGAATCCAGCAGAGTAGTATTTCGAGCTTGATATATCATGGAAATGTTGCCCTAATATGTCTGCTTGTTCTTCTATATTTGTTTGTGTGCCTGGAGGTGACAGTATGGGGATAGTGTAAGCAGCGTAATCGCCTCTAAACTTGCGAAGCTGATCCCACATTTGTTTGGATGTTATTGAACTATTTACAGACGATACATAATTTTTCCATGACTGTCTTTCTGCTTGTCTGCGTGTGTACCTGGCTTTCGCTTTTGCTTTTTTGAAAGAGAGTAGATTATCTTGTGATGGGTATCGCCGAAAGATACCCCACGCTTTATTTTGTAGTTTTTTTGTTTGCGTACATTCTTTCGTCCACCAAGGTTTTAGGTTTTTTCTTAGGAAGCATGATGATTGTGGGATTGTTTCTGCTGCTGCAGCAAGTATACAGGCGGTGATCTGATCGTTCATTTCATCTATAGTTAGCTCATCTGATATGTTATCCAGAGTGGCCTTTTCGGTAAAGAGGGGCCAGTCTGCTAGATGGAGTTTCCAACGGGGTGGCCTCAGTGGGATGGTAGGAAAAGTAGATGTTCTTTTAATGATAGCGGGCATATGGTCACTACCATAGGGGTTCTGAATAACATTCCACTGAAAATCGCAAAAAAGAGATGGAGAGCACAGTGCTAGATCTAAGCAACTCATAGCTCCTGTGCTTGGTTAGTTAGTTAGTTAAATGGGGGTTTAATGGCGCAAAAGCGGCTGAGGCTATGCTGCGCCAAACACGAGGTGTTTAAAAATTAAGTTTATGAAGGAAAAGGCTTTGTTAATCTATACTTTATGTAAAAACCCAGTGTCGTGTAGAAATTTACGGACGTCACATAATGGGACTAGCGGATCATCACCTAAAATCAGAGCAGGGTGTAAAGGTATGTGTAGTTGATATAATTTGTGCAAAAGTGTTCGTCTGTGTGTTTCAGTCTGCGTACATGTGAGTAATATGTGTATAACTGTTAGTGGCTGTTGACATTTCTCGCATGTTGGTGTGTCTTCTTTCGTAAGTAAGTAATTGTGTGTGAGGTGTGTGTGCCCAATGCGTAGCCGGCATAAAACTACTTCGATGAACCGCTCTTGATGATAACACGACTTCCACTCGCCAACTATGGGTTTCGTGAGATGTAGTTTGTTGTCAGCACAACGGTCCCATTCGCGTTGCCATTTCGCCGTTAAGGCTTTTCTAATCGCACGGATGCTATCTTTGTATGGAAGTGTTGTGTTTGTTATATCTTTGTTCGCTGCCATCGATGCACATCTATCGGCTGCTTCGTTCCCCGGTATCCCAACATGACTTGGTACCCAGCAGAGGCGGATTGATCTCCCATATTTATTCAGCGCGACCATGTTTAGTATATCCCCTAACAAGGGTTCACACTCAGATTTCAGATTTAGAGCTTTCAGTGTACTTAAGGAATCAGTGTATATGACTGTGTTTTTGTGCTTGCCAGTGATAATCTTTTTAACTACTACCCATACAGCATAAACTTCAGCAGTGAAAACCGAAGCATGTTTTGGTAGACGAATACTTGTTTCCCAATTGTCTGTTACGGCCCCTACGCCCACGTGTTCTTTTGTTTTGGAGCCATCTGTGTAGAATTCCATGTGATTTTGATACTTCTCCTGAAGAGCACGGAATTCTTGTATGATGTGTTCGTGTGGAGTGTCTCTTTTCTTTAAATGTGTTAGTGTCCAGTCACACAACTGTGTGAAATGGTACCATGGGGCCAACCGTTGTGGTTTCTTGGCAACCTGGAGGACTTCGTGGGGAATGTCATAATCCTGACAGTACTGCTCATACCGCAGGACAAGTGGCCTAATCATATTCGGTTTATTTGTGTAGTGTAAGCGTGAGTTGCACTGTGTAAGGATGTTGTAGCATATGTGTTGTGGTGATGACTGAATTCTTAGTACGTAGGAAAAAGTGAGTAATGCTCTGCGCTGCTGTAAGGAGGGTTCATTACACTCAACATATAAACTTTGAATGGGTGACGTTCTGTAGGCACCACTTGCCAGTCGCAATCCAAGGTTATGTACTGGATCAAGTGATTGGATGTAGGACTGCCTGGCTGAGCCATAAACCACGGAGCCGTAGTCTAAAAGGCTACGCACAAGAGACCGGTAAATACGTAAAAGACAGGTTCGGTCGGAACCCCAGTGCTTATGAGACAAAACTTTTAGGATATTCAATGCTTTATTTGCCTTAATTTTTAGTGTTTTAATGTGGGCTAGGAAGTTTAGTTTTTTATCAAACATTACTCCCAAGAACTTACATTCTTGTTTTGCCGGCAGTGCGACATCATTCAATTTTAGAAGCGGGTCTAAGTACAATCCTCGTTTTTGCGAGAATAGCACTGTAACGGTTTTTTGAGTAGAGAAACGGAAGCCATTTTTTTCAGCCCACTCCATTAGTTTATTAATTGTTATCTGGAGCTGCCTTTCACATGTATGTAAGTTTGAGGCGCGGCACGCTATTTGCAGATCATCGACGTATATGGAGTGCATGATAGAGGGGGGAATGACTTTGTTAACAGAGTTCATTTTTACTATAAAGAGTGTTGTGCTTAGTACGCATCCTTGTGGCACACCATTTTCCTGAATGAATACACGTGACAGCACCGTTCCTAAACGCACCTGGAATGTTCGGTCCGACATGAAATCGGCTAGACATTTCAGCATTCTACCTCGGATTCCTAAATCTGCCAAGTCCCTTAATATACCAAACCTCCATGTTGTGTCGTACGCCTTTTCTAAGTCAAAGAAAACAGTGAGACAATGTTGTTTGTGTAGGAAGGCCGCACGTATCTCGTCTTCTAGCCGGACTAGGTGATCTATTGTGGAGCAACCTTTCTTGTATCCACACTGATGGTTATCTAGCATGTTTTCTGTGTCAAAGACGTATGTCAATCTTATGTTGATGATGGCCTCATAGGACTTTGCAAGACAACTTGTGAGTGCTATGGGTCTATAACTGGTTGCTGTTGTGGGAGACTTTCCGGCTTTCAAGAACGGGATTATGATAGCTTTCTTCCACTCTCTGGGCATTTTCCCCGTTTCCCAGATTATGTTGAAGAAATGAAGCAGGGTCTCAACTGCTTTAGGGGATAGGTGAGCTAGCATTGCATAGTGTACCCTGTCCGGACCGGGTGCTGTTTTTTTGCCACTAGTAAGGACTCTGTTGATTTCTGGAAGTGTTAGAGGGCCATTATACAGTCTTTCTGAACTTCCTGTGGTCGGAAGCTTTAGTTTTTCTGCTAATTGTTTATGTTTCAGGAATGCAGCAGAGTAGTTTTTCGAGCTTGATATGTCATGGAAATGTTGCCCTAATATGTCTGCTTGTTCTTCTATATTTGTTTGTGTTCCTGGAGGTGACAGTATGGGGATAGTGTAAGAAGCGTAGTCGCCTCTAAACTTACGAACCTGATCCCACATTCGTTTGGATGTTATTGAACTATTTATAGACGAGACATAATTTTTCCAGGACTGTCTTTCGGCTTGTCTGCGTGTGTACCTGGCTTTCGCTTTTGCTTTTTTGAAGGAGAGTAGATTGTCTTGTGTTGGGTATCGCCGGAAGATACCCCACGCTTTGTTTTGTAGTTTTTTTGTTTGTGTACATTCCTTCGTCCACCAGGGTTTCAGATTTTTTCTTAATAGGCCAGAGGATTGTGGGATTGTTTCTGCTGCAGCAGCAAGTATACAGGCGGTGATCTTATCATTCATTTCATCTATGCTTAGCTCATCTGATATGTTATCTAGACTGGCCTTTTCAGTAAAGAGAGGCCAGTCTGCTAGGTGGAGTTTCCAACGGGGTGGTCTTAATGGTATGGTAGGAGAAGGAGATTTTCTTTTAATAATAGCAGGCATATGGTCACTACCATAGGGGTTGTCAATAACACTCCATTGAAAATCGTCAAAGAGAGATGGAGAGCATAGTGCCAGATCTAAGCAACTCATAGCGCCTGTGCTTGGGGAGTAGTAAGTTGCCGCACCGGTGTTTAAAAGGCATATGTTATTTGTTAGGATAAAATCTTCAAGCGTTTGACCCCTGGTGTCAGTTGTTTGACTACCCCACAACGTGTTATGTGAATTAAAATCACCGGCTAATAAAAATGGTTCGGGTAGCTGGTTTAAAATTAACTCTAGGTCTCTTACGGTAAAATGTAAATGCGGCGGAATGTATACTGAACAAATGGTGATGGTTTTGTGAGCTAAAACGGTGACAGCAACGGCTTCTATGTGAGTGGTAATGGGAACTTCTCTGGCTGCTATACCACCTGGCAGGACAATGGCTACACCACCTGAGAGCCGGTTCACCTGAGTACGGTCGCGCCGTACAACAGTGAAACCTTTCAAAATGTTTTTGTGTTTTTCGCCTAGGTTGGTTTCCTGTAAGCACAGGGCCACAGGAGAGAAGTTTATTAACAGGATTTTTATGTCACCTAAGTTATGTAAGAGACCTCTACAATTCCAATGGATCATAAAAGCCATTATAAAATTGAAAGGTAAAAAGTGATATTAACGAGTGAATGGGAGATAAGAAAGATGTTAGGTGACATGGATCTGAAGAAGGCAGATACAAACAGAGCGATAACCCTTAGGTTATCGCCTTCTTATTTTGAGTTGTTATTGGGATTTTGTCCCTCTTACCGCGCTCGAGGGAGCGCTTGTCCTTCGGTGTCGAGGACACCGGGGTTTTTGTTTCGACCTCCATTGCTCTCTCTGAGGCGCTGGAGGACCGAGAGTTTGGCGCCGAGACACGTGTCTCGGGCCTTGGAGTTCGCTTAATCTTA
Source organism: Dermacentor variabilis (assembly GCF_050947875.1). Taxonomy (NCBI): domain Eukaryota; kingdom Metazoa; phylum Arthropoda; class Arachnida; order Ixodida; family Ixodidae; genus Dermacentor; species Dermacentor variabilis. Next base: position 115,255 of record NW_027460335.1, read on the forward strand.
GGACCCTGCGGGACTGGTGTCTGCAGGGCCGTTGAAGAGGGCGGAGCAGTACTGACTGCTTCCACCACGGGGGCGGGAGGAGTCACTGCGGCACCACTGCGCGTGGGCTCGGAGGACTCCGGAAGCCTCTGTGACGCTGCCCCCGCCTGCGTCACATCGGCATAACTGCGTCGCGGAAGGTACGACAGTCGTTTTCGGGCTTCAAAGAACGATATTTTTTCTTTGACAGTTAGTGCTATTACTTCTTTTTCTTTTTTCCAGCATGGGCAAGACCGCGAGTAGGCTGGATGGTCTCCTTTGCAGTTAGTACAATGTGGGGAAGAAGTGCAGTTTTCAGATTGATGATCAGTTGAGCTGCATTTAGCACAAGTTGTTTGTCCTCGGCATGCATGTGAAGCATGTCCGAATCTTTGGCATTTGAAGCATCGTCTGGGGTTTGGGATATATGGTCTCACATTGACTTTGACATAACCGGCATCGAGAGAGGTAGGCATTACGCTTGTTCCGAAGGTGAGTATAACGTGTTTAGTGGGGATTTCTTGATCGTTTCTACGGATTACTATTCTTTGTACTTTTGTTACATTTTGTTCTTGGAAACCCTCAAGGAGTTCCTCATCGCTCAATCCAATAAAGTCTTCTTCAGAAATCACTCCCCGGCTTGTGTTCAGTGTTCTATGTGGTGAAATCGTCACTGTGGCGTCGCCAATACTGGTAAGGTCAGTGAGCTTCTCTGCTTGGTCTTTATCATTCAGTTCTAGGAGGAGGTCCCCGCTAGACATTTTGGAGGCTTTGTACGTGGGTCCGATTTTTTCTTTCAGGCATTTGGCTACAAGGAATGGTGAAAGTTTTCTTACTGGCATGTTGCTTTCGCTGTGTACTACATAGAACTTGGGGAAGGATGGAGCGTTGCCCCGAAAGGAGAAATGGAATGGTACTTCGGTGCGGCATCTTTTCAGACGCCGATCATAGACGAGAGAGGTTTGTGCTGCCATAGAAAATGAGTATGTTCGGCAACAGCGCCGACCGCCCACCACGGAGCCCAACGAGGGGACGCGGCAGAGCTTGTGTACAAGCCTGCACGACGCCAGCCGTACGCCGTCGCTATAACCAAATATGGTGTACCCAAGGTAGGATATCCACACAAGGTTAACCCTTGCCACCGTGGAGAAAGGAAGTAAATGGAAGAGAGAAGAAGACAGGAAAGATCGAAAAGTGAGGGATAAAGGCGAAGGTTTGGGGAGAGAGAGACAGGAAGAGGCGACTGCCGATTTCCCCCGGGTGGGTCAGTCCGGGGGTGCCGTCTACGTGAAGCAGAGGCCGAAGAGGTGTGTTGCCTCCGTCGGGGGGCCTTAAAGGTCCTAACACCCGGCATCGGCTCAACCTCCAGGATCCTCCTTTCCCCGGACACGGCTAAGCCGCGCACGGCTACACGCGGGAGGGTCCAACCCTCGTGTGCTCGGGTACGTGGTGTCGCAACACACCAAACGCCTGCTGACGCAGACGCCCCTGCGGGGGATTTTAGGTGTGTTTCCTGTAAACACAGCACTTTTGGATTGTGTTTGTGTATGAGTTCTTGTACGTCATCAAGGTTCCTAAGAAAACCTCTAACGTTCCATTGAATAATTTGTGTATCCATATTGAAGGTTAATAAGTGCTGTGTGTATGGAAACAGGTGATGCCTTAGGTTACAGAGCTCTTTCGAGGCCCTGTAACAGGGGTTCTGCCCTTTCTGGAGCGTTCGAGTGAGCCTCGCCGCTCCTTAGGCGCTTGGTGCGCCTTGGAAATAGGTGTAGTGTCTATTGCCTCTTGTGAGGCGCCGGACACGTGCTCTTGCGAGCGAGAAGTTACTAGAGAGGGTCCCGCCTTGGAGGGCAAGACCCCTGCGCCCACCAGCCCGGAGGTCGATGGGGCTCCCCGAGAGATTTGGCAGCGCCGGCTGTTGCCAGCGCAGGAAGGGGCCGGGGAGGCCGGGGCAGCCTCGGCTGCGTCAACCTTCGGGGTCGATGATCCGTCATTCAGGGTTGACGGAGCAGCGCTTGCTGCAACCGCCGCGGGGGCAGATGGCGTACCTGCCGACTCACTGCCTGTGGGTCGGACAGCCGCCGGAGGCCGTTGTGACGCTGCCCCCTGACGCGCCACTTCGGCATATGTGTTCTTAGGCAGGTATGCGACCCGCCTGCGTGCCTCCTTAAATGAGATATTTTCTTTCACTTTGATCGTTACGATTTCTTTTTCTTTCTTCCAGGACGGGCACGACCGCGAGTATGCGGCGTGCTCGCCTTCACAGTTTACACAATGGAGAGTGTTCACGCAAGCTTCAGAATTATGTTCGTGTGCACTGCACTTCGCACAGGTTTGACGGCCTCGGCAGCTCTGCGAACTGTGGCCGAAGCGTTGGCATTTGAAACATCTAAGCGGATTTGGCACATATGGCCTAACACGGAGCTTGATGTACCCGGCCTCTACAGACTCGGGCAGAATACTTGAGCCGAAAGTTAATATAAGGTGTTTGGTCTTGATTTCTTTGCTGTCACGCCTGATCTTAATTCTTTTAACATTGATAACGTTCTGATCACTGAAGCCCTCCAAGAGTTCATCCTCAGTGAGCTCCAGCAAGTCATCGTCCGAGACAACACCGCGGCTAGTGTTCATGGTACGGTGCGGGGTTACTGTTACTTGGGTCTCCCCAAATGACACAAGTTTTGGCAGCTTCTCATACTGCTTCTGATTTTGGAGTTCCAAAAGGAGATCACCACTTGACATTCTCGACACCTTATATCCTGTACCGAAAACTTCGGTCAAAGTCTTGGAAACAAGGAACGGTGAAATGGATCGCACTAGTTTGTCTGGTTTTTCTGAATGAATCACGTGGAATCGGGGAAAGTTGTGGACTTGTCGTCCGAAAAATTGAAAGAGATCTTCGGTGCGCCCTCGTTTCTGAGGGCGATCAGGGAGTTTGGGGAAAGGAGTTTCCATGAAAAAATGTATACATTCGGCAACAGCGCCGACCGCCCACCACGGAGCCCAACGAGGGGACGCGGCAGAACTTGCATGCAAGTCTGCACGACGCCAGTCGTACGCCGCCACTATAACCAAATATGGTGTACCCAAGGTTGGATAACCACACTGGGTTAACCCTTGCCGCCAAGGAGAAAGGAAGTAAATAGAAGAGAGAAGGAGACAGGAAAGGTGGAAAGTAAGGGAAAGACGAAGGTTGTAGAAAGAGAGAGACAGGAAAAGGCGACTACCGATTTCCTCCAGGTGGGTCAGCCTGGAGGTGCCGTCTATGTGAAGCCGAGGCCGAAGAGGTGTGTTGCCTCCGCCGGGGGGCCTTAAAGGTCCAAAACACCCAGCTTCGGCTCAACCCCCAGGATCCCCTTTTCCCCAGACACGGCTAAGCCGCGCACGGCTACGCGCGGGAGGGTCCAAACCTCGTGTGCTCGGGTACGTGGTGTCGCAACACACCAAACGCCTGCTGACGCAGACGCCCCTGCGGGGAGGGGAAAGAAGTTTCCATGAAAAAATGTATGCTTTCGGCAACAGCGCCGACCGCCCACCACGGAGCCCAACGAGGGGACGCGGCAGAGCTTGCGTACAAGTCTGCACGACGCCAGTCGTACGCCGTCACTATAACCGAATATGGTGTACCCAAGGTTGGATAGCCACACAGGGTTAACCCGTGCCGCCAGGAGAAAGGAAGTAAAAAGAAGAGAGGAGGAGACAGGAAAGGTCAAAAAGTGAGAGATAAAGACGAAGATTCGAGGAGGGAGAGACAGGAAAAGGCGACTGCCGATGTCCTCCAGGTGGGTCAGCCTGGAGGTGCCGTCTATGTGAAGCCGAGGCCGAAGAGGTGTGTTGCCTCCGCCGGGGGGCCTTAAAGGTCCAGACACCCAGCATCGGCTCAACCCCCAGGATCCCCTTTTCCCCAGACACGGCTAAGCCGCGCACGGCTACACGCGGGAGGGTTCAATCCTCGTGTGCTCGGGTCCGTGGTGTCGCAACACACCAAACGCCTGCTTGCGCAGACGCCCCTGCGGGGAAGAGGCCGGGGAGGTTGGGGCAGCCTCGGCTGCGCCCACCTTCGGGGTTGATGGTCCCTTCTGCTCGGGTGGTGGGGCAGCGCTAGCTGCGACCACCATGGGGGCAGATGGCGTAACTGCCGACTCACTGCTTGTGGGTCGGACAGCCGCCGGAGGCCGTTGTGGCGCTGCCCCCTGACGCGCCACATCGGCAAAGCTTTTCCTTGGCGGGTTCGCTACCCGCCTTCGTGCCTCTTTGAGCGATATATTCTCTTTTACTTTTATGGTTACAATTTCTTTTTCCTTCTTCCAGGAGGGGCACAACCGCGAGTACGCGGCGTGATCCCCGTCACAGTTCACACAGTGGAGAGAGTTCTTACAAGCTTCAGTGGCGTGTTCAAGGGCACTGCATTTCGCACATGTTTGGCGGCCCCGGCAGCTCTGCGAACTGTGGCCGAAACGCTGGCATTTGAAACATCTTAGGGGATTCGGTACATATGGTCTGACACGGAGCTTGATGTACCCGGCCTCTACAGACTCGGGCAAAATACTTGAACCGAATGTGAGTATTAGGTGCTTGGTCGCAATTTCTTTGCCATCCCGCCTCAGCTTAATTCTCTTGACATTGACAACATTCTGTTCACTGAAGCCGTCCAGGAGCTCAGCCTCTGTCAGCTGGAGCAGATCATCATCCGAGACAACGCCGCGGGTGGTGTTCAGAGTACGGTGTGGAATTACTGTCACGGGAACATCCCCAAATGACACTAAACTGGGCAATTTTTCATATTGTTTCTGATTATGAAGTTCTAAAAGGAGATCACCACTTGCCATCCTTGTCGCCTTGTAACCTGGTCCAAGGGCCTCAGTTAAAGACTTTGATACTAGAAATGGGGAGATTGCACGCACTTGTGTTTCTGACTTTTCCGAGTGAATCACATGGAATCGTGGGAAGTTGGGTCTTTCACGACCAAAGAACTTGAATACATCTTCGGTGTGCCCTCTTTTCTGAGGGCGATCAAGAAGGGAAGGGAAGGAACTAGCCATAGAATAATGTAATTTTCGGCGATAACGCCAACCACCCACCGTGGAGCCCTACAAGGGGACGTTACAAGGACTGTAAAAAACAGGTCCTGCAAACGCCAGCTGTACGTTATCACTATAACCAAATATGAGATAACCTAGGTTGGTTATTCACACAAGGTTAACCCTTGCTGCCTGGAAAAATTGGAAGTAAACGGAAGCTAGGAGAAGACAGGAAAGGTGGAAAGCGAGAGAAAGACGAAGGTTGGAGGGAGAGAGAGACAGGAAAAGGCAACTACCGATTTCCCCCGGGTGGGTCAGTCCGGGGGTGCCGTCTACGTGAAGCAGAGGCCAAAGAGGTGTGTTGCCTCCGCCGGGGGGCCTTAAAGGTCCAGACACCCGGCATCGGCTCAACCGCCAGGATCCCCCTTTCCCCGGACACGGCTAAGCCGCGCACGGCTACACGCGGGAGGGTCCAACCCTCGTGTGCTCGGGTACGTGGTGTCGCAACACACCAAACGCCTGCTGACGCAGACGCCCCTGCGGGGAAGGGGGAAAGAAAGCTTCGCGTTAAAAAGATCCCTAGCTGTGTGTCACGGAGAAGACAGTAGTCTTGAAGCTACGATTGTGTTTGCAGGTGCACGTTTGCGATATAGTGGCTTCAGGTTGCGCTAACATGGACACCGAGATGGATGCAACTACATTGTCTCAAGCAGTCGACAAGGCCATAGCCGATATGAAGAAGAGCAGGAAAGATTTGGCAATACACAGGCACCTCCTCCTGAAGACTTTTTTGCCAGGATTTTCGTGTCTGGAAGAAAAGGCGAAGCCGCCACAACGGGACAGCGCCAAGAAGCGGCTTCCGCAAATTACGGGATCGTCTGGAGACCGCCAACTGCAAAAGCGACGTGCAGAAGGATCGGAAGGTAGGCTGATTTTAGAGTACTTCATTATTGGGATAGCATCTATATGGAGACTACAGGCACATTTTTGTTATTGGCGTGATGTTCGTCCCCGCACGCTTTATGTGCGAGTGATAGCCTGCGGTGATGAGCCTATGATTATGACTGATTGTCGCGCGCGCAAGGGAGGAAAGCGTGGAGGAAGCGCGCCGTGTTCCGTCGAGAGAGGGGCGTTCTGCTCCAGCAGCAGCGCTGTATAGCGGGGCCGCGCAAAGCCTATCTGAAAGGAGCCTTGAACCATCTCTCGGGCTCGGTTAAAAAAAAGCATATTCCGGGAATGGCATACGCTGCCGCGAATGTATCAGCCCAGTTTTGCAAGCGTGCGCGGCTCGTGGAGGTTGCAAGCGGATCGTGTATTCACCTTTGTCTCAAACACTCTCATTTCAACAAAAGCCGGCTGATCGCTCTCTTCTGGACGCTTTATTTCGTAATAAAGGGGATTCCCATACGCGGCTGCTATTCGGCAATAGCTGACGTTAATGAAAAGGAGTGTTTGGGTCAGTCCGCTTCTTTCGGCAGTCAGCATGCATGTTTACTGGCGAAATTCAATAAACAGGCATATGTAAACGAAAAGGTGCTACCGGATTTCGATATTAACTATTACCGGAGGAAGCCGAATATCGTCTGCTGAACTGGGCCGTGGCAGTTCGCGTAGGAAATAAACTATGATCATCCTGCTTATCGGCAGGATGATCATAGTTTCTACTAGTTTTGAACGCCCAACTACCCTCGATGCACGCGAAACTTAAGGCCAGACGATACTCATGCTTCCCATCGCGAGCTCAGTCGTGGCCACGCCTGGCCTCACCGTGTAAACGCCTTGGAAGATTAATTGAAAGCACTTCAAAAATAGTTAGTTAGTTAAATGGGGTTTAATGGCGCAAAAGCGGCTAAGGCTATGCTGCGCCAAACACGAGGTGTTTTAAAATACAGTGAATGAAGGAAAATGCTTTGTTAATAATCTATATTTTATGTAGAAGTCCAGTGTCGTCTAGAAATTTACGGATGTCACATGATGTCACTAGTGGATCATCACCCAAAATTAGAGAAGGGTGTGGAGGTATGTGTAGTTGATATAGCTTGTGCAAAAGTGTTCGTCTGTGTGTTTCAGTCTGGGTACATGTTAGTAATATGTGTATAACTGTTAGTGGCTGTTGACATACTTCAAAAAAAAAAAAAAAAAAAAAAAAAAAAAAAAAAAAAATTCAGGTACATTGGACGCACTGTGGAAATCGATGTAAGCGAAGCTTTCTGTGTTGTTAGCTTTGATTGACAGTAATTTGCGGTCATGTTGACGGGGAATCTTTGATTTCATCCGTTTAATCCAACACGAGACGTGTTAAGTTGATGCTAAATGGTACCACACGTGCACCATTGCTACTTGTCTGCATAGTAGCCAGAACACACATGCGGAAGTGTATGCTTGAGGCGTTGTTGTGGGCCATACTTCATAAAATCTGAGAAGGTTGAACATACTCATTACTTCGTATGGCATATCGCATCGTGGCAGAAGTATAAAACTTGAATGGAATTATGGGGCTGTACATGCCAAAACCACAATCAGACAAAATGTTGTTCTCCTGAGGTGTTGCTAAATATATGTGTGTGCACGAGCGCTTCTTTATTTCGCCCCCATCGAAATGCAGCGGCCACGGTCTCGATCAAACCCGCGACCTCAAGCAATCCTATAACCGTAAAGCTACGGCGGCGGGCACAGAACTGTTTATTTAACATCGGACCGCTTCAGTAGTGTTGCCTAGAACCAACGGTTTACATTGATGCGGCTTTGCTTATGCACGCCCTGCGTATGTTGTCCATTTGACAAATTTTCGAGGTGTTTATTTTGCAGAAATAGCCGAACCGTACGGTACCATATCTTGAACTTTAATTTCTAGATTGGTAGCATTGCCTTCTCGTGTCCCCTTTACACTCTCCCCCTCCCCCCCTGCTTGTATGATAATTGCGAGGGAAGAGTGGCGATGAAGTTATGCACTCGTTGCGCGACTGAGTCGGTTCTACCCATTCTCCGCTTCCTCTCCACCGTTCTCTCTAGCATTTATCAATATTTACTCTGGACGTGTACGTCAGTAGAATGGTAAGTGCTACAGTTGCTGCAATGATTTTGCGGGGAATCACGGATAATTACAGCTGTCAACAGGCTAGCGCGGCCACGCCGAGGGAGCTCCAGAGGGCATTGTGCAAATTCGACGCCGCCCGATGTGAAACGAGTTTCTCGCGTCGCTTTTTCTCTCTGCCGTGGTCCTGTCATATATACACACGTTCTTAACCCCCCCCTCCCCCGACACGATGTGCCAGACAGCAGCAGTGCGAAACTCGAAGGAAGGGGCGAAGAAAGCTTCGTGTTAAAATGCGCAAGTAGGATGCGGTTACTTTCTGTCCGTCGTGCTGGCGAAGGAAAAAGACAGCCCGGAGGGCGAAGCATGTCCAGAATGCTGCGTAAGAGGATGAGCATATGCTCAAGCCTTATCGCGCACGAAGCTAACGCTCCGCATACGCAGTACGGTTGCATATAGCTGCGGTCTGCTCTGCTCGTAGCGTAGACGCCACGGCCGCCGCGACAAGTCCTTTGGCTAAGCGCGACAGGCTCGCTGAGAACAGCCATGATTGGCACGTGGTAGGCGCCAACATTGCAAGTGGCGTCGTCTTTAAGGCTAGAAGGTTCTTCGAGTGCTGTGAAGGCGTGAGTCGAGGTGAAACGCTTCGCTATGCTCCGGCAGATGGCGCCGGCGTTCGTTGGTGAGCAGGTACTGCGGGCTCAGGCGCGGTTTTCAGCAGGCGATCGCAAGTGACCGGCGCCTTCAGCTGGTCGCTATTGTTAGCAAGTTCAGATGACAAGCATGCAATTATCTATGAGGTCCCGTCAACCTTACAATATTAGCGAGCACGTTTTTTGCGACGACCGATGAAATAAAACATTGTTTAGGGCGAGCTGGTCCATAGCTGGTTCAAACGGCAGTGCAACTGAGATATGAACATGCACAAGTGCGCTTGTCATGCGTTTCTATGTATCTCGTCTTCTCTGTTGCGCTGCCATTTTAAATAGTGATGAAAGCTACGTAAGCAACTGCAAAGAATATTTTTTTTCTGCTACGCAAGAAGCGACAACATGTAAGACCACAAATGTGGAGAGGAAATTGCATGCAATCTGGTCGTCTTGTGCTTATAGTTTATTGCAGGTTTGGTCTTGCACACAATGATCTACAAAAGCACTGTACGATGAGCGCTTTCAAAGCCGTTGGAAGTTGTTGTTGTTTTATTGCACCACGAAGGAATGTATGCGCAAAAGCAGGCAGCATTTTCGCGACTGTCGTTCTGCTGACATCGCCTCATATTCAGGAGCTTCTGCTTTTCCCTTTGCGTGTTCCGTTACATGTTCTTTTCTTTTACGAAGACGTGCAGCCTCGTCAATACATCGAACATCATTACATTTGTTGTCAAACTACGCCCAAGCTGACTGCACCCCACTTCTTTAAGCTACGCGCCCTGAAGAAAATGCGCAAAGCAGACAATTCTTTCAGCATGAATCTGATTCCTGAATCAATACACAGTAAATGTGTCCTCAACTTTAGAAACAACTCCTCGAAAGCGTTGGAAGAGTACATCAAGCCTCAATTATTAAACTGTCTTCTTAATATGGAATTTCCTTCATGTTCTGCTTGTATGGGGCAAAATACAAAGGCAAGAGGCACACTCTGGGCAAGGATATGTTTTTAAAGGCTGTCTTACAACATAGCCAGCTCTGTAATATGCTAACCTACTGCCACGGCGCTTTTCGACACAGTTGTCATGATCCAACTTCTGCCTTGTGTTTCTAACACATATTTTGCACACTACAAATTGCCATCATCCAAGACCTCACCAATAATTTAGCTTAGGCGGTCAGCCTTTCGTTTTCCCATAGGCGATGGCTTTAAGAGTGTGGCTACAAAGTCTCCTAGTGAGTACTATTTTTAGGAGGCCTTGCCAGACTGTAGAACGTCCAGCTGTTTATTATGATTAAAAACTGTTCAGGTGCAACATGGTCGTTACAAGTAAATGCCACTTACGACACCGAACATACCTTCCATCTTGTCCTGAATAGGATTACCCGTTAACAAGTATTTGCAGCCTAGTGTGCTACCTAAAAGGGACAAAGTGCTTTATATCGTCACACACAGCCCGATGGCAGTTCCTGGGCTAACATATCCGCCACACATAGTCGGCAATATTATCTTCCCGTTCTTCAAGGAAGGCAATGAATTCTTCAAGAAATATTTCACTTGGCGAGATGGTTCGGAGGCCTTTGAATGAATGAATGAATGTATGTGGTTTAGTGGCGCAAGGGCCAGATATGGCCAAAGAGCGCCAAGACAGTGTTAGTGATTTCGCGGTGGAATGATGAGTTCTGTGACGAAGATGTGACTTGGCTGTAAAGTGGCCTAAAAAGAGTCGCTGTAAAGTGCGTAAAATCTATGTGCTATAAAATTATGGCGATGATTAATGACGAGTGCTATGAACATTAAAATCCATCGTAGAAGGATGATGCAAAATATAAAATATATAAGATGGTAAAATTTCTTGGAGCACTGCTGCCTCGCCAGAGCCCTTGAACCACAAGGGCCTAGAGGCATGTGCTATTCAAAATAATTATCACAGCGCCATCCTCTGAACAGAGGAGACGCTACGAACATGTGGGGCTAAAAACATAAAACACAACATCTTTCAGATAACTTAGGACCGCGTTGGTGTCAAATAGCGGTTCTGGGCCGAGTAACATTACTGGATGAAGGGGGATCTGCTGCCGGTATGCTATGGGAAAATGTTTCTTTCTTTCATATTCGGCTTTCCGACACTCCAGAAGGACGTGGAGGACGGTGAGCCTCTCCCCGCATCTACCGCAGGTTGGAGGCTCGTTTCCGGTGAGTAAACAGTTATGTGTGCCAAATGTGTGTCCTATTCTTAGACGACAGAATAGGACATCTGTCCGGCGTGATTTTGTTACGGAAGGCCAGAATCCTAACTGTGGCTGTATCACGTGGAGCTTATTATTTGTTTCCGCGTCCCATAGGCGTTGCTAGTGATTTCGTAGTTTCCTCCGCAAGAAGGGCTTCAGATCTGTGACAGGAACTGCAGCGGTGGGATTAGCAGAATGGCATGCAACTGACATGGCCATCTGGTCTGCCAGAACATTACCTTCGATGGCCCTATGTCCTGGCACCCAGCATATAATCACATGCTGGTTAGATATATATGCGTTACATAAGATGGAATAGAGTTCAATTATAACAGGATTTTTGTGCTTACAGAACGATATCAAAGCCTTCACAACACTTAGGGAGTCCGTATATATAACTGATCTTTTGAGTTTTGATTTCCTTATATGCTTCACGGTCGATAATATTGCGTAGGCTTCAGCCGTAAAGATACTAGTTTCCGGATGCAGTACGCCGGATTCCGAGAAGGATGGACCGACGGCTGCATAGGACACCCCGTCGTGCGACTTCGATGCGTCTGTGTAGAACTCCGTGCAGGAGTGTTTGTGTTGGAGTTCCCGGAAATGCATTTGGATTTCAATGTCTGAAGCGTGCTTTGTAACTTGAACGAAAGATGTTACGCATTGTATCAGCTGCCACTCCCAAGGAGGTAGCAGCTTGGCTGGATGCATTAGCCGAAGCTCGGGGAGTGGAACACGCATTTCTTCACTAAGCTCCCTCACACGCAGTGCGAAAGGTTGTCTTACGGAGGGTCGATTGCGAAAGAGTGTAGCGTATGTCATCTCGTTAACGGTATTATAACACGGATGTTGAGGATCAGAGTGGACTTTCAAAAAATATGTTTGGCTGATGTATGTTCGCTGGATATGAAGTGACCACTCATTCGATTCTGCATATAAACTTTGTATGGGACTCGTTCTGAAAGCGCCCGTGGCTAAGCGGATTCCTAGATGGTGGACCGGATCTATCATCTTTAGCGCGCTCGGGGCGGCAGACTGATAGATCACGGCACCATATTCTAATCGTGACCGAATCAGGCTCTTATAGAGATTCATTAGGCACGTCCTGTCACTACCCCACGTAGTCTGCGATAGAAGTTTCAATAGGTTCATTGTTTTAAGACATTTTTCTTTAAGATGTTTTATGTGTGGGATGAAAGTGAGTCTACTGTCAAGTATAACACCTAGAAATTTGTGTTCTTTGTTTACAGGTATCTGTTGTCCACACAGTTGTAAGCAAGGATCCGGAACCAGGCCTCTCTTTCTTGAATACAGAACACAAGAACTCTTGTGAGGATTGATTTTAAATCCATTTTTCTCTGCCCACTGTGACACCTTGTTCAAACCATGCTGTACTTGTCTCTCGCAGACTGTGAGGTTGCAGGATTTAAAACCTATTTGTATATCGTCTACGTAGACGGAATAGAAAATAGCTGGTGGTAAAGATGCGCGAATCGTGTTCATCTTTACGACAAAGAGCATGCAGCTGAGTACGCCACCCTGGGGTACCCCAGTTTCCTGTATAAATGTACGCGACAGTGCAGGACCTATTTTCACTCGAAATGTATGGTTCTCTAAGTAGCTCTCTATAGTATTTAGCATATTGCCGCGGATACCTAGCGCGGAAAGATCGCGCAGGATTCCGTACCGCCAGGTTGTGTCGTACGCTTTTTCCATATCCAGAAATACAGATAAGAAAGATTGCTTGTGCATGAAGGCATCGCCAATGCTCGCTTCGATGCGCACAAGATGGTCGGTTGTAGATCGCCCTTCCCGAAAACCACATTGAAATGGGTCAAGCATTTTACTGGACTCTAGGAGATGCACGAGACGGCGATTGATCATTTTTTTCAAATACCTTATAAAGGCAACTTGTCAGGGCTATCGGGCGGTAACTTGCCACTGAGGAAGGATCTTTGCCTTGTTTCAAAACCGGGATCACAATGGCTTCTTTCCATGTAGTCGGCAAGTATCCCGCAGCCCAAATCGTGTTGAAAATTGTGACTAGTGTAACTTGGGTGTCTTTATGTAAGTTTTTGATCATTTCATACACGAGTCTGTCAGATCCCGGTGCAGAGCTCTTGCATGCGCTCAAGGCAGCTCTCAACTCGGCAATGCTAAAAGGACAGTTGTATGGTTCATTCTGTTGACATTTTCTCATGAGTGGCTTACATTCTTCTATTTGTTTATGTTTCAGAAAGGATTGCGAGTAATGGTTGGCACTTGACACGCTCTCAAAGTGCTCCCCAAGTGAGTCCGCCTGATCTTGTAGGGTATCGCCTTCTGTGTTTACCAAAGGGAGTGCATGTGCTTGTCGCCCTCTTATCCTATTGACCCTGTTCCAGGCTTTCGCCTCATCTCTGAACGAGTTAATACTCGATAGAAACTTATGCCAACTTTCCCGTCTGGCCTGTCGGCGGGTTCGCCTGCCTACGGATTTTACTTTTTTAAAGTTAACTACATTCTCTGCAGTGGGAGAAGCGCGTAGCAACCCCCACGCCCTGTTCTGTTTTTTACGAGCGATCCTACAATCATCGTTCCACCATGGGACACGCCGTTTGCAGGCCAAGCCTTTTACTTCTGATATGCATTTAAATGCGACATCTATTATGAATGCTGTAAAAAACTCGACTGCAGCGTCAATTCCTAACGAAGACAGGTCAGCCCATGAGATACTAGTTAGAGATCGAAATTTCTCCCAATCAGCTGTCTCAATCTTCCACCTAGGAGCGTATGGTGGATATTCGTTGTCTTTATATGATCTTAGCAGTATAGGGAAGTGGTCGCTACCGTAAGGGTTGTCGGTAACTTCCCATTCAAGTTCAGGCAGTACAGACGGGGAGACTATACTAAGATCAATTGACGAAAAGGATCGGTTTGCAAGAGAGTAATACGTGGGTTCTTTCTTGTTGAGAAGGCACGCTCCGTAAGAAAAAAGGAACTGTTCAATAAGGCGACCTCGCGCATCTATACGAGAGTCGCCCCACAGGGAGCTGTGCGCATTGAAATCGCCAAGAACAGCATAAGGTTCTGGCAATTGATCGATCAAGGAGTGAAATTCATGTTTGTTCAGTTGGTAATGCGGGGGTATGTAAAGGGAGCAAATGGTGATGAGTTTGTTTAGTAGCACAACTCGAACCGCCACTGCTTCAAGGGGCGTTTGTAGCTGTAAAGGTTGACACGCAATACTTCTATGAGTAAGAATCGCAACACCACCCGATGATGCGACGGCATCATCGCGATCTTTGCGAAACGTAACGTAAGTACGGAGAAAGTTTGTGTGTTTAGATTTTAAGTGTGTTTCCTGTAAACACAGCACATTTGGATTATGTTTGTGGATGAGTTCTTGCAAATCATCAAGGTTTCTAAGGAGACCTCTGATGTTCCATTGAATTATTTGTGTATCCATGTTTAAGGTAAATTGGTGCTGTGTTTACGGAAACGGAGTGGATGCCTTATATTACAGAGCCCTTTCGAGGCCCTGTAATAGGTGTTTTGTTCTTTCTGAAGTGTTCGAGCGATTCTCGACGCTCCTTAGGCGTTTGGTGCGCCTTGGGGACAGGTGTAGTGTCCATTGCCTCGTGTGAGGCGCCGGACAAGCGCTCTTGCGAGGGAGAGGTTTTCAGAGGGAGTCCCGCCTTGGAGGGCAAGACCCCTGCGCCCACCAGCCCGGAGGTCGATGGGGCTCCCTGAGGGATTTGGCTGCGCTGGCCGTTGCCAGCGCTGGAAGGGGCCTCGGAGGTTGGGGCAGCCTCGGCTGCAGCCACCTTCGGGGTGGATGGTCCCTTCTCCTCGGTTGACGGAGCAGCGCCAGCTGCAACCGCCGCGGGGGCAGATGGCGTAACTGCCGACTCACTGCCTGTGGGTCGGACAGCCGCCGGAGGCCTTTGTGACGCTGCCCCCTTACGCGCCACATCGGCAAAGCTGCTCTTAGACAGGTATGACACCCGCCTACGTGCCTCCTTGAAAGATATATTTTCTTTGACTTTGATTGTGACAATCTCTTTTTCTCTTTTCCAGGACGGGCAGGACCGCGAGTATGCGGCATGCTCGCCCTCACAGTTGACACAATGTGGAGTGTTCTGGCACGTTTCGGAGGAATGTTCTTTGTCACTGCACTTGGCACATGTCAGCCGGCCTCGACAGTTCTGTGAACTGTGGCCGAACCTTTGGCACTTAAAGCATCTGAGAGGATTGGGCACGTATGGCCTAACACTAAGTTTGATATAACCGGCCTCGACGGACTCGGGGAGGACACTTGAACCGAAAGTGAGTATCAGGTGTTTCGTATTGATCTCTTTACCGTCTCGCCTGATCTTAATTCGCTTTACATTTATGACATTCTGAATGAATGAATGTGTGTGGTTTAGTGGCGCAAGGGCCAGATGTGGCCAAAGAGCGCCAAGACAGTGTTAGTGACTTCGCGGTGGAATGATGAGTTCTGTGACGAAGATGTGACTTGGCTGTAAAGTGGCCTAAAATAGTCGCTGTAAAGTGCGTAAAGTCCACGTGGTATAAAATTATGGCGATGACTTGTGACGAATACTATGAAGATTAAAATCCATAGTAGAAGAATGGTGCAAAATACAAAATATATAAATCGTAAAATTACATGGAGCACTGCTGCCTGCCAGAGCCCTTGAAACACAAGGGCCTAGAGGCATGTGCTATACTAAACAGCTATCGCAGCGGCATCCTCTGGAGAGAGGACCCGCTACGAACATGTGGGGCTAAAAACATGCAAGACAACATCTTTCAGAAAACTTAGGACGGCGTTGGTGTCAAATAAAGGTTCTGGGCCGAGTAGCATTGCGGGATGAAGGGGGATATGATGCCGGTATGCTAAAGGAAAATGTTTCTTTCTTTCATATTCATCTTCCCGACACTCCAGGAGGACGTGGAGGACGGTTAGCCTCTCCCCGCATCTACCACAGGTTGGAGGCTCGTTTCCTGTGAGTAAAAAGTTATGTGTGCCAAAAGTGTGTCCTATTCTTAGACGGCAGAATAGGACATCTGTCCGGCGGGATTTTGTTACAGGAGCCCAGAAACCTAATTCTGGCTTTATTACATGCAGTTTGTTATTTATTTCTTCGTCCCACATGTGTTGCCAGTAGTTTCGTAGTTTCCTTCTTAAGAAAGGCTGCAGGTCTGTGACAGGGACCGAAGCAGTAGGATTAACTGCATGAAATGAAGTTGATGTGGCCATCTGATCGGCTAGAACGTTTCCCTCGATGCCCCTATGTCCAGGCACCCAGCATATAATCACATGTTGGTTAGATATATATGCTTTACACAGTGCGGAGTAGAGTTCATTAAATACTGGATTTTTGTGGTTACAGAAAGACATCAAGGCCTTCACAACACTGAGGGAGTCCGTATATATAACTGATTTCTGGAGTTGTGATTTATTTATATGCTTTACGGCCGACAGCAGTGCGTAGGCCTCAGCCGTAAAGATACTAGTTTCCGGGTGCAGTATGTCGGATTCCGAGAAGGATGGACCGACGGCTGCATAGGACACCCCCTCGCGCGATTTCGATGCGTCTGTGTAGAACTCGGTGCAGGCATACTTGTACTGGAGTTCCCGGAAATGCATTTGGATTTCGATATCTGGAGCATGCTTTGTGACTTGCACAAAAGATATATCGCATTGTATGAGCTGCCACTCCCAAGGAGGTAGCAGCTTGGCTGGATGCATTAGGCGGAGCTCGAGGAGTGGGACGTGCATTTGATCACTAAGCTCCCTCACACGCAGCGAGAAAGGCTGTCTTACGCAGGGACGATTATGAAAGAGTGTAGCATATGTCATATCGTTAAGGGTATTAAAACACGGATGTTGAGGATTAGAGTGGACTTTCAGAAAATATGTTTGACTGATGTATGTTCTCTGGATATGAAGTGACCACTCATTCGATTCTGCATATAAACTTTGTATGGGACTCGTTCTGAAAGCTCCTGTGGCTAAACGGATACCTAGATGGTGAACAGGGTCTAGCATCTTTAGCGCACTTGGAGCGGCAGAATGATAGATCGCGGCACCGTAATCTAATCGTGAACGAATCAGGCTCTTATAGAGATTAATTAAGCACTTCCTGTCACTACCCCACGAAGTATGGGATAGAAGTTTGATTAGGTTCATTGTTTTCAGGCATTTTTCTTTAAGGTGTTTAATGTGGGGGACGAAAGTGAGTCTGTAGTCTAATATAACACCTAGAAATTTGTGCTCTTTGTTTACTGGTATTTGTTGTCCACATAGTTCTAAGCAAGGATCTGGGATCATTCCTCTCTTGCTTGTAAAAAGAACGCAAGAGCTTTTGTTAGGATTGATCTTAAATCCATTCTTGTCTGCCCACATCGACACTTTGTTCAGGCCATGCTGTACCTGTCTCTCGCACACTGCGAGGTTACAAGATTTGAAAGCTATTTGTATGTCGTCCACGTAGACAGAATAAGAGATTGCCGATGGTAATGAAGCGCGAAGCGTGTTCATCTTCACGATGAAGAGTGTGCAGCTGAGCACGCCTCCTTGCGGTACTCCAGTTTCTTGCGTAAAAGGACGCGAAAGTACATTACCGACTTTTACGCGGAAGGTACGAGTGGACAGATAGCTTTCTATTAGGTTTAGCATATTGCCATGGATGCCCATTTCTGACAAGTCTCTTAAAATTCCGTAACGCCACGTCGTATCGTACGCCTTCTCCATATCGAGGAATATGGATAAGAAGAACTGTTTATGTATAAAGGCGTCCCGGATATTTCCTTCAATACGTACAAGATGGTCGGTAGTGGAGCGCCCTTCTCGGAAGCCGCACTGATAGGGATCAAGGATTTTGCTCAGCTCAAGGAAATGAATGAGTCGCCGATTAATCATTTTTTCAAACACCTTACAAATGCAACTCGTGAGGGCTATGGGGCGGTAACTTGCCACTGAGGAGGGGTCCTTGCCTTGTTTCAATACAGGGACTACAATGGCTTCCTTCCATGCGGTTGGAAGGTACCCTGCATCCCAAATGGTGTTGAAAAGTGTGAGTAGTGTAACCTGCGTGTCATTGTGTAAGTTTTTGAGCATTTCGTACATGATTCTGTCAGATCCCGGTGCAGAGCTCTTGCATGAGCTCAAGGCAGCCCTGAACTCGGCAATGCTGAAAGGGCAGTTGTACGATTCATTCTGCAGACATTTTCTTTTGAGTGGCTTACATTCTTCTATTTGCTTATACTTCAGGAAGGATTTCGAATAATGTTTTGAACTTGACACACTCTCAAAGTGCTCCCCAAGTGAGTCTGCCTGATGTTGCAGCGTATCACCCTGTGTGTTTACCAGAGGGAGTGAATATGTTTGTCTCCCTCTAATTCTATTTACGCGGTTCCAGACTTTCGCCTCCTCTGTAAACGAGTTGATGTTCGATAAAAACTTTTGCCAACTCTCTCTTCTGGCCTGTCGGCGGGTTCTCCTGCCTTGAGACTTAACTTTCTTAAAGTTAACAAGATTCTCTGCAGTGGGTGAAGCACGTAGCAACCCCCACGCTTTGTTTTGATTCCTACGTGCGACTCTACATTCATCGTTCCACCACGGGACATGGCGTTTGCATGCCGAGCCACTTACTTCACGTATGCATTTAAATGCGACATCTATTATGAATGCTGTAAAAAACTCGACTGCAGCGTCAATTCCTAACGAAGACAGGTCAGCCCATGAGATACTAGTTAGAGATCGAAATTTCTCCCAATCAGCTGTCTCAATCTTCCACCTAGGAGCGTATGGTGGATATTCGTTTTCTTTATATGATCTTAGCAGTATAGGGAAGTGGTCGCTACCGTAAGGGTTGTCGGTAACTTCCCATTCAAGTTCAGACAGTAGTGACGGGGAGACTAGGCTAAGATCTATTGAAGAAAATGTTCTGTTTGCAAGAGAATAGTATGTCGCTTCCTTCTTATTGAGTAGACAAGCACCAGAAGAGAAAAGGAACTGTTCAACAAGACGTCCTCGCGCATCTATACGAGGGTCGCCCCACAGGTAGTTGTGTGCATTGAAGTCGCCAAGAACCAGATAAGGTTCTGGCAATTCATCTATAAAGGATTGAAATTCATGTTTAGTTAATTTGTGATGTGGGGGTATATAAAGCGAGCAAATAGTGATGAGTTTGTTTAGCAGAACAGCTCGCATCGCCACTGCCTCAAGGGGCGTTCGTAGCTGTAAAGGTTGACATGCTATACTTTTATGAGTGAGAATCGCCACACCACCCGATGATGCGACGGCATCATCGCGATCTTTGCGAAACGTAACATACGTACGGAGAAAGTTTGTGTGTTTGGATTTTAAGTGTGTTTCCTGTAAACACAGCACTTTTGGATTATGTTTGTGGATGAGTTCTTGCAAATCATCAAGGTTTCTAAGAAGACCTCGGACATTCCACTGAATTATTTGTGTATCCATTTTTAAAGTAAATTGGTGCTGTGCTTACGGAAACGGAAGTGATGCCTTAGATTACAGAGCCCTTTCGAGGCCCTGTAACCAGGGTTTTGCTCTTTTTGAAGCGTTCGAGGGAACCTCGCTGCTCCTTAGGCGCCTGGTGCGCCTTGAGAATAGGTGTAGTGTCCATTGCCTCTTGTGAGGCGCCGGACACCTGCTCTTGCGAGCGAGAAGTTTCCCGAGAGGGTCCCGCCTTGGAGGGCAAGACCCCTGCGCCCACCAGCCCGGAGGTCGATGGGGCACCCTGCGGGATTTGGCTGCGCCGGCTGTTGCCAGCGCTGGGAGGGGCCGGGGAGATTGGGGCACCCTCTGCTGCGCCCACCTTCGGGGTCGATGGTCCCCCCTGCTGTGTTGACGGAGCAGCGCTAGCTGCGACCGCCGCGGGGGCAGATGGCGTAACTGCCGACTCACTACTTGTAGGCGGACAGCCGCCGGAGGCCGTTGTGACGCTGCCCCCTTACGCGCCACATCGGCAAAGCTGCTCTTAGACAGGTATGACACCCGCCTCCGTGCCTCTTTGAAAGTGATATTTTCTTTTACTTTTATGGTCACAATTTCTTTTTCTTTTTTCCAGGACGGGCAGGCGCGCGAGTATGCGGCATGCTCGCCATCACTGTTGACACAATGTGGGGTGTTCTGGCACGTTTCGGAGGAATGTTCTTTGTCACTGCACTTGGCACAAGTCAGACGGCCTCGACAGTTCTGTGAACTGTGGCCGAAACGTTGGCACTTAAAGCATCTGAGTGGATTGGGAACGTATGGTCGAACACGAAGTTTGATATAACCAGCCTCGATGGACTCGGGAAGGACACTTGAGCCGAAAGTGAGTATCAGGTGTTTCGTCTTGATCTCTTTTCCATCTCGCCTCATCTTAATTCGTTTGACATTGATAACATTCTGGTCACTGAAGCCCTCCAAGAGTTCAGCCTCAGTGAGCTCCATCAAGTCATCGTCAGAGACAACACCACGGGTGGTGTTCATCGTGCGGTGCGGGGTTATAATTATCTGGGTTTCCCCAAATGACACTAGTGTTGACAATTTTTCATATTGTTTTTGATCGCGGAGCTCCAAGAGGAGATCCCCGCTTGCCATCCTCGACGCCTTATATCCAGGACCAAAGGCTTCAGTCAATGACTTCGAAACAAGGAAGGGTGAGATAGTTCTTACTGGTTTATCTGGTTTTGCAGAATGGATAACATGAAAGCGCGGGAACGATTCTTTTTGGCGGCCAAAAAATTGAAAGACTTCATCGGTGCGCCCTCTTTTCTGAGGGCGATCAGGTAGTGAAGGGAAGGAAGTAGCCATGTGTGGACGTGTAGTTTTCGGCAGCAACGCCAGCCACCCACCATGGAGTCCAACAAGGGGACGCTGCAGGGCCTGAAAAACAGGGCCTGCGAACGCCAGCTGTACGTTGCCACTATAACCCAATATGACATAACCAAGGTTGGCTACTCACACAAGGTTAACCCTTGCTGCCAGGAAGGTCGGAAGTAATAAAGAAATGAGAAGGAGACAGGAAAGGCGGAAAGTAAGGGAAAGACGAAGGTAATAGGGAGAGAGAGACAGGAAAAGGCAACTACCGATTTCCCCCGGGTGGGTCAGTCCGGGGGTGCCGTCTACGTGAAGCAGAGGCCAAAGGGGTGTGTTGCCTCCGCCGGGGGGCCTTAAAGGTCCAAACACCCGGCATCGGCTCAACCCCCAGGATCCCCTTTTCCCCGGACACGGCTAAGCCGCGCACGGCTACACGCGGGAAGGTCCAACCCTCGTGTGCTCGGGTACGTGGTGTCGCAACACACCAAACGCCTGCTGACGCAGACGCCCCTGCGGGGGACAGGGACCGAAGCAGTAGGACTAACTGCATGCAATGAAATGGATGTGGCCATCTGGTCCGCTAGTACGTTTCCCTCAATGCCCCTATGCCCAGGCACCCAGCATACAATCACATGTTGGTTGGATATATATGCTTTACACAGTACGGAGTAGAGTTCGTTAATTACCGGATTTTTGTGGTTACAGAATGACATCAAGGCCTTCACAACACTAAGGGAGTCCGTATATATAATTGATTTCTGGAGGTTTGATTTCTTTATATGCTTTACAACCGACAAGAGTGCGTAGGCCTCAGCCGTAAAGATACTGGTTTCCGGATGTAGTACGTCGGATTCTGAGAAGGATGGACCGACGGCTGCATAGGACACCCCGTCGCGTGACTTCGATGCATCTGTGTAGAACTCCGTGCAGGAATATTTGTACTGGAGTTCCCGGAAATGCATTTGGATTTCTATCTCAGGAGCATGCTTTGTCACTTGCACAAAAGATATATCGCATTGTATGAGCTGCCACTCCCAAGGAGGTAGCAGCTTCGCTGGATGCATTAGGCGGAGCTCAAGGAGTGGGACATGCATTTGATCACTAAGCTCCCTCACACGCAGCGAGAAAGGCTGTCTTACGGAGGGACGATTATGAAAGAGTGTAGCATATGTCATATTGTTAACGGTATTGAAACATGGATGTTGAGGGTTAGAGTAGACTTTCAGGAAATATGTTTGGCTGATGTATGTTCTCTGCAGATGTAGTGACCACTCATTTGATTCTGCATATAAACTTTCGATGGGACTTGTTCTGAAAGCTCCAGTGGCCAGTCGGATTCCTAGATGGTGGACCGGATCTAGCATCTTTAGCGCGCTCGGGGCTGCAGAATGATAGATCACGGCACCATAGTCCAACCTTGATCGAATGAGGCTCTTGTAAAGGTTCATTAAACATTTGCTGTCGCTGCCCCATGTTGTGTGGGATAGCACTTTAAGTAAGTTCATTGTTTTTAAGCATTTGACCTTGAGGTACTTTATGTATGGAATAAAGGTTAATTTCGAATCAAGTATGATGCCTAAGAACTTGTGTTCTTTGTTCACAGGAATTTGCTGGCCATTCATTACGATACTGGGTTCTGCAGTAAGCCCTCTCTTTCTTGTGAAAAGCACACAAGAACTTTTGTTGGGGTTAACTTTAAATCCGTTTTCTTCTGCCCATTTGGACACTTTGTTCAAGCCCTGTTGAACTTGCCTCTCACATACAGTAAGGTTGCAGGATTTGAAACCTATCTGTATGTCGTCTACGTAAACAGAATAAAAAATGGCTGGCGGTAATGAAGCACGAAGGGTGTTCATTTTCACGATGAAGAGAGTGCAGCTGAGTACACCTCCTTGAGGTACACCAGTTTCCTGTATAAAAGGTCGCGACAATACATTGCCGACTTTCACGCGGAATGTACGGTCGGACAAATAGCTTTCAATTAGCACGAGCATATTGCCACGGATGCCAATTCCCGACAAGTCTCTCAAGATTCCATAGCGCCACGTAGTGTCGTACGCCTTCTCCATATCGAGGAATACGGATAGGAAATATTGTTTATGTAGAAAGGCGTCGCGAATGTTTCCCTCAATGCGCACAAGGTGATCGGTTGTGGACCGCCCTTCTCTGAAGCCACACTGAAAGGGATCGAGGATATTGTTGAGTTCAAGGAAATGTACTAGTCTGCGGTTAACCATTTTTTCAAAAAGCTTACAAATACAGTTTGTAAGGGCTATCGGACGGTAACTTGCCGCCAAGGAAGGGTCCTTGCCCTGTTTAAGAACAGGAACCACAATCGCTTCTTTCCATGTGGATGGGAGGTATCCCGTAGCCCAAATAGCGTTGAAAAGTGTAAGTAGTGTAATTTTGGTGTCAGTATGTAAATTTATGATCATGTCATACATGACTCTATCAGGTCCCGGTGCAGAGCTTTTGCATGTGGTCAAAGCAGCTCTCAACTCTGCAATACTGAACGGCCCGTTATAAGGTTCATTTTGTCTGGATTTTTGTATTATTGGCTTACATTCTTCTATTTGTTTGTATTTCAAAAATGATTGCGAATAGTGGTTTGAACTCGACACGCTCTCAAAGTGTTCTCCAAGTGTGTCCGCCTGATCTTTCTGTGTTTCATCTTGTGTGTTCACCAAAGGGAGTGAATATGTTTGTCGCCCTTTTATCCTATTGACCCTGTTCCAGACTTTGGTCTCATCTGTATAGGAGTTGATACCAGATAAAAACTTCTGCCAACTCTCTCTTCTGGCTTGTCGGCGGGTTCGCCTGCCTTGGGATTTTACTTTTTTAAAATTGATAAGATTCTCCGCAGTGGGGGAGGCGCGTAGCATCCCGCACGCTTTGTTCTGTTTCCTACGAGCAATCCTACAATCGTCGTTCCACCACGGGACACGCCGTTTGCACGCCAATCGATTTACTTGTGATATACATTTAGTTGCGGCATCTATTATGTAGGCTGTAAAATATTCCACGGCAGCATCAATTCCTAACGAGGACATGTCATCCCATGATATACTGGTTAAGTTTTGGAATTTCTCCCAGTCTGCTGTCTCAGTCTTCCACCTAGGAGCCTGTGGTGGATATTCGTCTTCTTTAAGTGTTCTTAATAGTACGGGGAAGTGGTCGCTTCCGTAGGGATCGCTGGTAACTTCCCATTCTAGTTCAGGCAGTATGGACGGAGAAACTATGCTCAGATCAATTGAAGAAAAAGTATTGTTTGCAAGACAGTAATATGTGGGTTTCTTCTTATTGAGAAGGCACGCACCAGAATGGAAAAGGAACTGTTCAATAAGACGACCTCGCGAATCTATACGAGAGTCGCCCCACAGAGAGCTGTGCGCATTGAAATCGCCAAGAACAACGTAAGGTTCTGGCAATTGATCAATAAAGGATTGGAATTCGTGCTTCGTTAATTTGTAATGTGGGGGTATGTAAAGAGAGCTAATGGTGATGAGTTTGTTTAGGAGTACAGCTCGAACCGCCACTGCTTCGAGAGGCGTTTGTAGCTGTAAAAGTTGACATGCAATGCTCTTATGAATAGCAATGGCAACACCGCCCGATGATGCGACAGCACCATCGCGATCTTTGCGAAATGTTATATACTGTCGGAGAAAGTTTGTGTGTTTGGGTTTTAAGTTTGTTTCTTGTAAACACAGCACTTTGGGATTGTGTTTGTGGATTAGTTCTTGAACATCATCAAGGTTTCTAAGGAGACCTCTGACGTTCCATTGAATTATCTGTGTATCCATATTGGAGGTCAATAGGTGCTGTGTTTACGGAAACGGAAGAGATGCCTTAGCATACAGAGCCCTTTCGAGGCCCTGTAACAGGGGTTTTGCTCTTTCTGAAGCGTTCGAGCGAGTGTCGACGCTCCTTCGGCGCTAGGTGCGCCTTGAGGATAGGTTTTGTGTCCATTGCCTCTAGTGAGGCGCCGGACACGTGCTCTTGCGAGCGAGAAGTTACCAGGGAAGATCCCGCCTTGGAGGGCAAGACCCCTGTGCCCACCAGCCCGGAGGTCGATGGGGCTCCCTGAGGGATTTGGCTGCGCCTGCTGTTGCCAGCGCTGGAAAGGGCCGGGGAGGTTGGGGCAGCCTCGGCTGCGCCCACCTTCGGGGTCGATGGCCCCGTTTGCTGAGTAGGCGGAGCAGCGCTAGCTGCAACCGCCGCGGGGGCAGATGGCGTAACTGCCGACTCACTGCCGGTGGGTCGGACAGCCACCGGAGGCCGCTGTGACGCTGCCCCCTGACGCGCCACTTCGGCAAAGCTTTTCTTTGGCAGGTACACTACCCGCCTGCGTGCCTCTTTGAAGGATATATTCTCTTTTACTTTGATCGTTACTATTTCTTTTTCCTTCTTCCATGAGGGGCACGACCGCGAGTACGCGGCGTGATCCCCGTCACAGTTTACACAGTGGAAAGCGTTCTCACAAGCTTCAGAGGTGTGTTCTTGGGCACTACATTTAGCACAAGTCTGGCGGCCTCGGCAGCTCTGCGAGCTGTCACCGAAGCGCTGGCATTTGAAACAACGGAGTGGGTTTGGCACGTACGGCCTAACACGGAGCTTGATGTACCCGGCCTCGATTGACTCGGGCAAGATAATTGATCCAAAAGTAATTATTAGGTGCTTCGTCTGGATCTATTTACCATCCCGCCTCATCTTAATTCTTCTGACGTTGATCACATTTTGTTCGCTGAAGCCCTCCAGGAGCTCCGCCTCAGTCAGGTCAATCAAATCATCATCTGACACAACACCACGGGTGGTGTTCATTGTACGGTGTGAGGTTACTGTTATGGGGGTCTCCCCAAATGACACTAGTTTCTGTATATTCTCATATTGTTTCAGATCGCGGAGCTCCAAGAGGAGGTCACCGCTTCCCATTCTCGACACCTTGTAACCTGGACCAAAAACATCAGTCAAGGACTTTGAGACAGGGAATGGGGAAATGTTTCGAACTGCTTTGTTTGGCTTTTCAGAGTGGATAACGTGGAAGCGCGGGAAATTCTGGATTTGGTGTCCAAAAAACTTGAAGACATCTTCGGTGCGCCCTCGTTTCTGAGGGCGATCAACAAGGGAGGGGAAAGAAGTTTCCATGAAAATATGTGTACATTCGGCAACAGCGCCGACCGCCCACCATGGAGCCCAACGAGGGGACGCGGCAGAGCTTGCATACAAGTCTGCACGACGCCAGTCGTACGCCGTCACTATAACCGAATATGGTTTACCCAAGGTTGGATAGCCACACAGGGTTAACCCTTGCCGCCAAGGAGAAAGGAAGTAAATAGAAGAGAGAAGAAGACAGGAAAGATGTAAAGTGAGAGATAAAGACGAAGGTTTGAGAAGAGAGAGACAGGAAAAGGCGACTACCGGTTTCCCCCGGGTGGGTCAGTCCGGGGGTGCCGTCTACGTGAAGCAGAGGCCAAAGAGGTGTGTTGCCGCCGCCGAGGGGCCGTAAAGGTCCAAACACCCGGCATTGGCTCAACCCCCAGGATCCCCTTTTCCCCGGACACGGCTAAGCCACGCACGGCTACACGCGGGAGGGTCCAACCCCCATGTGCTCGGGTACGTGGTGTCGCAACACACCAAACGCCTGCTGACGCAGACGGCCCTGCGGGGTTTATGACATTCTGTTCACTGAAACCCTCCAAGAGTTCAGCTTCAGTGAGCTCTAGCATGTCATCGTCCGAGACAACGCCGCGTGTGGTGTTCATCGTTCGGTGCGGAGTAACTGTTATTTGGGTCTCCCCAAATGAGACAAGTTTCGGCAGTTTCTCGTACTGATTCTTATCGTGGAGCTCCAAGAGAAGATCACCACTTGTCATTCTCGACGCCTTATATCCTGTTCCAAAAACTTCAGTTAAAGACTTCGAAACAAGGAACGGTGAAATGTTACGCACTAGTTTGTCTGGGTTTTCTGAATGGATTACATGATATCTAGGAAAGTTCTGGACTTGTCGTCCGAAAAACTGAAAGAGATCTTCGGTGCGCCCTCGTTTGTGAGGGCGATCAGGGAGTTTAGGAAAAGCGTTTTCCATGAGTACAGTAGGGTTTTCGGCCGCGATGCCGACCACCCACCATGGAGCCCAACAGGGGGACGTGACAGGAGTTCCTGCTAGAGAAACCCCGCCAACGCCAGCCGTACATCACTGCTATAACCAAATACAGCATAACCAAGGCTGGCTAGCTACACAAGGTTAACCCTTGCCGCCGGGAGACTAGGAAGTTAGCAGAAGTGAAGAGAAGACAGGAAAGATGAAAAAGGCGAGAGAGAAAGACGAAGATTGGAGAGGAGGACAGGAAAAGGCGACTGCCGGTTTCCCTCGGGTGGGTCAGTCCGGGGGTGCCGTCTATGTGAAGCCGAGGCCGAAGAGGTGTGTTGCCTCCGCCGGGGGGCCTTAAAGGTCCAAACACCCAGCATCGGCTCAACCCCCAGGATCCCCTTTTCCCCAGACACGGCTAAGCCGCGCACGGCTACACGCGGGAGGGTCCAACCCTCGTGTGCTCGGGTCCGTGGTGTCGCAACACACCAAACGCCTGCTGACGCAGACGCCCCTGCGGGGCGGAGGCCTTTCGATATTTTTCTTGAAGTCATTACAAATAATAACCTTCCTATGAGCTTCAGAAGCTCTTTGTCAGCTCAGTTGTCCTAAAGTGCCTTTCCAGTTGAGTTTATAGAAAAAAATCTCCTTTAGTACTTTATCGCTAAACAACTGGAAGGCTAAGTTTGCGCGCTCTTTCACGCGCAACGAGAACAAGACCTGTTCTTCTTTTTTTGAAGTCATTGTCACAGAAGTTCTGCACGTTGCACCGCACCACGTCGTGGTACAACGATGTAAACATAAAGAAAAGGCCGGAACAATGTAGGCTCCGTCGGTGCACATGTTACGCAAAACTGGCGACTTGTGTCCGCATTCCTTTGGCTGCCGTCAGTGACCCGCCATAGGAGCGCAGCGCGCTTTTTGAACTACCCCACCAAACATCCAAACTGGTTTCTCCGGCACTTCAGGAAAGGGCACCCACTCCCTACACTAGGAGAACCTTCCTAGCCTTTGTAGTGAAGGTCTCACGGCTGGCATTTTGAGTGTAGTTCCGATTTCCCCACCACGCGACAACCCTCTGTCATCTTTCATAATGTTTGGAAAAAGGATAAAGAATCTCGTCTTAGCCGCCGCAGAATGCTTTGGTGAAAGAGTGCCGACTGCTACAATCGCCGATGCTAAGCAGCGCTGATTCGATGTAGGACACAAGAGGGGGACCACTTCCAGGAACGCCGATTGATGACAAGTCCCCTTGCCGTGCAAAACTTCAAATGTTTACCTTGTGCGATACAGTTACGCTGACGCCGTCTCCCTCACCACACTAACAACAATATATCAGCACCAAAAATCCATGAAAAGCTGAAGGAAGGCGAGCAGACGCTGTGTACACAAAAGTTGAAATAAGCGGACAGAACTGGAAAGCGTCCCTCATCGCGTGCGCGGGACGTTGCCTTCTCTCCATTTCGAAAAAAATGTCTCGTTTCCTATTGTTCCACGAGTCGGCGGAATTCTTTTTGGCACTGGTCGGTGTGTCGAATATTGCGGACAAAGCCCTTGCAATGCTTCTCATGAGTATTTGCAGCGCTCGGGCGGCAGATTACATATGTCGTAATTAGGTGACATTTTCGGTCTGTGCCGCCCATGCACGAAGTGCAGGGCGTCAGCTCTCCCGCCCATGAAGTGACGTGAAAAACCGGGATTACTTCAAGCCTATTTACCTCATGCAGCAATGGCGGGAAATAGTTTCCGATTCCTTCGTCCACGTGCGTGCATGGTTTTAGCTCAAAATTGGTGGGAGATGGCCTATGAGGGAAACTTGAGAAGGATGGCATTTATATCGCCTAGTACATACAGATCGGTGCCCGGATGATGCAGGTAGCGCAAATGTGGGTCCCGCAATTCTGATGGTGCACAGAAATCATCCACGTTTGAAGTGCTCCCACTGCCTAAACAACTTATTCATGAATTCAGCAAGCGAACACGTGAAGGAAGGAATGGTACCCAAACAATACTGCTTCCCATGTCACTGTGTCCTCTGCAGATAAAAACAGGAGTAACAGAAGGCATTACGATAGAACTGATAAGTGTGACACTTTGATATACTTATTATGCGTACAAAAAATCTTTATTTTAAGAGTATATTTTAACGTTTGACATCTGTCAATTGCTGATGTCCACCTATTCGACGGTTTACTAAATTGCAGTTGATTATTCGAAACGTAAGTTAAGACAATGTGGCGGTTCGATCATTTGCGAGTGCGACAATTAGGCGGGTAAATACGATATATATTGGTACATGGGAAGACCAGCTACAGGAAATCGCCCTTGTCAAAAACTTCTCCGGGCGTCGGAACGAGAGTTGCAAAATTTCATAAAATATTGGGGTGCGTGAAAGAAACTGCTCTCTTTCATGTTTTTTTTTTCATAACAAATACGAAAAATTAACAACAAAGGACGATGCGCACAGAGCTATGAAAAATCCAACACATTTTTACATTGAGAAGAATATAACGTTTACATTATTGCATCACGGATGTCCCAGTAGAGCTTCTGGGTGCAACATATTGACAGGATTTCACGTCAAGGTTTCATTTCACATCGAAGCGTCAAGAGCGACATTTGTATCAATACGTGTCCGATTATTATCCACTTGATGAATCAACGCTTCACTGTGCAGTATACGAAGCCTTCCGGACATTGATGTTCGAGTGCATGTACAGAAGTTTTTGCACGCGATCTCCTGCGAGCCTGTTGCGTAACTTGGTGTGTGCATTTTCGAACTCAGACCGCTTTCTTTCACATGCTGCAAAAGAAAGGGGAATCTGAGGTATGCGAGAGGTGACGGGCCTCTAGGGTTGGTTGAAGCAAATTTTTTGCCACCACGTGGACTGATCCAGTTGGTTTGCAGACACACTTTCAGACATGTCGAAAGGAGTCGCATCGCAACAGAAGAATGCTGCGGGGAAGCGGTTCTTTTCTCGTTTTTTTTGTTTTATCCTGGTTAAAAAAACAACTGGAAATAAAGTTGTTTCCCGAAACCCCCAATGTTTCTTTCTACCGCGCGCATCTTCTGTCAGTGCACGTAGTGTTCGATTACTTTCGCCCGGCTTTCAATGCTACAGATCACGCAGCCATGCGTACTTTTCGCTGCACTCTGGAAAAGTAAGGCAAGCTCATTCTTGGGTGCTAATCCTATCGTTTAGGACAGGGAAACACTTGACAGCAGCTACAAATTCGAAGTTTGCAACTGTCCATTGAAGAATAGTTTTGCGGAAATAAAAAATCAGTAAGCGTGCAGCAAATTAGAATAGCGTATATAATGATGGCCTATTCGATTCCGTCGTCGAATTGAACAATCATTATTCGATTCATCTTTTTTAAGTATTCGGTTGGGTTTCAAATGATACTATTCGCGCATCCCTACAACATAGACAGCACGGTACACGTGGATAGGCTGTTTTATTGGGCTAGTAATCACGCACACTTCCGTCGCACGTGGTGTGGTGTCGCGGGGGCGATGGTGCTCCCGCTTTGTAGGCCGCGAGGCTCGCGCGCATAGTTTTGCAGGTCGCGTCATGCGAGTTTCAGAGCCACGGTACAGTGAAATGTTAATACAAGCGGTAGTGCAAAACGTTCGTTTCAGGAACCAAAGCTGCATGTTGGGCTTGTTGGTATGTTGTAATGGAGGGAATAGCCGCAGCGCATCAGAACCAGGACAAAACAACACAGACGACTTACACGTTTGGCATTAACTTTCAACAACGAGGAAATGCACACGCGTTCACCGCAGCTAGCACACTCTTAAACTTGCACCCTTTGGGCCGTACCTCGCCACACAATAATCATCTGTCGCGACCGCATTTCCTTTGATTAACACTGTGAGCCTGGAATTTCCCAGTCACGAACGGCATGTGCGTTATCAGAATGACACAGCATTATCGAAAGGAAAGAAGCGGGTGCGGCGTTTTCAAGGAACAAAACGCAAGCAAGACAGATGACGAAATTTGTTCTTTGGCAAATGTACACCCCGCTTCTCAATGCGAGCACTAATCGCGCAAATGTTAAGGTCACAATGGTCATCGTAAGCACTCGCGCGTACCATAGAGTAACCTAGTAAACGTGAAGAGCGGACACTCCCAGAGGCGCCGGCGGCCGAATTTGGCTCTCAGCGCACCTAACGGAATCGGCGAAGCGCGCCAGCCTCCAAGATGGACGCGCACGCTGTCGAACCTCGGAGGCTCCATTTTCAGTTTCGTTTCTTGCATTTTTTGTGCGAGTGACTCATACCTTTGATTAAATTGCGTGATTTCATGCAGGCGCTTGTGGCGCTGTTTATATGTTGTGACGAGGAGCGCGCAAGAGTGTTTCACTCATGTTCGTTTCATTTAAATTCATATTTCCTATTTCAAGCTGTAACTTAGCGCAACAATCATGCCAACTGCCGAAGTAGAACTTTATCGCTTATGATATTGTACGTCTAGCAACTCACGCCAAAAGGTGTATCGTAAATAAATATGTCGTGATACGTAAATATAGATGAACTTACTGCACAGTCAAGAACACGAAAATAGCAAACATTTTATTGCAGCAAGATTGTAAGAGGCAGATACATTAAAACGGGCAGAAACAGCGAAATGCAAATACGGGAGTCACACGGCGCACTTTTAAACGCGATCAAGCCCCATCCGATTTCAATTTCTCAGTCACGATTGGTTCTCTTGCGCAAGCTGCGCGATGGCGCCAATATCAGTCGCGAATTTCAATCCGGATCGGACTTGTTTGGGATCGAAAGTGGTCGTGTGACACCGGTATAATGGAGAATAGTCGGAAATGACTGGCGTGATGGCAATGACTTTGCACGAGCAAAATACATAGAAGACGTGTTGCAACTATCCTGATAATGAAAAAGAAAACTGCAAATACACGACCGCAATTAATTGGCTCAATATGGGATTCCTTTAGAAAGAATAAAAATATGGCGTTTTTTTTTTCTTGTACTTCTGCAATGGAAGGTGAATTAGGGCAGCAGAATTATGTGAATGGTAGCGTGCCGAAATAAAATGGCTGAAAAAATAATTGAGCAGGCGCCAACATCCTCATCTCGAATGTGTAAGCCAGTGTGTCCGTCATTACACAGCTGCAATTCAGCACTTCGTGTCAGGGGTCTTCACCTGCTGTCTTCGAATACTTGGAATTTCGCCCTTGAGTATGCGTGATGTGCTTTGGCTGTGCAGTGTATCTTGAGGAAATGGTGGAGATTCTTGCAATACGTAGAATGACGAACAGAAGGTAAGCAATACTGGAGGCTTCAAAGCTGTTGAATGTAGACGCTATGTTCCTTCGTATAAGCAGTATTGGAGCCTGCAAAGCTTTATAATGGAGGCGCCGAGTTCCTTCATGCAATGCGTATTTTATTTTTGGTTAAGGAAGCACTGTTATAAAGGCTAAGAAACAAGGAACTTTCAACGGTAACGACTCCATACACAATTAAAACATGAAAACACGTATTTTCAGCCCAACGCAGAACAGCTAACAACGCTAGATGTTAGTTAGTTAAATGGGGGTTTAATGGCGCAAAAGCGGCTGAGGCTATGCTGCGCCAAACACGAGGTGTTTAAAAATTACGTTTATGAAGGAAAAGGCTTTGTTAATCTATATTTTATGTAAAAACCCAGTGTCGTGTAGAAATTTACGGACGTCACATAATGGGACTAGCGGATCATCACCTAAAATTAGAGCGGGGTGTAAAGGTATGTGTAATTGATATAACTTGTGCAAAAGTGTTCGTCTGTGTGTTTCAGTCTGCATACATGTGAGTAATATGTGCATAACTGTTAGTGGCTGTTGACATTTCTCGCATGTTGGTGTGTCTTCTTTCGTAAGTAAGTAATTGTGCGTGAGGTGTGTGTGCCCAATGCGTAGTCGGCATAGAACTACTTCGATGAACCGCTCCTGATGATTGCATGACTTCCACTCGCCTACTATGGGTTTCGTGAGATGTAGCTTGTTGTCGGCACAACGGTCCCATTCGCGTTGCCATTTTACCGTGAAGGCTTTTCTAATTGCACGGATGCTATCATTATATGGTAGTTTCGTGTTTGTAATATTTTTGTATGCTGCCATCAGTGCACAGCTATCAGCTGCTTCGTTACCTGGTATCCCGACATGGCTTGGGACCCAACAGAAACGAATTGACCTCCCGTATTCGTTAAGCACCAACATGTTTAAAATGTCTCCTATCAGGGGTTCACACTCAGATTTCAACTGTAGAGCTTTCAGTGAGCTTAAAGAGTCAGTGTATATGACTGCATGTTCGTGTTTATCAGTTATAATCTTTTTAACAACAACCCAGATAGCGTAAACTTCAGCCGTGAAAACAGAAGCGTGTTGTGGTAATCGAATACTTGTTTCCCATTTTTCCGCTACGGCCCCCACACCCACGTGGTCTTTTGTTTTAGAGCCATCAGTGTAATATTGCATGTTATTTTGATATTTGTCCTGAAGTGCACGGAATTCTTGTATAATGTGTTCGTGTGGGATGTCTCTTTTCTTTAGATGTGTTAACGTCCAATCACATAAGTGTGTGAAATCGTACCACGGAGCCAGTCGTTGTGGTTTCTTGGCAACCTGGAGGACTTCGTGGGGAATGTCATAATCCCGACAGTATTGCTCATACCGCAGGACAAGTGGCCTAATCGAGTTCGGTTTATTTGTGTAGTGTAAGCGTGTGTTGCATTGTGTGAGGATGTTGTAGCATATGTGTTGGGGTGATGACTGAATTTTGAGTGCGTAGGAAAATGTGAGGAATGCTCTGCGCTCCTGTAAGGAGGGTTCATTACACTCGACGTATAAACTTGGAATAGGTGAAGTTCGGTAGGCACCACTTGCCAGTCGCAGTCCGAGGTTATGTACCGGATCAAGTCGTTGGATGTAGGACTGTCTGGCTGAACCGTAAACCACGGAGCCGTAGTCTAAAAGGCTACGCACAAGAGACCGGTAAACACGTAAAAGGCAGGTTCGGTCGGAACCCCAGTGCTTATGGGACAAAATTTTAAGAATATTTAGAGCTTTATTTGCTTTGATCTTTAGTGCTTTTATGTGAGTTAGGAAGTTCAGTTTAGTGTCAAAGGTTACTCCTAAAAACTTATGATCTTGTTTCACCGGCAGTATGGTGTCGTTCAATTTTAGAACTGGATCGCTGTGTAGCCCTCGTTTCTGAGAGAACAAAACAGTAACTGTTTTCTGTGTGGAGAAACGGAAACCATTTTTGTTAGCCCATTGCGTAAGCTTATTTATTGTCATTTGAAGTTGCCTTTCACAGGTTGGCAAATTTGAGGCGCGGCAAGCCACTTGGAGATCGTCTACGTAAACAGAGTGCATAAGAGACGACGGTATAATCTTATTAACTGAGTTCATTTTTACTATAAACAGTGTCGTGCTGAGAACACAGCCTTGTGGAACGCCATTTTCCTGCGTAAACGTATGAGAATGTACTGTACCCAGACGTACCTGAAATGTTCTATTAGATATAAAGTCAGCTAGGCAATTTAGCATTTTACCACGGATGCCGAGGTCAGCCAGGTCTCTTAAAATTCCGTATCTCCATGTGGTATCATAGGCTTTTTCCAAATCGAAGAAAACTGCAAGACACTGTTGTTTGTGTAAAAACGCATATCGAATTTCATGTTCTAGACGGACAAGATGGTCAGTAGTTGAACAGCCCTTTTGATATCCACACTGGTGGGGGTCTATGAGGTTTCTTGATTCTAAGATAAATGAGAGTCTAATATTGATAATGCTTTCATATGATTTTGCCAGACAGCTTGTGAGGGAAATGGGTCTGTAGTTGCTTGCGGATGTTGGGGATTTACCGGCTTTTAGAAATGGAACTACTATTGCTTTTTTCCATTCTTCGGGCATTATACCAGATTCCCAGATTATGTTGAAAAACTTAAGGAGAGCTTCTACAGATGCCTGGGATAGATGAGCCAGCATGGCGTAGTGAATACGGTCATGTCCTGGCGCTGTGTTTTTACCTGCAGAAAGGACTCTGTTTATTTCTTGTTGTGTGAGGGGGGAATTGTACGGTTCATTTAACGCGCCAGTAGTGGGTAGCTTCTGTTTTTCAGCAGACTGTTTGTACTGTAAGAATTCCTTCGTATAATTTCCTGAACTGGATACATCACGGAAATGTTCGCCAAGTATATCTGCCTGTTCTTGTATTGTTGTTTGTGTGTCTGGACTTGTAAGTAACGGTATTGTGTAAGATGAGTAATCTCCCCGAAACTTTCCTACCTGTTCCCACATGCGTTTAGACGTAACTGTACTGTTTATGGAAGATACGTATTTCTTCCACGATGATTTTTCTGCCTGCCTTCTGATAAATCGTGCCTTGGCTTTGGCCTGTTTAAAGCATAAAAGGTTGGTATAGGTGGGGTGTCTTCGTAACATACCCCAGGCCCTATTTTGAAGCTTTTTGGTTTCTGTGCACTCGGGGGTCCACCAGGGGAAACTTTTCTTGCGCACAAGAGTGGATGTTTGAGGTATTGCCTTTTCTGCCGCTGAAACTAAAACTGTAGTGAACTTCTCATTAATTTCATTTACATTGAGTTCATTTAAACAGACATCTTCAAGTTTTGCATGTTTCATAAAAAGTGGCCAGTCGGCAAGATGTATTTTCCAGCGACGTGGCTTAGAGTTTATTGTAGGTAATGTGGATGAGAGCTTGATAAATGCCGGCAAATGATCACTTCCATATGAAGTGTCGGGGACTTCCCATTTAAAATCGCTAAAAACAGACGGTGAGCAGAAGGCTAAATCTAGACAGCTGAATTTGCGTGAGCTTGGTGAGAAATATGTTGGTGAACCCGAGTTTAAAAGACATATGCTGCTAGACAAAATAAAATCTTCGATTACTTGCCCTCTTTGGTCTGTTCTATCGCTACCCCAGAGGCTACAATGGGCATTAAAATCTCCTACCAGAATAAAAGGCTCCGGCGACTGGTGTATTAGATTTTCCAGTTGTCTAATAGTAAAATGAGTATGGGGTGGGATGTAAAGTGAACAGATGGTGATGGTTTTATGCGATAGAACGGTGACGGCAACAGCCTCGAAAGAAGTATTCAGTTGAACATTTCGTGTAGGGGTGCCGCCATGAACGACTATGGCGACTCCTCCTGACAAACGGCTAGAGTGTTCGCGGTCTTTTCGGACAACGGTGAAACCTTTGAGAATGTTAGTATTTTTTGGACCAAGATTCGTTTCTTGGAGACACACTGCAACTGGCCAAAAAGTGTTGATAATGTCTTTGATGTCACCTATATTGTGTATAAGACCTCTGCAATTCCAGTGAACAATGAAAGCCATGTTTCTAAAATGAAAAATGTAGTGGTGTTTGCGAACTTAAAAAACTAAAGGTGACATGCGATACGGGACAGTACACGTTTAATGGGCGGTAACCGTTCAGGTTGCCTGTCCCTTTTTCTGTAGAGTTATAAGGACCTTGTCCTTCTTAGGGCGCTCAGAAGAGCGCTGTTCTTTTGGCGTCAATGACGCCGGGGTTTTAGTGTCGACCTCCATTGCCTTCTCTGAGGCGCTGGATGATCGAGAGCCAGGCGCCGAGACACGCGCCTCGGGCCTTGGCATTCTGTTTAGCCTGGGAACCTGCGGGACGGCTGTCTGCAGGGCCGTCTTGGATGATGGTGGAGTAGCAGTAGCTGCTGCCACCGAGGGGGCGGATGGAGTTGCTACAGGACCACTGACTGTGACCTCTGTAGACTCCTGAGACCGATGTGGCGCTGCCCCCTGTCGCGCCACATTGGCATAGCTTATTTGAGGTAAGAGTGAAAGCCTCTTCCTTGCTTCAAAAAATGAAATCTTTTCTTTTACTGTGAGAGCAATCACTTCCTTCTCCTTCTTCCAACCGGGACATGATCGTGAATACGCTGGATGATCCCCTTTGCAGTTCACACAGCGTGGGGGAGCGTTACAGTTTTCAGATGGGTGATCGTTGGCACTGCATTTCGCGCATGTTTCTTTGCCTCTGCATGATTGTGATGCGTGGCCGAACCTCTGGCACTTAAAACATCGCCTCGGGTTCGGTATGTATGGCCTGACATTTATCTTTAGGTATCCTGCGTCGAGAGAAGTGGGAAGAATACTAGTACCAAATGTGAGGATCACATGTTTGGTCGGGAGTTGTTCATTGTTTCTTCGGATTGTAATTCTCTGTACTTTAATGACATTCTGTTCTTGGAACCCTTCGAGAAGTTCCTCGTCACTCAAGCTGAGAAAATCTTCCTCTGAGATAACGCCCCTGCTGGTGTTTAGGGAGCGATGGGGAGAAATCGTGACTTTGATTTCACCAATACTGGCGAGTTCGGACAGCTTTGGCACTTGTTCTTTGTTTCTCAGTTCTATAAGTAGGTCTCCACTGGTCATTTTCGAGGCTTTATAGTCTTTGCCAATTTTTTCTACAAGGCATTTCGCCACCAAGAAAGGAGATAGCTTACGCATGCTTTGTGATCCTTCACTATGCAAGACGTGGTAACGTTGGAAGTTGTCTATGTCGGTTCGGAGGGTGAATTGAAAAGCTGCATCGGCGCGGCCTCTTTTCAGAGGCCGATCTGGAAGTCGCGGAAAAGCTTCTGCCATAATATGGTTTGAAATTCGGCGGCGGTGGTAGCCACCCACCACCGAGCCCAACAAGGGGACGCTACAGGTTGTGAGCAACCTGCACACGCCAGCTATGCACCGCCACTATAACCTAATGCATATAACCAAGACTGGATATACTACACACGGTTAACCCTTGCCGCCAGGAAATTCGGAAGTAAGAAGAAGTGAAAAGAAGACAGGAAAGATGAAAAGGCTAGAGAGAAAGTCGAAGATTGAAGAGGAGGACAGGAAAAGGCGACTGCCGATTTCCCCCGGGTGGGTCAGTCCGGGGGTGCCGTCTACGTGAAGCAGAGGCCAAAGAGGTGTGTTGCCTCCACCGGGGGGCCTTAAAGGTCCGAACACCCGGCATCGGCTCAACCCCCAGGATCCCCCTTTCCCCGGACACGGCTAAGCCGCGCACGGCTACACGCGGGAGGGTCCAACTCTCGTGTGCTCGGGTCCGTGGTGTCGCAACACACCAAACGCCTGCTTGCGCAGACGCCCCTGCGGGGTAACAACGCTAGAGCGCACATAGCCTGCTACAGAGGTTGGGAGAGAGCGCATCATTGCCATACTGCGAATATTGCACGTGTACCGCTTTAGAAATAACTACATGCCTTTTGCAGAACTAGAGCACCATACTTTTTTCAGCAGTCGCCGCGCGTATCATAAAGCTCTCTGCCCCGAACGGCATGTGGTCATAGGCCACCCTTCTTAATGAACCATTTTTTTATTTTCTAACTTTGTCATTGTATCGAACGTGCATCGCAGCACGGACGCTGCCGCATCGCTGTTATCGCTAGCATCACCGCTTATTGCTGCACACAAAAAGAGAATACGAAATGAAAGTAGGTAGGTAGGTAATTCGGGTTTAATGGCGCAAAAGCAACTAAGGCCATGCTGCGCCAGCCACAAGATATCAAGAATTCAAATGTTAAAGCAGTGGAAGGTGCGTTATATTAGAGTCTGTGTAAAAAACCGGTTTCTTCGAGAAAGCTGAACAAGTCAGCGAAAGGCACTAGCGGTTCATCTCCGAGTATTGAGGCGGGGTGTAAAGGTATGTGTAAGTTATAAAGGTTCTGTAAAAGCTTTTGCCTCTGTGTTTCAATATTTGGACATGTCATAATAATGTGCATTACGGTGAGCGGTTCATGGCACTTCTCGCAAGTTGGCGCGTTTTCGTTTTGGAGTAGAAAATTGTGTGTCAGGTGTGTATGCCCGATTCGGAGTCTACATAGGATCACCTCATAGAAGCGTTGCTGGTGACAGCAAGATTTCCATTCTCTAAGCACGGGTTTTATTGTGTGTAACTTGTTATTTGTACAAGAGTCCCATTCTAGTTGCCATTTTAATGTCAGGGCCTTATGAATAGCTCGGATACTGTCTTTGTATGGTAGTGTTGTTTGCGTTATACCTTTGTGTGCTGCCATGAACGCGCATCTATCTGCAGCTTCATTCCCTGGTATCCCGACATGGCTTGGAACCCAGCAGAATCGTATGGTTCTTCCGTATTCGTTATAAGCCAGCATGTTTAGGATGTCACCAAGTAGGGGCTCGGACGCGGAGTTAAGGTTTAGAGCTCTGAGTGCGCTTAACGAATCGGTATATATGATAGTATTCGTCTTCTTGTCACTGGTAATTTTTTTAACTGCCGTCCATATTGCGAAAACTTCGGCAGTAAACACTGAAGAAAAACTATTTATCCGAATGCTATTTTGCCAACTTTCCGCAATTATTCCGACACCTACGTATTCTTGTGTTTTGGAGCCGTCGGTGTAAAATTCCGTGTAATGTTTATATTTGTCTTGTATAGCTCGAAACTCTTGTATTATGTGTTCTTGTGGAATGTCTTTTTTCTTTAGATGTGTTAGTGTCCAGTCACATAGCTGTGAAAAGTTGTACCATGGTGGCAATCTTGGTGGCCTTTCAGCAACCTGCAGGGCCTCGTGAGGAACATCATAAGCCTGACAGTATTCTTCGTATCGTAGGATTAGTGGCCGAATCATGTTCGGTTTGCTTGTGTAGTGTATCCTTGATTTGCACTGTGTAACGATGTTGTAGCATATATGTTGTGGTGATGATCGAACTCGTAGTACATAGGAAAGTGTAAGCAGTGCTCTGCGTTGCTGTAAGGACGGCTCATTGCAGTCAACATATAAACTTTGGACAGGCGATGTTCTGTAGGCACCGCTTGCCAGTCGTAGGCTGAGATTATGAACTGGATCGAGTCGCTTGATGTATGACTGCCTAGCTGCACCATAAACTACACTACCGTAGTCGAGGATGCTACGTACGAGGGAACGGTATATACGTAGTAGACAAGTTCGGTCAGATCCCCAGTGCTTGTGTGATAGCACCTTGAGGACATTTAATGCTTTATTTGCTTTAATTTTAGTTGTGTTAATGTGGGCCAGGAAGTTCAGCTTTTTGTCAAACGTTACGCCTAAAAATTTGTAGTCTTCTTTGACCGGCAAGGTTGTACCATGCAATGTGAGAACTGGATTGACGTGTAACCCTCGTTTCTGGGAGAAGAGAACTGTAACAGTTTTGTCTGCTGAAAACCGGAATCCATTTTTATCAGCCCATTGTGTAAGGTTATTTATGGTTATTTGTAGTTGTCTTTCGCAAGTGGGTAGATTTGAGGCGCTGCAAGCCAGTTGCAAATCGTCGACATATATTGAGTGCATCAGAGAGGATGGTATGATCTTATTAACAGAGTTCATTTTGATTATGAAGAGTGTCGTGCTCAGAATACAACCCTGTGGAACCCCATTTTCCTGTGTAAATGTGCGTGAAAGTGTTGTGCCGAGACGCACCTGAAATGTTCTATTTGCCATAAAATCAGATAGACAGTTTAGCATTCTGCCACGGACTCCCAAGTCAGCCAGGTCTCTTAAAATTCCATACCTCCACGTGGTATCATACGCTTTCTCTAGATCGAAAAATACTGTGAGACAGTGTTGTTTGTGTAGAAACGCGTTACGTATTTCATGTTCTAGTCGTACGAGGTGGTCAGTTGTCGAGCAGCCCTTTTTGTATCCGCACTGGTGCACGTCTATTAAGTTCCTTGATTCAAGGATGAATGTGAGCCTTATGTTGATGATACTTTCGTAGGATTTGGCTAGACAGCTTGTTAAGGCAATGGGCCTGTAGCTACTTGGGGACGTTGCGGGTTTACCTGATTTCAAAAAAGGCACTATTACTGCATTTTTCCAGTCTGTAGGCATTACTCCAGATTCCCAGATCTTGTTGAAAAACTTAAGAAGTGTTTCTACTGATGCTTGAGATAGGTGTGCCAACATTGTATAGTGGACACGGTCAAGACCTGTTGCTGTTTTTTTACCGGTCGAGAGAACCCTGTTCAGTTCTTGCATTGTGAGGACGTTATTATAAGGTTCGTTTGAAGCCCCGGTGGTGGGCAGTCTCTGTTTCTCCGCCGATTCTTTATGTTTTAAGAATGAATTTGAATAGTGTGCTGAGCTGGAAATGTTGTAAAAGTGTTCACCTAATAAGTTGGCCTGGTCCTGTAGTGTTGTTTGTGTGCCTGGACATGTAAGTAGTGGTATAGTGTATGATGAGTACTCTCCTCTAAATTTCCTCACCTGGTCCCACATTCGTTTTGATGTGACGGTACTATTGATTGAACCTATGTATTTTCGCCATGATAATTTCTCCGCATTTCTTCGAATAAAACGTGCTTTCGCTTTGGCCTGTTTGAAATATAAAAGGTTGCTATAAGTGGGGTACCTACGTAGGATTCCCCAGGCCTTATTTTGCTTCTTTCTGGCTTCGGTACACTCGTTAGTCCACCAGGGATTTAGCCTTTTGTGTACAATACCGGATGACTGCGGTATTGCTTTTTCTGCTGCAGAGATTATGACCTGAGTGATTTTTTTGTTAAGTTCGTCAATGCTTTGTTCTTCTGAAAAGACAACTTCCAGTTTCGCGTTTTCCATAAAAAACGGCCAGTCAGCGAGCTGTAATTTCCACTGGCGTGGCCTAGTGACTAAGGTTGGAGGTGATGATAAATATTTGATGATTGCGGGCAAGTGATCACTGCCATAAGACTTGTCGAGGGTTTCCCATTTAAGATCATTAAAAAGAGATGGTGTGCAAAAAGCTAAATCTAAACAACTAAAAGTGCGGGAAGTTGGTGAAAAGTATGTCGGTGCACCTGAATTTAAAAGGCAGATATCATTGGATAGAATAAAACCCTCAACCATTTGCCCTCTTTGGTCAGTTTTGATACTGCCCCAAAGAGTACCGTGAGCATTAAAATCCCCCACTAAAACAAATGGCTCCGGTAATTGACATGTTATATGTTCTAAATGTTTAGTGGTAAAATGGGTGTGGGGTGGGATA
Organism: Dermacentor variabilis; assembly: GCF_050947875.1. Taxonomy (NCBI): domain Eukaryota; kingdom Metazoa; phylum Arthropoda; class Arachnida; order Ixodida; family Ixodidae; genus Dermacentor; species Dermacentor variabilis. Next base: position 157,134 of record NW_027460335.1, read on the forward strand.
TACAGCGAGCAAATGGTGATGGTTTTGTGAGTTATAACAGTGACAGCAACGGCTTCTATGTGACTGGTAATCGGAACTTCTCTAACTGCAATACCGCCCTGCACAATAATGGCTACACCACCCGATAGCCGGTTCATCTGAGTACGGTCGCGCCGTACAACAGTGAAACCTTTTAAAATATGTTTGTGTTTTTCACCTAGGTTTGTTTCCTGTAAGCATAAGGCCACAGGAGAGAGGTTAAATAACAGGTCTTTAATGTCACCTAAGTTATGTAAAAGACCTCTACAGTTCCAGTGAATAATAAAAGCCATTATGGAATTGAAGGGTAAAAATGGCGTTAACAGTTCAATAGGAGATAGGAAACATGTTAGGTGACGTAGGTCTCAAGAAGTGTGATACAAAGGAGCGATAACCTTCAGGTTATCGCCTTCTTATTTTGCGTGGTTATTGGGATCTTGTCCCTCTTACCGCGCTCAAGAGAGCGCTTGTCGTTCGGTGTCAATGACACCGGTGTTCTTGTGTCGATCTCCATCGCTCTTTCTGAAGCGCTGGAAGACCGAGAGTTGGGCACCGAGACACGTGCCTCGGGCCTTGGGGTTCGCTTTATCTTAGGGCCCTGCGCGACTGGTGTTTGCAGGGCCTTGGAAGAGGATGGAGCAGCGTCGGCTGCTTCCATCACGGGGGCGGAGGGAGTCACTGCAGCACCACTGCGCGTGGGCGCGGAGGACTCCGGAGGCCTCTGTGACGCTGCCCCCGACTGCGTCACATCGGCGTAACTTCTTCGCGGAAGGTATGATAGCCGCTTTCTTGCTTCAAAGAACGAAATTTTTTCTTTTACAGTTAGAGCAATGACTTCTTTTTCTTTTTTCCAGCAAGGGCAGGACCGTGAATAAGCTGGGTGATCTCCCTTGCAGTTAACACAATGTGGGGAAGAGGTGCAATTCTCAGATTGGTGTTCGTTGGAGCTGCATTTAGCGCAAGTTGTTTGTCCTCGGCATGCATGTGAAGCATGTCCAAACCTTTGGCACTTAAAACATCGTCTAGGGTTCGGGATATATGCTCTGACATTGACTTTAACATAACCTGCATCGAGTGAAGTAGGCATTTCGCTTGTTCCAAAGGTGAGTATAACATGTTTGGTGGGGATTTCTTGGTTGTTTCTGCGGATTACTATTCTTTGTACTTTTGTCACATTTTGTTCTTGGAAACCCTCAAGGAGTTCCTCATCGCTCAATCCAATAAAGTCTTCTTCAGAAATCACTCCCCGGCTTGTGTTCAGTGTTCTATGCGGTGAAATCGTCACTGTGGCGTCGCCAATACTGGTAAGGTCAGTGAGCTTCTCTGCTTGGTCTTTATCATTCAGTTCTAGGAGGAGGTCCCCGCTAGACATTTTGGAGGCTTTGTACGTCGGTCCGATTTTTTCTTTGAGGCATTTGGCTACAAGGAATGGTGAGAGTTTTCTTACTGGCATGTTGCTTTCGCTGTGTACTACATAGAACTTGGGGAAGGATGGAGCGTTGCTCCGAAAGGAGAAATGGAATGGTACTTCGGTGCGGCATCTTTTCAGACGCCGATCATAGACGACAGAGGTTTGTGCTGCCATAGAAAATGAGTATGTTCGGCAACAGCGCCGACCGCCCACCACGGAGCCCAACGAGGGGACGCGGCAGATCTTGTGTACAAGCCTGCACGACGCCAGCCGTACGCCGTCGCTATAACCCAATATGGTGTACCCAAGGTAGGATAGCCACACAAGGTTAACCCTTGCCGCCGTGGAGAAAGGAAGTAAATGGAAGAAAGAAGAAGACAGGAAAGGTCAAAAAGTGAGAGATAAAGACGAAGATTGGAGGTGAGAGAGACAGGAAAGGGCGACTGCCGATTTCCCCCGGGTGGGTCAGTCCGGGGGTGCCGTCTACGTGAAGCAGAGGCCAAAGAGGTGTGTTGCCTTCGCCGGGGGGCCTTAAAGGTCCGAACACCCGGCATCGGCTCAACCCCCAGGATCCCCCTTTCCCCGGACACGGCTAAGCCGCGCACGGCTACACGCGGGAGGGTCCAACCCTCGTGTGCTCGGGTACGTGGTGTCGCCACACACCAAACGCCTGCTTGCGCAGACGCCCCTGCGGGGCGAAATGAAAGTGAGCGTCCCAAATGGTCAGCATCTGTTCATGGCTGCAAGGCCGCCGTCACTCGTTCATGCGGCTAACAGTGACATAACGAAATGCGAAGGGAATAAGTCATTAATAACGCGCAGAAGAACTTGCTGTGGCCTCACCATGAAACGGCGACGAAGCAGACGCTCTCAGAAGAATCCAACAACAATGCCAGGTGCATTTTACAGAAAGAGCCCGGCGGTGCGGTCTGACGAGGCATCGCACATGTTGGGTCGTGCCCAGTGCTCGTGTACCGCCTGTCAAGCTGCTAGCCGCAGCCACAGCCGCAGTTTTTCTTGGTAGGCTCTGGCACATAGCGGAATCGGCAAAGCTCCATAGCTCGGCCACAAAACGGCTCGAGTGTCCGCTCTTGTCGTTTACTATGTTACTCTATGTGCGTACAGCCCTCAGATGTTTACCAAGCTGAGCCGACAGCCGTTTTTGTGGCTTTCGCGAATGTTAGCTTCTATAATTGCGCCGACACAGGCGTCCAATGCCAAGTCGTCACACTAGCTTTTGGAATAATATCACAAGCGTTTCACAAGAAGGAGCTGAATGAAATGATTATTTTCTAAAATTCTTTCTTCTTCTAGATGCCATCACTACGTAGCTTAAATTGTGTAGGTGTTGTCTGCCTCTTTTGCGCTGTCCGTGCGTTTTCTATTTTTCCCTGCTTTTTTTTCTGCTGAATACGGATGCTTTCGAGCGCTTGTGCTCTGTTGCGAATGCTATGGCGGAAAAGCTTCGCAAAATAAAATGGCGGGAAACTCTGCTCGATCGGCTTCGATGCACCACAACAATCACTGAAGCAATTTTCGAGGGCATGATGATTACTCGAAAACGTGGGGAATGTGGGGGTTCCAGCAATATGCGAGTGCGATCATTACACGGGTAAATACGATATATCTTCGCACACAAGGCCATTTACTGGAAATCACGTGTTTCATCCTTTCACTGGGCTTTGGAACACTTGGCATTCGGTTTGCTGCGCGCCGCTTGGGACTCTACAGATTACGCAGCCAACCGCATTTTTCGCTGCAGTTCGATAATTAAAGACTGGTTTGTTGTCTTACTGCTAATCCTATCGTTGAACCGCAGACCTGTAGGTTAGGGCAAACATAGTCCTCTGCAAAAACATCGCGCCTGACTACGTGGGAAAAGCAAGTTTCCAGATATCGTCGAACGAATCTGAGAACTAGGAGGAGGAGAGGGCAAGTTCTGTGTGCCCTTCAAAAATGCTTCCACAGTCATCTGTGAACAAACGTGAGCATCCAGGAAATTCCTGGAATCCTACTTTATCTGGTAAATTTAAGTACTCGTTGTAGATTAGGTAATCAATATAAGACAATCTTCATAGAATCGTAAAGAAGGGCTTGCTCCATGCTTATTGAAAACTTTAGTTTTTCATCTTGAACAGTTTTGCCCATTCTTCGGTAATGCGGGACCAACTATAAGCAGAAACTGCAAATAATAAGTAATAATGACTTATTCATGAACTGTACATCAGAAAAAAAAAACCAACCTCGCATGGATGATAAGTGCACTATAGCCTAGAAAAGCACTAAATATTATCGTTCTGCGACGGAAAGCAGAAAGATATTCATTCATAAATTTTTGTTCTGCCCATTTTTATTAGAACCGGTATAAATTTCTAATTGCTTTACATCCGATATCTCTTTATAGAAACTTTGTATAACAATTCATTTAAAGGTACAGCAAACTTCATTTGTTATGTTCAGTAGGTTTCACGGAAACACAGTGCAACGAAGTCTAGTACGGCAAAAAGGCCGTCTCCTTGCTCTCACTGTTTTGAGTACATCAGGTAACGCTTCGAACTAGGCAATAATATTAGGTGTAATTGGAAAGCACAGAAAGTAAGCATTCTAAAGCAATATGATTCACATCCGTACAATAAGCGCACAAACCACAGTGCGGCCTCAAACAATGACTAATAGGTGAGGCCCCTGCCACAGGAGTGGGACTGCCGCCTTAACATCGTAAACTACACTACCAAAACAAAATTTGAGCTGCGCGCCACGATGAAACTTAGAAGGCCGAGTTGAAACGGAGTGGGAAGTTACGCTTCTCTCAAACGCTCTCATTTCAACCCAGGCCCTCTCCTCGCGCTCTTCTGGAGGGTTTATTTCGTAATAAAGCTGATTATTGCACTAGGCTGCTATTCCCCAATAGCTGACGTCAATCAAAAAGAGTGTGTGGATTAGGGCGTCTTTTCTACTGTTACTGTGCACTTTCATTGACGAAGTTCAAAAAAACAGGCTGAAGTAAGCGTACATGTGCTTTCAAATTTCGATAATTACGTACTTCGTGAACAAGCGGCCTGTTGTCTGATCACGCTTTGCCGCGGCAGCTCTCGTAGCAAATAAAGTTGGCCACCTTGCTTATCGGTGTCGTAGCCGTCGAGTTTTGCCAACGACCACCAGTGTTGAATGCTCAATTAGTCTCGATCCACGGGCAACGTACAGTGAGACCATACTCACGCTTCCCAGCACGCGGTCATCGTAGAAGCCCCAGCTAGACGCTTTGCCGGACTAAATGATAGCGCTAGAAATATGCTCAAGTTAGTTGTGGCTACCCGCCGTGGTTGCTCAGCGGTTATGGCGTTGGACTGCTGAGCACGAGGTCGCGGGATCAAATCCCGGCCACGGCGGCCCCATTTCAATGGGGGCGAAATGCGAAAACACCCATGTACTTAGATTTACGTGCACGTTAAGGAACCCCAGGTGGTCGAAATTTCAGGAGTCCACCGCTATGGCGTGCCTCATAATCAGAAAGTAGTTTTTACCACAACCGAAAGTAATTTTCGGTTGTGGCTAATGTCTGTCAGTCACGCTGGCGAAGGACCAAGCCGGCACGCACCAAGTAACATGGTCATATAGCTGCATATGTGGGTGAGCATGTACTCAAGCACTTGTCGGGGACGAATCTAAGGCTGCCCATGCGCATCACAGTTGCATTTAGCTACGGTCTGCTCGTGCTTTAGATACCACGGCCGCCACGGGGTGCCGCGACGACGATGATGATGATGATGTGTTGTGTTTTGTGGCGCAAGGGCCAGGTTTGGCCAAAGAGCGCCATGACACGTGGTAATTTTGACGATGTACTATGGAAGATGTGACTTGGCTGTAAAGTGGCCTAAAAATATTCGCTGTAGAGTGCGTAAAATCTATGGGCTATAAAATTATGGCGATGGTTAATGACGAGTACTATGAACATTAAAATCCGTCGTAGAAGGATGATGCAAAATATAAAATATATAAGATGGTAAAATTACTTGGAGCACTGCTGCCTCGCCAGAGCCCTTGAACCACAAGGGCCTAGAGGCATGTGCTATTCAAAAATTATTATCACAGCGCCATCCTCTGAAGAGAGGAAGCGCTACGAACGTGTGGGGTTAATAACATGCAACACAACATCTTTCAAAAAACCTAAGACGGCGTTGGTATCAAAGAGTGGTTCTGGACCAAGTAACATAACAGGATGAAGGGGGATGTGGTGCCTGTATGCTAAGAGAAAATGTTTTTTTCTTTCGGGTTCGGCTTCCCGACACTCCAGTAGGACGTGGAGGACGGTCAGCCTCTCCCCGCATCTACCACAGGTTGGAGGCTCGTTTCCCGTGAGTAAGAAGTTATGTGTGCCAAAAGTGTGTCCTATTCTTAGACGGCAGAATAGGACATCTGTCCGGCGGGATTTTGTTACAGGAGGCCAGAAACCTAATTGTGGCTTTATTACATGCAGTTTATTATTTATCTCTTCGTCCCACATGCGTTGCCAGTGGTTTCGTAGTTTCCTTCTTAACAGAGGCTTCAGGTCTGTGACAGGGACCAAAGCAGTAGAGTTAACTGCATGCGATCAGATTGATGTGGCCATCTGGTCGGCTAGAACGTTTCCCTCGATGCCCCTATGTCCAGGCACCCAGCATATGATCACATGTTGGTTAGATATATATGCTTTGCACAGTGCGGAGTAGAGTTCAATAAATACTGGATTTTTGTGATTACAGAAAGACATCAAGGCCTTCACAACACTGAGGGAGTCCGTATATATAACTGATTTCGGGAGTTGTGATTTGTTTATATGCTTTACGGCCGAGAGCAGTGCGTAGGCCTCAGCCGTAAAGATACTAGTTTCCGGGTGCAGTACGTCGGATTCCGAGAAGGATGGACCGACGGCTGCATAGGATACCCCGTCGTGTGACTTTGATGCGTCCGTGTAGAACTCCGTGCAGGAGTATTTGTGCTGGAGTTCCCGGAAATGCATCTTGATTTCAATCTCTGGAGCATGCTTTGTGACTTCCACGAAAGATATATCACATTGTATGAGCTGCCACTCCCAAGGAGGTAGCAGCTTGGCTAGATGCATTAGGCGAAGCTCGAGGAGTGGAACGTCCATTTCTTCACTAAGCTCCCTCACTCGAAGCGAGAAAGGCTTTCTTACAGAGGGGCGATTATGGAAAAGTGTAGTGCAGGTCATGTCATTAATGGTACTAAAACAGGGATGTTGGGGGTTTGAGTGGACTTTCAGAAAATATGTAAGGCTGATATAAGTTCTCTGTAGATGGAGGGACCATTCATTTGATTCCGCGTATAAGCTTTGAATCGGGCTCGTTCTGAAAGCGCCAGTGGCTAACCGGATACCTAGATGGTGAACAGGATCTAGCATCTTTAGCGCGCTCGGGGCGGCAGAGTGATAAATAACGGCGCCATAGTCTAGTCGCGATCGAATCAGGCTTTTATAGAGATTCATTAAGCACTTCCTGTCACTACCCCATGTAGTCTGGGATAGAAGTTTGATTATGTTCATTGTTTTTAGACATTTTTCTTTAAGATTTTTAATGTGGGGGTCAAAAGTGAGTCTATAGTCAAGTATGACACCTAGAAATTTGTGTTCTTTGTTAACAGGTATCTGTTGTCCATGCAGTTCTATGCAAGGATCTGGGATAAGTCCTCCCTTTCTTGTAAAAAAGAACACAAGAGCTTTTGTTAGGATTGATCTTAAATCCATTCCTGTCTGCCCACATTGACACTTTGTTCAGGCCATGCTGTACCTGTCTCTCGCAGACCGCGAGGTTACAAGATTTGAAAGCTATTTGAATGTCGTCACGTAAACAGAATAAAAGATGGCGGTTGGTAGTGAAGCACGAAGCGTGTTCATCTTCACGATAAAGAGCGTGCAGCTAAGCACGCCTCCCTGGGGTACACCAGTTTCTTGTATGAAAGGACGAGACAGTACATTGCCGACTTTTACCCGGAATGTACGATTGGACAAGTAGTTTTTTATTATGTTTAGCATATTGCCATGAATGCCCATTTCTGACAAGTCTCTTAAGATGCCGTAGCGCCACGTTATGTCATAGGCCTTCTCCATGTCGAGGAATATGGATAAGAAAAACTGCTTGTGTACAAATGCGTCCCGGATATTTGCTTCTACACGTACAAGATGGTCAGTTGTTGAGCGCCCTTCTCGGCAGCCGCACTGATAAGGATCAAGCATTTTTCTCTGTTCAAGGAAAAAGATGAGTCGCCGATTTATCATTTTTTCAAACATCTTACAAATGCAACTTGTGAGGGCTATTGGGCGGTAACTTGCCACTGAGGAAGGGTCTTTTCCTTGTTTCAAAACAGGGACCACAATGGCTTCCTTCCACGCGATTGGAAGGTACCCTGCATCCCAGATGGTGTTGAAAAGTGCGAGTAGTGTAACTTGCGTATCCGTGTGTAAATTTTTGAGCATTTCATACATGATTCGATCCGATCCTGGTGCGGAGCTCTTGCATGCGCTCAAGGCAGCTCTCAATTCAGCAATACTAAAACGACGGTTGTAAGGCTCATTCTCTCGACCTTTTCTTGTTAATGGCTTACGTTCTTCTGTTTGTCTGTATTTGAGAAAGGACTGTGTATGATTTGTTGCACTTGACACGCTCTCAAAATATTCCCCAAGTGAGTCCGCCTGATCTTGTAGGGTATCGCCTTCTGTGTTTACCAAAGGGAGTGCATGTGCTTGTCGCCCTCTTATCCTATTGACCCTGTTCCAGGCTTTCGCCTCATCTCTGAACGAGTTAATACTCGATAGAAACTTATGCCAACTTTCTCGTCTGGCCTGTCGGCGGGTTCGCCTGCCTTCGGATTTTACTTTTTTAAAGTCAACTAGATTCTCTGCAGTGGGAGAAGCGCGTAGCAACCCCCACGCCCTGTTCTGTTTTTTACGAGCGATCCTACAATCGTCGTTCCACCATGGGACACGCCGTTTGCAGGCCAAGCCTTTTACTTCTGATATGCATTTAAATGCGACATCTATTATGAATGCTGTAAAAAACTCGACTGCAGCGTCAATTCCTAACGAAGACAGGTCAGCCCATGAGATACTAGTTAGAGATCGAAATTTCTCCCAATCAGCTGTCTCAATCTTCCACCGAGGAGCGTATGGTGGATATTCGTTTTCTTTATATGATCTTAGCAGTATAGGGAAGTGGTCGCTACCGTAAGGGTTGTCGGTAACTTCCCATTCAAGTTCAGGCAGTACAGACGGGGAGAGTATACTAAGATCTATTGACGAAAAGGATCGGTTTGCAAGAGAGTAATACGTGGGTTCTTTCTTGTTGAGAAGGCACGCTCCGGAAGAAAAAAGGAACTGTTCAATAAGGCGACCTCGCGCATCTATACGAGAGTCGCCCCACAGGGAGCTGTGCGCATTGAAATCGCCAAGAACAGCATAAGGTTCTGGCAATTGATCGATCAAGGAGTGAAATTCATGTTTGTTCAGTTGGTAATGCGGGGGTATGTAAAGGGAGCAAATGGTGATGAGTTTGTTTAGTAGGACAACTCGAACCGCCACTGCTTCAAGGGGCGTTTGTAGCTGTAAAGGTTGACACGCAATACTTCTATGAGTAAGAATCGCAACACCACCCGATGATGCGACGGCATCATCGCGATCTTTGCGAAACGTAACATAAGTACGGAGAAAGTTTGTGTGTTTAGATTTTAAGTGTGTTTCCTGTAAACACAGCACTTTTGGATTATGTTTGTGGATGAGTTCTTGCAAATCATCAAGGTTTGTAAGGAGACCTCTGATGTTCCATTGAATTATTTGTGTATCCATGTTTAAGGTAAATTGGTGCTGTGTTTACGGAAACGGAGTGGATGCCTTATATTACAGAGCACTTTCGAGGCCCTGTAATAGGTGTTTTGTTCTTTCTGAAGCGTTCGAGCGATTCTCGACGCTCCTTGGGCGTTTGGTGCGCCTTGGGGACAGGTGTAGTGTCCGTTGCCTCGTGTGAGGCGCTGGACAAGCGCTCTTGCGAGCGAGAGGTTTTCAGAGGGAGTCCCGCCTTGGAGGGCAAGACCCCTGCGCCCACCAGCCCGGAGGTCGATGGGGCTCCCTGAGGGATTTGGCTGCGCTGGCCGTTGCCAGCGCTGGAAGGGGCCTCGGAGGTTGGGGCAGCCTCGGCTGCACCCACCTTCGGGGTGGATGGTCCCTTCTCCTCGGTTGACGGAGCAGCGCTAGCTGCAACCGCCGCGGGGGCAGATGGCGTAACTACCGACTCACTGCCTGTGCGTCGGACAGCCGCCGGAGGCCGTTGTGACGCTGCCCCCTTACACGCCACATCGGCAAAGCTGCTCTTAGACAGGTATGACACCCGCCTACGTGCCTCCTTGAAAGATATATTTTCTTTGACTTTGATTGTGACAATCTCTTTTTCTCTTTTCCAGGACGGGCAGGACCGCGAGTATGCGGCATGCTCGCCCTCACAGTTGACAAAATGTGGAGTGTTCTGGCACGTTTCGGAGGAATGTTCTTTGTCACTGCACTTGGCACATGTCAGCCGGCCTCGACAGTTCTGTGAACTGTGGCCGAACCTTTGGCACTTAAAGCATCTGAGAGGATTGGGCACGTATGGCCTAACACGAAGTTTGATATAACCGGCCTCGACGGACTCGGGGAGGACACTTGAACCGAAAGTGAGTATCAGGTGTTTCGTATTGATCTCTTTACCGTCTCGCCTGATCTTAATTCGCTTTACATTTATGACATTCTGTTCACTGAAACCCTCCAAGAGTTCAGCTTCAGTGAGCTCTAGCATGTCATCGTCCGAGACAACGCCGCGTGTGGTGTTCATGGTTCGGTGCGGAGTAACTGTTATTTGGGTCTCCCCAAATGAGACAAGTTTCGGCAGTTTCTCGTACTGATTCTTATCGTGGAGCTCCAAGAGAAGATCACCACTTGTCATTCTCGACGCCTTGTATCCTGTTCCAAAAACTTCAGTTAAAGACTTCGAAACAAGGAACGGTGAAATGTTACGCACTAGTTTGTCTGGGTTTTCTGAGTGGATTACATGATATCTAGGAAAGTTCTGGACTTGTCGTCCGAAAAACTGAAAGAGATCTTCGGTGCGCCGTCGTTTGTGAGGGCGATCAGGGAGTTTAGGAAAAGCGTTTTCCATGAGTACAGTGGGGTTTTCGGCCGCGATGCCGTCCATCCACCATGGAGCCCAACAGGGGGACGTGACAGAAGTTCCTGCTGGAGAAACCCTGCCAACGCCAGTCGTACGCCGTCACTATAACCAAATACAGCATAACCAAGGCTGGCTAGCTACACAAGGTTAACGCTTGCCGCCGGGAGACTAGGAAGTTAACAGAAGTGAAGAGAAGACAGGAAAGATGAAAAAGGCGAGAGAGAAAGACGAAGATTGGAGAGGAGGACAGGAAAAGGCGACTGCCGATTTCCCCCGGGTGGGTCAGTCCGGGGGTGCCGTCTATGTGAAGCCGAGGCCGAAGAGGTGTGTTGCCTCCGTCGGGGGGCCTTAAAGGTCCAAACACCCAGCTTCGGCTCAACCCCCAGGATCCCCTTTTCCCCAGACACGGCTAGGCCGCGCACGGCTACACGCGGAAGGGTCCAACCCTCGTGTGCTCGGGTACGTGGTGTCGCAACACACCAAACGCCTGCTGACGCAGACGCCCCTGCGGGGGTGCCGCGACGAGTCCACTGGTTAAGCCCAATACCCTCGCTGAGAAAATCGTGTTTGGTGCGTAGCGGGCGCCGAACTTGCAAATGGTGTCGTCGTTAACATGCAGCACTGGACTGCCAAAATGGAAATTAAACTTGCCGCCACGATGCCGTTTAGACAGCGGAGTGTCGTGGCAACGCCTCGCTTCAACGTAACCTTCTTTGGGCAAGGTGTTGAACAATGTGTGAACGCGCCGCGCAGGCCGTGTGTGATTGCCAATAACTCCGCTTCTGCTAAATACGCTAAAGTAATTTGTGCGGCAAAGTATTTCGGAAACAGCCTATGTTCACTTGAAATGTCTTTCTCCACTGCGATTAAGAGCGGTTCAGGGCCCCTTCGAAGCGATCTGTGAGGGGGGCAGAGTCTAGGTGCACCTATCCATTGTAGCTTCTTACGTGCTGTGTTTGCGCCCCTCCGTTTGTGTTAAAGGGATGGAAAGCACGAGGGTTACTTCGCTCACTGCGGCTTCCACGCTTCCCCACCCCACCGTTATGACAGCGAGTGGCCGCTGTCATTCAGTGTGATGTATTTATGCTTGTTTCTGCGTGCTTGGACCACGCTTGTCAATTTTGTTAGTAATCAACTGTTGATTAGTTTATATGGCCATAAGCCTACTATCCTCATTTCGTATGGCTGTCTACTAATTTGCTATCGGAATCCTGTATTCGCCTATTGGGTGAAAGGGTGACTTTTCTTCCTTACTAGCACAAATTAAATCCCCAAACGAAATTGTTCACTAAGAATACCTCTAAAAGACCAAAAATAGTGGCATTGTCTGCGTTTCCATAGGGTTCGAGTTCATGCTTCCTTCAAGCATTATTCAAGGAAGCTCGTTAGATGAGTTTACGAACAGTAACATGAACGCATTTCTTAACAACAAAATTTTATTTGTGAGCATTGTCTAACACTAATGAAACGTCGGTTCTCGCACACGGCTGTGGCCGTCAAGGTAGCGAATGACTAGTGTGGTGTCATTTCTTGTGCCTTTGACTATGTCGTAGTACTACGCCCTCTGAATTTAACCATGATGACAACGACTCCGCAACATGCAAGTTTTAATCCTGCCTCGAAGCCAGGACAGCTCTGACAGCTGCCTTTAAGAGTTTAAAGTTTTCTTTTTGTTTCTAAGTTCTTTCTTGTTTTTTTTTCAGGTGAACCCTTGAGGCCGACATGCAGAATGAGCAGCAGCCATCACGATGGCCGCTGAGAGGAACCGGTGCCTAGTGGTTCTTGTGAACAGAAATGCGATCCAGCATCCAAGAAAGTGTGCACTTCCTGACCGATGCCATCTGCTCCCTTCGTTTTGTATGGACCAGTTCCATGTAATACGAACGAGTGGGACTGGCTCCTTGTGGACTTCAATGAAATCCCTCCCGACGCCCCTGTGCCTGACCCTGACTTGTCTTTTCTGAAAGGACCACAAGCTGTATGAATATCCGTTTCAATTTATAAGTTCCCTTCTTTAATTAACGCAGTCTCTTAATCATACTGGTTGCGAATACCGAATGTTTTCACATTTCGAAACACATAGATTCAAAGTTAACATCAAGTTTTTGTTGCTACCAGTACAGTAATTATTTGCATTGATGAAATAATCGCGCTTCCAATGCCAATCACAAGTGAGGTCTATTAGAACTAGAAACTGCGTTTTTGCTATTACTCTTCTGGCGCTCCGTGTCAATGACAATGAATGACACAAGGGACAGCACGTCACCACATGAATTTAGAAAGAGTCAATAAGGGTAGTGCTATACCACCAAACATTGCTTTCATTGTGATGCAGACATAGTGAGGCTCGTAAAACAGCAAACTCATTTGCCAACTGTGATAACACACTTACACAACACAACTCCACCCGACCCAGGTTGATAATAGCAACCAAGGTAGTGAGCATGACTTTTGAGATTAGGGGGCCCCTACAGGGCGTCAAAACTCTTGGGTGTGCAACAATATCTGTTAAGCCTGCTTACCACCAAGTACATGCATCTGGTTTTTATGTACGTGCTATTGAAATGCTATCTGCTATTGAAATGCTAACTATGCTATAACTAGCACTGACGATTGATTCAGTAGTTTGTATTCTGTTAGCAAATTTTACGCCAGTGAAATTTTGTTGCAGTTTCCTTTAAGTATTGTGAACTGTGCTGTTAATAAACATAACCGTTAAACGGCAATATACATTACACAATATGAAAAGAAACAACTTTGTAGATCACATTAGGTTGTTCACCATTTACTTCAAAACTTCTCTAAAGCTCCTCTTCAAGTAGATTCCAACATGTGAATGGCCCTGAATAATGCTTTTGGCCTTGGTCCTGAACACATTATACCTCGACTTTCAAAATCAAGAAAGGGGCTGACAGAAGGAATAGCACACTGTGGTATAAAGTTTGCAAAGAGGGATAAGGTGCCTCTGAAAGGCTGGTCAACGTATCGATAGGAGGACCTATCTTCGCCGAAGGCGGCCTCGTCATCCTCGGCATGTTAGTTTTGAACGGTTAGTGCAGTGACGTCACGTGCGGGTGTTGTCGCTCGCTGCTGCTTTGAAAGGGAGAGACTTCAGAGGAAACGAGCGCAGTCGTCCGACGTCTGTGAGCTTCGTTCCCAAGAAGGGGGACAAGAGCCGGAGAGTGGGAGCGCGGGGAGAAAATAAAAGAAAGGCCCAGAGAAAAAAAAACAGAAAAAAAGAAAGAAACGGGGGGGCAGGGAAGCCAGGGTGACACCAAGACAGAAAGAAGGGAGTAAGAAAGAACAAGAAGGAAAAAAAATTAAGAAAGACGGGAGCGCGTTGGGAGCGCTTTGGGAATGCGGGAAGTTAGGGCCGATTTACGCTCAAACCGCCTATGGCCGCACGCCGCACCGCAAGGCAGCGGTCCGCCAGCAATGGCCGACGTGACGTCACGAGAGGCGGTCGTGAACTTTTGCCTCCGTGCGGCGCCCGCATAAACATGGCGCTGGTTCGTAGCGAAGCGGAGTGCAAGGCCTAGGCCCCTAGGCTGCAGCGGCAGTTTCTTTTTTGTGTGGTTTATTGTGATCATTGCAAGAGCTATTCAGCACCTGCAAAGCTATTTGTCTAACGCAACAAGCAGCTGTACTCTTCCTGACCTCTTCAGTACGTGCGATCGCCAAAGGAAACAGACGGATGTGTGTTGTGTTTACGCGAGGGTCGGAAGTTATGGAGCCGCCGATTTCGTGTGTTTTGCCGTTTTTTGCATGTGCATTACAAACGCGCAGGCCATCGTATACACCTGCATTCTAAGCATGACACTAGTTCGGTACGCGGCAAAATGAAAAGATTGCGATCGACCTCCTCAGCAGATGGTGTTCGTAGGTGTTGTGTGTGCGCACTTCATCGATACGAAGATTGCAAGTTTGTGCAGTACTGGTTTGTGTTTCAGAAGAGATGGCACGATGTGTAGCGATGAGCTTCATTATCGCCTCATCGAAGTCATTCGTAATGTGCTGTTAGTGTCTACCTTCGTGTGAGCTGTTTTGCGGGCTGCGATGCGCATTGGTGAACGCGAACACGTACAGAACGTTCGAGCGCTAGGATTCTTGCTTTTACGAAGCGTAAGTGTACTGTGCTGTGTGCGTGCAAAGTGTCGCAGTGGTGCTAGGCGTATAAGTGTTCGTTTCATGCAATATGCATATGTTCTGAAGTGAACCGTGCATAAGTGTCGCGGGTGAGTTTCGGTTCCGGCCCTTTCTGCCTCGCTCACGTATCTTGTGTGTTTTTCAGAAGTTATTTCTGTGCTATGAAGGTGTTTATAATCGATGAGGGCAATATAAGGAACAGCTTAAAAGTTACGTGAGTACATGCGCGCTGTCGTGAAATGTGGGTGCGCTTATATGCACTGTTCTCGTGAGCGCAAATTTCAGGCACTGTACATTGTTGTCATGTGGACATTGGTGTGAACAGCAGAAATCCTGAGGCGTATTTCTAGATTAAGCAAAGAATACAGTATTATACTGAGGGATGTGAACGCCTTGCATGTGAAAGAAATTCTTTTTTCTCCTTGAGATAAAGACTTGCCATTAAGGCATAATTCTTGGTGCGTATATGTGTATTATATGTGTGCAGTGAGGCCTGTGTTGTGTATGAATTGTATTGTATTGTATTGGGTTTTATGGCGCAGAAGCGACTTAGGCTATCATGCGCCAAACACATGGTATAACTTATTTCAAAAATTGGGTATCCTCAGCGAGGTCCTTGTCCGGACAAGGCCTCTGAGGAGCCCAACAAACCAAATTAAGACCTCAGCCTTCTTCTCAGAACTGAGAAACGGGTGAGGTGCATCATAAGATGCGTGAAAAAAACGGGTAATAATTTTTAAAATTAGTAGTTCTGTGATACGTTATATTTCGTTTAGGATCGCTGCGTCTTTCAAAAAACTAAATACAGATGAAGTTTCTACTAGTGGGTTATCTCCTAAAAGCAGACAGGGATGGAAGGGAATGCGTTCATTGTAAAATACAGTAAAATGTTTTTTCCTTAGCCATTCGATTTGTGTGCACGAGAATAAAATGTGATTTACAGTGAGTTCATCTCCACATTTCTCACATAAGGGTTTGTCTTGTTTTGTCAGTAGAAAGTTATGTGTTAGGTGTGTGTGTCCGATGCGCAGGCGGCATAAAATTACTTCTATAAAACGTTCCTGATGCCTGCATGATCTCCATTCTCCTAGAATAGGTTTTACTAAATGTAGTTTGTTATTTTCTTCGTTATTCCATGTACGCTGCCATTTTTTTTAAGCTTGTTTTTTACTAACTTCATGCAATCTGCATAGGGTATATTTACATTACTGATATCCTTATGGTAGGCTTGAGCGGCGCACGCGTCAGCTCTCTCGTTGCCTCTAATTCCTTGATGGCTTGGTATCCAACAAAGCTTAATTTCATGTCCATGTGTTTGAGCGGTTATTAAGTTATGGATTACATTTCCTATTAAAGGTTCCCTTGCGTTTCTGGCTTTCAGTGCTGTGATTGCACTAAGCGAGTCCGTGTAGATAATGCTGTTTTGAATGTTCATCTCGACTATTTTTGATACAGCCACCGAAATGGCATGACATTCGGCTGTGAAAATTGACGCGCACTGAGGCGACCTGACTACCTTTTCCCATTTATCTTGCACTACAGCACTTCCGACGTAGAGTGATGTTTTAGAACCGTCAGTATAAAATGCTGTGTGTTCTTCGTACTTTTTGTCTAGCGCCAAATATTCTTGTATTTGATGTTCACGTGGAGTTTGCTTTTTATGAAATTGTGTCAGTGTGTAGTCACCTACACTGGGAAAGGAGTGCCAAGGGGGTAGTGGTTCGGGTCTCTGGGCAACATCGGGCAGTGTCTCTAGAATACCTAATTCCTCGCAAATTTCTTCAAATCTGAGAATAAGGGGTCTCGTCGCATTCGGTTTGTTGTTAAAAAGCTGCTTAGACGGGCACTTCGTAACTATGGAGTAGCAGAGAGGTTTTGGTAGTGAACGGGTTTTTAGGACATATGCACATGTGAGCATGGCTCTTCTATCTGCAAGGGCTGGTTCGTTACATTCGACATGTGGGCTGTTTATGGGTGATGTCCTGTATGCCCCACTTGCAAGGCGCAGACCTGAGTTATGAACTCGATCTAATTGCTTCAGGTAGGACGGTCGAGCTGAGTTCTATACTATGCACCCGTAATCGAGGCAAGAGCGAACTAAACTGCGGTAGATGTGTAAAAGGCAGGTCCTATCAGCCTCCCAGCGTTTATGTGAAAGCACCTTTAATATGTTTAATGATTGGGACGTTTTCTTCTTCAGGTTCTTTATGTGCGGCAAGAAGGTCAGTTTTCTGTCGAAAGTTATGCCCAGAAATTTGTGTTCACTTTTTACCGGCAATTCCGCTTCGTTCAGGTATAGTCTAGGATCTGTCTGTAGGCCACGTTTGAGTGAAAAAAGGATGGCCACTGTTTTCTGTGGGGAGAACCGGAAACCATTTCGGTCAGCCCACGTTGAAAGTTTATTTATTGTTAACTGCAGTTGACTTCCGCATGTTGTTATGTTTGAGGATGTGCAAGCTATCTGAAGATCGTCGACATAGATTGAATACATAATTGACCTTGGGATTATTTTACTGATCGAATTCATTTTAACAACAAAAAGGGTCGTGCTTAAAACACTTCCTTGGAGCACTCCATTTTCTTGAATGAAAATTCTCGACAGGGTTGAACCGAGGCGTACATGGAATGAACGGTTTGACAGGAAGTCTTTTAGGCAGTTCAGCATCCTGCCACGAATGCCAAGTTCAGCCAAATCGTGAAGAATTCCGTACCTCCAGGTTGTGTCATAAGCTTTCTCTAAATCGAAAAAGACAGCGAGACATTGTTGTTTGTGTATAAAGGCTTCACGGACAGTATTTTCAAGACGAACCAGGTGGTCTGTTGTGGAGCATGCCTTTTTGAAACCGCACTGATGGACATCGAGAAGCTCACGGACTTCTAGCACGAAGGTTAATCTCATATTCACGATACTCTCAAAGGATTTTGCGAGGCAGCTGGTGAGCGCTATGGGCCTGTAACTACTGGGAGAGGTTGGTGGTTTTTCGGGCTTTAAAAATGGAACGATGATGGCCTTCTTCCAGGCTTCGGTTAGTTTACCCGATACCCACACCTTATTAAAAAAACTTAAGAGTGCTTCTATGGCAGGTTCAGAGAGGTGGGACAGCATTTGATAGTGTATACTGTCAGGGCCGGGTGCAGTCTGTTTACCAGCGGACAAGACTGTGTTGATTTCATGAACTGTGAATAATTTATTATATGGTTCATTTGTATATCCACTTGTAGGGAGTCTGTTTCTCGGATGTGTTTTTGTACGTAAGAAATGATTCTGTGTAGTTTGATGAGCTGGTAACTGCTGAAAAATATTCACCTAAAATGTCTGCCTGTTCTTAGATGTTTGTCTGTTTACCAGGGGCTGTTAGAAAGGGAAGTGTGAAAGGGGAGTATTTACCATCTAGCTTTCGTACCTTCTCCCACATTTCTTTTGATGGGTTGAGCTATTTATGGAAGTCACGTAATTTTGCCACGAAGTCTTTTCGGTTCTACGACGGATATATCGGGCTTGTGCTCTTGCCTTTTTAAAGTCTATGAGATTTTTCTGCGTGGGGTACCTTCGAAAGTTTCCCCATGCTTTGTTCTGTTTCTTTTTCGCTAATCTACATTCTTTTGTATACCAGGTTTTGTGGTTTTGTTTCACCACTCCGGAGGATTGAGGTATGGCCAGGAGCGCGGCAGAAATAATGTAGTGTGTGACAATTTCATTAAGTTCATCTATACCTAAATTATGTAGATCTATTTTTTCTAAGCTGGCATTTTCTTGAAACAGCGCCCAGTCGGCCAAATGGAGCTTCCAACGTTGTAGTTTTGTAGGAATGATTTGCGGAGATGATGTTAGGTTGATAAGAACAGGTAAATGATCGCTACCATACGGGTTGTCCAAGACATCCCATTTAAAAGCGTTAAAAACAGATGGAGACGTCAGAGACAAATCTATGGAGCTCCATTTTCCTGAGCTTGGAGAGCAGTATGTGTGTTTGCCCCTGTTGAGCAGGCATATATTATTACAGAGAATAAAATCTTCTAAAATACGGGCTCTAGTGTCCGTTTGTTCGCTTCCCCACAAACTGGAGTGAGCATTAAAATCGCCGACTAACAGATATGGCTCTGGTAATTGTTTGAAAAGGTCTTCTAAGTCGTGGAGCGTTACTGTCAGGTGTGGTTGGATATATACGGAGCATACTGTAATTGTTTTAAAGTGTGCTACAGACACTGCAACGGCTTCAAATGTAGTCTGAAGCTTGACTTCACGAGTAGCGACACTACTTTGAACAACTATGGCAGTACCTCCAGAGAGCCTATTTGCTTGCTCTCGGTCGTGACGAAAGACTTTATATTTACTTAAAATATTTTTATGTTTTGATCCCAAGTTTGTCTCCTGGAGACACAAAACAACCGGGGAATATACAGAAAGAATATCTTTTATGTCACCGTAGTTTTTTAATATACCTCGACAGTTCCAGTGAATTAGGAACGCCATATCGAATAACTTTGATGGATGTATTTCAAAAGCTATGCTCCCGGTTTTGTGGAGCCCGTTATTGGAGTTTTTCCTGCCTTTTTGTATTCATGGGAGTTGCGTCGCCGCTGCTGCGGAGGCGGGCTACTGCTTATATCCATCGCCTCCAGCGAGGTGATGGGTTTCCGCGGGGAACCCGCGTGGGTACGGATTTGTGGCTTCTCCCGATGGGGGGAAGCCCTGCGGCCTACCGGCTCAGGGGCCAGTGAGCCTTTCTTGTGTGGTAGTATGGCAGCCTTGGCTGCACCTGTCATAGTTGTGGATGGCCCTGTCTGGGCAGTGGCGTGAAGTTGGGGTGGTGTGTCGCCACTCCCACTAACTTTGGTTGCACCAGAGGCCGCCGTCAGGTGCACCTCCGGGATGTCAATGGTGCCGACACCGGAGTGCCGTTCGGGTGGGGGACGGGGCGGGCACACATCAACAATGGTGTACTGTGTGCCCACTGTCACCAGACGCCGCTCGGCCCCCCGGCGCACGGCGTCAACATACGACCTGGATGACTCTTGAGTGAACTTTTTCCTTGCCTCAGGGTAAGATATGTTTTCTAGTACTTTTAGATTGATTGTTTTTCTTTTTTGAATACTTCACAGGTTCGTGAGTACGCTGCATGTGGACCGTTGCAATTTGCACACTTTGCTTCACTTGCTTGGCAGTTGTCAGTATTGTGCTCGGTTTCGGCGCATTTGGCACAGGTCTCCTTGCCTCTACATGTGTTGCTGCCATGCCCATACCTTTGGCATTTGAAACATCTCCTAGGGTTAGGGATGTATGGGCGCACTGGGCACCTGATGAATGCAACCCGGACAGACTCGGGTAAGCGAGTGCTGCCGAATGTTAGTACGATGTGAGGCGTTGTTTTTTCTTCGCCGTTGCGCCTTATATTTATGCGGCGAAGGGACGTTACTCCTTGGTCTAGCAAATTCTCGAGGAGCTCATTTTCGTTTTCTGTCATTAGCAGCCGCTCAGAAATTACTCCCTGAACGCTATTCAGGCTTCTGTGAGGGGTTACAGTAATGGTTAGGTCAGCAAGCTTCTTTTGCGCGAGTAGCGCATCACTTTGCTTTTTGGATTTGACTTCTACAAGCAGATCTCCTGAGGACAGTTTCTTTGCTTCATATTCTTCGCCTATGTTAGCTACTAGCCATTTCTGTATCACAAACACTGATAGAGTGGCCACGAGAGCGTTTTGCTCAACAGCGTGAACTACCAGGAACTGTGGAAAATTTTCAGCACATTTCTGAGTTGCAACTTTGATTGCTTCGGTGCGGTACCGTTTCCGGTTCCGATCGTTTTTCTTTAGAGGGGGAAATTGAGAATCCATGAGGCATGTATGGATTAAGGGTTCCTATTGTGTCACTTGTGTTTCACCCTTAGAGACACAAGAAGGTCCCGGAGTCCCCCGCCTGGTAAACAGACGGGGAGCCCGTCGGCCGAGGCTTGACCATGGCTCCGACCGCCACCGTTCATGGTTTCTACCCTTCACCTTACAACCTGTCGCCACGGTGCGGATTACAGCTTCGGTATGGGGGCTAAGGGTCCGTGGTGGCGCCAAGCACCATCACCTTGAGTCTCAAGGTGCCCTTGCGGGGTGTATGAATTGAAGCAGTGTTTTGTGGAATCTGTTGTCATGTATCCAGCGGTCATAGGTGGTTGTGACACTGTAGCGGAGGCCGGCTTGCAGTAGGAGACGCGAGCGTTCCGACTGTAAACCCGTACATGTACATATTAGGTGGTATGCATCTGCTTCCACCACAAGAACGGAGCAGTATGGACACATAGCACCCAGTGGTAAATGCGACCAGTTCCACCTTGAGATAACAGCCGGTGTAAGGGCCACCCCGGCCCGAAGCCTCCTAAGCACAACTTCCTCCGCTCTAGTAAGGTGAAGGGGTAGGGAGCAGACACACCGTAGGATAAGAGCGCGTGTGTCCTGCCGGAGAAAATTTTTACGGGCACGGAGCGATTTACGGTTGTGGTGGGAAGGGAACAGGTGGAGGATCAAGATTAGGAGGGAAGTGTGCCTGCTGGTAAGCAGCAATGTTGTGAGGGTTCGCCGAATGGCCTTGAATCCAGTGTACCTTGACGCAAGTAGCTGTTTTACTATTCATGGTGCGTATTGTCTCGCAGATTTCCATCGCCTTATCAACCTTCCCGAGTTCCTGAATACCCGCTAAAGAATCAGTGAAGATACCTATTTGCTTTATGGCAGGCAGCTTAGATGTTGCATCTTGCACAGTTTCTTGGATGGCTTGAAGTTCCATTACTAGAGTGCTGGCTACCGTAGATAAATAGCGCTGGTGGCCGCTGATGAAATTATGTGTAGTACTCAGGAATGATGTGCTTCCGCCGACTGGGAGAATGGCAGCATCCGTATAGACTTTGCAGATGTTAGCGCATGATGCATCGGCGATATTGTGTTCGTCAATAATACCTGTTGTATCGCTGCGTCATAACCTCGTTGGCTTATTAGTTGTGATGTTGAGTTCCCAGGGAGGCATTGCATAGGGCTGATTGTCAATCCGAGAGCCGCGTTGAAAATTAGCATGCAACGCAGCGACAGCCGGAACAAGTTGCTTTTTATTTCACGTGCTTTTTCACGTTGCAAAATTAACTCTGCAATTCTGTTGAGCTGGGCATGTTTCTGTAAGGTTGGTATCGGAGTGATGCGAGGCAGTGCTGTGATTGTGCGCATAGCATCGCGATTAATCGTCTCCAACTGTGCCAGCTGTGCCAAAGTCAGCCGTTGAAATTGTGCCTGACAAAAAATTCGTGGCTGCAAGACTGCACGCACCAACCGTCGAGCTACGTCAGTACGAGCTCCAGCTGCTTTTGCTGCAATGCGACGAATAAGGTGAAGTGTTTTTGTCGAACTCTGTCTGGTTTTACGGAGCCAGTGTGCACCACTGCCGGAGTGGTGAATATCGAGTCCCAGTATGCGGACCTCCGAGGCCTCAGGGATTGTCAATGCGCCGAGTTTAAATGTAAAGGGGTGCTGCGTGATTCTTGTGCGTCCTTTCTTGTTGGCCACCACAACGCAGCTTGATTTTTGGGCGGAAATGTCCAACCCTGCTTTCTGAGCGTAGTTGTTCAGAACACCAAGGGCTTCTTGAAGCTGTTGAGTTTGTCTAGATATATCTTCATGCACGGACTACAACGTGACGTCATCCGCATAGATTAGGTACCTCACGTCTGGAATCCGATGTAGTTGCCAGGCTAGAGGTATTAGAGCAACGTTGAAGAGAAGAGGAGCCAAAACCGAACCTTGTGGGACTCCTCTGTTCGATGTGAAGTATCTTCCTTGCCTTCCATCTACTCTAATCGCAAATGTGCGATTCTGAAGGAATGTGTAGATGAATCTTATCACCCGTGGTGGAAGTCCCAGGTCGATGAGGTTGGCTATAATGATTTCATGGTCTATATTGTCATAAGCTTTCGTTAAATCTGTTGCTACCACCGTGCGCACAGCGTGACTGTGTGGTGAAACCTGTAAAAAATCGTCTGCTAATATACAAAGTCCGTCTTCAGTTCCCTATTAAGAACGGAATCCGATTTGAGCAGGATGATATTTATCGTGGCGTTCAAGCCACCAGGAAACGCGTGTGGCCAGCATCTTTTCAGCGAGCTTGCAGACAGTTCAGGTTGCTGAAATGGGGCGTAAAGACTGCAGGCTATTTGGAGACTTTCCTGGTTTCAGGATCGTGACAACAATTGAATGCTTCCAATCAGGTGGAACGTTTCCAGTCTCCCATATTTTGTTAATAGCCTGAAGAAGTGCGTCTAGAGCTGCTCCTTCCATGTTCTTGAAAACCTCATAAGGAATAACATCGGGACCAGGTGTTGTTCGTTGCTTCGAAGTTTCAATCGCCGCTAGTAGTTCGGCCATGCTGAAAGGGCTGGATATTTCGGATTTGGAAGTTGTGTCAGACTCATCAATTTTGGGGCAGTTTATAGGCGACGCGTGATCGTATTTCGGGAAAAACGCTCTAGCAGCGTGTGCTGCAAATTGATGCGGCGAACTCTGCATCGCTAACCTAACGCTCGCTGCAGGATCTGGTTGCTTATGACCGCGTTCCATTGAGCGGAACGTACGCCAAAGCGCTCTGTTTCCAATGTCTGATCCAAGATTCTCGCACCACTCACACCATCGTCGTCGAGAAAGTTGCTTTTCGTGCCGACGCGCCTTCGCCACCATATGGTTAGCACGTGCACGGCTACCTGGTGCATCGGGATTCCTCGACGCATACACTTCTGCCTGACGTCGCTTTGCCCAAAGTTGCAAAAGGGCGAGTTCCGGTTGAGGTTGCTCCTCGTCAACTGTGGTTACAGTGGTGTTCAGCTGCTTGTTTCTGGTTAGTATCTGAGTACACACTGTTAGTGCCAACACCAGTGGCACGGCATGACATATAATGTGTGAAAATTAGATACTTCCTTTTGATTCTTGACAGTTTGGATTTGCATGTAACAAAGCATGACGATGACAACACAACTGGTATGGTCGATATATGACTCTAGGATTGTAGCAGCAGAACTTAAGAAACACGGACATTATCTCTTATCTATCTGAGGCTGTCTCAAAAGGGTGTCTTCCTTTCTTGTCAAGGCGATTGACCAGTGTCAAGGCAATTGATTGTCAAGGTGTACTTACACATTGCTCTCTTGTTTTACTTATCTCAAATGCCTCAAGAATCTCCCGAGTTAGCCTATTGTTGTTCCTTTTCGGGACTTGCACTTCATGAAATTTGGGGGTGCACGTGCTTACTTGGCTATCTTGTCCCTTCTTGTTCATTGTGCAATGTTTGCAGGCAAGGCCAAATTGCTGCCAGGGGTCCCTGAAAGTGATAATGCGTGCACTCTTGTTCGATCATTAAGGCCTCTTCCTGTTTGCCCTATGTATTGCTTTCCACAGGACATGGGGATGGTGTACACTACTCCTTTGACGCAATCGCAGTATCTGCTCTGGTGCGTGATCTGGCACTGTGGTTCCTTTTTTCCCCGGTACATTCGTGTGCACATACTTTTTCCCTTGTTTGGTGCTGAGCACACTACTTTTACCAATCTTGATGATATTGTGGGTCAGTCCATTCACATATGGAATTTTTGCTGAATTAGTTTTGGAATCCGCAGCTTCAGGTCCGCTTTTGCTCTCTTGTTTTCTTTTAATCTTCTCTACGAGGCCTTCAGCTATGCTGCATAGCATTGACACTGGGTACCCTGCATTTTTCAGCCCACTTAACCGCCGCTGAAAATTTTGTTCAGTTTGATGCTAGCATGATTTGTTTAGTGCTGAACTAAACGCTGCACTCGCTATTGCCATTTTTACAGTCTTGGAATGGATTGAAGTGATGGGAAGAAATTGTTTCTGTGCTCTGGCCTCGTACCCTCAGCATAGGCGTCCCGGTTGGAATTCTAGTAAAATATCGAGGAACTACTAAGAACTGTCGTTCGGACGCTCATAAGTGAAGTTCAGCTCTGGGCACATTGATTGAAAGGACTCCAGTACGGTGTCCTTAAGTTGTTGGTCATCGGTTGCATTCTCTGTTTGGCAGTGTATCAAGAGGTCGTCCACGTATAGATAGATCCGTCTGACACGCCTTTCCTTGACGGATCCTTGAATTATCTTGTGGCATGCTGCCAAATACAAGTAACTCAGGGTTGGTGCTATTTTGATCGAATGCAGACCTTTCTTTTTTTGGGCAAACAAGGTACCATCATGTACAGTGATTGCGGCAGCGAGATAGGCGCTCAACATCTGCAAGAAGGTTTCCACAGACATGCCTACCGAGTTTTGAAATGGATTGGCTCCTTGGTCCTCGGGGGTCTCTCTCAGTACATTCATCACATCCGCGTGCTGTATTAAATAGTACATGTATTCAATGTCAATCGAGAACCCGTACCAATAATTCATTTCGTATATTCTTATCTCGTAGGTTAGTTCTTCAGAGTTCCTAATCATGAACGTATCTTCTACCCTAATTTGGGAAAGTTGCTTGAAAAAGTATGCCGAAAGCAGCGATCGCCATGTGCCTGCTTCCGATAAAACGGCACGGAGGGGGGTACCATTTTTATGGGTTATTGCACTGAAGAACAGCGACAGCATGCTGGTTTTTGCTGCTTTAACCTTGTTGCACAGCTGGCTACCATTACTTACTTCTTCTAGAAGCATCTTGGACCTTTCTTTTTGCTTCCTTTAGGTCTTTATTTTGCCTTACGGAAGTTCTTGTTGATGGCTTCTTATTTTCTGGCGTTTTAGCTGCTGGCATTGAGTACTACAAATCCTCCTTCTTTGTCTGAAAGGCACAATCTTAAGTTTTATTTTTCAATTTTTTTACATTTTTAATGAAACTCTGCACATGGCTTTTGCTTTCTTTTGAATGAACCAGTGTATCTACTCCTTCAGCCACAACTCTGCTAGCGTCCTCTTCATTCCCTTTTGCTGCGACTCGTCTGATAATGGCAAGCTGCCCTGCTGCATCTAGTCTCGGGGGAAGCGCAAATTTCGGATACGTCCTTAGAAAGTTGTCACAGCTTCACCTGTCCTACTGTGACCACTGGGTTCTTGCTTATCTTCTCGTACTCTCTTTGACCATGTATTGTTAACTTCAAAATTGGAAGGAACCACTTATTCCACATGTGTTCAGTGTTAAAACTGGCGCTGGCCAAGTGAAGACGATGAGATTTTTTTCACAGGATCTCGCCTTGGGGAAGTCGGTGAGTAGGCAAGTCTGTTTCCACATTTCAGCCCGCAGTATCTTCATAATTCTTCTTGCATGTCCTTGGGAAGGCGACAACATCCCGAGTAGCAACATAACGTCTTCCACCAAAACATTCTTTTTGATGAAACATGAAAATAAGCTAGTTGAGCATGTGAAGAAGGCAATGTGAAGACATATTTGTCGTGGGTCAAGCAGATGTGGCCAACAAGTAGAAACGCTCAGAGTGCTGAAAATGAATGTCAGAAGGGTGTTCAACTGGGCCAGTTGGTTCATTCTTCGAGGATTGTAGCCGCGGAACTTAAGGAATGCGGACACAGAAGGGACAAGATAGCCAAGTAAGCATGTGCCCACCCAAATTTCATGAAGTGCAATTCCTGAAAAGGAACAATAGGCTAACTCGGAAGATTCTTGAGGCATTTGAGATAAGTAAAACAGGAGTGCAATGTGTAAGCACACCGTCAGTCACCTTGACAAGAAAGGAAGTCACCGTTTTGAGACAGCCTAAGATAGATAAGAGATATGGCGACGAAATCAATAAGAGTGGGAATTTCAACAAAGAAATCAGTTGACAGTGCAACTGCATCCTCATCTAGTCGTTCCTTCTATGTCCGCATTCCTTAAGTTCTGCTGCTACAATCCTCGAAGAATGAACCAAATAGCCCAGTCAAACACCCTTTTGTCAATATATGATGTTCTGTTGGCTGTTGGAGCATGGAGTGTGTATGCAAGCGTCGAAACCAATATTTGAAGCTGTCGATATTGCATAGGGATGTGCGAATATTTCCAACTTTGTAATAATGCATCGAAAAGTGCCCTATTTGATTGGGTGGTCACTTTATGTAAATATGAATATTTTTTTCATTCCATGCTCTTCCCAGTCTACCCACGGCACCTATTGTCAGTCATTAAGCTAATCTCTTTGCTATGTGATGTAGATAGCACATGGGGTCATCTTGATGTTGTAGGCTTCCACAACTTCTCTTTTTCTTTGGTTACTACATTTCAGCAAGTTCACCATCCTGTGGAAGATACACTTGCATGAAGCGCAATGTATGGCAAGGTTTCCGGGTGCTTGTATCAGCCTGCAGTTGTATCGATGTTCGCACAGTCAATCATTTACGCACCTGTCTGTTTGGTCCACGTAATCGGCCCCACATGTCAAAGGTATCTTGTAGACCACATGTATCGTGCATTCAATCAACCCTTTAACGTGGTTTATAGTGCATGCATTCAGGGTACTCCTATCGACGGTTTCCCTCTAGCTTTTGTCGTGCTGTGAGGACCACTCTTTCGATCATTTAACCGAGCGAACGAGTTGAGCAAATGATGAGAGGGAACGCAGCATGCAGTGGGAGATAAAAAGTGCCAAGAGAGAAGAGGCTCGAGGAGGAAAGCGGAGAGGAAGGTGCAGCAGAACCATGAGGCAGTAAGCAGAGTAGTGTATGGCAAACGCGTGAGAATAAAAGCAAAGTGGGGTAGTGATAATTATGAGATTGGGCCAAGTAGCACGCAATGTCTGGGAGGTTTGTTGGGGGCGGCTTCTGTGAATCAAGCCCACGCATCACCCATGCACTGGCTCACGTGATCTCCAGATTAGCAAGATGGCGGCGCCACACTTCGCTCCATTTGCAACATGTCGCACGAGGCCGATTGTCCACGCAAACTTCCGGTTGGCAGTCAGCGTTTGTTTGTGCTTGTCTGTGGTATCTGTTTCCTTGTCTCCTTATTTTATTCGCGCTGTTTAATCTCAGTTCTAAATACACACGAGGTAAGGAGTAACATCCATATTGCTTATGGGTTTAACAGTTATTGCAGTGCATGATAATGGACGCTCTTTCGAATGATTATATTATCCACCTTATCTAACCCTTAACACGTGTATATGGTACCAAGGATCTGCCAGTGTCGCGGCGAGCCATCACTCGAGGAAATAATGAAGGGAAAGGAAACGTTAAATGGAACTGGCATTTTCTCCGGCTCCAACTCCTTTCACGAGCATATGGCCCAGCTTACTACGAAGTGAGTCCCTTTCCTGGTCCCTGCATGAGTCAAAACGAAGGAGGTTCGCAGCGAGCTATCACTCGAGGAAATAATGAAGCAGAACGAAAAGCTAACTGGAGCTGGCGTTTCCTCAGGCCGCAGCTCGCTTCACGAGCATACATCCCAGCTTACTACGAACTGAGTCCCTTTCCCGGTCCCAGGATGAGTCATCAGGATGAGTCGCTATCAATAAACTACTTCGCTTTGCCCGCTAAACTGCAGCTTTTTCTCTCTCTCTCCCTCTCTTTCTTACTGTGAGTATACTATAGTTTAGACCAGTTCTACTTCCCTTTTCCGGCGAAACTACAGCTTTCTCTTGTCTTTTGAACTGCGAGTCCGAGTATAAGCGCTTCTTCGGTGGTGGATGTGTCATCAGGCGTCCCTCAAGGCTCGGTCCTCGGACCTCTACTTTTCTTACTATATATTAATGATTTGCCACGCGAGATATCTAAAATTCGGATGTATGCAGATGACTGCGTATTGTATGACATCATTGCATCTCCCTCTGAGCATGTTCGACTTAGTGAATCATTCATCAGATATTCTAAATGGTGTGAAACATGGCGAATGAATATTAACTTCCTTAAGACTGTCGTTATGTCCTTCTCTAATAAAGCTAACCCGTTCCTTTTCAGCTACGGATTTAATGATAGTTTAATTCAACGCGTTTCTGAATATAAATATCTAGGTCTCACGTTCACCAATAACCTGTCCTGGTCAAAGCACATTGATTCCATTACGACTAAAGCTCTACAAAAACTCGGTTATTTACGTCGTACCCTGTCTAATTCTCCGCGCGACACTAAATTACTGTTATATAAAATTATTGTTCGCCCTATACTTGAATATGGTAGTATTGTTTGGAATCCCTAAAAGCAGTGCGAAATAGAGTTGAAGCCATACAAAGGAAAGCCTTTAGATTTGTCTACCGACGTTATGACCACCAGTTCTCACCATCGTCAGTCATGTCCTCACTCAACCTGACATCTCTCGCCGAACAGCGACACGTTAATTCTTTAAAATTTTTTCATGGCATTATTTACTCATCTTGTCGCCTCTCCAGTAATTAATATATCACCTTTGCAAAAATCTCTTCTTGTAGCAGACATCACGCGCTTAACATTACACCATTTTTTGCACGCACTAATACTTTTAAGTATAGCTTTTCCTCTAAAACAATTGAAACATGGAATTCGCTATTAGGAACTAAGCGTTCTCTCCCATTAAATTAATTCTTGTCTGTACTCCCTCAACACTGCGCCTAAACTTTCTTTGTTGCCTATTGTATTTCTTTCTTGTATTGTATTATCCACTCCTGCTATAGCCCCAGCAGGGGCTGCAGTATGTGTAAATAAATAAATAAATAAGCGATAAGTATAAGCACTTTTGACAGTGGGGGAGGTACAAGTGCCCCTCCCTACATTTCTTCGGTTTCCACTGATGGTATATAATAGAGGTATTGAGAAAGACATCCACCTCGTCATCTTTCTGCTTCTGCTGGGGACGATGGAGTGCAGCAACATGTCGGACTGTTTGTTGCAATCGTCGACGCAGACTTTCGAAAGCTCGCAAACGGCGTGGGGTATCGACCACGTGGAAGAATTAATTAGCTTAGTGCGGTCGCATCCGCACTTGTATGATGTGACGGATGCCGATTACAAAGACAAATTCAAGCGGTCACTCACGTGGGAAGCCATCGGCAAGGAACTTGGCTTCACTGGTAAGCAATGATACCTTAGACAAGTACATGCCTTTGTACCATTTCCAGTGATTAGTGCAATTTAATGATAACATAAGCACGCGTTCGTGTTCGCCTTGCGCGTATGATATGCATGGTAGGCCTTCGCACACGTGCACTTGCACGTGAAGTACACGTGTTTGAAGCCCTGTCATCGAGGTATGGTTGCGCGAAAGGCAAATTGTCACGGAACACTTGCATGATTACTTATTATTGCACCGATTGACATGTGCTTGCTTGAAAATTGGCGACGTGCAGAATTGGTTTTCGCAGCCGGCCGGCGTAATGATGCCCGGCACAAATCGGGTCACTCGAAATTCGCGCTCTTATGCTACTCGAGTATACTCTGTTGTGTCGTAACGGGTCATTACCGTGCCGTCGCGCAACCAGACGCGGCATAGGGGATCATGCATGAGGTGTGGCCTTGTAGTACAACCCCTCATGCCAATGTATGCCAAGTAACCATGAGGCGGCACTGGTTCTTTATTTAGTTATTTTTTGTTTGCTTAGTTTTTTTCTTTTGCAGCGTGTTTCGCCATGCGCACATATTGCACTACACGCAGGAAATATAGATTTGAGCTGAAGAAATAACTGTAGAAGCTGTGGTTGCTATTTGTCATTGCAGGTGAACAGTGCAAGAAAAAGTGGCAGTACTTACGCGATAAATTCACTAAGGAAGTGAACACAATTGAAAAATTAAAAGTAGTGCGCCAGCAACAAGAACGAAGCCGTGGATATTTTTTGAAATGCTCGAATGTCTAAGGAGCCTTGTGGTTGGTCGCAGGTAAGTCACCCTTTGTGCATGCATTTGGAATTCGTGCAATTTCTTAAATATCTTGCGCACCTGGTAAAAATACAATTCCTTTTTGTGCAGGAGGGCTCATTATAATAAGATGATTGCGGTTTCCTGTGCTACAAGTGTAGCAGAGGCAACTGCATATGCCAAGGTGGCTGCAGAGAGTAAGTGACTGTTGCGTGATGTATTTCCTATTACTCACGTTACTCATGCTCCTTGCATTTTTGGAGTGGGACCCAACATTCTGTAAAACTGCAATTGCGCTATGGAGGTATCCTCATGTCCATCTCAGGGGAGCACGCGGAGGAGCCATGTAGTGCCCAAGTCATCACTGGCGGTGTGACTGACAATTGACGCCTGCACGAGGGGGGTCGCACTCCTGAAGAATTTCCTAATGACCTAATTCAAGACCTAGATGCAGAGTTCGAAGGTGTGAATGAGTAGTTACAGGATTCCCCGTCTACCTCTCCTGAAACGGCAAGCCAGTGTTTATAAAATATTTTGTAATTAGTTACGGTAACGCCACATATGATTCGCTAGCATAACTTCTTGAAATCATTTTTCTTTCTACAGGCTGCCTCACAAAGCACAGGTCCGAATAGAAACCGACTGCGGACTGACGGCCAGCGTGCAGACACGGTTATTCCAGAGAGGAAACCCCCCCCCCCCCCCCCGTCTGGCAAAAGGCTGCAGAGGGAGTTAACACGAAACACAGCGGAAGTCCTGATGGCATACTGCGCTTCACAAGTTGCCGCTCGAGACAATTTATGTGCATGTCCTCACAAACATGTACACGAACTGTCTAGAAACGAAAGGTTCCTACTACATTGCGGGTAGATGTTTGATAATATACCGAGCGAAAGGCATAATGCCACCATTAATACAATTTTTCAAGTTTTAGCTGATGGTGAAGAGCCCACCAATCCCAGCAGCCTGCAGTAATATGTTAATATAGTAATATTGTGCAGCATATTAAGGAATTCGGAAGACATCCCTTGTTATTGTGACAGCACGGCGGTAGGACGCGATAGCTGCTGTTGGCTATTACTCGGGCTCCCCCGTTCCTCGAATTCCTAATGATGTCAGTGTTCTGCGGCTTCTCGTCGGGCCACTGCTTGCGCCAGCATCCGAGCAGCCAAAGGCTCGCAACATGCGGTTGCTCGGGTGTGGGTACAGGTTAGTTGCAAACATGTCATGGCCTGGTGAAGCTGTCGAGCCACACCCCTTATGTGTGCATAGCGCGTTTCTCTCTCTGCCTTCAGCATGAATGTTCTATGCGTGTTTGTAATTATTATAGTTGTGCTTTCTTTCTTTCTTTACTTGCTTGCTTGTGTTTTGCTTTCTTTAGGTTGCAGCATCAAGTCAATGGAACCCTGGTGTTGCTGGTCATGGTGCTATTCAGTCAAGAGATTCCATCGCGTATCCTTTGGTTTCTACTAGCTTTGAAACTATCGTGTTGGTGCCATCTTACTTACGGCGTCCTTGATCAAACGGCTGTAACACCAGACCATTACAGTGGGACTCTCGGCAGCACCAGCCTGCTAGAGAGCGCGGTTCCCAGGTGGCGGATGGGGGGCCTGCTTTTGCACATACGGCAAAAGCAGTGGTGCTCGCACCTCGCGGACCAACAGGCTTTTTTTCCAGATTCTTTTAGGTACTCGAGCTGAGCTTTTCGTTGCAGAGCCAGTGTATGTTGTGGAGCTGAATAAGCCTGATGTAGTCTTGTGACCTGTATTTCGTTCTGGTGAGTGCAACGCAGCCACTACCATGTGGCTGCTGCGAACCTTGCAAAACGCGACAAATATATGGTTTCCACGCTTCCCAGTACTCGATTGCACGTTTCTATTTGATGCCAGCAGTTGACAGCAAATGGTGATGACCATGAGTGCGTGCAGTTGCATGCAACATTGCTTGGCACACGGCAGCTAAGAAAACTGCAAATCGCAGATGCAGTTTGTATTTTAGGGCATCTCTATCTCTGCAGGAATGGTGCATACTTTGCTGCATCTTAGCTGCCCGCATCTCAGGCCACTTGTTCCACAATCTTGCCGTCAATTAATAAAGCGAAGCTTAGCTTTCTTTGCCTCTTGTTTCGACTTTCCCAGTGATGTGGCTGCTGCTGTCAGGAGCACCGCGTCGGGGGGGGGGGGGGAGGGGGGTCATGCATGACAGGAGCGAGTGAGAGACGAAAGGGGACACTAGAGGCTTTTTCACCCCACCACGTCGAATGTGCACAATACCCTCTGGAGCTCCCTGGTGGTCGCCACATTAGCCGCTTGACAGCTGTAATTATCCGCGACTCCCCTCAGAAGCATGGCATAAACTGCAGAGCTTCGCTTTCTACTGAGGTGCGAGTCCAGAGGCTGTAGGGACGAGGGAGAAGAGGCAGTTTCCATTCATATTTACGCTACATTCACGTTTTGTGTCTTAGGTACGCACAATACAGAGACATAAAATTATGAATGGGGAGTACTTTGGGTGAACTTTTTTTTTACGGATATACCATAGCACAATGGCGTTTTTTTTCTTAATCTTCCGGCAACTGGTAACACAAATGTGTCATCAGCCCATTTGTTTTATGCTGAAATAAATTACTGCATGTTCTGAATGCATACCAGTACTGTTAGCACCGTAAAATGCAAGAGGCCTTTCTGATCGCATCACGGCACAGTTGCTCTGAAATGAACATGCTAGTACTAGGCAGTGCTATGCCAAGAATGCTTTTGAATGCGTTGCGTGCAATGTTTTGCATGTAGACTGCAGAGATTTAGTAGTACTTAAGCAGCATCGAAAGCATTTGACAGGAAGGACAGCATAGGTGGATCCTTTATTATAAACACAATGCATGAAAATGGCATGCGACCAGCTGCATTGCTGGCAGTTTAACATCTTGCTCTTGTCATTTTACGTGGCATGTAGCGCAGAAATCTTTTGAAAAGATTTAACATGAAAATAAAGGTGGTAGAGGTTGTAGGAAGGCTACACCGGCCAGTGATTTCACACTTGCCCTTTAATTTCAGGGATTTCACGTCTCAAAACTAATGTCTGATTGCAAGACATGCCGTAGTGGAGGCTTCGCGATAGTTTTGTCCATGTTAACTTGTTACTTATAACTTGCTAGTTAACTGCAGCTCTCTCTCACGCTATAATTATATATATATATATATATATATATATATATATATATATATATATATATATATATATATATATATATATATATATATATATATATATATATATAAGAAGCTGCAGTTAACTAGCCAGATATAAATCTATCGAGACAAGCCACCACCCGGCTTCAATAGGTATTCACTCATTGTCACAACTATGACATTGTGGCTATTGCCTTTGAATGATGTCCAGTGTCGCATGCGTCCCCTATCGGTTTGGGAGAGGGAGATAGAGAGACATACCGCCAGTAGGGATGTATTATGTGACGTCACTTTCGGCGACAGTGCCGCCTAGCGTTATGCGCGCGCTCATTGGCTGTTTCAGCAAAATTGGATGGCGTAATGCTGAACAAGCCAATGAACGCGCGCATGATGGCCATGGCGATAGTATCGCCGAAATGAATGTTAAGAGCATACGTTCTCTAGCTTGGCTCACAACTGTAGAGATCGTCGTGGAGACTGCAGGTCGAAATTGCCTTCGTGGGTCAATCGTAGGCGACCGCCAGCTAAAGTTCTTAAACCACACAAGGTTATATTTAGGGCCAACGTGTGCCACTTGCACATTCAGCTTTGGAGGTGCACTTGCATCTCAGCTTCCAGAAAAAATTCATCGACTCCGGCCTGGTCAGGACTTCATGGCTGTCTATGTCGGCGGCAACGACTTGGCGTCGGCTGACGTCGAGGAGGAGATAGCCGGTAATATAAAGGTAGGTTTATATTTCCTTGTCATTTTTATAAATACCTGGCGTCATACGGTTTACAATAGGCATGCGCATTAGCGCGACTGTAATGAACTGCGTGCATGTCATCAGGTGCGTAGCGCGCGTGTTCATTAATATATCTACTGAATTGTTACTGCTGTATCATAGGTTTTAGGAATGTTTGCATCGGCGTGTAAAGAAAGGCCGCCTGGCGATTTACATAACGACGTATCTCTCAATAACAATGGTGAACCAGTTCCGAAGCATCTTTGCGCCTCAATCTTTAATGACACCTTTAGAAACTTGTTCTGGGACCCAATATTCACTCTTCCTTCGTATCCGAGACCACATCTTACAGCAATGGATCCCATCATGCTTGACCCAGCCGGCATTCGTGCTATTATTAACAGACTAAAACGATCATCTTCATGTGGTCGGTATGGCATCAACGCTAAATTCTTGCAAAACACTTATGAGTACAGCTCTATCATTCTGAATTACATTTTCACCAAATCGCTCAACGATGGATGCTTGCCCAAGGATTGGAAAGTAGCCAAGGTCATGATGATGACATGTGGTGTTTAATGGCGCAAGGGCCAGGTTTGGCCAAAGAGCGCCATGACAAGTGGTGATGTTGACGATGTATTATGGAGATGGGACTTGGCTGTAAACTGGCCTAAAAATTGTCGCTGTAAAGTGCGTAAAATCTACGTGCTATAATATTATGGCAGTGACTCATGACGAATACTTTGAACATTAAAATCCATCGTAAATGAATGATGCAGAATAAAAGATATAAGAGATAGTAAAATTACCTGGAGCACTGCTGCCTCACCGGAGCCCTTGGAACACAAGGGCCTAGAGGGGCATGCTATACGAAAGAGCTATCACAGCGGCATCCTCTGAAGAGAGGACCCGCTATGAACATGTGGGGCTAATAACAAGTAATACAACATCTTTCAGGAAGCCCAGGACTGCGCTGGAGTCAAACAGCGGTTCTGGGCCTAGTAACATTACTGGATGAAGGGGGATGTGCTGGCGGTATGCTAAGGCAAAATGTTTCTTTCTCTCAGATTCGGCTTTCCGACACTCCAGAAGGACGTGGAGGACGGTCAGCCTCTCCCCGCATCTACCACAGGTTGGAGGCTCGTTTCCGGTGAGTAAAAAGTTATGTGTGCCAAATGTGTGTCCTATTCTTAGACGACAGAATAGGACATCTGTCCGGCGTGATTTTGTTACGGAGGGCCAAGAACCTAATTGTGGCTTTATCATGTGCAGTTTGTTGTTTACTTCTGCGTCCCACTTACGTTGCCAGCGGTTTCGCAGTTTCCTTCTTAAAAAAGGCTTCAGGTCTGTGACAGGGACCGAAGCGGTAGGATTAACTGTATGCAATGAAATTGATGTGGCCATCTCGTCTGCTAGAACGTTACGCTCAATACCCCTATGTCCAGGCACCCAGCATACAATGACATGCTGGTTAGACATATACGCTCTACAGAGAATGGAATAGAGCTCAGTAATTACGGGGTTTCTTTGTTTACAGTGTGACTTCAAGGCTTTCACGACGCTTAGGGAGTCTGTAAATAAAATTGTTTTTTTGAATATTTGATTTTCTAATATGTTTCAAAGCCGACAATAGTGCATGGGCCTCAGCCGTAAATATACTTGTTTCAGGGTGCAGTACACCGGATTCCGAGAAGGATGGACCAATGGCTGCGTAGGACCCCCCGGCATGCGACTTAGAAGCATCTGTGTAAAACTCTGTGCACGAGTACTTGTACTGGAGCTCCAAGAAATGCATAGCCAAGGTCATGCCTTTCTACAAGTCTGGTGACGCACACAACCCAAGCAATTATCGTGCGATATCACTAACATCTGTTCCCTGCAAAATATTAGAACATGTCATATTTACTCACTTAGTTAACTTCTTGGAGTCGAATAACTTTTTTTCATCCATCCCTGCATGGTTTTCGTAAACATTTTTCTTGTGAAACACAGCTACTAACATTTACTAATGACCTTCACGCGTTCCTTGACGTCGGCCTCATCACTGATTGCATATACTTGGATTTTGCGAAAGCCTTTGATAGTGTAAACCATGAGCTCCTTATACTAAAACTAACCAGCCTAAACATTGACCCTTTAGTACTGCACTGGATACGCGACTTTCTTTCTAACCAGACTCAATTCGTCACGGTGAATGGAACCGATTCCATGGAGGCACCTGTTTCCTCCGGAGTGCCACAGGGTTCAGTTTTAGGCCCATTACTATTTTTGATTTATATTAATGATTTGCCTACTAGCATCGCTTCTTCTGTCTGTCTTTTTGCTGATGATTGTGTTATCTACCGCAACATTTCTAATTACACTGACACAATAATCCTTCAAAGTGACCTAAATAATATTTCTGCTTGGTGTCAAACGTGGAAAATGAAGCTTAACATTCTTAAATGTAAATCAATGAGAGTATCGCGTAATAACATGCCTTGCCCAAACTACCTTCTTCACAGCACGGCGTTAGAATCCGTAACTACCTATAAATACCTCGGTGTACATATTACTAATGACCTTTCATGGAAGTACCACATCGAGCACGTAACATCAAAGGCCAATCGCATGCTTGGTTACCTGAAAAGAAACTTCTCTCTCGCACCTTCATCACTCAAGCGACAGTTATATATCACTTATGTCCGATCTAATCTCGAATATGCATCGTCAATCTGGGACCCTGGCCTTGCAACTCTTACAAATAACTTGGAGGCAATGCAGAATCGCTCAGCACGTTTTATCCTACGTAACTATCATCGAACTTCCAGCGTAACTAACATGAAATCGATACTTAATCTGCCCCCGCTTGCACATAGACGGAAACTATCTCGACTTGCATTGTTTCATAAGATCTATCATCATAATCATGTTCTTAGGACCCGTCTGATTAAACCGCCTAATTTTGTTTCATCTCGACTTGATCACAGCCATAAAGTCCATGTCCCTCACCAAAACACTGCAACATACTCGCACTCTTTTCTGCCCAAAAGCAGCCTCGACTGGAACAATCTTCCCGCCTCATTAGTTAACATTACCAACTGGTTAGTTAGTTAGTTTGGGTTTAGTGGCACAAAGGCAACTAAGGCCATGCTGCGCCAGTCACAAGACAAAATAAAACGGAACGTTAGGGCAGGGAAACCTGCATTACATTATAGTTGGTGTAAATAACCAGTTTTTTCTAAAAAGTCGAAGAGGTTAGGAAATGGCACTAGGGGGTCATCTGCTAGTAATAGGGTAGGGTGTAATGGAATGTGCAATTTATACAGGCTGTGTAAAAACCTCCGTCTCAGTGTATTGATGTGTGGACATGTTATTAAGATGTGCATGACTGTAAGAGCTTCATTACATTTTTCGGAAGTTGGCGGGTTTTCTTTTCGGAGAAGGAAATTGTGCGTCAGATGTGTGTGTCCAATTCGAAGTCGACACAAGATCACCTCGTAGAATCGTTGCTGGTGACTGCATGATTTCCACTTGCCAATTACAGGTTTAATTAGATGAAGCTTGTTGCTTAAACAAGTGTCCCAATCGCGTTGCCATTTTGACGTCAAGGCCTTCCGAATCGCATTTACACTGTCTTTATATGGAAGTGCTGTATTTTGAATGTTTTTGCACGCTGCCATTGATGCGCATCTATCCGCCGCTTCGTTACCCAATATTCCAACATGGCTTGGTACCCAGCAAAACTTTATTGATCTGCCATATTTGTTTGATGTTAATGCATTCAAAATATCGCCTAACAAGGGTTCATTTTGGGATTTCATGTGTAGAGCATTCAGTACGCTTAATGAATCTGTGTATATGACAGTGTTTTCAAGTTTGTCAGCAATGATCTTTTGAACTACCGTCCATATCGCGTACACTTCGGCTGTGTAGACAGAGGCATGCTGAGGTAATCGAATACATATTTCCCAATTTTCTGTTATGGCCCCTACACCCATGTGTTTTTCCGTTTTAGAGCCATCAGTATAAAATTCTATGTAGTTTATATAGTTGTCTTGAAGGGAGCGGAATTCTTGTATAATGTGATGATGTGGTGTGTCTCTTTTCTTTAGATGTGTTAGTGTCCAATCACATAACGCTGTGAAATCACACCACGGGGGTAAACGTTCTGGCTTTCTGGCAACCTGGAGGACTTCCCGAGGGATGTCATAATCCCGACAGTATTCCTCGTATCGCAAGATAAGCGGCCTGATCAAGTTTGGTTTATTTGTGTAATGTAAGCGTGAGCTGCACTTTGTGACGATGTTGTAGCATATGTGTTGTGGTGAGGATCGGATTCTCAGTATGTAGGAAAAAGTTATTAGCGCTCTGCGATGCTGTAAAGGAGGTTCATTACATTCAACATGTAAGCTCTGTATAGGTGATGTTCTGTAAGCACCGCATGCTAGTCGTAGTCCTAGGTTATGGACTGGATCAAGTCGTCGGACGTAAGATAGTCTGGCTGAACCATATGTAATGCTACCATAGTCTAATATGCTACGCACCAAAGTGCGGTAGATGTGTAGCAGGCATTTACGGTCAGAGCCCCACCGTTTCCGGGAGAGGATTTTTAGAATGTTAAGTGCATTGTTCGCTTTGATTTTAATACTATTGATGTGTGCGAGAAAGTTCAACTTTTTATCAAACAGAACACCCAGAAACTTGTGTTCTTGTTTCACGGGTAGTGTGGCATCTTGTAGTTTAAGGATGGGATCTGGTTGTAGGCCTCTTTTTTGTGTAAAGACAACGCTAATCGTTTTTTCACTTGAGAAGCGAAAGCGGTTTTTAGATGCCCACTACGTTAGTTTGTTTAGTGTAATTTGAATTTGTCGTTCGCAGGTTGCCATGTTCGATGCACGACATGCAATTTGAAGATCATCCACATATAGAGAATGCATTATAGAAGATGGAATTACATTATTAAGCGAATTCATTTTCACCACAAACAATGTTGTGCTCAATACGCATCCCTGAGGTACTCCGTTTTCCTGAATAAATACGCTGGACAGCACCGTTCCTAAACGCACCTGGAATGTTCGATTGGACATGAAATCAGCTAGACATTTAAGCATTCTGCCGCGGATCCCTAAATCCGCTAGATCCCTTAAAATACCGAACCTCCATGTTGTGTCGTACGCTTTTTCAAGATCAAAGAAAACTGTGATACAATATTGCTTTTGTAGAAAGGCCGCACGTATCTCGTGTTCTAACCGAACTAGATGATCTGTTGTGGAGCAGCCTTTCTTGTACCCACACTGATGATTATCGAGCAGGTTCTCAGTTTCGAGGACGTATGCCAATCTGATATTTATAATGGATTCATAGGACTTGGCGAGACAGCTTGTGAGTGCTATAGGTCGGTAGCTGGTAGCTGCTGTAGGATGCTTTCCAGCTTTCAAGAAAGGGATTATAATGGCTTTTTTCCACGCATTCGGCATTTTTCCTGTTTCCCAGATTATGTTAAAGAAGCGGAGCAATGTCTTAACTGCTTTTGAGGAAAGGTGTGCGAACATTGTGTAATGTATTCTGTCCGGAGCTGGCGCTGTTTTTTTGCCACTAGTGAGTACTCTGTTAATTTCGGAAAGTGTTAGGGGGGCATTATATGGTTTCTCGGAACTACCTGCTGTCGGAAGCTTTTGTTTTTCTGCTGATTGTTTATACTTTTGAAATTCAGTGGAGTAGTTTAGTGAGCTTGATATGTTATGGAAATGCTGCCCTAATAAATCTGCTTGTTCTTTTAAATTCGTTTGTGTACCAGGAGGTGAGAGTATGGGGATCGTATAGGGAGCGTACTCGCTTCTAAACTTTCGAAGCTGATCCCACATTCTTTTGGATGTTATTGAGCTATTGATGGAGGATACATATGTTTGCCAAGACTGTCTTTCGGCTTGCCTACGCGTGTACCTGGCTTTCGCCTTAGCTTTTTTGAAATACAGGAGGTTATCATGTGTTGGATATCGCCGAAAGATACCCCATGCATTGTTTTGTGCTTTTTTAGTTTGAGTGCATTCATTCGTCCACCAGGGTTTTAGTTTTTTCCTTAAGAAGCCGGAGGATTGCGTGATCGTCTGTTCTGCTGCAGCAAGTATGGAGGCAATAATCTTTTCACTCATTTCGTCTATTGTTTGATGATCTGATTTGTGATCAAGACTGGCCTTCTCGCTGAAGAGAGGCCAGTCTGCTAGATGGAGTTTCCAACGGGGTGGTCTTAACGGTACTGTAGGGAAAGAAGATGTGTTTTTAATAGTGCCGGGCATATGATCACTACCATAAGGATTGTTAATAACACTCCATTTAAAATCGATCAACAGAGATGGAGTGCACAGCGCCAGATCAAGACAGCTCATAGCTCCTGTGCTTGGGGAGCAGTAGGTTGGCGCACCAGTGTTTAAAAGGCATATTTCGTTAGTCGGGATAAAATCTTCAAGTGTTTGTCCCCTGGTGTCAGTTGTTTTGCTACCCCATAATATGTTATGAGCGTTAAAATCACCTGCTATTAAAAAAGGTTTGGGTAGCTGGTTTAAAACTAACTCCAGATCTCCTACAGTAAAATGGGAATGTGGTGGAATGTACATTGAACAAATGGTAATGGTTTTATGTGCTAAAACCGTGACAGCAATGGCTTCCAAGTGAGTATTAATGGTAACTTCTCTAGCTGCAATGCCGTTCCGTAGAACTATAGCTACGCCACCCGAAAGCCGGTTCGCTTGAGTACGATCGCGCCGTACAACAGTGAATCCTTTTAAAATGTTTTTGTGCTTTTCGCCTAAGTTTGTTTCTTGTAAGCACAAGGCCACAGGAGAGAAGTTACTTAACAAGTCTTTGATGTCACCTAAGTTGTGTAAAAGGCTTCTACAATTCCAATGGATAATAAAAGCCATATTGAAATTGAAAGGTCAGAAATGGCACTACGGAAAAGTAAGAGGTGGGATTATAGGTGACATGGATTAAGAAGGCTGATACAAATGAGCGATAACCTTTAGGTTATCGCTTTCTTATTTTGAACGGTTACTGGGATTTTGTCCCTCTTATCGCGCTCGAGAGAGCGCTTGTCCTTCGGTGTCAAAGACACCGGAGTTTTAGTGTCGACCTCCATCGCTCTCTCTGAGGCGCTGGAGGGCCGAGAGTTTGGTGCCGAGACACGTGCCTCGGGCCTTGGAGTTCGCTTGATCTTAGGGCCCTGCGGAGCGGGTGTTTGCAGGGCCTTGGAAGAGGATGGAGCAGCGTCGGCTGCTTCCATCACGGGGGCGGGAGGAGTCACTGCAGCACCGCTGCGCGTGGGCTCGGAGGACTCCGGAGGCCTCTGTGACGCTGCCCCCGACTGCGTCACATAGGCGTAACTTCTTCGCGGAAGGTATGATAGCCGCTTTCTGGCTTCAAAGAACGAAATTTTTTCTTTTACAGTTAGAGCAATGACTTCTTTTTCTTTTTTCCAGCAAGGGCAGGACCGTGAATAAGCTGGGTGATCTCCCTTGCAGTTAACACAATGTGGGGAAGAGGTGCAATTCTCAAATTGGTGTTCGTTGGAGCTACATTTAGCACAAGTTGTTTGTCCTCGGCATGCATGTGAAGCATGTCCGAACCTTTGGCACTTAAAACATCGTCTAGGGTTCGGGATATATGCTCTGACATTGACTTTAACATAACCTGCATCGAGTGAAGTAGGCATTTCGCTTGTTCCAAAGGTGAGTATAACATGTTTGGTGGGGATTTCTTGGTTGTTTCTGCGGATTACTATTCTTTGTACTTTTGTCACATTTTGTTCTTGGAAACCCTCAAGGAGTTCCTCATCGCTCAATCCAATAAAGTCTTCTTCAGAAATCACTCCCCGGCTTGTGTTCAGTGTTCTATGTGGTGAAATCGTCACTGTGGCGTCGCCAATACTGGTAAGGTCAGTGAGCTTCTCTGCTTGGTCTTTATCATTCAGTTCTAGGAGGAGGTCCCCGCTAGACATTTTGGAGGCTTTGTACGTGGGTCCGATTTTTTCTTTCAGGCATTTGGCTACAAGGAATGGTGAGAGTTTTCTTACTGGCATGTTGCTTTCGCTGTGTACTACATAGAACTTGGGGAAGGATGGAGCGTTGCTCCGAAAGGAGAAATGGAATGGTACTTCGGTGCGGCATCTTTTCAGACGCCGATCATAGACGACAGAGGTTTGTGCTGCCATAGAAAATGAGTATTTTCGGCAACAGCGCCGACCGCCCACCACGGAGCCCAACGAGGGGACGCGGCAGATCTTGTGTACAAGCCTGCACGACGCCAGCCGTACGCCGTCGCTATAACCAAATATGGTGTACCCAAGGTAGGATAGCCACACAAGGTTAACCCTTGCCGCCGTGGAGAAAGGAAGTAAATGAAAGAAAGAAGAAGACAGGAAAGGTCAAAAAGTGAGAGATAAAGACGAAGTTTTGAGGTGAGAGAGACAGGAAAGGGCGACTGCAGATTTCCCCCGGGTGGGTCAGTCCGGGGGTGCCGTCTACGTGAAGCAGAGGCCAAAGAGGTGTGTTGCCTCCGCCGGGGGGCCTTAAAGGTCCAAACACCCGGCATCGGCTCAACCCCCAGGATCCCCCTTTCCCCGGACACGGCTAAGCCGCGCACGGCTACACGCGGGAGGGTCCAACCCTCGTGTGCTCGGGTACGTGGTGTCGCAACACACCAAACGCCTGCTTGCGCAGACGCCCCTGCGGGGTAACATTACCAGCTGTGGCCCTTTTCGTGAAGCTCTTTCCAGCGGAATTTAACGCATTCCAAAATTTTTTTTACTTCTCTGTGTTGGTTGGAAACCTCATCTTTTAGTGTCTCAATCGGTTGCAATGGTATGTTCTTGCCGTAATCATTGTACAAGCCTTGCATGATAGTGTGAATTTTCGTTATAAGAACTTACATTCGTTCCCATTTCTTGAAATTCTTTAATTGTGTATGTGCAAATAACTGTATTTATGTTGAATGATTGACCCCCTCCCCTCTCTAATGCTTGTATGCCTTGAGGGTACAATAAATAAATAAATAAATAAATAAATAAAAGGTACGAGCGCGTTGTAACGTGCGACATCGGCAATGCTAGCAGCCAGGAGCTGTCAGCGTGCGCGCATTGTTCCATGCGCAGCGTGTGTAGCGCCCCACGCAGCCGGAAATGCTGTGCGCGCGCATCGGCGCAAAACGCCTTTGAAGCTTTAGCTTGGGCACCAACTCCGACGCGGCCTTCTCGAATACATGTAAAATGCAAAAGCGTTTTTCTGAGATGACCGCTGGACCTATTTCAATGAAATTTGTTGCATTTCAGACAGAAGATTAAATTCTAGTCGCTGTTTGGGGCGGAATTTCGACTTAGGGACTGAAATTCGTTAAAAGAATTTTCAAAAATCCCGGAAATATAGC
Organism: Dermacentor variabilis; assembly: GCF_050947875.1. Taxonomy (NCBI): domain Eukaryota; kingdom Metazoa; phylum Arthropoda; class Arachnida; order Ixodida; family Ixodidae; genus Dermacentor; species Dermacentor variabilis. The sequence goes on from NW_027460335.1 coordinate 200,979, forward strand.
AGCACGAAGTTTACAAATTAATAGCTCTGCATCAAGAACAGATATCACGGTTCTGTAAACGGCACCCATAAGATCATTCAAAGTGGACAAATTCAATATCTCCATTCGTATCTCACATGAATTCGTTACGTTGTGTACAAGGGTTCTGCAATATCTGTATTTCCATATTACTGAATTTTTGAGATGCACATATAACATATCAATTTTCTCCGCTTTAGAGGTACTATTAGGTGCAATTCACAGAATTGTGATATCATTTTTTTGCTGAGTTGCAAACATCACAGTTTCGTTTTCTGAAAATTTTTGATCTTTGGCAATTTTTAATGAGAAACTGACGACATAAATCAGAAATTCGAAACCAGCAGTCACTAGATTTCAAGTTTTTCTTTTAAATGCAACAAACTTCGCCACATTTGGTGCAGTGGTTGCCTAGAAAAACGAATTCTCCTTTTACATGTAAAACGTGAACAAGGTGAATGCAGGAGCCAACGTTTCGACAAGTGGACTTGTCTTCTTCGTCGAAACTTGTCGAAACGTTGGCTCCTCAATTCACCTTGTCCACGTGTTGCTCCATTGTCTTGAATTTCCATCTTCCGCATTCCCCGTCTTTTCCCTTTTACATGTAGTTAGATAGGAGCACCCGAGCTAAAGCATGCTCTTAAAACGTGATTAGTTACGCTATAGTAAGCGCGCACAATCTTCCGCATAAGGAAGCTTCTTTCAACCACTGTGTCCCCGGAGCAGTCCAAGGGGTATCCCACATTGATTGATTGATGTTTGAGGCTTAATGGCGCAAGGGCCAGGTATGGCCAAAGAGCGCCATGCTAGTGGTAATGAATATGTCGTGGTTTGATGGGTTTTGTGAATTTAATGTGACGTGGCTGTAAAGGGGCCTAAATGTGTAAATTGCATAAAAACTACACAAAATAAAATAATGGCAATGATCAATGACGTGTACTATGATCACTAAAATGCATTAAGAAAGAATAATGCATTATATAAAATATGCGAGATGCTGAAATTGTCTAAGAGCACGACTGCCTCGCCAGAGCCCTTGAAACGCAAGGGCCGAGAGGCATGCGCTATACGAAACAGCTATCACAGCAGCATCCTCTGGAGAGAGGAGACGCTACGAACGCATAGGGCTAATTACATGTAACGCATCTTTCAGGAAGTCTAGGACTGCGTTAGTGTTAAAAAGCGGTTCTGGACCAGGAAACATTGCCGGATGAAGAGGAATGTGCTGCCGGTATGCTAAAGGAAAGTGCCTCTTTCTGTCAGATTCGCCTTCCCGACACTCCAGGAGGACGTGGAGTACGGTCAACCTCTCCCCGCATCTACCACAAATTGGTGGCTCTCTTCCAGTAAGTAGAAAATTATGTGTGCCAAATGTGTGTCCTATTCTGAGACGACAGAATAGGATATCTGTTCGGCGCGATTGTGTTGTAGAGGGCCAGAGTCCTAACTGTGGCTTTACTAGGTGGAGCTTATTATCCGTTTCCGCGTTCCACATGCGTTGCCAGCGGGCCCGCAGCCTCCTTCGCAAGAGAGGCCTCCGATCTGTGACAGGCACCTCAGCGGTAGGGTTAACGGCTTGCGATGCTATAGACGTGGCCATCTCGTCCGCCAGAACGTTGCCCTCGATGCTCCTATGGCCAGGCACCCAGCATATAATGATATGCTGGTTAGATATGTACGCTTTACACAAGACGGTGTACAGTTCGTTAAGTACTGGATTTTTGTGTCTATACAGTGACATCAAGGCCTTCACGACGCTTATGCAGTCTGTATATATCGCTTACAGAAGACATTACAGAAGACAGAAGACATATATGATTTACAGAAGACAATACTGCGTAGGCCTCGGCCGTGAAGATACTTGTTTCCGGATGTAGTACACCAGATTCTGAGAAGGATGGGCCGAAGGCAGGATAAGACACCCCGGCATTTGACTTCGATGCGTCTGTGTAGAACTCTGCGCAGGAGTGCTTGTGCTGCAGTTCTAGAAAATGCGTTCGGATTTCTATCTCTGGTGCGTGTTTTGTTACTTCTAAAAAGGATATGTCACATTCTATCAGCTACCACTCCCAAGGTGGTGACAGCTTGGTTGGATGCATTAGGCGAAGCTTGAGGTGTGGGACACGCATTTCATCACTAAGCTCCCTCACACAAGCGAGAAAGGCTCTCTTACAGAGGGACGGTTATGGAAAAGTGTTGTATATGTCATATCGTTAACAGTGTTAAAACATGGATGTTGATTGGTTTGTATATTCAGGAAATATGTAAGGCTGATGTAAGTTCTCTGTAGATGGAGGGACCATTCATTTGATTCCGCGTATAAGCTTTCTATCGGGCTTGTTCTGAAAGCGACAGTGGCTAAGCGGATACCTAGATGGTGGACAGGATCTAGGATCTTTAGTGCGCTCGGAGCGGCAGAGTTATACAAGACCGCACCATAGTCCAATCGTGATCGAATTAGGCTCTTATAAACATTCATCAGACACTTGCTGTCGCTACCCCATGTTGAGTGGGATAGAACTTTAAGCAAGTTCATTGTCCTTAGACATTTTTCTTTAAGATATTTAATGTGCTGTATAAAAGTGAGCTTGGAGTCAAGTATAATACATAAAAATTTGTGTTCTTTGTTGATAGGTATTTGATGTCCACACAGTTGAACACAGGGATCTGGAACCAGGCCTTTCTAGTAAAAAGAACACAAGAGCTTTTGTTGGGGCTGATTTTAAATCCGTTTTCATCTGCCCACTTGGAAACCTTGTTCAAGCCATGCTGTACCTGTCTCTCGCACACTGCGAGGTCGCAGGATTTGAAGCCTATTTTTATATCGTCTACGTATACGGAATAAAAAATGGCCGGTAGCAGTAAAGAACGTAGTGTGTTCATTTTAACGATAAAGAGAGTGCAGCTGAGCACGCCTCCCCGGGGTACAGCAGTTTCCTGCGTAAAAGGACGTGATCGTGCATTACCGGCTTTTGCTTGGAAGGTAGGATTTGACAAATAGCTTTCAATTGTGTTCGGCATATTTCCACGGATGCCAATTTCCGAAAGGTCTCGCAAGATCCCGTAACACCACGCCGTGTCATATGCCTTCTCCATATCGAGGAATATCGATATGAAAAACTGTTTATGTATAAATGCATCGCGGATATTTTCTTCAATGCGCGCAAGATGATCGGTTGTTGACCGCCCTTCTGGGAAGGCACACTGACAAGGATCGATCATATTATTGAGCTGAAGGAAATGTATACGTCTGCGATTTATCATTTATTCAAAAAGCTTACACAGACAATTTGTTAGAGCTATCGAACGATAACTTGCCGCCAAGGAGGGGTCCTTTCCCTGCTTCAGGACAGGAACCACAATCGCCTCTTTCCCTGTAGATGGGAGGTATACCGCAGTCCACAGAGTGTTGAAAAGTGTAAGCAGTGTAATTTGTGTGTCAATATGTAAGTTTGCGATCATGTAATACATGACTGTCAGGTCCCGGGGCAGTTCTTTTGCATGTGTTCAAGGCAGCTCTCAACTCGACAGTACTGAAAGGCCGCTTATTGGCTTCATTCTGTCTGGATTTTCTAATTATTGGCTTATATCTTTCTGTTTATATTTGAGAAAGGACTCAGAATAATGGGTGGAGCTCGACACGCTCTCAAAGTGCTCCCCAAGTGAGTCTGCCTGATCTTGCAGGGTATCGCCTTGTGTGTTTACCAGAGGGAGTTATTGTGCTTGTCGCCATATTATCCTGATAACCCTGTTCCAGACTTTGGCTTCATCTGTGTACGAGTTGATGCCCGACAAATCTTCTGCCAGCTTTCTCTTCTGGCCTGTCGGCGGGTTCGATTGCCTTGGGACTTTACTTTCTTAAAGTTAACAAGATTCTCCGCAGTGGGAGAGGCGCGTAGCAACCCCAACGCTTTGTTCTGTTTTTTACGTGCGATCCTACAATCGTCGTTCCACAACGGGACACGCCGTTTGCACGACAGGGCACTTACTTGTGGTGTGTATTTAGATGCGGCATCTATTATAAACGCTGTAAAATACTCCACAGCAGCATCGATTCCTAGCGAGGACATGTCATCCCATGAGATAGTAGAAAGAGTTGCGAATTTCTCCCAGTCTGCTGTGTCAATCTTCCACATAGGAGCCTGTGGTGAATTTTCGTTTTCTTTAGGTGTTCTTAATAGTATGGGGAAGTGGTTGCTTCCGTAAGGATTGTTCGTAGCTTCTCATTCGAGTTCAGGCAGTATGGACGGGGAAACTATGTTCAGATCAATTGAAGAAAAGGTATTGTTTGCAAGACAGTAATATGTGGGCTTCTTATTCAGAAGGCAGGCACCAGAAGAAAACAGGAATTGCTCAACGAGACGACCTTGCGCATCGATACGAGTCTCCCCACGAGCTGCTGTGTGCATTGAAATCACCCATAACAACATAAGGTTCTGGTAATTGATCTCTAAAGGATTGGAATCCATGTTTCGTTAATTTGTAATGTGGGGGTATGTAAAGAGAGCTAATAGTGATGAGTTTCTTTAGGAGAACAGCTCGAACCGCCACTGCTTCAAGAGGCGTTTGTAGCTGTATATGTTGACACACAATGCTTTTATGGATGACAATGGCAACACCACCCTATGATGCGACACATTCATCGCAAACTTTACGAAAAGTTATATACTGTCGGAGAAAGTTTGCGTGTTTTGATTTTAGGTGTGTTTCCTCTAAACATAGCACTTTTGGATTGTATTGGTGGATGAGTTCTTGTACATCATCAAGGTTTCTCAGAAGACCTCTGACATTCCATTTTATGCTTTGTGTATCCATATTTAAAGTAAATTGGTGCTGTGTATACGGAAACAGAAATGACGAATTAGATTACAGAGGTCTTGTGAGGCCCTGTAACCGGGGTTTTGCGTTTTTTTTTTGAGCGTTCGAGGGAGCCTCGCCGCTCCTTAGGCGCCTGGTGCGCGGGGGTAGGTGTTGTGGCCATTGCCTCTTGTGAGGCGCCGGACACGCGCTCTTGAGAGCGAGTTTTCGAGAGTTTCACCTCGGAAGGCGAGACCCTGCGCCCACCAACCCGGAGGTGGATGGGGCTCCCAGAGGGATTTGGCGGCGCCGGCTGTTTCCAGCGCTGGAAGGGGCCGGGGAGGTTGAGGCAGCCTCGGTTGCGCCTACCTTTGTGGCCGCTATCGGTCCTGCGGGATCGCTGCGTGTAGCGCAGGTTGCCGCAGATAACTCTTGTGGGCCGGCAACCCAAGGATAGCCTGGCCGGTTTGCTGGTTGGATGGAGTAGGCTTACCTACTTCCACCCTGGAAGCAGGAGCCAAAGGTACCTGCTCGCTGCACGCGGGCTTGGCACTTGGCAATGGCCGCTGCGACGTTGCCCCCCGACGCGCCGAAATCAGCATAAGGTGTGCTGTGGAAAGGTGAGCACCTCTTACGGGCTTCCTCAAACGAAATATTTTCTTTGACTTTGAGGGTAATTATTTCTTTTTCTTTCTTCCAGTTCGGACAGGAGCGTGCGTAGGCTGGATGGTCACCACTGCAGTTCACACATTGAGGTGTGCCACTGCAGTTGTCTGAGGGGTGGCCCTGGACTCTACACTTTGCACAAGTTATTTGACCACGGCAGCTCTGCGAGCCATGGCCGAACCTCTGACATTTGAAACACCATCTAGGGTTGGGGATATATGGTCGAACATTTAACCTTATGTATCCTGTTTCTATGGTTTCTGGCAGTACGCTGGATCAAAATGTTAGGAGAAGTTGCTTAGTGGGGATTTCCTTGTTGTCTCGTCTAAGTATAATACGTTTTACGTCAGTGACATTTTGTTCTTTCCACCCTTCCAGGAGTTCAACTTCTGTCAAGTCTAGGAGGTCTGCCTCTGACACGACTCCCCGTGAGCTATTCATTGTTCGGTGTTGTGTAACAGAAATAGGTATGTTACCAAATGTCACAAGACTGCCAAGCTTCTCGTACTGATGTTTCTGAGGGATCTCAACGAGAAGGTCCCCGCTAGCCACTTTTGTTACCTTATAACCTGACCCTAAGGCTTCGGTCAAAGATTTTGCTACTGTGAATGGCGAAATGAATCTGGCTTGGTTTTCAGGATTTTCAATATGCACAACATGGTATTTCGGGTAGTTCTCTTTTGTGCGGGTCAAACATGTGCTGAAGTCTTCGGTGCGTCCCCTCCTCTGAGGGTGACGATCAAGTAGGCGGGAAAATGCGGGTGTTCCCATGGTATTTCGGTTCGTTTTCGGCAGCAATGGCGGCCCCCCACCACGGAGCCGAACATGGGGACGCTGCAGGCCTTAACGCGTAAGGCTGCAGGCGCCAACCGTACATTGCCACTATAACCTAATATATTATACCCATGGGAGGGCACATACACAAGGTTAACCCCTGCTGCCAGGTAGGTCGGAAGTAATAAAGAAATGCGAAGGAGACAGGAAAGGTGGAAAGTAAGGAAAAGACGAAGGTTGCAGGGAGACATAGAAGGAAAAGGCAACTACCGATTTCCCCCAGGTGGGTCAGTTCCCCCAGGTGGGTCTGGTGGCCCAGCAGAGGCCAAATAGGTGCGTTGCCTCCGCCGGGGGGCCTTAAAGGTCCTAACACCCGGCATCGGCTCAACCCCCAGGATCCCCCTTTCCCCAGACACGGCTAAGCCGCGCACGGCTACACGCGGGAGCGTGAGACCCTCATGTGCTCGGGTACGTGGTGTCGCAACACACCAAACGCCTGCTGACGCAGACGCCCCTGCGGGGGGCGTCTGCTGGGGCGTCAGCGTCCCGTAGCCATGCCGCATCCTTATTGCTGCCATAGCGTGTTCTTCAATTTCAGACCATGCAGTGCGTGTAAAAAATCGCATGTGGTTGATATATAGCATAATGCTGGTCAATGAACTAGATAGGTCAGAGGCGGACATTACTTGCACGAGAAATCAAAATACGTAACGTACTAATAAATAAAACACTAATCAAAATTTTAATTAATTACCTCACAGTGCATACTGCAACTTATGAACTGTGGCTGGCGTTAGAAAGATTTTTCCAGATCACACATATTTCTAGATATTCATTCCCAAAGTGTGCACCAGGAATACATGGGCATATCACTTCCTTTTTGCTCGAAGGCATGAAAGGCATTGAGTTAAAAGCGTAAATGAAACATTTGTGTGTTTTCCACAAAGTTTCACAGTGCATATCTCGAAACCTGCATTATCTTTATAGGTTGTTCAATGTTGCAAACTCACCGGCTACAATTCGTAAGTAGCTGTATGTGCCATACTGCATTAAGTAGCGAATTTTGGTTAATAAGTCGCTTAAGTATTTCAATTTGTCATGTAGGTAATGCCCTCTGCTTCCAGTAATGCATCTCGACTATTGCAATAATGCTATCTACCGCAGGTATTTTTTTAAAAACCGTGTGTAATCAAACACGTAAAAAAACATTGGTTTTGATCGCAGTCATGTGCAATGTTGATGATGATGATGTATGGGGTTTTATGACGCAAGGGCCAGGAATGGCCAAAGAGCGCCATGTCTGTGGTAGTGGGTGTGCAGTGTAACTATGATTGCTATGAAATTGGTGTGACGTGGCTGTAAAGGGGCCTTAAAATATACGCTCTACAGTGCGTAAAATCTGTGTAATAAAATTATGGCGATGACATATGACCTGTGCTATGAACATTTCGATGAACTTAAAAAGAATGATACAATAGGTAAAATATATCAGATTATAATAAATGCTAGAGCACTACTGCCTCCTTAGAACCCTTGAAAAACAAGGGTCTGGAGGCATGTGCTATACCGTACAACTATCCCAGCGGCATCCTCTAAAGAGAGGAAGCGCTAGGAATGCATGGGGCTAATAACATGTAGGACCACATCTCTCAGAAAACCTAGGACTGTGTCTGTGTTAAAAAGCGGTTCTGGGCCGAGGAACATTACTGGATGAAGAGGGATGTGCTGTCTGTAAGCTAAGGAAAAATGTTTCATTCTTTCAGATTCGGCTTCCCGACACTCCAGAAGGACGTGGAGCACAGTCAGCCTCTCCCCGCATCTACCACAGGTGGGAGGTTCACTTCCAGTAAGCAGATAATTATGGGTGCCAAACGTGTGTCCTATTCTGAGACGACAGAATAGGACATCTGTTCGGCGCGATTTTGTAGTAGAGGGCCAGAATCCTAACTGTGGTTTTATCAGGTGGAGCTTATTATTCGTTTCCGCGTCCCACATGCGTTGCCAGTGGTCCCGCAATCTCCTTCGCAAGAAAGGCCTCAGATCTGTGACAGGCACCGCAGCGGTAGGCTTAACAGTTTGTGATGCGATTGACGTGGCCATCTCGTCCGCCAGAACGTTACCCTCAATGCTCCTGTGGCCAGGTACCCAGCATATAATGATACGCTGATTAGATATGTACGCTTTACACAAGACGGTGTAGAGTTCACTAAGTACAGGATGTTTGTGTGTATAGACTGACATCAAGGCCTTCACGACGCTTGGGTAGTCTGTATAGATCGCTGCTTTTGGAAATTTTGATTTTCTTATATGCTTCACAGCAGAGAGTAATGCGTAGGCCTCAGCCGTAAATATGCTTGTTTCCGGATGCAGTACGTCGGATTCCGAGAAGGATGGGCCGACGGCTGCATAGGATACCCCGGCATTTGATTTCGAAGCGTCTGTGTAGAACTCTGCACAGGAATGCTTGTGCTGGAGTTCTAGGAAATGCATTCTGATTTCGGCCTCAGGAGCGTGCTTTGTAACTTTTATAAAGGATATGTCACATTGTATCACCTTCCACTCCCAAGGAGGTAAGAGCTTGATTGTGTGCATTAAGCGATGCTCGAGGAGTGGGACATGCATTTCATTGCTAAGCTCCTTCACACGCAGCGAAAGAGGCTGTCTTATGGAGGGACGGTTGCTGAAAAGTGTAGCGCACGTCATATCGGTAACGGTATCAAAACATGGGTGTTCAGGATTAGAGCGTACTTTAAGGAAATATGTAAAGCTCTTGTATGATCTCTGTAGGTGGAGAGACCATTCATTCGATTCGGCATATAAGCTTTCAATTGGGCTTGTTCTGAAAGCGCCCGTGGCTAAACGGATACCTAGATGGTGAACCGGGTCTAGCATCTTTAGCGCGCTTGGGGCGGCAGAGTTATATACCACGGCACCATAATCTAATCGTGACCGGATGAGGCTCTTATACAGATTCATTAGGCACTTCCTGTCACTACCCCACGTAGTCTGGGATAGAAGTTTCATTAGGTTCATTGTTTTCAGACATTTTTCTTTGAGTTGTTTAATGTGTGGGACGAAAGTGAGTCTATTGTCGCGTATAATACCTAGAAATTTGTACTCTTTGTTTACAGGAATCTGTTGTCCACACATTTGTAAGCAAGGATCCGGAACTAGGCCTCTCTTCCTTGTAAACAGGACACAAGAACTTTTTTGAGGATTGATTTTAAAACCATTTTTCTCTGCCCACCCTGACACCTTGTTCAAACCATGGTGTACCTGTCTCTCGCATACTGCGAGGTTAGAGGATTTGAAGCCTATTTGAATGTCGTCCACATAGACGGAATACAAAATGGCTGGTGGTAAGGACGCACGAAGCGTTGTCATTTTAACAATAAAAAGTGTGCAACTGAGCACGCCTCCCTGGGGTACACCAGTTTCTTGTGTAAAAGGACGTGACAGCACATTGCCGACTTTCACCCGTAAGGTACGACTGGACAAGTAGATTTTTATTACGTTTAGCATATTACCATGAATGCCCATTTCCGACAAATCTCTCAAGATTCCGTAGCGCCAGGTCGGATCGTACGCCTTCTCCATATCGAGCAATAACGATAAGAGGAACTGTTTGTGTACAAGCGCGTCACGAATGTGCCCTTCAATACGTACAAGATGGTCGGTTGTGGAGCGCCCTTCTCGGATGATGATGATGATGATGATGATATGTGGTGTTTTGTGGCGCAAGGGCCAGGTTTGGCCAAAGAGCGCCATGACATGTGGTAATGTTGAAGATGTATTATGGAAGATGTGACTTGGCTGTAAAGTGGCCTAAAAATATTCGCTGTAAAGTGCGTAAAATCTACGTGCTATAAAATTATGGCGATGACTTATGACGAATACTAATCCATCGTAGAAGAATGATGCAAATTATAAAATATATAAGATCGTAAAATTACTTGGAGCACTGCTGCCTCGACAGAGCCCTTGAAAGACAAGGGCGTAGAGGCATGTGCTATACTAAAGAGATATCGCAGCGGCATCCTCTGAAGAGAGGACCCGCTACGAACATGTGGGGCTAAAAACATGCAAGACAACATCTTTCAGAAAACTTAGGACGGCGTTGGTGTCAAATAAAGGTTCTGGGCCGAGTAGCATTGCGGGATGAAGGGGTATGTGATGCCGGTATGCTAAAGGAAAATGTTTCTTTCTTTCATATTCAGCTTCCCGACACTCCAGGAGGACGTGGAGGACGGTCAGCCTCTCCCCGCATCTACCGTAGGTTGGAGGATCATTTTCAGTGAGTAAATAGTTATGCGTGCCGAACGTGTGTCCTATTCTGAGACGACAGAATAGGACATCTGTTCGGCGCGATTTTGTAGTAGACGGCCAAAATCCTAACTGTGGTTTTATCACGTGGAGCTTATTATTTGTTTCCGCGTCCCATAGGCGTTGCCAGTGATTTCGTAGTTTCCTCCGCAAGAAGGGCTTCAGATCTGTGACAGGAACTGCAGCCGTGGGATTAGCAGAATGCCATGCAACTGACGTGGCCATCTGGTCCGCCAGAACATTACCTTCGATGGCCCTATGTCCTGGCACCCAGCATATAATCACATGCTGGTTAGATATATATGCGTTACATAAGATGGCATAGAGTTCAATTACAACAGGATTTTTGTGCTTACAGAACGATATCAAAGCCTTCACAACACTTAGGGAGTCCGTATATATAACTGATCTTTTGAGTTTTGATTTCCTTATATGCTTCACGGTCGATAATATTCCGTAGGCTTCAGCCGAAAAGATACTAGTTTCCGGATGCAGTACGCCGGATTCCGAGAAGGACGGACCGACGGCTGCATAGGACACCCCGTCGTGCGACTTCGATGCGTCTGTGTAGAACTCCGTGCAAGAGTGTTTGTGTTGGAGTTCCCGGAAATGCATTTGGATTTCAATGTCTGAAGCGTGCTTTGTAACTTGAACGAAAGATGTGTCGCATTGTATCAGCTGCCACTCCCAAGGAGGTAGCAGCTTGGCTGGATGCATTAGGCGAAGCTCGAGGAGTGGAACATGCATTTCTTCACTAAGCTCCCTCACACGCAGCGAGAAAGGCTGTCTTACGGAGGGACGATTGCGAAAGAGTGTAATGTATGTCATTTCGTTAACGGTATTATAACACGGATGTTGAGGATTAGAGTGGACTTTCAAAAAAGATGTTTGGCTGATGTATGTTCTCTGGATATGAAGTGACCACTCATTCAATTCTGCATATGAACTTTGTATGGGACTCGTTCTGAAAGCGCCCGTGGCTAAGCGGATTCCTAGATGGTGGACCGGATCTAGCATCTTTAGCGCGCTCGGGGTGGCAGAATGATAGATCACGGTACCATAATCTAATCGTGACCGAATCAGGCTCTTATAGAGATTCATTAGGCACGTCCTGTCGCTACCCCACGTAGTCTGCGATAGAAGTTTCAATAGGTTCATTGTTTTAAGACATTTTTCTTTAAGATGTTTTATGTGTGCGATGAAAGTGAGTCTACTGTCAAGTATAAAACCTAGAAATTTGTGTTCTTTGTTCACAGGTATCTGTTGTCCACACAGTTCTAAGCAAGGATCCGGTACCAGGCCTCTCTTTCTTGTATACAGAACACAAGAACTCTTGTGAGGATTGATTTTAAATCCATTTCTCTCTGCCCACTGTGACACCTTGTTCAAACCGTGCTGTACCTGTCTCTCGCAGACAGTCAGGTTGCAGGATTTAAAACCTATTTGTATATCGTCTACGTAGACGGAATAGAAAATAGCTGGTGGTAAAGATGCACGAAGCGTGTTCATCTTTACGACAAAGAGCATGCAGCTGAGTACGCCACCCTGCGGTACCCCAGTTTCCTGTATAAATGTACGCGACAGTGCAGGACCTATTTTCACTCGAAATGTACGGTTCTCTAGGTAGCTCTCTATAGTATTTAGCATATTGCCGCGGATACCTAGCGCGGAAAGATCGCGCAGGATTCCGTACCGCCAGGTTGTGTCGTACGCTTTTTCCATATCCAGAAATACAGATAAGAAAGATTGCTTGTGCACGAAGGCATCGGGAATGCTCGCTTCGATGCGCACAAGATGGTCGGTTGTAGATCGCCCTTCCCGAAAACCACATTGAAATGGATCAAGCATTTTACTGGACTCTAGGAGATGCACGAGACGGCGATTGATCATTTTTTCAAATACCTTACAAAGGCAACTTGTCAGGGCTATCGGGCGGTAACTTGCCACTGAGGAAGGATCTTTGCCTTGTTTCAAAACCGGGATCACAATGGCTTCTTTCCATGTAGTCGGGAAGTATCCCGCAGCCCAAATCGTGTTGAAAATTGTGACTAGTGTAACTTGGGTGTCTTTATGTAAGTTTTTGATCATTTCATACATGATTCTGTCAGAGATCCCGGTGCAGAGCTCTTGCATGCGCTCAAGGCAGCTCTCAACTCGGCAATGCTAAAAGGACAGTTGTATGGTTCATTCTGTTGATATTTTCTCATGAGTGGCTTACATTCTTCTATTTGTTTATGTTTCAGAAAGGATTGCGAGTAATGGTTGGCACTTGACACGCTCTCAAAGTGCTCCCCAAGTGAGTCCGCCTGATCTTGTAGGGTATCGCCTTGTGTGTTTACCAAAGAGAGTGCATGTGCTTGTCGCCCTCTTAACCTATTGACCCTGTTCCAGGCTTTCGCCTCATCTCTGAACGAGTTAATGCTCGATAGAAACTTCTGCCAACTTTCTCGTCTGGCCTGTCGGCGGGTTCGCCTGCCTTCCGATTTTACTTTTTTAAAGTTAACTAGATTCTCTGCAGTGGGAGAAGCGCGTAGCAACCCCCACGCCCTGTTCTGTTTTTTACGAGCGATCCTACAATCGTCGTTCCACCATGGGACACGCCGTTTGCAGGCCAAGCCTTTTACTTCTGATATGCATTTAAATGCGACATCTATTATGAATGCTGTAAAAAACTCGACTGCAGCGTCAATTCCTAACGAAGACAGGTCAGCCCATGAGATACTAGTTAGAGATCGAAATTTCTCCCAATCAGCCGTCTCAATCTTTCACCTAGGAGCGTATGGTGGATATTCGTTTTCTTTATATGATCTTAGCAGTATAGGGAAGTGGTCGCTACCGTAAGGGTTGTCGGTAACTTCCCATTCAAGTTGAGGCAGTACAGACGGGGAGACTATACTAAGATCTATTGACGAAAAGGATCGGTTTGCAAGAGAGTAATATGTGGGTTCTTTCTTATTGAGAAGGCACGCTCCAGAAGAAAAAAGGAACTGTTCAACAAGGCGACCTCGCGCATCTGTACGAGAGTCGCCCCACAGGGAGCTGTGCGCATTGAAATCGCCAAGAACAGCATAAGGATCTGGCAATTGATCGATCAAGGAGTGAAATTCATGTTTGTTCAGTTGGTAATGCGGGGGTATATAAAGGGAGCAAATGGTGATGAGTTTGTTTAGTAGGACAACTCGAACCGCCACTGCTTCAAGGGGCGTTTGTAGCTGTAAAGGTTGACACGCAATACTTCTATGAGTAAGAATCGCAACACCACCCGATGATGCGACGGCATCATCGCGATCTTTGCGAAACGTAACATACGTACGGAGAAAGTTTGTGTGTTTAGATTTTAAGTGTGTCTCCTGTAAACACAGCACTTTTGGATTATGTTTGTGGATGAGTTCTTGCAAATCATCAAGGTTTCTAAAGAGACCTCTTATGTTCCATTGAATTATTTGTGTATCCATGTTTAAGGTAAATTGGTGCTGTGTTTACGGAAAAGGAGTGGATGCCTTATATTACAGAGCCCTTTCGAGGCCCAGTAATAGGTGTTTTGTTCTTTCTGAAGCGCTCGAGCGATTCTCGACGCTCCTTAGGCGTTTGGTGCGCCTTGGGGACAGGTGTAGTGTCCATTGCCTCCTGTGAGACGCCGGACAAGCGCTCTTGCGAGCGAGAGGTTTTCCGAGAGTGTCCTGCCCCGGAAGGCAAGACCCCTGCGCCCACCAGCCCGGAGGTCGATGGGGCTCCCTGAGGGATTTGGCTGCGCTGGCCGTTGCCAGCGCTGGAAGGGGCCTCGGAGGTTGGGGCAGCCTCGGCTGCACCCACCTTCAGGGTGGATGGTCCCTTCTCCTCGGTTGACGGAGCAGCGCTAGCTGCAACCGCCGCGGGGGCAGATGGCGTAACTGCCGACTCACTGCCTTTGGGTCGGACAGCCGCCGGAGGCCGTTGTGACGCTGCCCCCTTACGCGCCACATCGGCAAAGCTGCTCTTAGACAGGTATGACACCCGCCTACGTGCCTCCTTGAAAGATATATTTTCTTTTACTTTGATTGTCACAATCTCTTTTTCTCTTTTCCAGGACGGTCAGGCGCGCGAGTATGCGGCGTGCTCGCCATCACAGTTGACACAATGTGGAGTCTTCTGGCATGTTTCGGAGGAATGTTCAGTGTCACTACACTTGATGATGATATGTGGTGTTTAATGGCGCAAGGGCCAGGTTTGGCCAAAGAGCGCCATGACAAGTGGTGATGTTGACGATGTATTATGGAGATGTGACTTGGCTGTAAACTGGCCTAAAAATTGTCGCTGTAAAGTGCGTAAAACCTACGTGCTATAAAATTATGGCAGTGACTCATGACGAATACTTTGAACATTAAAATCCATCGTAAATGAATGATGCAGAATAAAAGATATAAGAGATAGTAAAATTACCTGGAGCACTGCTGCCTCACCGGAGCCCTTGGAACACATGGGCCTAGAGGCGCGTGCTGTACGAAAGAGCTATCACAGCGGCATCCTCTGAAGAGTGGACCCGCTATGAACATGTGGGGCTAATAACATGTAATACAACATCTTTCAGGAAGCCCAGGACTGCGCTGGAGTCAAACAGCGGTTCTGGGCCTAGTAACATTACTGGATGAAGGGGGATGTGCTGGCGGTATGCTAAGGGAAAATGTTTCTTTCTCTCAGATTCGGCTTTCCGACACTCCAGAAGGACGTGGAATACGGTCAGCCTCTCCCCGCATCTACCACAGGTTGGAGGCTCGTTTCCGGTGAGTAAAACGTTATGTGTGCCAAATGTGTGTCCTATTCTTAGACGACAGAATAGGACATCTGTCCGGCGTGATTTTGTTACGGAGGGCCAAGAACCTAATTGTGGCTTTATCACGTGCAGTTTGTTGTTTACTTCTGCGTCCCACTTACGTTGCCAGTGGTTTCGCAGTTTCCTTCTTAAAAAAGGCTTCAGGTCTGTGACAGGGACCGAAGCGGTAGGATTAACTGTATGCAATGAAATTGATGTGGCCATCTGGTCTGCTAGAACGTTACCCTCAATGCCCCTATGTCCAGGCACCCAGCATACAATGACATGCTGGTTAGACATATACGCTCTACAGAGAATGGAATAGAGCTCAGTAATTACGGGGTTTCTTTGTTTACAGTGTGACTTCAAGGCTTTCACGACGCTTAGGGAGTCTGTAAATAAAATTGTTTTTTGAATATTTGATTTTCTAATATGTTTCACAGCCGACAATAGTGCATGGGCCTCAGCCGTAAATATACTTGTTTCAGGGTGCAGTACACCGGATTCCGAGAAGGATGGACCAATGGCTGCGTAGGACACTCCGGCATGCGACTTAGAAGCGTCTGTGTAAAAGTCTGTGCACGAGTACTTGTACTGGAGCTCCAAGAAATGCATTTTGATATGTGTCTCTGGCGCATGTTTAGTGACCTCTACAAAGGATGTGTCACACTCTAGCAGCTGCCACTCCCAGGGCGGTACTAGCTTAGCTGGAGGCATTAGGCGTTGTTCGAGAATTGGGACATCCATTTCCTTGCTAAGTTCTCTTGCACGCAATGAGAAAGGAAGTCTCATAGAGGGTCTGTTATTAAAAAGTGTTTCACACGTGAAGTCGTTAATGGTTGTAAAACACGGATGTTCCTTATTAGAGCGAACCTTGAGAAAATACGTTAAGCTGATGTTGGTTCGCTGAAGATGGAGTGGCCACTCATTTGACTCTACATATAAACTTTCAACAGGGGTTGTCCTAAATGCGCCAGTGGCCAGACGGATACCCAGATGGTGTACGGGATCTAACATCTTAAGCGCGCTTGGTGCGGCAGAGTGGTATACTACGGCACCATAATCTAACCGTGATCGAACTAGGCTCCTGTAAATATTCAATAAACACTGTCTGTCGCTACCCCACGTTGTGTGGGATAGTACTTTAAGTATGTTCATTGTTCTAAGGCATTTTTCTTTAAGATGTTTTAAGTGAGGAATGAAAGTGAGCTTGGAGTCAAGAATAACACCTAGGAATTTGTGTTCTTTGTGGAGAGGAATTTGTTGTCCGCCCAGTTCTACACAAGGATCTGCGACCAGGCCTCTCTTTCTTGTGAAGAGAACACAAGAACTTTTGTGGGGGTTGACCTTAAATCCGTTTTGGTCTGCCCATTTGGACACTTTGTTTAAGCCCTGCTGTACCTGTCTTTCGCATACTGTGAGGTTGCAGGATTTGAAGCCTATTTGTATATCGTCTACGTATACGGAATAAAAGATGGCAGGTGGTAGTGAAGCACGTAGTTTGTTCATCTTAACAATAAAGAGAGTGCAGCTGAGCACGCCTCCCTGGGGTACACCAGTTTCCTGGGTAAAGGGACGTGACAGTGCATTGCCGACTTTTACACGGAAGGTACGATTGGACAAATAGCTTTCAATTATTTTCAACATATTTCCACAGATGCCCATTCCCGACAAATCTCGCAAGATCCCGTAGCGCCATGTTGTATCATATGCCCTCTCCATATCGAGGAATATGGAGAGGAAATACTGTTTGTGTACAAAGGCATCGCGAATATGTCCTTCAATGCGTACAAGATGATCTATTGTTGACCGCCCTTGTCTGAAGCCACACTGATAGAGATCGAGTATATTGTTGAATTCAAGGAAGTGTATGAGTCTGTGATTAATAATTTTTTCAAAGAGCTTACACAAACAATTCGTAAGAGCTATAGGACGATAACTTGCTGTCAAGGAGGGGTCTTTTCCGTGCTTCAGGACAGGAACGACAATCGCCTCTTTCCATGTAGATGGGAGGTATCCCGCAGCTAAAATAGTGTTGTAAAGTGTGAGTAGTGTAACTTGTGTGTCAGCATGTAAGTTTCTCATCATATCATACATGACTCTGTCAGGTCCCGGTGCAGTGCTTTTGCATGTGTTCAAGGCAGCTCTGAACTCGGCAATACTGAAAGGCCGGTTATAGGGTTCATTCTGTCAGGAGTTCCTAATTATTGGCTTACATTCTTCTATCTGTTTATATTTGAGAAAGGACTGAGAATAATGGGTTGAGCTCGACACGCTCTCGAAATGCTCCGCAAGTGAGTCGGCCTGATCTTTCAGTGTTTCACCTTGTGTGTTTACCAGAGGAAGTGAATATGTTTGTCGTCCTTTTATCCTATTAACTTTGTTCCATACTTTGGCCTCATCTGTATAGGAATTTATACTTGATAAGAACTTTTCCCAACTTTCTCTTTTAGCCTGTCGGTGGGTTCTCCTGCCCTGGGACTTTACTTTCTTAAAGTTAATAAGATTCTCCGCAGTGGGAGACGCGCGTAGCAACCCCCACGCTTTGTTCTGTTTTTTACGAGCGATTCTACAATCGTCGTTCCACCACGGGACACGCCGTTTGCATGCCAGGCCATTTATTTCTGATATGCATTTTGATGCGGCATCTATTATAAAGGCTGTAAAATATTCAACAGCAGCATCAATTTCTAACGAGGACATGTCATCCCATGATATACTAGTTAGGGTGCGGAATTTCTCCCAGTCAGCTGTGTCAACCTTCCACCTAGGAGCCTGTGGTGGATATTCGATATCTTTAGGTGATCTTAGTAGTATGGGGAAGTGGTCACTTCCGTAAGGATTGTTGTTAACTTCCCATTCAAATTCAGACAGTAGTGACGGGGAAACTAGGCTAAGATCTATTGAAGAATATGTTCTGTTTGCAAGAGAGTAATATGTGTGTTCCTTCTTATTCAACAGGCACGCACCAGAAGAGAGAGGGAACTGTTCAACAAGTCGTCCTCGCGCATCTATACGAGGGTCGCCCCACAGGTAGTTGTGTGCATTGAAATCGCCAAGAACAATATAAGGTTCTGGCAATTCATCTATGAAGGACTGAAATTCATACTTAGTTAATTTGTAATGAGGGGGTATATAGAGCGAGCACACAGTGATAAGTTTGTTTAGGAGTACAGCTCGAACCGCCACAGCTTCGAGAGGCGTTTGTAGCTGTAAATGTTGACATGCAATGCTCTTATGGATAGCAATGGCAACACCGCCCGATGATGCGACAGCATCATCGCGATCTTTGCGATAAGTTATGTACTGTCGGAGAAAGTTTGTATGTTTTGATTTTAGGTGTGTTTCCTGTATACACAGCACTTTTGGATTGTGTTTGTGTATGAGTTCTTGTACGTCATCAAGGTTCCTAAGAAGACCTCTAACGTTCCATTGAATAATTTGTGTATCCATATTGAAGGTTAATAAGTGCTGTGTGTATGGAAACAGGTGATGCCTTAGGTTACAGAGCTCTTTCGAGGCCCTGTAACAGGGGTTCTGCCCTTTCTGGAGCGTTCGAGTGAGCCTCGCCGCTCCTTAGGCGCTTGGTGCGCCTTGGTAATAGGTGTAGTGTCCATTGCCTCTTGTGAGGTGCCGGACACGTGCTCTTGCGAGCGAGAAGTTACTAGAGAGGGTCCCGCCTTGGAGGGCAAGACCCCTGCGCCCACCAGCCCGGAGGTCGATGGGGCACCATGCGGGATTTGGCTGCGCCGGCTGTTGCCAGCGCTGGAAGGGGCCGGGGATGTTGGCGCAGCCTCGGCTGTGCCCACCTTCGGGGTCGATGGTCCCCTCTGCTGTGTTGACGGAGCAGCGCTAGCTGCAACGGCCGCGGGGGCAGATGGCGTAGCTGCCGACTCACTGCCTGTGGGTCGGACAGCCGCCCGAGGCCGTTGTGACGCTGCCCCCTGACGCGCCACTTCGGCATATGTGTTCTTAGGCAGGTATGCGACCCGCCTGCGTGCCTCTTTGAATGATATATTTTCCTTTACTTTGATTGTGACTATGTCTTTCTCTTTTTTCCAGGACAGGCACGACCGCGAGTATGCGGCGTGCTCGCCTTCACAGTTGACACAATGTGGAGTGTTCTGGCACGTTTCGGAAGAATGTTCTTTGTCACTGCACTTGGCACATGTCAGCCGGCCTCGACAGTTCTGTGAACTGTGGCCGAACCTTTGGCACTTAAAGCATCTAAGAGGATTGGGTACGTATGGCCTAACACGTAGTTTAATATAACCGGCCTCGATGGACTCGGGGAGGACACTAGAACCGAAAGTGAGAATCAGGTGTTTCGTCTTGATCTCTTTATCATCTCGCCTCATCTTAATTCGCTTAACATTTATGACATTCTGTTCGCTGAAGCCCTCCAAGAGTTCAGCCTCAGTGAGCTCCATCAAGTCATCGTCAGAGAAAACACCACGGGTGGTGTTCATCGTGCGGCGCGGGGTTATAATTATTTGGGTTTCCCCAAATGAAACTAGTGTTGACAATTTTTCATATTGTTTTTGATCGCGGAGCTCCAAGAGGAGGTCACCGCTTGCCATCCTCGACGCCTTATATCCAGAACCAAAGACTTCAGTCAATGACTCCGAAACAAGAAAGGGTGAGATAGTTCTTACTGGTTTATCTGGTTTTTCAGAGTGGATCACATGAGAACGAGGGAAAGATTCTTTTTGCCGTCCAAAAAACTGGAATACTTCATCGGTGCGCCCTCTTTTTTGAGGGCGATCAGGAAGCGGAGGAAAGGATGTTGCCATAAAGGAATTGAATTTTCGGCAATAACGCCAGCCACCCACCATGGAGTCCTACAAGGGGACGCTACAGGAACTGTAAGAACAGGTCCTGCAAACGCCAGCTGTACGTCATCACTATAACCGAATATGAAATAACCTAGGTTGGCTAATCACACAAGGTTAACCCTTGCTGCCTGGAAAATTTGGAAGTAAGCGGAAGGAAGGAGAAGACAGGAAAGATGAAAAGTGAGAGAAATACGAAGGCTGGAGGGAGAGAGAGACAGGAAAAGGCAACTACCGATTTCCCCCGGGTGGGTCAGTCCGGGTGTGCCGTCTATGCGAAGCAGAGGCCAAAGGGGTGTGTTGCCTCCGCCGGGGGGCCTTAAAGGTCCACGCACCCAGCATCATCTCAACCCCCAGGATCCCCCTTTCCCCAGACACGGCTAAGCCGCGCACGGCTACACGCGGGAGGGTCCAACCCTCGTGTGCTCGGGTACGTGGTGTCGCAACACACCAAACGCCTGCTTGCGCAGACGCCCCTGCGGGGTGTCACTACACTTGGCACGTGTCAGCCGGCCTCGACAGTTCTGTGAACTGTGGCCGAACCTTTGGCACTTAAAGCATCTGAGAGGATTGGGCACGTATGGCCTAACACGAAGTTTGATATAACCGGCCTCGATGGACTCGGGGAGGACACTTGAACCGAAAGTGAGTATCAGGTGTTTCGTATTGATCTCTTTACCGTCTCGCCTGATCTTAATTCGCTTAACATTTATGACATTCTGTTCACTAAAGCCCTCCAAGAGTTCAGCCTCAGTGAGCTCTAGCATGTCATCGTCCGAGACAACGCCGCGGGTGGTGTTCATGGTACGGTGCGGTGTTACTGTTATTTGGGTCTCGCCAAATGAGACAAGTTTCGGCAGTTTCTCGTACTGCTTCTTACAGTGGAGCTCCAAGAGAAGATCACCACTTGTCATTCTTGACGCCTTATATCCTGTTCCAAAAACTTCAGTTAAAGACTTCGAAACAAGGAACGGTGAAATGTTACGCACTAGTTTGTCTGGGTTTTCTGAGTGGATCACATGATATCTAGGAAAGTTCTGGACTTGTCGTCCGAAAAACTGAAATAGATCTTCGGTGCGCCCTCGTTTGTGAGGGCGATCAGGGAGTTTAGGAAAAGCGTTTTCCATGAGTACAGTAGGGTTTTCGGCCGCGATGCCGACCACCCACCATGGAGCCCAACTGGGGGACGTGACAGGAGCTCCTGCTGGAGAAACCCTGCCAACGCCAGCCGTACATCGCTGCTATAACCAAATACAGCATAACCAAGGCTGGCTAGCTACACAAGGTTAACCCTTGCCGCCGGGAAACTAGGAAGTGAGGAGAAGTGATGAGAAGACAGGAAAGATGAAAAAGGCGAGAGAGAAAGACGAAGATTGGAGAGGAGGACAGGAAAAGGCGACTGCCGATTTCCCCCGGGTGGGTCAGTCCGGGGGTGCCGTCTATGTGAAGCCGAGGCCGAAGAGGTGTGTTGCCTCCGCCGGGGGGCCTTAAAGGTCCAAACACCCAGCTTCGGCTCAACCCCCAGGATCCCCTTTTCCCCAGACACGGCTAAGCCGCGCACGGCTACACGCGGGAGGGTCCAACCCTCGTGTGCTCGGGTACGTGGTGTCGCAACACACCAAACGCCTGCTGACGCAGACGCCCCTGCGGGGGCCCTCCTCGGAAGCCGCACTGATAGGAATCAAGGATTTTGCTCTGTTCAAGGAAATGAATGAGTCGCCGGTTAATCATTTTTTCCAACACCTTACAAATACAACTTGTGATGGCTATCGGGCGGTAACTTGCCACTGAAAAAGGGTCATTCCCTTCTTTCAAAACAGAGACCACAATGGCTTCTTTCCATGCCGTTGGAAGGTACCCTGCGTCCCAGATAGTGTTGAAAAGTGTAAGTAGTGTTACTTGCGTGTCATTGTGTAAGTTTTTGAGCATTTCATACATGATTCTGTCGGATCCCGGTGCAGAGCTCTTGCATGCGCTCAAGGCATATTTCAACTTGGCAGCACTAAAAGGGCAATTGTACGGTTCATTCTGTCGGCATTTATTGACGAGTGGCTTGCATTCTTCTATTTGTTTATATTTTAGGAAGGATTGCGAATAATGTTTTGAGCTTGATACACTCTCAAAGTGCTCCCCAAGTGAGTCGGCCTGATCTTTCAGTGTATCGCCCTGTGTATTTACTAGAGGGAGTGAATAAGTTTGTCGTCCTTTTATCCTGTTAACCCTGTTCCACACTTTCCCCTCCTCAGTATAAGAGTTAATACCCGATAAAAACTTCTGCCAGCTCTCTCTTCTGGCCTGTCGGCGCGTTCTCCTTCCTTCAGATTTTGCTTTTTTAAAGTTAATAAGATTCTCCGCAGTGGGAGAGGCGCGTAGCAACCCCCACGCTTTGTTTTGTTTCTTACGGGCGGTACTACACTCGTCGTTCCACCACGGGACGCGCCGTTTGCATGCGAAACCACTTACTTCAGATATGCATTTTGATGCGGCATCTATAATGAAGGCTGTAAAATATTGAACGGCAGCATTAATTTCTAAAGAGGCCATGTCATTCCATGAGATCCTGGTGAGAGTTCTGAATTTCTCCCAGTCGGCTGTATATTTTCCACCTGGGAGCCTGTGGTAGACATTCGTTTTCTTTGTATGTTCTTAGTAGTATAGGGAAGTGGTCGCTTCCGTAAGGATTGTCGTTTACTTCCCATTCAAGTTCAGACAGTAGTAGCGGGGAGACTAGGCTAAGATCAATTGAAGAAAATGTTCTGTTTGCAAGAGAATAGTAAGTCGCTTCCTCCTTATTCAGAAGACAAGCACCAGAAGAGAAAAGGAACTGTTCAACGAGACGACCTGGCGCGTCTGTACGAGAGTCGCCCCACAGGGAGCTGCGCGCATTAAAATCGCCGAGAACAACATAAGATTCTGACAATTGATCTATATAGGATTCAAATTCTTGTTTCGTTAATTTGTGATGTGGGGGTATGCAAAGAGAGCTAAGGGTGATGAGTTTGTTTAGTAGGACAACTCGAACCGCCACTGCTTCAAGGGGCGTTTCTAGCTGTAAAGGTTGACACGCAATACTTCTATGAGTAAGAATGGCAACACCACCCGACGATGCGACGGCATCATCGCGATCTTTGCGAAACGTAACATACTGTCGAAGAAAGTGTGTGTATTTTGATTTTAAGTGTGTTTCCTGTAAACACAGCACTTTCGGATTGTGTTTATGGATAAGTTCTTGCACATCATCGAGATTCCTAAGAAGACCTCTGACATTCCATTGAATGATTTGTGTATCCATATTTAAAGAAAACTTTGTGCTGTGTTTACGGAAATGGAGGTGATGCCGCTTAGGTTACAGAGCTCTTTCGAGGCCCCGTAACGGGGGTTCTGCCCTTTCTGGAGCGTTCGAGGGAGCCTCGCCGCTCCTTAGGCGTTTGGTGCGCCTTGAGAATAGGTGTAGTGTCCATTGCCTCTTGTGAGGCGCCGGACACGTGCTCTTGCGAGCGAGAAGTTACCAGGGAGAGTCCCGCCTTGGAGGGCAAGACCCCTGCGCCCACCGGCCCGGAGGTCGATGGGCTCCCTGGGGGATTTGGCTGCACCGGCCGTTGCCAACGCTGGAAGGGACCTGGGAGGTTGACACAGCGTCGGCTGCGCCCACCTTCGGGGTCGATGATCCCTTCTCCTCGGTTGACGGAGCAGCCCTAGCTGCAACCGCCGCGGGGGCAGATGGCGTAACTGCCGACTCACTGAATGTGGGTCGGACAGCCGCTGGAAGCCTTTGTGTCGCTGCCCCCTGGCGCGTCACATCGGCAAAGCTTTTCTTGGGCAGGTATGAAACCCGCCTGCGTGCCTCTTTGAAAGTGATATTTTCTTTTACTTTTATGGTTACTATTTCTTTTTCTTTTTTCCATGACGGGCAGGACCGCGAATACGCGGCATGCTCGCCATCACAGTTGACACAGTGTGGGGTATTCTGGCATGTTTCAGAGGAGTGTTCCTGTTCACTACACTTGGCACAAGTCATCCGGCCTCGACAGTTCTGTGAGCTGTGGCCGAACCTTTGACACTTGAAGCATCTCAGGGGATTTGGCACATAAGGCCTAACACGAATCTTGAGGTACCCGGCTTCGATGGTGTCGGGCAGAACACTAGAGCCGAAAGTAAGTATTAGGTCTTTTGTCTGAATTTCTTTTCCTTCCCGCCCAATCTTAATTCGTTTGACACTGACGACGTACTGATCAATCCAGCCCTCCAGGAGTTCAGTTTCAGATAGCTCGAGCAAATCAGCATCGGAGACGACGCCGCGCGTGGTATTCATGGTACGGTGTGGGGTAAATGTAACCGGAACATCGCCAAAGGACACTAGTTTAGGTAGTTTTTCATGTTGTTTCTCATCACGAAGCTCCAGTAGGAGATCGCCGCTTGCCATTTTCGACGCTTTGTAGCCAGGTCCAAAGACTTCAGTCAGGGTTTTCGATACCATAAAAGGTGAGATCATTCTCACCGTCTTTCCAGATTGATCAGAGTGGACGACGTGAAAGCGGGGAAAGTTACATGTTCGGTTGCCCGAAAATTGAAAGACTTCGGTGCGCCCTCGTTTAGGGGGGCGATCAGAAAGTGGGGGAAAAGAATTTTCCATGAATAGGCATAATAAATTTGGCAACAGCGCCGACCGCCCACCATGGAGCCCAACGAGGGGGACGCGGCAGAGCTTGCATGCAAGTCTGCACTGCGGCAGTCGTACGCCGCCCCTATAACCAAATGTGGTGTACCCAAGGTTGGATAGCCACACAGGGTTAACCCTTGCCGCCAGGAAGAAGGAAGTAAATAGAAGAGAGAAGGAGACAGGAAAGGTGGAAAGTAAGGAAAAGACGAAGGCTAGAGGGAGAGAGAGACATGAAGGCGACTGCCGATTTCCCCCGGGTGGGTCAGTCCGGGGGTGCCGTCTACGTGAAGCAGAGGCCAAAGAGGTGTGTTGCCTCCGCCGGGGGGCCTTAAAGGTCCAAACACCCGGCATCGGCTCAACCCCCAGGATCTCCCTTTCCCCGGACACGGCTAAGCCGCGCACGGCTACACGCGGGAGGGTGCAACCCTCGTGTGCTCGGGTACGTGGTGTCGAAACACACCAAACGCCTGCTTGCGCAGACGCCCCTGCGGGATGTGCAATGTTGCGGCCGGTATGTTACACACATGCTGTTTTGTATTGTGCAGCATGTCCTGGAATGTGCCTCCAGTATGGCGGGCAAAATATTCTGGTTCATGATACCGCCACGACTACACGAGGACGCAGCCTCCAAGAAGAGGCGACAGATGGTGAACGCCATCATGAAACGATATGTCTCAAAGAAGGAGAACATGGTCTGCATCAATTTGGAAGTATGTCAACATGCTTCTTTGTTACATAGATATTGTATTACTAGCGGTGCACGAATATTTGAAATTTCTGTTATGGATTTAATAGTCTTTGCTGTTCACATTGGAAATTGCTGAGCATTAGAGATAGCGGTACATGCACTGGAGTTTATAAAGGGAGAGCAATGCAGATAGGCACTGTTTCCCACAACTGTGCAGTGGGGAACTGCAGTTGTCGCACAGGTGCAGCAGTCCCTGAGTGACCAGGAGGGGCACGTAACAACATTAGCTCAGTAATTTTTGGGAATTAAATCACTTTTCAGCAGCATATCTAAAATTGCTCGCCTACATTAAGGTGATGCAACGTATTCCTTGCCACCCACCGTGGTTGCTCGGTGGCCATGGTGTCGGGCTGCTGAGCACAAAGTCGCGGGATCGAATCTCGGCCACGGCGGCTCCATTTCAATGGGGGCGAAATGCGAAAACACCCTTGTACTTAGATTTAGGCGCACGTTAAAGAAGCCTAGGTTGTACAAATTTTCGGAGTCCTCCCCTACGGCGTGCCTCATAGTCAGAAAGTGGTTTTGGCACATAAAACCCCATAATTTAATCTTTAATTGAATATTCCTTGGCTGGACTCACCAATTACAATTACTGCAAAAAATGACCTCCACATATTTAACTAAAAATTCACACACTTTACAGCTAGCGTCGAATAGGTAATTCCAAGACGCCCTAGAGCCAGAAAGCAGCTCTGCCAGCAGACGCTCTTTCTCAGTCATCGCTTCAGCTACACATACAACTTAATGTATATCACATAATCAGCGTGACAAGCAATAGCACTAAGCCATAAAACCGAGTATACAAGCAAGGAAATGCTACCTCTGTTAGCAGAGATGTAGAGGTTCTGTTCTGGCTGCCACTACTTTCAATCTGTACTATACAGGTTGTCCAAGGTAACTTTAGCCAGAGCTTAAAAATATGTGAATGCCACGTAGCTGGACAGAACCAAGGTAATGTTGTTTGCCGTCACTTGGGGACATTCAAATTACTTTTCAATTCTGCCTCATTAGATAATTAGTCTTAGGTAACCAACTTCTCAAATATTATAAATTGATGAAAAGTGGCAACAGAAAAATTGTAGAGCAACATGAAAAACTCCCGACACCAATTTCTGTTGCTCAATACATGCTACATGAAGGTTTTTGCGAGTGTGAAAGAAGCCTGCGAGTACACTCAAAGTGCTTCAAGCGGCCAGTCATGCGACAGGTTTGCGTGCATTTGCAGGCTTTTATGTAGCACGTATTGAGCAACAGAGTGTGGTATTGGAAGTTTTTCATGTCGCTATACAATTTTCTCGTTTACACTTTTCATCAATTTATAATATTTGAGAAGCAGAAATATTATTAAAGACTAATTATCTAGTTACACATAATGACAAGAATAATTTGAGTCTCTACAAGACGGCAAACAACATTACCTTGGTTCTGTCCAGCTAGGTGGCATTAGCATATTTTTAAACTCTGGCTAAAGCTAGCTGGGACACCCTGTATACTTTGCAGCCTCAACATGTAATACCCGATTTGCAAGTTATGCACAGTGAGTAAAGGCATGAACACTGTTAATGTCATATTGCTATCTTCCTATGTTTCTCCAGAGAGCCTTTTGTATGTAGTATTCAGTAAAGGATATGTGGAATCAAGTAGTGTTATGTTGAAGGCAATCATGCCTTCAAAATAACACGTCATACTCTGTTTGGTATCAGAGAGTATGACGACCACAGTCATACTCTCTGATACCAAACAATACAGATAGTGCACTTGGCAAGCAACACTTACCCTACCTTTCTCAACATGTGTAACATTAAAAAAAATCAACTGCCTCTGTAAGTGAACATAATGAAGTGACAAGCAAAATTTGGTATTCTCTATACATCTCTACAGCTCTGTTTGTATTATTAAAACAAACAAGAAAACCCTAGTGCTTACAGTGGAAATACAATTTCAGTGGCTACTGCCATCACATTCCACCTAGTATTTAACCCAGTGACTTGCAAAAATTGGCCCTGTGTGCAGTGGTGCTGCAAGCGAAGCAGTTCCTGCGGACACAATTTAAAACTTGTTTTGAAATGGCGACGAAGCAGTGTTGATGACCGTTTGCTATATACAAAGAAATTGTCTGCATCGATTTTTTTCTTGGACACCGTAATGTAGCAGTCATTGCTTTTCTTTTTGCTTTGCTTCTATGCGTTAGTCATTGTCAAAGTATAATGTTGCTTTCATACTTTATTTGTCTGGTTGTTTCATAGAGAAATCTGCAAATGTAAACATATGCCCCACAACTGTAATCTTACACTTAACACAGAATGACGTTACAGCATGTTTATACCTTCTGCAAATTTAACAATTTGAATTTTTTGAAAATTATGAGTCTAGTTACAGCTGGCCAACAAGGGAAGCCTCAGCCTGGTGCTAACAAGCTCCCAAGGAAACCTGTGTTTGTCAGCGTCTCCCTGGCAAAGCCAGGAACCATCAGTGTTAAATTGGCTGCAGCGAAAGCCTTTTCTTATACGCTTAATATTGGTCAGCTCAACTCAGCATCTCTCCATGATCTATTTTGCTTGCTAGGATTAACTTCACAGGGTTCACCTGCAAATGAAATGCTAATAAGTATTGTTCACTATTGCAGGACAGGTTCCTTGGCAGAAGAAAGACTGGGAAAGAGAACCACTATGGGACAGATGGATACCACGTCTCAAGGGGAGCCGGAATAAAGGCGCTGGCCAGATCATTGAGCCTGGCCGTCAGGGCTGCATTCCCGGATGAGTGGCAGCCAGTTGACATGGGGGTTCTGCCACAGCTAAGGAAGGTATTGCACTGTACAGCCTGCAAGGCCAACGGGCATTTCAGTGGCAGCTGCAAAACGTTGCTGATCGAAGCACAGCCCGTTTTCATGCAGTGATAGCTTTAGCTCAGGCATAAATTCTTCTTAAAAGCAAGCACTAGACTGATTTGAACACCATATGTCGAAATTGAGACAAAAAATTTAAATTATGGAATTTGAGACAAAAATTAAAATTAAATTATTGTTTTTACGTGCCAAAACCTCGATCTGAATATGAGGCATGCCTTAGTGGGAGACTCCGGATTAATTTTCATCACCTAGGGTTCTTTAGCATGCACGTAAACCTAAGTACATGGGTATCTGATGATGATGATGATGTTTGAGGTTTAATGGCGCAAGGGCCAGGTATGGCCAAAGATCGCCATGCTAGTGGTAATGAATATGTCGTGGTGTGATGGGCTCTGTGAATTTAATGTGACCTGGCTGTAAAGGGGCCTAAAAGAGTGTAAATTGCATAAAAATTATAGGTAATAAAATTATGGCAATGATTAATGACATGTACTATGATCACTGAAATGCATTAAAAAGAATGCAGCATTACATAAAATATGCGAGATGCTAAAATTTGTCTAAGAGCACTACAGCCTCGCCAGAGCCCTTGAAACGCAAGGGCCGAGAGGCATGTGCTATGCGAAATAGCTTTCACAGCGGCATCCTCTAGAGAGAGGGGACGCTATGAACGTATAGGGCTAATTACATATAACACAACATCTTTCAGGAAGCCTAGAACTGAGTTAGTGTCAAAGAGCGGTTCTGGGCCGAGTAACATTACAGGATGAAGGGGAATGTGCTGCCGGTATGCTAACGGAAAATGTTTCTTTCTGTCAGATTCGGCTTTCCGACACTCCAGGAGGACATGGAGGACGGTCAGCCTCTCCCCGCATCTCCCACAGGTTGGGGGCTCATTTCCAGTGAGTAAAAAATTGTGGGTGCCAAATGTGTGTCCTATTCTTAGACGGCACAATAGGACATCTGTTCGGCGTGATTTTGTTGCAGAAGGCCAGAACCCTAATTGTGGCTTTATTATGTGCAATTTATTATTTGATTCCATGTCCCACGAGAGCTGCCAGTAGTTTCGCAGTTTTCTGCGCAAGTAGGGCCTCAGATCTGTGACAGCGACTGCTGCGGTAAGATTTACAGAATACGATGCAATTGATGCGGCCATCTGGTCCGCCCGAACATTGCCTTCGATGCCCCTATGACCCGGCACCCAGCATATGATGACATGCTGGTTACATATATACGTTTTACATAGGACGGAATAAAGTTTATTAATTACCGGATTTTTGTGGTTACAGAATGACAGCAAGGCCTTCACAACACTTAGGGAGTCCGTAAATATAATTGATTTCTCGAGTTTTGATTTCTTTATATACTTTACAGCCGACAACAGTGCGTAGGCCTCAGCCGTAAAGATGCTTGTTTCCGGATGCAGTACATCGGATTCCGAGAAGGATGGGCCGACGGCTGCATAGGACACCCCCACGCGTGACTTTGATGTGTCGGTGTAGAACTCCGTGCAGGAGTGTTTGTATTGGAGTTCCCGGAAATGCATTTGTATTTCAATCTCTGGAGCGTGTTTTGTAACTTGCATGAAGGATGTATCGCATTCTATCATCTGCCACTCCCAAGGAGGTAGCAGCTTAGCTGGAGGCATTAGGCGATGTTTGAGGATTGGGACATCCATTTCAACACTAAGCTCCCTCACACGCATCGAGAAAGGTTGTCTTACGGTGGGACGATTCCGGAAGAGTGTAGAATTTGTCATATCATTAGCGGTATTAAAACACGGATGTTGGGGATTAGAGTGCACTTTCAGAAAATATGTTTGGCTGATGTATGTTCTCTGCAGATGAAGTGACCACTCATTTGATTCTACGTATAAACTTTCAATGGGACTTGTTCTGAAAGCGCCCGTGGCTAAGCGGATTCCTAGATGGTGGACCGGATCTAGCATCCTTAGCGCACTCGGGGTGGCAGAATGATAGATCACGGCACCATAATCTAGTCGTGACCGAATCAGGCTATTATAGAGATTCATTAAGCACGTCCTGTCACTACCCCACGTAGTCTGCGATAGAAGTTTAATTAGGTTCATTGTTTTCAGACATTTTTCTTTAAGATGTTTAATGTGTGGAATGAAAGTGAGTCTATTGTCAAGTATAACACCTAGAAATTTGTGTTCTTTGTTTACAGGTATCTGTTGTCCACACAGTTCTAGGCAAGGATCCGGAACCAGGCCTCTCTTTCTTGTAAACAGAACACAAGAACTCTCGTGAGGATTGATTTTAAAGCCATTTTTCTCTGCCCACTGTGACACCTTGTTCAAACCATGCTGTACCTGTCTCTCACAGACTGTGAGGTTGCAGGATTTAAAACCTATTTGCATATCGTCTACGTAGACGGAATAGAAAATAGCTGGTGGTAAAGATGCACGAAGCATGTTCATCTTTACGACAAAGAGCATGCAGCTGAGTACGCCACCCTGGGGTACCCCAGTTTCCTGTATAAATGTAGGCGACAGTGCAGGACCTATTTTCACTCGAAATGTACGGTTCTCTAGGTAGCTCTCTATAGTATTTAACATGTTGCCGCGGATACCTAGCGCAGTAAGATCGCGTAGGATTCCGTACCGCCAGGTTGTGTCGTACGCTTTTTCCATATCCAGAAATACAGATAAGAAAGATTGCTTGTGCACGAAGGCATCGCGAATGCTCGCTTCGATGCGCACAAGATGGTCAGTTGTAGATCGCCCTTCCCGAAAACCACATTGAAATGGGTCAAGCATTTTACTTGACTCTAGGAGATGCACGAGACGGCGATTGATCATTTTTTCAAATACCTAACAAAGGCAACTTGTCAGGGCTATCGGGCGGTAACTAGCCACTGAGGAAGGATCTTTGCCTTGTTTCAAAACCGAGATCACAATGGCTTCTTTCCATGCAGTCGGTAGGTATCCCGCAGCCCAAATGGTGTTGAAAATTGTGACTAGTGTAACTTGGGTGTCTTTATGTAAGTTTTTGATCATTTCATACATGATTCTGTCAGATCCCGGTGCAGAGCTCTTGCATGCGCTCAAGGCAGCTCTCAACTCGGCAATGCTAAAAGGACAGTTGTATGGTTCATTCTGTTGACATTTTCTCATAAGTGGCTTACATTCTTCTATTTGTTTATATTTCATAAAGGATTGCGAGTAATGGTTGGCACTTGACACGCTCTCAAAGTGCTCCCCAAGTGAGTCCGCCTGAGCTTGTAGGGTATCGCCTTCTGTGTTTACCAAAGGGAGTGCATATGCTTGTCGCCCTCTTATCCTATTCACCCTGTTCCAGGCTTTGGCCTCATCTCTGAACGAGTTAATACTCGATAGAAACTTCTGCCAACTTTCTCGTCTGGCCTGTCGGCGGGTTCGCCTGCCTTCTGATTTTGCTTTTTTGAAGTTGCTAAGATTCTCCGATGTGGGAGAAGCGCGTAGCAACCCCCACGCCCTGTTCTGTTCTTTACGAGCGATCCTACAATCGTCGTTCCACCACGGGACACGCCGTTTGCAGGCCAAGCCTTTTACTTGTGATATGCATTTATATGCGACATCTATTATGAAGGCTGTAAAGAACTCGACTGCAGCATCAATTCCTAACGAAGACAGGTCAGCCCATGAGATACTTGTAAGAGATCGAAATTTATCCCAATCAGCTGTCTCAATCTTCCACCTAGGAGCGTGTGGTGGATATTCGTTGTCTTTAGGTGATCTTAGCAGTATAGGAAAGTGGTCGCTGCCGTAAGGGTTGTCGGTAACTTCCCATTCAAGTTCAGGCAGTACAGACGGGGAGACTATGGTAAGATCTATGGAAGAATAGGTTCTGTTTGCAAGAGAGTAATATGTGTGTTGCTTCTTATTCAACAGACACGCACCCGAAGAAAAAAGGAACTGTTCGAGAAGACGTCCTCGCGAATCTATACGAGGGTCGCCCCACAGGGTGTTATGTGCATTGAAGTCGCCAAGAACAACATAGGGTTCTGGCAATTCATCTATAAAGGTCTGAAATTCATGTTTGCTTAGTTTATAATGTGGAGGAATATAAAGCGAGCAAATAGTGATAAGTTTGTTTAGCAGAATAACCACTGCCTCAAGGGCCGTTCGTAGCTGTACACGTTGACAGGCTATGCTTTTTTGAATTATAATTGCAACACCGCCCGATGCGACAGCATCATCGCGATCTTTGCGAAAAGTAACATACTGTCGAAGAAAGTTTGTATTTTGATTTCAAGTGTGTTTCCTGTAAACACAGCACTTTTGGATTGTGTTTACGGATGAGTTCTTGAACATCATCAAGATTCCTAAGCAGACCTCTGACATTCCATTGAATGATTTGTGTATCCATATTTTAAATTAAGTTGGTGCTGTGTTTACGGAAACGGAAGGGATGTCTCAGATTACAGAGCCCTTTCGAGGCCCTGTAACCGGGGTTTTGCTCTTTTTGAAGCGTTCGAGGGAACCTCGCCGCTCCTTAGGCGCCTCGTGTGCCTTGAGGATAGGTGTAGTGTCCATTGCCTCTTGTGAGGCGCCGGACACGTGCTCTTGCGAGCGAGAAGTTTCCCGAGAGGGTCCCGCCTTGGAGGGCAAGACCCCTGCGCCCACCAGCCCGGAGGTCGATGGGGCTCCCAGGGGGATTTGGATGCGCCGGCCGTTGCCAGCGCTGGAAGGGACCTGGGAGGTTGAGGCAGCCTCGGCTGCGCCCACCTTCGGGGTCGACGGTCCCCTCTCCTCGGTTGACGGAGCAGCGCTAGCTGCAACCGCCGCGGGGGCAGATGGCGTAACTGCCGACTCACTGCTTGTAGGTCGGACAGCCGCCGGAGGCCGTTGTGACGCTGCCCCCTGACGCGCCACATCGGCAAAGGTTTTCTTGGGCAGGTATGATACCCGCCTTCGTGCTTCTTTGAACGATATATTCTCTTTTACTTTTATAGTTACAATTTCTTTTTCCTTCTTCCAGGAGGGGCACGACCGCGAGTACGCGGCGTGATCCCCGTCACAGTTTACACAGTGGAGAGAGTTATTACATGCTTCAGTGGCGTGTTCAAGGGCACTACATTTCGCACATGTTTGGCGGCCTCGGCAGCTCTGCGAGCTGTGGCCGAAACGCTGGCATTTGAAACATCTCAAGGGATTTGGCACGTACGGTCTTACACGAAGCTTGATGTACCCGGCCTCGATTGACTCGGGCAGGACACTTGAATTGAAGGTGAGTATTATGTGTTTGGTCGCAATTTCTTTACCGTCTCGCCTCATCTTGATTCTTTTGACATTTATGACATTTTGTTCACTGAAGCCCTCCAACAGTTCAGCCTCAGTGAGCTCCAGCAAATCATCGTCGGACACAACGCCGCGGGAGGTATTCATCGTGCGGTGCGGGGTTACTACTACTTGGGTCTCACCAAATGATACTAGTTTAGGCAGTTTCTCAAATTGTTTCAGGTCGCGGAGCTCCAAGAGGAGGTCACCGCTAGCCATCCTCGACACCTTATATCCTGGGCCAAAAACTTCGGTAAGAGACTTAGACACAAGGAACGGGGAGATTGTTCGAACTTGTTTAGCTGGTTTTTCTGCGTGGATGACATGAAAACGAGGGAAATTGTGGACTTGGCGTCCGAAAAATTGAAAGACCTCTTCGGTGCGCCCTCGTTTCTGAGGGCGATCAGGGATTTTAGGAAAAGCGTTTTCCATAAGTACAGTTGGGTTTTCGGCCGCGATGCCGACCACCCACCATGGAGCCCAACAGGGGGACGTCACAGGAGCTCCTGCTATAGAAACCCTGCCAACGCCAGCCGTACATCGCTGCTATAACCAAATACAGCATAACCAAGGCTGGCCAGCTACACAAGGTTAACCCTTGCCGCCGGGAAACTAGGAAGTGAGGAGAAGTGATGAGAAGACAGGAAAGATGAAAAGCGAGAGAGAAAGACGAAGATTGGAGAGGAGGACAGGAAAAGGCGACTGCCGATTTCCCCCGGGTGGGTCAGTCCGAGGGTGCCGTCTATGTGAAGCCGAGGCCGAAGAGGTGTGTTGCCTCCGCCGGGGGGCCGTAACGGTCCAAACACCCAGCTTCGGCTCAACCCCCAGGATCCCCTTTTCCCCAGACACGGCTAAGCCACGCACGGCTACACGCGGGAGGGTCCAACCCTCGTTGTTTGACAAACACAGGAAACCTGTGTTTGTCAGCGTCTCCCTGGCAAAGCCAGGAACCATCAGTGTTAAATTGGCTGCAGCGAAAGCCTTTTCTTATACGCTAATTATTGGTCAGCTCAACTCAGCATCTCTCCATGATCTATTTTGCTTGCTAGGATTAACTTCACAGTGTTCACCTGCAAATGAAATGCTAATAAGTATTGTTCACTATTGCAGGACAGGTTCCTTGGCAGAAGAAAGACTGGGAAAGAGAACCACTATGGGACAGATGGATACCACGTCTCAAGGGGAGACGGAATAAAGGCGCTGGCCAGATCATTGAGCCTGGCCGTCAGGGCTGCATTCCCGGATGAGTGGCAGCCAGTTGACATGGGGGTTCTGCCACAGCTATGGAAGGTATTGCACTGTACAGCCTGCAAGGCCAACGGGCATTTCAGTGGCAGCTGCAAAACGTTGCTGATCAAAGCACAGCCCGTTTTAATGCAGTGATTGCTTTAGCTCAGGCATAAATTCTTCTTAAAAGCAAGCACTAGACTGATTTGAACACCATATGTCGAAATTGAGACAAAAAATTTAAATTATGGAATTTGAGACAAAAATTAAAATTAAATTATTGTTTTTACGTGCCAAAACCTCGATCTGAATATGAGGCATGCCTTAGTGGGAGACTCCGGATTAATTTTCATCACCTAGGGTTCTTTAGCATGCACGTAAACCTAAGTACATGGGTATCTAACTACACATTTTGCCCCCATTGAAATGCGGTCACCATGGCCGGGATTTGCTCTCTCGACCAGCCATAAGCAGCCATGGCAGGTTGACAGTAAAAGTTAAATGCTAGTGATTGTAACAAGCAGGATTTCGATTTACATCTTGCATATTTTATAAAGACTGCCAGAAAAGTTGTGAAAAATTTACAAATTAATACGAAACAAAAAGATATTGCAGTTCTTTAAACTTCATCCGTTAGTACACCGAAATGGGCAAATTTGATATATGACTGTGCCAGTTAAGTGCAACTGCTGTAACAAATATGGGGGGATTTTTCAAAATTCTTACTCACAGATTAGTAGTGTAGTTCAGAGCAGTGTACTTAACATCAATGTTTCGTTTGCTTTAGGCATTCTTTGCCTAATTGTGACATCACTTTTGTTGCAGAGTTAGAGCTGTAAGCATGATAAATTTTTTCTAGAACTACAGACGAAACATAAAAACCACTTGCTAAAGCCAGTCTAGTTATGTTTTTTTTATGTGAAAAATCCCTTCGAAGTTCGTGCAGTGATTGTTGAGAGAAACTAGTGCACTGTTTCTATGTGCGTACACAAGCCCCTGAGCTAAACCTTTCTCAAAGGCCAACCTCTAGTGCATAATCAAGGGTCTCAGAATTTCTTTTTGGCACTTTCGCTGTCATATTAGGAAAAGGCGTGTTGCTGTGGTCACTTAGAAATTTTGCATTAGCCGTTCTTGTAATATTTTTGATTTATTGCTTACTTATTAGGCAACACAATTATTTTTGTATGTGCCTTTTATTGTGTACTTGGTTAGGATAGTACGGAAGACGATGCACTTCATTGTATTTGTGGGTGGCGGAAGACGAAATGTCTGGTCAAATTAGGCCTGTGAAATGTGCAGTGGTGTTGTTTTCTCTATACTAGTGGAAACTGCCCACGGCAAGAGTTCGGCCAAGAATTTGTCCCAAGTGTTCATCAGCACTGCGGTGTACCTGAGATCTTCGTTTTTGTCATATTTTCAAAGGCTGTGGTGTTACAAATTGTTCTTATTGTGCCCTCATATGTAAGGCAACACAGCATTACATTTTATGTGGACACAAAAACTAGAACAATGTGGGTTAGAAAGCACATTTATATGCTGTATTTTTCCTTGTTTCATTTTATGTATAGGTGCTCTTTATTCGTTCACCAGGAACATTGCCCAGCTGACTGCGAGGCAAACCAATTACTGTGTGCTTCAGAGGGCACAAACTGTACGCCATGTATGAGAAACTCAGCATGAGCATGTGTGTCACAATATCTAATGGAGACGTGCACAACAGTTTTCAGCGTATGCTCCAAGAAATGTTTTATTTCATTCTTTTAAGTCTGTACAAGCATAGCACCAGTTGTATTGAATTTGTATTCCTCACAGTTTTTGTTCACTGCTTGTTGACGTACAAAATTTGTGTCTTACAATTTCCTGTACCTCACTACATCAATGCCCTATGGCCATTAGCTGTACAATGAATAAAGACAT
This sequence comes from Dermacentor variabilis, assembly GCF_050947875.1. NCBI lineage: Eukaryota > Metazoa > Arthropoda > Arachnida > Ixodida > Ixodidae > Dermacentor > Dermacentor variabilis. Next base: position 237,862 of record NW_027460335.1, read on the forward strand.
ACCATAACTGGCAAGCATACCAAATGAATTTTTTGAAGGCTCATTTGTGATCTCGTTCCACCCATTGAGTCACTTTATGCAGGGTGGAATTGCATATCTGGTTTTGCCTAGCATTCATGAAAGAAAACAGTTCACAACTTTCAGAAGAGATAAATGTTGAGGTTCCAGAAAGAGGCATGGCGATTACCATAGTGGCACAAACATAGCAAGTTTCTTTTTGAAATTGCCAGCCTCGGAATGCACCTACCACTTTTTTTGGGTTGGTGAGATGTGCATAACAGTAAAATACTTCTTTTTCTACGCAGAGACTGATGATCGACCCTCGCTTGATATACATGAAAATATGGCACTAGTAATAACCAGTGGCAACAAACAATTCCTCCAAACCTTATTGACGTGCTTTTGCGGCACATAATTGACTAATGCAGGTGTCAGGGATTCAAAACTTGTCTGAATCCACACCCAAGAAATAGATTTTAGGCCCCAGAAGAATTGCAGAAAATGAAGCATTACTCAAGCTTGTAAAGCCAGTACACAGAAAAATAGGTGGCATGTTTAGCATCATTTTTAAGTTGTCGCCAGTGTCTATACACACTTGCCACTTGAGATATGTGCCGAATATGCTGCAATATTGGTTAAAAAACTAAAAATTTCTTGCTCAATTTCGGTGCTTATCCCTGCTTGAGCCAGCCATAGCCAAATCTCCAATGACATTTTTTTCAATGCTAGAAGACATTAAAAGGCGGAGGGGGAGGGGGCAGATGAATTTGGCCAGAAATTGGCCAACAATCACATTTGCATTTAGTCATTTTTGTTTTTTTGAGGCACCATCTCCTTTAGATTTTGTAATTTTTGTCCCTAACACATGCTTTAAAAAAGAAAGTTGGCTTTGGAGTGTATCCACAACCGTTAAGCAGAAGCAGACATTGACTGTAAACAAGATGCAGACAGCCCCTGCCTAAAATTGCCTTTGCTGGCCAAAACACATAGAATGGCCAATGATGCGAGTGACATGCTTTTCCTTTATCAGCTTAATTAATTTGTCCTACTGAAGGGCCATTCTTATTCAATAATTCTTGGGAAGTGCTGAGTTTCCTTGAACCCAACACTATCTCAGGCTAAATTACGTAATAAGCACATACATTGCAATGCACCCCTTGACAAGACCCAGTCTTGCAAACAAATCAATGGTTACTTAAGCAGTGTTCAGGATTGGTCCTCAGGTGAATGTCACTGTACACCGCAGTTATGGTCATTGGCGAAATGTGCAGTTCTCTGCAGTGTCACCGACAACTGTTGTAAAGGTGCACATCGACAATGGAACATTTAGGAGGTATTTGCGACTCTCATGAGTTTTTTTCTCTTGCAGGAACTTCCAGCTGAACAAAAGAATCGGTCCGTGTGTGCTTTAGGCACATGAGAGCTCGAAGGTGATCCTCGAGACAGTTGATGTAACCTAAACAGTCGAAGAACTGTGTGCTGGTTAGTCAGAATCGAATTATTATAACATAGTAGTTAACTCCTGCATATACGCAACTTCTGACGAATTTTCTCCACCAGCCAAGGTGCACGTGCGCCTGTAAAGCTGAACGTGCAGCTTGCACACTTGGTTGCCACACAGTCGTCTGGTTTAAGAATTTCAGTTGGCTCTTGCCGACAACAGATCCTTGAAGCGGCTTTACATATGCAGCTGCCATGACTCAATCTGTTCAGTTGTAAGCCAAGCTAGGGGATGTATTCTGCAAAGATCCACTTGGACGATACTATTGCCTTGGCTATCAGGTCCAGGCTCATTGGCTGGTTGAGCATTACGTCATCCAATTTTGCTGAAACAACGAATCGGCATGCTGATTGTGCTGCCCAGTCAAGATGCAAGCTGTCTTCAATCTTTGCACAGCTCTCTCACTACTAGAAATAATAAGACGGAGGAAAAAAGGCATTGCAGACTGCTGCATGCACTTTGCACAGAAGTGGGCGGAACAAGTTCTGTTATGAAAGGTCGCACTCTTGCAACCGCTACCACAGTCAATGTTTCCGCAACTTGCAAGGTCGATCCAAATAGGCCACCAAGCTTCGGGCAAAAAGCGGTTCAGGACAAACTGTCACCGACATCAGCCAGGGTGGTTACAGGAGCAGCGATTGAAGTGCAAATATGCGAGGAGGGAACAAACATTGGGAAACGAAAAAGCGATTTTTAAATTAAAGCGAGACAGATTCATACAATCAAAGTAAAATGCCTAATAAATTTTATATGAGTGACAAGAAACGACAATTCTATTTCTTTTTATTATTATAAATAAGTTCCCTTTTTCAGCGCCCATCCCAAGAGGAGCCATTGACGCCGCTAGCTCTTGCAATGCAATGCAGCTCTGGAAGTGTGCAGAAAGGCACACGTGTTAAGTTCACCTGTTGCAATATGCACCCCTGACATTTTCTACTGTGCTTGTCGCCGTTTGTCTGACTTTGGTGACGCGGGTAGCTTCAACGTATCTCAACCTGTTCAGTCGCAAGTGGGGAGTTGTGATCGTCACACAGTTGTTGAGTTGTTTTCGTGCAACTGCGCTGGCCAACGGGCTTGGCGTCTAACGATAGGACCAGCCCCGTACAAGAAATATTATTGAGAAAGCATTGAACTCTAGTTGGTCAATGTTGAGCTTTCTAATGAGGAATTATTGAGAGTTTGTTGCAGAATTGTTGGGTTGAGTGTTGATGACTCTAGAATATTGGCCACTGAAATTTAATTGAAACACCATTGGATACCTCAATGTTGAATAATTGTTAAGTTACCATTGAAAGTCCATTGTGCTTAGACGGCCCGTTGTGTTCGTTTTGTTGAATGGTTGTTGAGTTACCATTGATTCTCCGTTGAACTGACGTGATAGTTCTGTTGACCTATTGTTGAATTATTGCCACAGCACTGAAAAGCACATTGTCCCACAGTTGACATGGCATTGAGATTTCAGAAGTCGCCATTGAAATATGATTGACGTTTTGTAGGGCTAGTGGAATTTGATTCATATATTGAAATTGCTTTGCTGTTCACACTTGCATGCCCCGGTGCCTGTTTATAACTTTCCCAAACACAAACAATATCAAAGGAGAGACTGATCAACTTGAAGTACCTTTATTTACACTAAAGATGCGTGCACGTGAAACATTATTACAGTACATAAGGCACCACTACATCGAACCTGGAGACATAGGCTAGTACCTACAGCACTCTAGCGGTGTAAATACATCTGAAAAAACCTATACATATGAATTCAATCAAAAGGATCATTGCGGTCTTCCCTTTCGACTTAAGTTTATGACTAGAAGGCAAAGCGACTCAAAAGGCAGGGCTTAAGCATACCCTTGTAACAACCAACTTTGAACACATGAACACTTGAAGCTGCTTGCGTGTGAATACACAAAATACATCTGAATATGTTACATTAAAATGTTTCGTACACTAACACATCACAGGAAGAGCTACAGCTGACTGTGAGAAGGCAAAATAACAGACTTGAAACAAATGACTTCATGTAAATATATACAAGCTTTATCACACGTCTTTCACCGTAATTAAAACAACAGAGTTGAGAGCTTGCTAGTGAATCAGCCACATATCAACGGGTGTCTCTTGCATGACGCCAAGGTGCTTTTGGCGTAGAACAATTTAGCACGTGGGAATTTGCCGCATGGGTGACTTGTGAGAAGGGAATGTGGACAGAAAATGAGATTACGCGGATTAAGAATCTGCCACACAATGCACATAACTACGCACGAAATAGAAGTACACAATATACCGGCAAGTAAAAATTTGCGACTCTGTACGAGTGCCGTCGAGAAAAGGAAGAAATGGGTTGCTACGGTAAACGTTAACTAAAACACGCACAGCGATGTTTCACAGCGGGGCAAAATATTCCCGGCTCTCTCGCAGAACCAAAGACCACGCGACAGTGCATAGCCGATACCAAGCAGATATGGAATCTTCGGGTAGAAATACGGCAGAAGAAATGACCTAAAGATGCGCTGAGAGCGATGCGAGCGTGAGCGTGCCTGTACGAGTGAGAACATGTACCGCTTCTTTAAAGCTAGCCGCTCTGGCGTGGCTCCGATCATCCAGCGCGATTTGGGTGCAGAACGTCGCGTTCACACCCTTGCGCGTTTTGCGCGGTAACGTCCGCGCAGTGAGCTAGCTTCATGCACGCGTCATTCTTCACTGCGCAAACGGTACTCGAGTGCGACGCTTAGCTCGAGGCGACAACGCGCCGATTGGCGCTCCTTTCGCTTGTGGAAGCAGTGCACATTCGGATCGGTCCAACTCAAAGAGGCAGCAGAGAACGGTGGCATGTTTCGGTTATCGCCTATTAAAATTGTACAGTGCGCCTTCAACGGCAACCCGGGGCGCTAGATAAAGATGCTTACTGCGTTAGTTTTCGCGGTGATAGGCGATAAGGTGAGCCCGTCGGCGGCTGTGTTTTTTGCCAACGTCGTCACCACACCTCTGTTCAATTGCGCTATGTATCCGTGTACAGTCACCGCGCGGAAGCTGTGACTAATCGGTAGGCCGTTCTCCGCAAATCCCAAAAAAGGCGAAATATATTTCGCGGTGCACCGCATCATTAGCCGCAACCTAAATCGAGGCGCGCTTAACCGCTCCGGCACAAAAGGTCATCACACTAACCGTATAGTATACGATGAGCCACTGCGAAAAAAAATAATTCTGATGTTCCACGTGCCAAACCAACGATCTGATTATGATGCACGTCGAAGTTGGGGACTCCGTATTAATTTTGACTTACTGAAAATTTTTCACGCGCATACAATGCACAATACACTAGCGTTTTTGCGTTCCGCTCCTTTGGAATGCGGCCGCTGCAGGGATCGTATCCACGACCTCGAGCCCCAAATTGCAACGGCGGCCGCCATAGTTACGAAATGTGTAAGCGTGAAGTGCAACACTGTCTTCCGGTACGAGTGTGGTACAAGCGCAGCACAGCTGCACACTTGCTGCACAATTATTTGTCGCGGTTCTCCGAAGCACCGTAGTACCTGCCTAAATACCTTGAAAGGCAGCGCGCCTCTCACATATCGTAAAGCGATAACAAGCGCTTAGACGGCCCACGTGAGCCCCCATGAAAGATGACGTGGCCACTGTACAAACTTATCACTGCGCAGAGAAGCCGATCCTTATGTTCCAATTGTGTTCTCTCATACAAATGAAGGAAACGTTATTAGACAGGAACAAATGAAGCAATGCAATTTTACACACATGGGGCGCCGCTGCTTCTTCGCCTACCATTGTATCAAACGAAGTGACGGCGGCAGGGAGAGTTAATATCGCGCGCATTTGCTCCGGTGCATGCGGTTTGCTAGAAGAAACTGAACGGTGTGCTTAACATCTCACGCTCGTCAATGTTAAAATAGAAAAAGAGGCTACGTGCCCAAGAAAACGAGGTTACTTACCTACCTTCAGAAGTGCGTCTGCGACTGTTTCTGGGTGCCTTCTCTCCAACAGGCATCATGACCTCTGCCGCGCAACTCATGAAAACGACCAGGCTCGCACATCAGTAGAAGACTAGTAGCTGGGTGAGCCAACCACTTCAACGGATAAACGTCCCACTTATCGTCGTTAAAGCATTTCACTAAAATGTGCGTCATGATGTCCGAAAAGAAAAAAAAATACTTTCATCAAGAAGCACGAGCCGTCAACCACCGTACAACTGCAACCGAATAACTGAGTCCGAAAGCCGTTCACAGCTTCACTATCGTATTCAGTTATAAAAACCTTTCAAACACAACATAACGGTACCTAAAAACCGCTAATTAATTAGCAAGAATTTTTAGTCAACTAACCTTTATAAATTTTTAAAAATAACCTAATTTGTAGCGTAAACAATAAATACTACGACCAAAAAATGCGACTACGAAACTACCGGTAACCGTGTGCACTCTAAAAAAAGTGTGCGCAAAACGAAGCTCAGTTGCACCCGCTTGCGCGCACACATACACACCCGAACGCTACCTTGACGTTTGTCGCGCCACCTAGAAATAAAGATTACTACTAGTCTTGCTATTTTTACAAAAATAAAACTGAAATAGTTTGTAATGCCTTTGCAGATAACGAGGTGACAAGTGAGGCATAATAACAGTCCGTTACCTGTTTTTCTTTCATTTCCCTTTGGTGTTCTTAACTGAACATACGAGACCTGCAGGCTTTTGAGATAACGACAGTTCGGCGAGGCTCCAATAAATCGCGTGCTTCTTGCAAGGCGAGAGACGGGAGCAGCCGTAGAGCGATTAGCTGTGATACTTTTGCGGCCGTTGCTAAATCTGAAGCTCTTTCAAGTCAATGGTTATAGCGGCTGCGCGCTGCGACCTCAAAGCGCGTTCGTTCTTTGATCTCTAGTACCACGCACATTGGATAAAAAAACTATATTTTCTTTGCGGACAGAGGGTACGTCGTAGGAAATTCTAAGACCTCACCCGTGTATGTTTGTAGCTGCGCGCTTGCATCATACGGTTCCCACAGCGCGTCCGATGCTCGAAGGTAGCGTCGTCGCCTGTCGGCACCTGTCTTATCGCCGGCCGCGCTGCCGCCGTGTCTACTTTTGGTGAACTCCACATGCGCGTAGTCACCGTGTTTGCAAGTGAATTTCGCATTCTTCTGCTCCCCGAAACGTGCTCATTTCGGATCGTATCAATGGGTCTGTCATCTAGTGTATGTTAAAACGACGATGGCATTTGTACAGCGGCGAAGACATAAATCGTTATGAACTTGGGCGGTCATGAATCTTGTCTAACGTTGCAGTTTTTACGTAGCGAAAATGGCTAAGAAAGTGGGGCGGTCCTGGGGATAGGCGCTTCAAAGCGCCAGCTGTAGCTTCAGCACCAGGAAGTGGCACGCGGCGCACGCACCAAGCATTTCAGAGCTTACTGGCTTTCGAATCAGAGGAGTATGCGCGCGCTCTTGGCCTATTGGTTCACAACCATCATCGCAATCTTTATAAAAGTTACATACTGTCGGAGAAAGTTTGCGTGTTTTGATTTTAGGTGTGTTTCCTCTAAACATAGCACTTTTGGATTGTATTGGTGGATGAGTTCTTGTACATCATCAAGGTTTCTCAGAAGACCTCTGACATTCCATTGTATGATTTGTGTATCCATATTTAAAGTAAATCGGTGCTCTGTATACGGAAACAGAAATGATGAATTAGATTACAGAGCTCTTGTGAGGCCCTGTAACCGGGGTTTTGCCTTTTTTTTTGGAGCGTTCGAGGGACCCTCGCCGCTCCTTAGGCGCCTGGTGCGCGGGGATAGGTGTTGTGGCCATTGCCTCTTGTGAGGCGCCGGACACGCGCTCTTGAGAGCGAGTTTTCGAGAGTCTCACCTCGGAAGGCGAGACCCTGCGCCCACCAACACGGAAGTGGATGGGGCTCCCAGAGGGATTTGGCGGCGCCGGCTGTTTCCGGCGCTGGAAGGGGCCGGGGAGGTTGAGGCAGCCTCGGCTGCGCCTACCTTTGTGGCCGCTATCGGTCCTGCGGGATCGCTGCGTGTAGCGCAGGTTGCCGCAGATAACTCTTGTGGGCCGGCAACCCAAGGATAGCCTGGCCGGTTTGCTGGTTGGATGGAGTAGGCTTACCTACTTCCACCCTGGAGGCAGGAGCCAAAGGTACCTGCTCGCTGCACGCGGGCTTGGCACTTGGCAATGGCCGCTGCGACGCTGCCCCCCGACGCGCCGCATCAGCATAAGGTGTGCTGTGGAAAGGTGAGCACCTCTTACGGGCTTCCTCAAACGAAATCTTTTCTTTGACTTTGAGGGTAATTATTTCTTTTTCTTTCTTCCAGTTCGGACAGGAGCGTGAGTAGGCTGGATGGTCACCACTGCAGTTCACACATTGAGGTGTGCCACTGCAGTTGTCTGAGGGGTGGCCCTGGACTCTACACTTTGCACAAGTTATTTGACCACGGCAGCTCTGCGAGCCATGGCCGAACCTCTGACATTTGAAACACCGTCTAGGGTTTGGGATATATGGTCGAACATTTAACCTGATGTATCCTGTTTCGATGGTTTCTGGCAGTACGCTGGATGAAAATGTTAGGACAAGATGCTTAGTGGGGATTTCCTTGTTGTCTCGTCTAAGTATAATACGTTTTACGTCAGTGACATTTTGTTCTTTCCACCCTTCCAGGAGTTCAACTTCTGTCAAGTCTAGGAGGTCTGCCTCTGACACGACTCCCCGTGACCTATTCATTGTTCGGTGTTGTGTAACAGAAATTGGTATGTTACCAAATGTCACAAGACTGCCAAGCTTCTCGTACGGATGTTTCTGAGGGATATTTACGAGAAGGTTCCCGCTAGCCATTTTCGTTACCTTATAACCAGACCCTAAGGCTTCGGTCAAAGATTTTGCTACTGTGAATGGCGAAATGAATCTGGCTTGCTTTTCAGGATTTTCACTATGCACAACATGGTATTTCGGGTAGTTCCCTTTTGTGCGGGTCAAACATGTGCTGAAGTCTTCGGTGCGTCCCCTCTTCTGAGGGTGACGATCAATGATGATGATGATGCGTGTTATTTTGTGGCGCAAGGGCCAGGTTTGGCCAAAGAGCGCCATGACAAGTGGTAGCGTTAACGATGTATTATGAAAGATGTGACTTGGCTGTAAAGTGGCCTAAAAATAGTCGCTGTAAAGTGCGTAAAATCTACGTTCTATAAAATTATGGCGATGACTATGAACATTAAAATCCATCGTAAAAGAATGATGCATTGTTTAAAATATGCGAGATGTTAAATTGGTTACAGCAATACTGCCTCACCCGAGCCCTTGAACCACAAGGGCCTAGAGGCATGTGCTATTCAAAATAACTATCGCAGCGGCATCCTCTGGAGAGAGGAAGCGCTACGAACGTGTGGGGCTAATAACATGTAACACAACATCTTTCAAAAAACCTAGTACGGCGCTGGTGTCAAAGAGTGGTTCTGGACCTAGTAACATAACAGGATGAAGGGGGATGTGGTGGCGGTATGCTAAGAGAAAATGTTTTTTTCTTTCGGATTCGGCTTCCCGACACTCCAGTAGGACGTGGAGGACGGTCAGCCTTTCCCCGCATCTACGACAGGTTGGAGGCTCGTTTCCCGTGAGTAAAAAGTTATGTGTGCCAAAAGTGTGTCCTATTCTTAGACGGCAGAATAGGACATCTGTCCGGCGGGATTTTGTTACAGGAGGCCTGAAACCTAATTGTGGCTTTATTACATGCAGTTTATTATTTATTTCTTCGTCCCACATGCGTTGCCAGTGGTTTCGTAGTTTCCTTCTTAAGAAAGGCTTCAGGTCTGTGACAGGGACCGAAGCAGTAGAGTTAACTGCATGCAATGGGATTGATGTGGCCATCTGGTCGGCTAGAACGTTTCCCTCGATGCCCCTATGTCCAGGCACCCAGCATATGATCACATGTTGGTTAGATATATATGATTTGCACAGTGCGGAGTAGAGTTCATTAAATACTGGATTTTTGTAATTACGGAAAGACATCAAGGCCTTCACAACACTGAGGGAGTCCGTATATATAACTGATTTCGGGAGTTGTGATTTATATATTTTACGGCCGACAGGAGTGCGTAGGCCTCAGCCGTAAAGATGCTAGTTTCCGGATGCAGTACGTCGGATTCCGAGAAGGATGGACCGACGGCTGCATAGGACACCCCGTCGTGTGACTTTGATGCGTCTGTGTAGAACTCCGTGCAGGAGCATTTGTGCTGGAGTTCCCGGAAAGGCATTAGGATTTCAATCTCTGGAGCATGCTTTGTGACTTCCACGAAAGATATATCACATTGTATGAGCTGCCACTCCCAAGGAGGTAGCAGCTTGGCTGGATGCATTAGGCGAAGCTCGGGGAGTGGAACGTGCATCTCTTCACTAAGCTCCCTCACACGCAGCGAGAAAGGCTGTCTTACGGAGGGACGATTGCGAAAGAGTGTAGCATATGTAATGTCATTAATGGTATTAAAACAGGGATGCTGACGATTTGAGTGGACTTTCAGAAAATATGTATGGCTGATGTATGTTCTCTGCAGATGAAGTGACCACTCATTTGATTCTACATATAAACTTTGTATGGGACTCGTTCTGAAAGCGCCAGTGGCCAGTCGGATTCCTAGATGGTGCACTGGGTCTAGCATCTTTAGTGCGCTCGGGGCGGCAGAGTGATAAATCACGGCACCATAGTCTAGTCGCGATCGAATGAGGCTTTTATATAGATTCATTAAACACTTCCTGTCACTACCCCACGTAGTCTGGGACAGAAGTTTCATTATGTTCATTGTTTTCAGACATTTTTCTTTAAGATGTTTAATGTGGGGGACGAAACTGAGTCTGTAGTCAAGTATGACACCTAGAAATTTGTGTTCTTTGTTTACAGGTATCTGTTGTCCACACACTTCTAAGCAGGGATCCGGAACCAGGCCTCTCTTCCTTGTAAACAAAACACAAGAACTCTTATGAGGATTGATTTTGAATCCATTTTTCTCTGCCCACCCTGACACCTTGTTCAAACCATGCTGTACCTGTCTCTCGCACACTGCGAGGTTACAGGACTTGAAACCCATTTGAATGTCGTCCACATAGACGGAATACAAAATGGCCGGTGGTAAGGAAGCACGAAGTGTTGTCATCTTAACAATAAAAAGTGTGCAACTGAGCACGCCACCCTGGGGTACACCGGTTTCTTGTGCAAAAGGACGTGACAGCACATTGCCTACTTTCACCCGAAAGGTACGATTGGACAAGTAGCTTTTTATTACGTTTAGCATATTACCATGAATGCCCATTTCTGACAAATCTCTCAAGATTCCGTAGCGCCAGGTCGTATCGTACGCCTTCTCCATATCGAGGAATATCGATAAGAAGAACTGTTTGTGTACAAACGCGTCACGAATATGTCCTTCAATACGTACAAGATGGTCGGTTGTGCAGCGCCCTTCTCGGAAGCCACACTGAGAGGGATCAAGCATTTTGTTTTGTTCAAGGAAATGGATGAGTCGCCGATTTATCATTTTTTCAAATACCTTACACATGCAGCTTGTGAGGGCTATCGGGCGGTAATTTGCCACTGATGAAGGGTCTTTCCCTTGTTTCAAAACAGGGACCACAATGGCTTCTTTCCATGCCGTTGGAAGGTAGCCTGCGTCCCAGATAGTGTTGAAAAGTGTAAGTAGTGTTACTTGCGTGTCATTGTGTAAGTTTTTGAGCATTTCATACATGATTCTATCGAATCCCGGTGCAGAGCTCTTGCATGCGCTCAAGGCGGCTTTCAACTCGGCAGCACTAAAAGGGCAATTGTACGGTTCATTCTGTCGGCATTTATTTATGAGTGGCTTGTATTCTTCTATTTGTTTATATTTTAGGAAGGATTGCGAATAATGATTTGAGCTTGATATACTCTCAAAGTGCTCCCCAAGTGAGTCGGCCTGATCTTTCAGTGTATCGCCCTGTGTATTTACTAGAGGGAGTGAATATGTTTGCCGCCCTCTAATCCTATTAACCCTGTTCCAGGCTTTTGCCTCATCTCTGAACGAGTTAATACTCGCTAAAAACTTGTGCCAGCTTTCTCTTCTGGCCTGCCGGCGGGTTCTCCTACCTTGCGATTTTATTTTTTTAAAGTTGACAAGATTCTCAGCGGTGGGAGAAGCTCGCAGCAACCCCCACGCCTTGTTCTGATTCTTACGGGCGGTCCGAGATTCGCTGTTCCACCACGGTACACGTGGTTTGCATTCCAAACCACTTACTTCGGATATGCATTTTGATGCGGCATCTGTTATGAATGCTGTAAGATAATCCACAGCAGCATCAATTTCTAAAGAAGACAGGTCAGCCCATGAGATGCAAGAGAGAGTTCGAAATTTCTGCCAGTCGGCTGTGTCTATCTTCCACCTAGGAGCTTGTGGAGGATATTCGTTTTCTTTAGATGTTTTTATCAGTATGGGGAAGTGGTCGCTCCCGTAAGGATTGTTCATAACTTCCCATTCGAGTTCAGGCAGTATAGACGGGGAAACTAGGCCGAGGTCAATTGATGAAAATGTTCTGTTGGCGAGAGAATAATATGTGGGTGCCTTCTTATTCAGCAGGCATGCACCAGAAGAGAAGAGGAGCTGTTCAACAAGGCGACCTCGCGCATCTATTCGAGAGTCGCCCCAGAGGCTGCTGTGCGCATTGAAATCCCCAAGTACAACGTAAGGTTCTGGCAATTCATCTATGAAGGACTGAAATTCATGTTTGCTTAGTTTGTAGTGTGGGGGTGTATAAATCGAGCAAATAGTGATAAGTTTGTTTAGCAAAACAATTCGAACCGCCACTGCTTCAAGGGCCGTTCGTAGCTGTAAATGTTGACAGGCTATGCTTTTAAGAGTGAGAATCGCGACACCACCGGATGATGAGACGGCATCATCGCGATCTTTGCGAAACGTAACATACGTTCGGAGGAAGTTTGTGTGTTTCGATTTTAGGTGTGTTTCCTGTAAACACAGCACCGTTGGATTATGTTTGTGGATGAGTTCTTGCAAGTCATCAAGGTTTCTAAGGAGTCCTCTGATGTTCCATTGAATAATTTGTGTATCCATATTTAATGTATATAAGTGCTGTATGTACGGAAATGGAAATTGTGCCTTAGATTACACAGCTCTTTCGAGGCCCTGTAATCGGGGTTTTGCCCTTTCTGGAGCGTTCGAGGGAGCCTCGCCGCTCCTTAGGCGCTTGGCGCGCCGTGAGGACAGGTGAAGTGTCAATTGCCTCTTGCGAGGCGCCGGACACATGCTCTTGCGAGCGAGAAGGTTTCTGTGAGGGTCCTGCCTCAGAAGGCAAGACCCCTGCGCCCACCAGCTTGGAGGTCGACGGGGCTCCCTGAGGGATCTGGCTGCGCCGGCTGTTGCCTGCGCTGGATGGGGCCGGGGAGATTGGGGTAGCCTCGGCTGCGCCCACCTTCGGGGTCGTTGGCCCCGCCTGCTGTGTTGGCGTAGCAGCGTTAGCTGCAGTCGCCGAGGGGGCGGATGGCGTCACTGCCGCCTCACTGGGTGTGGGTCGGACAGCCGCCGGAGGCCGTTGTGGCGCTGCCCCCTGACGCGCCACTTCGGCAAATGTGTTCTTAGGCAGGTATGCCACCCGCCTACGTGCCTCCTTGAATGATATATTTTCTTTCACTTTGATCGTGACAATTTCTTTTTCTTTTTTCCAAGATGGGCACGACCGCGAGTACGCGGCGTGCTCTCCATCACAGTTTACACAATGCAAAGAGTTCGCGCAAGCTTCAGACGTGTGTTCATGGGCACTGCATTTTGCACATGTTTGGCGGCCTCGGCAGCTCTGCGAGCTGTGGCCAAAACGTTGGCATTTGAAACATCTCAGGGGATTTGGCACATACGGTCTTACTCGGAGCTTGATGTACCCGGCCTCGATTGACTCGGGCAGGACACTTGAATGGAAGGTGAGTATTAAGTGTTTGATCGGCATTTCTTTACCATCTCGCCTCATCTTGATTCTTTTGACATTTATAACATTCTGTTCACTGAAGCCCTCCAAGAGTTCCGCCTCAGAGAGCTCCAGCAAATCATCGTCCGAGACAACGCCGCGGGTGGTATTCATCGTACGGTGCGGCGTTACTACGATTTGGGTCTCCCCAAATGATACTAGTTTAGGCAGTTTTTCAAATTGTTTCTGATCGCGGAGCTCCAAGAGGAGGTCACTGCTAGCCATCCTCGACGACTTATAGCCTGGGCCAAAAACTTCGGTAAGGGACTTCTTCGATACAAGGAATGGGGAAATTGTTCGCACTGGTTTAGCTGGTTTTTCAGAATGGATGACGTGGAAACGAGGGAAAGATTCTTTTTCCCGGCCAAGAAATTTGAATACTTCATCGGTGCGCCCTCTTTTCTGAGGGCGACCAGGGAGTGGGGGGAAGGAGTTAGCCATAAGATATGTGAGATTTCGGCAGTAACGCCAGCCACCCACCGTGGAGTCCTACAAGGGGACGCTGCAGGACCTGTGAAACAAGGCCTGCAAACGCCAGCTGTACATTACCACTATAACCAAATATGAAATAACCAAGGTTGGCTATCCACACAAGGTTAACCCTTGCTGCCTGGAAAAATTGGAAGTAAAAGGAAACCAGAAGAAGACAGGAAAGGTGGAAAGTGAGGGATAGACGAAGATAATAGGGAGAGAGAGACAGGAAAAGGCAACTATTGATTTCCCCCGGGTGGGTCAGTCCGGGGGTGCCGTCTACGTGAAGCAGAGGCCAAAGAGGTGCGTTGCCTCCGCCGGGGGGCCTTAAAGTTCCTAACACCCGGCATCGGCTCAACCCCCAGGATCCCCCTTTCCCCAGACACGGCTAAGCCGCGCACGGCTTCACGCGGGAGGGTGAGACCCTCATGTGCTCGGGTACGTGGTGTCGCAACACACCAAACGCCTGCTGATGCAGACGCCCCTGCGGGGGGCGTCTGCTGGGGCGTCTGCGTCCCGTAGCCATGCCACATCCTTATTGCTGCCATAGCGTGTTCTTCAATTTCAGACCATGCAGCGTGTGTAAAAAATCGCATGTGGTAGATATAGAGCATAATGCTGGTCAATGAGCTAGATAAGTCAGAGGCGGACATTACTTGCACGAGAAACCAAAATACGTAACGTTCTAATAAACAAAACACTAATCAAAATTTTAATTAATTACCTCATAGTGCATACTGCAACTTATGAACTGTGGCTGGCGTTAGAAAGATTTTTCAAGATCACACATATTTCTAGATATTCATTCCCAAAGTGTGCACCAGGAATACATGGGCATATCACTTCCTTTTTGCTCGAATGCATGAAAGGCATTGAGTTAAAAACGTAAATGAAACATTTGTGTGTTTTCCACGAAGTCTCACAGTGCATATCTCGAAACCCGCATTATCTTTATAGGTTGATCAATGTTGCAAACTCACCGGCTACAATTCGTAAGTAGCTGTATGTGCCATACTGTATTAAGTAGCGAATTTCGGTTAATAAGTCGCTTAAGTATTTCCATTTGTCATGTAGGTAATGCCCTCTGCTTCCAGTAATGCATCTCGACTATTGCAATAATGCTATCTACCGCAGGTGTTTTTTTAAAAACTGTGTGTAATCAAACACGTAAAAAAACATTGGTTTTGATCGCAGTCATGTGCAATGTTGGGGCCGTTATGTTACACACATGCTGTTTTGTATTGTGCAGCATGTCCTGGAATGTGCCTCCAGTATGGCGGGCAAAATATTCTGGTTCATGATACCGCCACGACTACACGAGGACGCAGCCTCCAAGAAGAGGCAACAGATGGTGAACGCCATCATGAAACGATATGTTTCAAAGGAGAACATGATCTGCATCAATTTGGAATTATGTCAACATGCTTCTTTGTTACATAGATATTGTATTACTAGCGGTGCACGAATATTTGAAATTTCTGTTATGGATTTAATAGTCTTTGGTGTTCACATTGGAAATTGCTGAGCATTAGAGATAGCGGTACATGCACTGGAGTTTATAAAGGGAGAGCAATGCAGATAGGCACTGTTTCCCACAACTGTGCAGTGGGGAACTGCAGTTGTCGCACAGGTGCAGCAGTCCCTGAGTGACCAGGAGGGGCAGGTAACAACATTAGCTCAGTAATTTGCGGGAATTAAATCACTTTTCAGCAGCATATCTCAAATTTCTCGCCTACATTAAGGTGGTGCAACATATTCCTTGCCACCCACCGTGGTTGCTCGAAGGCCATGGTGTCGGGCTGCTGAGCACAAAGTCGCGGGATCGAATCTCGGACACGGCGGCTGCATATCAATGGGGGCGAAATGCGAAAACACCCTTGTACTTAGATTTAGGCGCACGTTAAAGAAGCCCAGGTTGTACAGATTTTCGGAGTCCTCCCCTACGGCTTGCATCACAGTCAGAAACTGGTTTTGGCACATAAAACCCCATAATTTAATCTTTAATTGAATATTCCTTGGCTGGACTCACTAATTACAATTACTGCAAAAAATCACCTCCACATATTTAACTAAAAATTCACACACTTTACAGCTAGCGTGGAATAGGTAATTCCAAGACGCCCTTCAGCCAGAAAGCAGCTCTGCCAGCAGACGCTCTTTCTCAGTCATCGCTTCAGCTACACATACAACTTAATGTATATCACATAATCAGCGTGACAAGCAATAGCACTGAGCCATAAAACCGAGTATACAAGCAAGGAAATGCTACCTCTGTTAGCAGAGATGTAGAGGTTGTGTTCTGGCTGCCACTACTTTCAATCTGTACTATACAGGTTGTCCCAGCTAACTTTAGCCAGAGCTTAAAAATATGTGAATGCCACGTAGCTGGACAGAACGGAGGTAATGTTGTTTGCCGTCGCGTGGGGACACTTAAATTACTTTTGAATTCTGCCTCATTAGATAATTAGTCTTAGGTAACCAACTTCTCAAATATTATAAATTGATGAAAAGTGGCAACAGGAAAATTGTAGAGCAACATGAAAAACTCCCGACACCGATTTCTGTTGCTCAATAGGTGCTACATGAAGGTTTTTGCGAGTGTGAAAGAAGCCTGCGAGTACACTCAAAGTGCTTCAAGCGGCCAGTCATGCGACAGGTTTGCGTGCATTTGCAGGCTTTTATGTAGCACGTATTGAGCAACAGAGTGTGGTATTGGAAGTTTTTCATGTCGCTATACAATTTTCTCGTTTTCACTTTTCATCAATTTATAATATTTGAGAAGCAGAAATATTATTAAAGACTAATTATCTAGTTACACATAATGACATGAATAATTTGAGTCTCTACAAGACGGCAAACAACATTACCTTGGTTCTGTCCAGCTAGGTGGCATTAGCATATTTTTAAACTCTGGCTAAAGCTAGCTGGGACACACTGTATACTTTGCAGCCTCAACATGTAACACCCGATTTGCAAGTTATGCACAGTGAGTAAAGGCATGAACACTGTTAATGTCATATTGCTATCTTCCTATGTTTCTCCAGAGAGCCTTTTGTATGTAGTATTCAGTAAAGGATATGTGGAATCAAGTAGTGTTATTTTGAAGGCAATCATGCAGTCTTAGTGTCACCTTTCATACGACCACAGTCATACTCTCTGATACCAAACAGTACAGATAGTGCACTTGGCAAGCAACACTTACTCTACCTTTCTCAACATGTGTAGCATTAGAAAAAATCAACTGCCTCTGTAAGTGAACATAATAAAGTGACAAGCAAAATTTGGTATTCTCTATACATCTCTTCAGCTGTGTTTGTATTATTAAAACAAACAAGAAAACCCTAGTGCTTACAGTGGAAATACAATTTCAGTGGCTACTGCCATCACATTCCACCTAGTATTTAACCCAGTGACTTGCAAAAATTGGCCCTGTGTGCAGTGGTGCTGCAAGCGAAGCAGTTCCTGCGGACACAATTTAAAACTTGTTTTGAAATGGCGACGAAGCAGTGTTGATGACCGTTTGCTATATACAAAGAAATTGTCTGCATCGATTTTTTCTTGGACACCGTAATGTAGTAGTCATTGGTTTTCTTCTTGCTTTGCTTCTATGCGTTAGTCATTGTCAAAGCATAATGTTGCTTTCATACTTTATTTGTCTGGTTGTTTCATAGAGAAATGTGCAAATGTAAACATACGCCCCACAACTGTAATGTTACACTTAACAGAGAATGACGTTACAGCATGTTTACACCTTCTGCAAATTTAACAATTTGAATTTTTTGAAGATTATAAGTCTCGTTACAGCTGGCCAACAAGGGAAGCCTCAGCCTGGTGCTAACAAGCTCCCAAGGAAACCTGTGTTTGTCAGCGTCTCCCTGGCAAAGCCAGGAACCATCAGTGTTAAATTGGCTGCAGCGAAAGCCTTTTCTTATACGCTTAATATTGGTCAGCTCAACTCAGCACCTCTCCATGATCTATTTTGCTTGCTAGGATTACCTTCACAGTGTTCACCTGCAAATGAAATGCTAATAAGTATTGTTCACTATTGCAGGACAGGTTCCTTGGCAGAAGAAAGACTGGGAAAGAGAACCACTATGGGACAGATGGATACCACGTCTCAAGGGGAGCCGGAATAAAGGCGCTGGCCAGATCATTGAGCCTGGCCGTCAGGGCTGCATTCCCGGATGAGTGGCAGCCAGTTGACATGGGGGTTCTGCCACAGCTATGGAAGGTATTGCACTGTACAGCCTGCATGGCCAACGGGCATTTCAGTGGCAGCTGCAAAACCTTCCTGAGCGAAGCACAGCCCGTTTTAATGCAGTGATAGCTTTAGCTCAGGCATAAATTCTTCTTAAAAGCAAGCACTAGACTGATTTGAACACCATATGTCGAAATTGAGACAAAAAATATAAATTATGGAATTTGAGACAAAAATTAAAATTAAATTATTGTTTTTACGTGCCAAAGCCTCGATCTGAATATGAGGCATGCCTTAGTGGGAGACTCAGGATTAATTTTCATCACCTAGGGTTCTTTAGCATGCACGTAAACCTAAGTACATGGGTATCTAACTACACATTTTGCCCCCATTGAAATGCGGTCACCATGGCCGGGATTTGCTCTCTCGACCAGCCATAAGCAGCCATGGCAGGTTGACAGTAAAAGTTAAATGCTAGTGATTGTAACAAGCAGGATTTCGATTTACATCTTGCATATTTTATAAAGACTGCCAGAAAAGTTGTGAAAAATTTACAAATTACTACCAAACAAAAAGATATTGCAGTTCTTTAAACTTCATCCGTTAGTACACCGAAATGGGCAAATTTGATATATGACTGTGCCAGTTAAGTGCAACTGCTGTAACAAATATGGGGGGATTTTTCAAAATTCTTACTCACAGATTAGTAGTGTAGTTCAGAGCAGTGTACTTAACATCAATGTTTCGTTTGCTTTAGGCATTCTTTGCCTAATTGTGACATCACTTTTGTTGCAGAGTTAGAGCTGTAAGCATGATAAATTTTTTCTAGAACTACAGACGAAACATAAAAACCACTTCCTAAAGCCAGTCTAGTTATGTTTTTTCTTGTGTGAAAAATCCCTTCGAAGTTCGTGCAGTGATTGCTGAGAGAAACTAGTGCACTAGTTTCTATGTGCTTACACAAGCCCCTGAGCTAAACCTTTCTCAAAGGCCAACCTCTAGTGCATTATCAAGGGTCTCAGAATTTCTTTTTGGCAATTTCGCTGTCATATTAGGAAAAGGCGTGTTGCTGTGGTCACTTAGTAATTTTGCATTAACCGTTCTTGTAATATTTTTGATTTATTGCTTACTTATTAGGCAACACAATTATTTTTGTATGTGCCTTTTATTGTGTACTTGGTTAGGATAGTACGGAAGACGATGCACTTCATTGTATTTGTGGGTGGCGGAAGACGAGATGTCTGGTCAAATTAGGCCAGTGAAATGTGCAGTGGTGTTGTTTTCTCTATACTAGTGGAAACTGCCCACGGCAAGAGTTCGGCCAAGAATTTGTCCCAAGTGTTCATCAGCACTGCGGTGTACCTGAGATCTTCGTTTTTGTCATATTTTCAAAGGCTGTGCTGCTAGAAAATGTTCTTATTGTGCTCTCATATGTAAGGCAGCACAGCATTACATTTTATGTGGACACAAAAACTAGAACAATGTGGGTTAGAAAGCACATTTATATGCTGTATTTTTCTTTGTTTCATTTTATGTATAGGTGATCTTTATTCGTTCACCAGGAACATTGCCCAGCTGACTGCCAGGCCAACCAATTACTGTGTGCTTCAGAGGGCACAAACTGTATGCCATGTATGAGAAACTCAGCATGAGCATGTGTGTCACAATATCTAATGGAGACGTGCACAACAGTTTTCGGCGTATGCTCCAAGAAATGTTTTATTTCATTCTTTTAAGTCTGTACAAGCATAGCACCAGTTGTATTGAATTTGTATTCCTCACATTTTTTGTTCACTGCTTGTTGACGTACAAAATTTGTGTCCTACAATTTCCTGTACCTCACTACATCAACGCCCTATGGCCATTAGCTGTACAATGAATAAAGACATACCATAACTGGCAAGCATACCAAATGAATTTTTTGAAGGCTCATTTGTGATCTCGTTCCACCCATTGAGTCACTTTCTGCAGGGTGGAATTTCATATCTGGTTTTGCATAGCATTCATGAAAGAAAGCAGTTCACAACTTTCAGAAGAGGTAAATGTTGAGGTTCCAGCAAGAGGCATGGCGATTACCATAGTGGCACAAACATAGCAAGTTTCTTTTTGAAATTGCCAGCCTCGGAACGCACCTACCACTATTTTTGGGTTGGTGAGATGTACATAACAGTAAAATACTTCTTTTTCTACGCAGAGACTGATGGTCGACCCTCGCTTGATATACATGAAAATACGGCACTAGTAATAACCAGGGGCAACAAACAATTCCTGCAAACCTTATTGAGGTGCTTTTGCGGCACATAATTGACTAATGCAAGACTCAGGGATTCAAAACTTGTCTGAATCCACACCCAAGAAATAGATTTTAGGCCCCAGAAGAATTGCAGAAAATGAAGCATTACTCATGCTTGTAAAGCCAGTACACAGAAAAATAGGTGGCATGTTTAGCATCATCTTTAAGTTGTCGCCAGTGTCTATACACACTTGCCACTTGAGATATGTGCCGAATATGCTGCAATATTGGTTAAAAAACTAAAAATTTTTTGCTCAATTTCGGTGCTTATCCCTGCTTGAGCCAGCCATAGCCAAATCTCCAATGACATTTTTTTTAATGCTAGAAGACATTAAAGGCGGGTGGGGAGGGGGCAGATGAATTTGGCCAGAAATTGGAAAACAATCACATTTGCATTTAGTCATTTTTGTTTTTTTGAGGCACCATCTCCTTTAGATTTTGTAATTTTTGTCCCTAACACATGCTTTAAAAAAGAAAGTTGGCTTTGGAGTGTATCCACAACCGTTAAGTAGAAGCAGACATTGACTGTTAACAAGATGCAAACAGCCCCTGCCTAAAATTGCCTTTGCTGGCCAAAACACATAGAATGGCCAATGAGGCCAATGATGCGAGTGACATGCTTTTCCTTTATCAGCTTAATTAATTTGTCCTACTGAAGGGCCATTCTTATTCAATAATTCTTGGGAAGTGCTGAGTTTCCTTGAACCCAACACTATCTCAGGCTAAATTACGTAATAAGCACATACATTGCAATGCACCCCTTGACAAGACCCAGTCTTGCAAACAAATCAATGGTTACTTAAGCAGTGTTCAGGATTGGTCCTCAGGTGAATGTCACTGTACACCGCAGTTATGGTCATTGGCGAAATGTGCAGTTCTCTGCAGTGTCACCGACAAATGTTGTAAAGATGCACATCAACAATGGAACATTTAGGAGGTATTTGCGACTCTCATGAGTTTTTCTCTTTTGCAGGAACTTCCAGCTGAACAAAAGAATCGGTCCGTGTGTGCTTTAGGCACATGAGAGCTCGAAGGTGATCCTCGAGACAGTTGATGTAACCTAAACAGTCGAAGAACTGTGTGCTGGTTAGTCAGAATCGAATTATTATAACATAGTAGTTAACTCCTGCATATGCGCAACTTCTGACGAATTTTCTCCACCAGCCAAGGTGCACATGCGCCTGTAAAGCTGAACGTGCAGCTTGCACACTTGGTTGCCACAGAGTCGTCTGGTTTAAGAATTTCAGTTGGCTCTTGCCGACAACAGATCCTTGAAGCGGCTTTACATATGCAGCTGCCATGACTCAATCTGTTCAGTTGTAAGCCAAGCTAGGGGATGCATTCTGCAAAGATCCACTTGGACGATACTATTGCCTTGGCTATCAGGTCCAGGCTCATTGGCTGGTTGAGCATTACGTCATCCAATTTTGCTGAAACAACGAATCGGCATGCTGACTGTG
Source organism: Dermacentor variabilis (assembly GCF_050947875.1). Classification (NCBI taxonomy): domain Eukaryota; kingdom Metazoa; phylum Arthropoda; class Arachnida; order Ixodida; family Ixodidae; genus Dermacentor; species Dermacentor variabilis. The sequence continues at coordinate 259,792 of NW_027460335.1, forward strand.
CTGCCCAGTCAAGATGGAAGCTGTCTTCAATCTTTGCACAGCTCTCTCACTACTAGAAATAATAAGACGGAGGAAAAAGAGGCATTGCAGACTGCTGCATGGACTTTGCACAGAAGTGGGCGGAACAAGTTCTGTTATGAAAGGTTGCACTCTTGCAACCGCTACCACAGTCAATGTTTCCGCAACTTGCAAGGTCGATACAAATAGGCCACCAAGCTTCGGGCAAAAAGCGGTTCAGAACAAATTGTCACCGACATCAGCCAGGGTGGTTACAGGAGCAGCGATTGAAGTGCAAATATGCGAGGAGGGAACAAACATTGGGAAACGAAAAAGCGTTTTTTAAATTAAAGCGAGACAATTTCATACAATGAAAGTAAAATGCCTAATAAATTTTATATGAGTGACAAGAAACGACAACTCTATTTCTTTTTATTATTATAAATAAGTACCCTTTTTCAGCGCCCATCCCAAGAGGGGCCATTGACGCCGCTAGCTCTTGCAATGCAATGCAGCTCTGGAAGTGTGCAGAAAGGTAAACGTGTTAAGTTCACCTGTTGCAATATGCACCCCTGACATTTTCTACTGTTCTTGTCGCCCTTTGTCTGAATTTGGTGACGCGGGTAGCTTCAACGTATCTCAACCTGTTCTGTCGCAAGTAGGGAGTTGTGATCGTCACACAATTGTTGAGTTGTTTTCGTGCAACTGCGCTGGCCAACGGGCTTGGCATCTAACGATAGCATCAGCCCCGTACAAGAAATATTATTGAGAAGGCATTGAACTCTCGTTCGTCAATGTTGAGCTTTCTATTGAGGAATTATTGAGAGTTTGTTGCAGAATTGTTGGGTTGAGTGTTGATGACTCTAGAATATTGGCCACTGAAATTTAATTGAAACACCATTGGATACCTCAATGTTGAATAATTGTTAAGTTACCTTTGAAAGTCCATTGTGCTTAGACGGCCCGTTGTGTTCGTTTTGTTGAATGGTTGTTGAGTTACCATTGATTCTCCGTTGAACTGACGCGATAGTTCTGTTGACGTGTTGTTGAATTATTATTGCCACAGCACTGAAAAGCACATTGTCCCACAGTTGAGATGGCATTGAGATTTCAGAAGTCGCCATTGAAATATGATTGACGATTTGTTGGGCTAGTGGATTTTGATTCATATATTTAAATTGCTTTGCTGTTCACACTTGCATGCCCCGGTGCCTGCTCATAACTTTCACAAACACAAACAAAATCAAAGGAGAGACTGATCAACTTGAAGTACCTTTATTTACACTAAAGATGCGTACACGTGAAACATTATTACAGTACATAAGGCACCACTACATCGAACCTCGAAACATAGGCTAGTACCTACAGCACTCTAGCGGTGTAAATACATCTGAAAAAAACCTATACATATGAATTCAATCAAAAGGACCATTGCGGTCTTCCCTTTCGACTTAAGTTTATGACTAGAAGGCAAAGCGACTCAAAAGGCAGGGCTTAAGCATACCCTTGTAACAACCAACTTTGAACACATGAACACTTGAAGCTGCTTGCGTGTGAATACACAAAATACATCTGAATATGTTACATTAAAATGTTTCGTACACTAACACATCACAGGAAGAGCTACAGCTGACTGTGAGAAGGCAAAATAACAGACTTGAAACAAATGACTTCATGTAAATATATACAAGCTTTATCACACGTCTTTCACCGTAATTAAAACAACAGAGTTGAGAGCTTGCTAGTGAATCAGCCACATATCAACGGGTGTCTCTTGCACGACGCCAAGGTGCTTTTGGCGTAGAACAATTTAGCACGTGGGAATTTGCCGCATGGGTGACTTGTGAGAAGGGAATGTGGACAGAAAATGAGATTACGCGGATTAAGAATCTGCCACACAATGCACATAACTACGCACGAAATAGAAGTACACAATATACCGGCAAGTAAAAATTTGCGACTCTGTACGAGTGCCGTCGAGAAAAGGAAGAAATGGGTTGCTACGGTAAACGTTAACTAAAACACGCACAGCGATGTTTCACAGCGGGGCAAAATATTCCCGGCTCTCTCGCAGAACCAAAGACTACGCGACAGTGCATAGCCGATACCAAGCAGATATGGAATCTTCGGGTAGAAATACGGCAGAAGAAATGACCTAAAGATGCGCTGAGAGCGATGCGAGCGCGAGCGTGCCTGTAGGAGTGAGAACATGTACCGCTTCTTTAAAGCTAGCCGCTCCGGCGTGGCTCCGATCATCCCGCGCGATTTGGGTGCAGAACGTCGCGTACACACCCTTGCGCGTTTTGCGCGGTAACGTCCGCGCAGTGAGCTAGCTTCGTGCACGCGTCATTCTTCACCGCGCAAACGGTACTCGAATGTGACGCTTAGCTCGAGGCGACAACGCGCCGATTGGCGCTCCTTTCGCTTCTGGAAGCAGTGCACATTCGGATCGGTCCAACTCAAAGAGGCAGCAGAGAACGGTGGCATGTTTCGGTTATCGCCTATTAAAATTGTACAGTACGCCTTCAACGGCAACCCGCCGCGCTAGATAAAGATGCTTACTGCGTTAGTTTTGGCGGTGATAGGCGATAAGGTGAGCCCGTCGGTGGCTGTGTTTTTTGCCAACGTCGTCACCACACCTCTGTTCAATTGCGCTATGTATCCGTGTACAGTCACCGCGCGGAAGCTGTGACTAATCGGTAGGCCGTTCTCCGCAAATCCCAAAGAGGCGAAATATATTTCGCGGTGCACCGCATCATTAGCCGCAACCTAAATCGAGGCGCGCTTAACCGCTCCGGCACAAACGGTGATCACACTAACCGTATAGTATACGATGAACCACTGCGAAAAAAAATAATTCTGATGTTCCACGTGCCAAACCAACGATCTGATTATGATGCACGTCGAAGTTGGGGACTCCGTATTAATTTTGATTTTCTGAAAATTTTTCACGCGCAAACAATGCACAATACACTAGCGTTTTTGCGTTCCGCTCCTTTGGAATGCGGCCGTTGCAGGGATCGTATCCACGACCTCGAGTCCCAAATTGCCACGGCGGCCGCCATAGTTACGAAATCTGTAAGCGTGAAGTGCAACACTGTCTTCCGGTACGAGCGTGGTACAAGCGCAGCACAGCTGCACACTTGCTGCACAATTATTTGTCGCGGTTCTCCGAAGCACCGTAGTACCTGCCTAAATACCTTGAAAGGCAGCGCGCCTCTCACGTATCGGAAAGCGATAACAAGCGCTTAGACGGCCCACGTGAGCCCCCATGAAAGATGACGTGGCCACTGTACAAAATTATCACTGCGCAGAGAAGCCGATCCTTATGTTCCAATTGTGTTCTCTCATGCAAATGAAGGAAACGTTATTACACAGGAACAAATGAAGCAATGCAATTTTACACACATGGGGCGCCGCTGCTTCTTCGCCTACCATTGTATCAAACGAAGTGACGGCGGCAGCGAGAGTTAATATCGCGCGCATTTGCTCCGGTGCATGCGGTTTGCTAGAAGAAACTGAACGTTGTGCTTAACATCTCACGCTCGTCAATGTTAAAATAGAAAAAGAGGCTACGTGCCCAAGAAAACGATATTACTTACCTACCTTCAGAAGTGCGGCTGCGACTGTTTCTGGGTGCCTTCTCTCCAACTGGCATCATGACCTCTGCGGCGCAACTCATGAAAACGACCAGGCTCGCACATCAGTAGAAGACTAGTAGCTCGGTGATCCAACCACTTCAACGGATAAACGTCCCACTTATCGTCGTTAAAGCATTTCACTAAAATGTGCGTCATGATGTCCGAAAAGAAAAAAATACTTTCATCAAGAAGCACGAGGCGTCAACCACCTTACAACTGCAACCGAATAACTGAGTCCGAAAGCCGTTCACAGCTTCACTATCGTATTCAGTTACAGAAACCTTTCAAACACAACATAACGGTACCTAAAAACCGCTAATTAATTAGCAATAATTTTTGAATCAACTAACCTTTATAAATTTTTAAAAATAACCTAATTTGTAGCGTAAACAATAAATACTACGACCAAAAAATGCGACTACGAAACTACCGGTAACCGTGTGCACTCTTACAAAAGTGTGCGCAAAACGAAGCTCAGTTGCACCCGCTAGCGTGCACACATACACACCCGAACGCTCCCTTGACGTTTGTCGCGCCACCTAGAAATAAAGATTACTACTAGTCTTGCTATTTTTACAAAAATAAAACTAAAATAGTTTGTAATGCCTTTGCAGATAACGAGGTGACAAGTGAGGCATAATAACAGTCCGTTACCTGTCTTTCTTGCATTTCCCTTTGGTGTTCTTAACTGAACATACGAGACCTGCAGGCTTTTGAGATGACAGTTCGGCGAGGCTCAAATAAATCGCGTGCTTCTTGCAAGGCGAGAGACGGGAGCAGCCGTAGATACAGCGATTAGCTGTGATACTGTTGCGGCCGTTGCTGAATCTGAAGCTCTTTCAAGTCAATGGTTATAGCGGCTGCGCGCTGCGATCTCAAAGCGCGTTCGTTCTTTGATCTCTAGTACCACGCACATTGGATAAAAAAACTATATTTTCTTTGCGGACAGAGGGTACGTCGTAGGAAATTCTAAGACCTCACCCGTGTATGTTTGTAGCTGCGCGCTTGCATCATACGGTTCCCACAGCGCGTCCGATGCTCGAAGGTAGCGTCGTCGCCTGTCGGCACCTGTCTTATCGCCGGCCGCGCTGCCGCCGTGTCTACTTTTGGGGAACTCCACATGCGCGTAGTCACCGTGTTTGCAAGTGAATTTCGCATTCTTCTGCTCCCCGAAACGTGCTCATTTCGGATCGTACCAATGGGTCTGTCGTCTAGTGTATGTTAAAACGACGATGGCATTTGTACAGCGACGAAGAAATAAATTGTTATGAACTTGGGTGGTCATGAATCTTGTCTAACGTTGCAGTTTTTACGTAGCGAAAATGGCTAAGAAAGTGGGGCGGTCCTGGAGATAGGCGCTTCAAAGCGCCAGCTGTAGCGACAGCACCAGGAAGTGGCACGCGGCGCACGCACCAAGCATTTCAGAGCTTACTGGCTTTGAATCAGAGGAGTATGCGCGCGCTCGTGGCCTATTGGTTTGAGTACCGGGCTCGACGGCCGACCTTCAATTCCACCCCATCGGTCACACATTATTTTGTTTTAATGAAAGCGAGGCGAAAGAAGAACCTACCTGCCGCAAAGTGAGAAGAATGAGGTTGGAACGCATCGCAATAAATGTTTGGAATGTCTTCATATGCGAGTCCTAATTGTTTACTGGACTCAACTGCGACACAACCAAAAACAACTAGAAAAATCAACACAAATTACCCAATAAATTGTTTATTGAGAACACTCAACGATAGTATTGTTGTGCAAGGGTTGAGTGAACTCAATTGCTCTTGAAAATTTGTTGGAGTCCGTTGTTCCAACAATTCCCCAACAATATATCAATGGTTAATCAACAGTCATTTTTGTACGAGCTAGCACTCTACATCTAAAGTTTTCGTCGGTCTCCAAAGAAAGTATGTTCTGTGCAAGGGTTTGATTTCGACACCCACAGGGATGGCCTTTTCCTGTGTTGCATTCCACGATGAATGCTTGAAATGCGACACCCATCAAGTCGAATGGCGGGGCATTTCAAAATACAGTTCTAATGGCAGTCCACCAAAACAAATTTTTTGCCGAGAACAAAATGACATCATGTATGTTTTTAATGGATGTGGCATTGCATTATTGCTTTTTTCCCGCCGAAATGTACCTTCGTCACACCGATGGTGCTAGGTCCCATGAGCTCCCGACGAACCGCCATGTTTTGAATGTATACGCTTCTGTGTAATCTTTGCTACCAGGGATACCTACCTTGGCGATGCTATCGCCAAGGCGACGCTGTCACCGAAAGTGATCGTCCCAGAATACGCCCCTACTGGCGTGATGACTATCTCTCTCCCAAACCGATAGGGGACACATGCAACACTGGACATAATTCAAAGGGAATAGCCACACTGTCATTGTCGTGATGATGAGTGAATACATCACGAAGCCAGGTGGTGGCTTGTCCCAATAGTGTTATAACTTGCTGGTTAACTGCAGCTTTACATATACACAATCATATGCGGCACGTAGACGATGCTCTCTGGGTGTACTTAGGTGAACAAAATTATCGCGAAGCCTCCACTATGGCATGTCTTGCAATCAGACATTGGTTTTGAGACGTGAAATCCCAGAAATTAAAAGACAAGTGTGAAATCACAGGCAGGTGTAACCTTCCTACAACCTCTACCACCTTTACTTTCATGTTAAATCTTTTCAAAAGATTTCTGCGCTACATGCCACGTAAAATGACAAGAGCAAGTTGTCAAGGAATAGTATGTCAGTTGCTCAAAACAAGATGTTAAACTGCCAGCAATACAGCTGGTCGCATCCCATTTTCATGCATGGTGTTTACAATAAAGGCTGCACCTATGCTGTACTTCCCGCCAAATGCTTCCGATGCTGCTTAAGTACTACTAAATCTCAGCAGTCTACATGCAAAACATTGCACGGAATGCATTCAATAGCTTTCTTGGCATAGCACTGCCTGGTACTAGCATGTGCATTTCAGAGCAACTGTGCCGTGATGCGATCAGAAAGGCCTCTTACATTTTACGGTGCTAACAGTACTGGCATGCATTCAGGACATGCAGCAATATGTTTCAGCATAAAACAGGTCGGCTGATGACACATTTGTGTTACCAGACGCCGGAAGATTAAGAAAAGCAACACCATTGTCCTATGGTATACCCGTAAAAAAATGTCCACACAAAGTACTCCCCATTCATAATTTTATGTCTCTGTATGGTGCGTACCTTAGACACAAAACGTCAATGTAGCGTAAATATGAATGGAAACTGCCTCTGCTCCCTCCTCCCTGAAGCCTGTGGACTCGCACCTCAGTAGAAAGCTAAGCTCTGCAGTTTATTCCATGCTTCTGAGGGGAGTCACGGATAATTACAGCTGTCAAGCGGCTAATGTGGCGACCACCAGGGAGCTCCAGAGGGTATTGTGCACATTAGACGTGGTGGGGTGAAAAAGAGTTTCTAGTGTTCCCTTTCCTCTCTCACTCGCTCCTGTCATGCATGACCCCCCCCCCGCCCCCGACGCGGTGCGCCTGACAGCAGCAGCCACAGCACTGGAAAAGTGGAAACAAGAGGCACAGAAAGCTAAGCCTATCTTTATTAATTGGCGGCAAGATTTTGGAACAAGTGGACTGAGATGCGGGCAGCTAAGATGCAGCAAAGTATGCACCATTCATGCAGAGATAGAGATACCCTAAAATACGAACTGCATCTGCGATTTGCAGTTTTCTTAGCTGCCGTGTGCCAAGCAATGTTGCATGCAACTCCACGCACTCATGGTCATCACATTTTGCTGTCAACTGTTGGCATCAAATCGAAACGTGCAATGGAGTACTGGGCGGCGTGCAAACCATATATTTGTCGCGTTTTGCAAGGTTTGCAGCAGCCACATGGTAGTGGCAGAGTTGCAGTCAATAGAACGAAATACAGGTCACAAGTCTACATCAGGTTTATTCAGCTCCACAACATACACTGGCTCTGCAACCAAAAGCTCAGCTCGAGTACCTAAAAGAATCTGGAAAAAAAAAGCCTGTCGGTCCGCGAGGTGCGAGCACCACTGCTTTTGCCGCATGTGCAAAACCAGGCCCCCCATCCGCCTCCTGGAGACCGCGCTCTCTAGCAGGAAGGTGCTGTCGAGAGTGCCACTGTAATGGTCTGGTGTTACGGCCGTTTGATCAAGGACACCGCAAGTAAGATAGCACCAACACAATAGTTTCAAAGCTAGAAGAAACCAAAGGATACGCGAAGGAATCTGTTGACTGAGTAGCACCATGACCAGCAACACGAGGATTCCATTGACTTGATGCTGCAACATAAAGAAAGCAATACACAAGCAAGCAATCAAAGAAAGAAAGAAAGCACAACTAAAATAATTACAAACATGCATAGAACATTCATGCTCAAGGCAGAGAGAGAAACATGCTATGTACACATAAGGGATGTGGCTCGACAGCTTCACCAGGTCATGACATGTTTGCAACTAACCTGTACCCACACCCGAGTAACCGCATGGTGCGATCCTTTGGCTGCTCGGATGCTGGCGCAAGCAGTGGCCCGGTGAGAAGCCACAGAACACTGACACTATTAGGAATTCGAGGAACGGGGGAGCCCGCGTAATAGTCAACAGCAGCTATCGCGTCCTAGCGCCGTGCTGTCACAATAACAAGGGACGTCTTTCGAATTCCCAACCAGGGCCATTAAGAATTCGAGGAACGGGGGAGCCAGAGTAATCGCCAACAGAAGCTATTGCGTCCTAGCGCCGTGCTGTCACAATAACAAGGGATGTCTTTCGAATTGCCAAGCAGGGCACCGACACACACACACACACTTTCGAGAGAAATGCGCTGTACTAGAAAAGAAAATTGGGCTAGTTGGTAGTAATTTATGTTTTGGAATGTAGCAGCGCTAAACAGACAAGGACGAAGGAAAAAACTGGCACTGACTCACAACTGAAGTTTATCTTCAGGAAAGTGACAATAATATACACCGGCCAACATGTCAACTTAGTTTAAAGTGACTGTACATGTACATTAGGAGCCATCCTGGTGACTTGTCAAAACACGTGCAAAACATCAGTGCAGCATAACAAACACATAAAGCCAATAGACGACTTCTCTGTCAAACTTAACAGCAACCTACCAAGAAACGCTTTCTATCAAATATCTCAATTCTTTTGTTCTAAGAAAGACAGCTTACTGTTGCGCCTTCCCCCTTCCCTACGAATATGAAAAGCTTCCATGATCTCCCTTGTGTTTCGATCTTTATGCCTAAACAAAGAGTTTTTGCCGCTGTCACTCTGCACCCACCCTCTACAATATAATGGAAAGTGCAGAGTCTCTGCACCTTTTAATGACAATTGCTCGTTTAATCGAATGTTCACGCACCAGCCGGTCTGGCTCTCATAAACGTTCCCGCATGACAGAGGTAACCTGTGCACAACTGAATATCTACACATAATGCATATTTGTTAACCTCTCGCAACAGGAACTGAATTCTTTGCCATGGCCCAATAATTTTTTGTCCAACCATGAACAAATCCTAGCAAATTTGTTAGACGTGGAAATGACTACATGCACGCTCGAATAACGCTTCGCCTGTGAATTCTGTTGTTCAATTTTTGGAGAGGAACAAGCTCAGAATAGCTCAGTGTCGGATAAGGGAGGAATGTTTGCAGTAATGCGGAAAGGTGTTTTGGGAAAATTCTGAAAAGTAGTTTTAAAGAAATTTTGAGGAATTTTAACCATCAAAGGTTAAGCAGCAGGCCCTTGCGATGCTACAGGATAGAAATCTGGAAGGCCTGACGTCTTGAGTCAAGAATACTGATGGTTTAAAATTGCAGGTATTTTTTTTTCAGTTAAAACCCATAAACCAGATCTCCCATTCCGGGCCCCAAATAAGGGGTATTTGCAAAAACAGCTGGAGGCCCTTAACATTGTTGGCCCTTTTTATGTTAGGAGCTCGGATAACCTGGCCAAGTTTCTCAAGACAGAATCCTGGATCATGTTCGGTTTTAGTATTGACATTAAAGATGTTAAATTCACTACTGCATAATCAACTTATGAAGAGTGTCAGGTCTTGTGTGGTTAATCCTAATGTCGAAGCCAGGTTTGTTGGGTAATTGCAAAAAAAACTAATGGGGTTTTACGTGCCAAAACCACTTTTTGATTATGAGGCACGCCGTAGTGAGGGACTCCGCAAATTTGGACCACCTGGGGTTCTTTAGCGCTCACCTAAATCTAAGTACACGGGTGTTTTTGTATTTCGCCCCCATCGAAATACGGCCGCCGTGGCCGGCATTCGATCCTGTGACGCGCAATTGCAGAACATCTGTGGAAAGTTGTTTAGGATTGTCTTTTTATTTGCGCCCTATGTATGTTGAATGGAACGGGAGCACGCTGTTAATAGAAGTCTGGAATTTGTATAGGGTCGAGGGTGGCCCCAGGCTTAAGCCATATTTTCCTTAGTCAAGTTCATAATTTAGGAAGTTTGGCCCCTAATGTTTTTATGTACCTGGATTTCTTCATCACAGAATTAACCTAAATATTTAAGTAACTGGTTTCTTAAAGTTTTTTTCAGGAGCGCTGTGAAGGTTTAAAATTTACTTTTGAGTTGCCTCCCAAAGATGAGCTTTAATTCCTGGATATTAGAACAAGGTTTTGGGAGGACCATCTGTCTTGGATATATAAGCCTAGTTTGGCAAAGGCGCTTTTAAATTTTGCTTCAGGACACTCTAATATAGCAAAACCGGTATTGTTTACGCAGCGTTGCGTGCGGTGTTACAGAAGACATGTGAGCATTCGTTGACGTAGAGTTTCCTTGGCCAGATTCAGAGATTACAGAACGCGGGTTATTCTGAAAGGGAAATATTGATGGCGTGTCGTAATCTTATTAAGTAGGTAAAGGGTACTTATAAGCTCAGGAAAAATCAAGGGATTCTGCGCGCAATGAAGAAAGACCGGTGGTGGTGCCATATTTGCACAATTTTTCGCATTGCTTGAAGAATGTGGCTAGTAGCTATGGGGGGCGTGTGGTCATGTGTGCGTCCAAGAAATTTGCTAGGACATTGTTCGCGGTTGCAAAAAAATTATTGGGCCATGGCAAGGAATGCAGCTTCTGTTGCAAGAAGTTAAAAAATATATACGTTAGATGTAAATCTTCTGTTGCGTACAGGTTGCCGCTGTCATGCGGGAAGGCTTATGTGGGCCAGACCAGCCGCTGTGTGAACGTTAGATTGAATGCGCACCTGTCTATGAAAGATACAGGGCCTTTGCAATTGCCTTTGCGTTGTAGAGAGTGTGGGTGCCAAGTGTTAACGGAAAAGAACTCTTTGTTCAGGCGTAAATACCGAACCACAAGGGAGACTATGGAAGCTTTTCATATTGATAGGGAATGGGAAAGGTACATTAGTAAGCCGCCTGTCACTCTTAGTAAAAAAAGAATTGAGATATTTGAAAGAAAGTGTTTCACGAAGTATTGCTATTAAGTTTCATAGGAAAATCATTTATTGGCCTTGTGTATTTTTTATGCTATGACACACTGATTTCTTTCCACACGTATTTCGACAAGTGACCAGGAGGACTCCTAATGCGCATGTACAGTCACTTAGCTGTTGACATGTTGGCCTGTGTATATCAAAATAGACTTCAGCTGTGAGTGAGCGCCAGTGTCGTGTTCTTGTTTTCCTTTTCTGTTTAGCGCTGTTAATTTCCTAAACATGAAATGCGCTGTGTACACAGCAGAGGTGTGGCTCTACAGCTTCACCAGGCATTCTGATTCAAGCAGTGGCTTGACGACAGGCCGCACAACACAGGCACAATATGCTGCGCAAGGTAGCAAAATCCAAAGAGTACCGAACGGCATCAATTTTGGCTTTGCATCACGCTGCATTTGGGCCTTCGAAAACAACATGACAATAACTGAATTGTACCAGGCAACGCATTCCTGTGCCAAGGTAACCAGAAAGTGCTGGAAGGCTTCCCCTCCATTGTTCTTGGAGTGTTATTTAGGGACAAGTAAATTTCGAAGATTTTTCTCATACAAACGAACAGCTCGAGCGCCATAAGGACCACCTGAGTATTAGCAATTGGAAGCACAGTGGGAAGGCTGCACACTTTCACAAGCCTACATGCAGCACCTTTTCTTGCCACGGCACACGCCCTCAGAAGACTGAAAGCACGCTTTGAAGGCTTCTCGCACTGCCTTCACTCGGACACTGCGATTGTGACTTCCAGAAAATTGGATGTTCTCGGGCAGCCCTCCAGTAGACGGAGCATCTGATCTCCATCTGCTAGGAATCAACTGACCGTTCGGACTAATTCTACCGACATCACTGTCGGAACAGTACTTAAAGCTATCGGAGCCTTGCAAATCAAGAGTCCTAAGGTAGTCGTGTAGAAGTACTGTAGCCCACACAATGTGATCTACAGTTTCTACAGCCGCTCGGATATCTTGACGGAGAATTCTCCATCTGTTTGCAAGAATGCCAAAAGGTGTTTCCGATGGTGCGCCTAGCTCGACTCAACCTGTAGTTAAATACCCTGCGCTCAGCATCAATGCTGGAACCAGGGAACGGCCGCATGAGGTTTTCCATTAAAGGAAATGCCTCATCACCAACAAATACGTGGGGCAAGTTCACTGAAGAACCTGGTACCTTGCTTTGTGGGGGAATGTTTAGTAGTCCGGCTTTCAGTTTCATTCCTAGTTGGCATTCACTAAACAGGCCTGCATCGCCGCGCGGTCCACACTCGCCAATGTCCACCATCGTTAAGCGGTACCTGGCATCACACACAGCAAGGAGGGTTATGTTAAAACGTCCGTTGTATATATATAGTTATGAAAAATGGAACCTGAGTGCGCTGGAGCTTCTATGTAAATATGCTTTCCATCAACTGCACCAATGCAATTTGGGAATTGCAACAGTGCCTCAAAATCCATGGTTACCTTCTTCCATTGGGCTGTAGTTGGCATGGCTAGAAACATAGGCTCCAGAACCTGTCGTAAGGCCTGGCAGGTTTGCCTAATTCCTAGGGTGGCTGTGGCGTCAGAGATGCGGTTTGATTTAGCGATGATCGACATGGTGGAGCCATGAGCAAGGTACATGTAAATGGCAGAAGGGAGAAATATGCAGAAGACTGCAAAGCAAGCACTAAACTGCGCACCATTTGCAAATACAAGAAACAACTAAAGCTGTTATCCTGTAGCCACAGAAAGTGATCACCACAGCATTCAAGGAATGCCACAAGATAAAAAGCATGCAGAAGCTAAAATTTGTTGTCATAATTTTGCAATTGTTTCAAAAGTGTTTCTTGATAGCATTAGCATAGCGAACTAAATATACCTGCAAAGCAGGGAGCAGGCGAGATGTTTCCAATGGAACTTTTTTATTTGCTCATATTCTTGAGAGACCAACTGCTCCAGAAAGGTGTTGATCCGAGGATTGATGGCCAGACTAGGAATTGCAAAGCGTTCCAAGAAGCCGGTATTGGTTTGCATGCTTTGTATTACTCTTCGGAGAAGGAAAAGTATTCCTGTACTGAGGCTTGCTCCACCTTTCAGAATCCCTCCGAAACTCATTTCACTGATTTGATTATGTTTTACTGCCATCTTGGACAGAACTTTAGAATGAAATTCTGATGTGTTTCCACTCAATGTGATGGACGTGTTAATTATTAAATGTTGTTTTGATTATTGAATTTTACAATGACAAAAAAATCCCTTCCAGTACGTTAGCTACGCACTGTGTATTCCAAAGCAATTTTTTTTGCAGTGAAGCGGTTTATGTTTAGGGTTTCTTGCATTTTTGTTTGGTTCTGTGTGTGGAAAAACCATAGGCCAATTTCGAGATAGTGTAATGCCAGTACGACCCACAGTGGAGGTGCAGCAGGCTTCAAGCACTTCGCCAACTTGCAAAAATAAGTTTAATATCTTGGTTCCATGTAGAACCCCTGTCAGATATTAAGCTCATAAGAACAGATACACTTTGACCTGCATTGGCCATGTGTACGTTTGAATTGCCCTCTTTTTGTCGACGTTCCAAGCGCTTGCGTGTCTACTCTCTTTTCCTTACCCTCTCCCGTGGTGCCAGTGCCATCGAAACGTAATGTGCGTCTAGTTTCCTTCAGACCCTCGGGGCAGCAGTTCCATCGTCCACGTGAATATATAAAGCTCACGATAAATGAGTTTGTACTTTTCTTCAAAATTCTGTGTCAATGCTGTGTCGTGTACTGAACAACTCTGCTCGGCACCAGCCTTCACAGAGTGGAATGGCTCATGACTTTTTTGTTTTGGGGATGTTGCAATTGCAAAGGATTTAATAACTCGCTAACCAGTGTCTTCGGTTTTTTAGAGTGTGATCCACTGCTACTTCAACCCTAAACAATTATTAGACAAGGCAAATGCTGTAAAACACCTTGACAAGCTGGTTCAGGACAACTATTATCTGACCGTAAAATTGTCCACTTTGTCGTGACTAGGGGTGTGCAAACAGTAGTTTGTGAGATTGAACAGAACGCAAATTAAATTAGTGGCAGAAGTGAACAGAATCAAATACTTTTGAGTAGTTTTTGACCAATTAACAACTGTGACGACAAAACTAAGTTCACATCCTAGTGCCAATAACGTCGGTAAGCGTCTCATACATTACACGTTGAAGTCTTGGCTATAAATTGTGCAAATGGAGCACATAAACAAATTAGTAGTTCACATACGTAAAACACTGCCGAGCACAGTTGATTTTTAATTAAAGAAGTGTTCGAAAAATATTCATATTTACGAATAGTGAGTATTCTATGTGACCACCGAATTGAATACAATATTCTATTATATTCTTTGTCCTAAAGTTTCTGATACACATTTTGATAACTCGTTGTTAGTGAATTCAATAACACAGCCTTATCTTTTGTTTTCCTTATAAAATAGGTTGGAGCATCACCTTCTAAATGTTGTGCTAGATGGATGTGAATTTAATTTGTGCAATCAGACATCTTGCCAAGAGAATTTGACAGCTTAAAGAGTTGCAGAGAAATTGAATCAAGGGAAATAATGCCTCTAGAAAATGAGCCCAAAAGTCGTACTACTTTTGTCTAAGGAATAGCTGTTAAAAATGTTCCTAAACGCAAGGTAAACGATGCAATTTGTGCCAACTCTGAAAGATGTGGTAGTTCACTTGCTGTGATTCAAACACATACAAGAAAAGCAGAACTATTGAACAATACTGCACATATATATCAAAGATCATTGGTACCATTACAATTAACGAAAAGGGCAAGTTCCTGTCAACGTGTAAGCCCAAACATCCATAAACTAGGGAAAGCACAGCTGTCAGAGTTTTTTTTCCCAAATGACAGAGGACATTACCAGGACAGCCGTCCACCTTAGTGGTCAGCTATAAAGGCCAGATTCTATTTATTATAATAATTCATGCCAACATTGTATTCTTAGGGAAGGAACATGAAAAACATGAAAGATTGTAGAAAAACTGCAGAAAATAAATGTGCCACATGAATGCGGCACCAAACTATGTGGCAGATGATTCACCTAGTAGTACTGCATTTTGGTGATTAAATTTGTCCCGTTTGTCTGCGAAGTGAAACAACATATGCCTGCACGTCTGGAATTTACTCTTAGTATGTGGTGATAGCTTGATAGACTTGTACGGCACTGAATGCTAACCAGTAAAGATAGTGCCAGTGAGTACCACTTCTCTTAATAAACCACAACTTAGACACAGTAATGTGACGTTAGCTGATATGCAACTGCTTCTTAGGCTCCCTCAAAAGCCTCAAGAATGGCTTTGTGCTATTGTAGCCCTAGTGCCATAAAAGCCGTAAATGTATTAACACACGTCATAGTTATCTGTGTCCCCCCACCCCCATTTTCTACTTGCCTTCTTTCCCTTGTGTCAGCATCTCATTCTAATTCTCACCTGATTTGTGTTTATACGCGCTTCTTGTAATGAAAGTTGTGACATGCGCGGTGCATGGAAAAAAGCATTACATAGCATGAAAACAATATGTAAATACAATGATTCTATTAAAGTGCCTAATAAACTGCTCGACTAAGCCTTTGCCTCTAACACTGAGTTGGAGTTTCTTTATTTAGGGGTTTTGATGCCCAGAGAAAAAAATCTACCTTTTTCACCCAAACAGTTATTCCTCTCGAAGGTCCCGCAAATATAGAACTTCAAGCATAGCAGTGTGACAGCACGTGCGCAATATAACTTCATCATTAGCCTCTATTAGGAAACACGTTAAATATCTGTTAATGAAAGACGACGATAAAATGCGGCGAAAGGAAACATGTCAGTTAATACATTGCGAATTGGCGCCGCGTACGATTCGTTGTATAAGTATCATACAAAACCTACCTCAACGTGAATGAAAGTTTTTCGCCGGCTGACAACGTGTTGCAGGTGACCATTTTTGGCCGTAGCAGCGGCTCCACGAGCGCCAGAAGACGATCAAACCTGTAGTTACGAGATTTTAAAGTACTACATAATAAAAGTCGCCCGATAAGAACATGCAGTGGCCAGAAGAGGGTGCAGTATGATGACTGTCATTTATTTACAGTTACGGAGTAATGCACTACAAATGAAGCACTATTTAAGCGCACACTAGCCCCTGTTCTTTCATCAAATATTGATGCCTCGTGCAAGCATCGGAGTCATTTACACGTGCAGCAAGCAGCGATAAATTAGCAACAGAATGCAGAAGAGAAACGCTGGAATATAACGAGTGCATGAATACTGAGCGGTTTGCCAACACATCGGTACGTTCCTTTGTAGCACTTATTGCGATACCCCGAACTGACGTGGTCAAATAAGCGCACGCATAGGTCAAGCAAGCGCACGGAAAAAACAAACTGCAAAATGCATATTTACCTTTTGACAGACATCCGGAAGTACCCGAAGGAGTACTGGTCGTCTTGACAACGCATTTCTTGCGCCACAGTGAAATATTCGCTGAACTGACGTCGTTGTTTCAAGATTCGTCGGACGGGTTTGCGTTTCCGCTTCGACTGCTCGTTGAGTAGGTCTGCAGCCATTATCATAGACACCCGCAGCCAGTCTACCCTAGAGGTGTTGGACATGTATTTGAGCAAAAAATCTGCAGTTTTGTCACTCACCTTGTAATTAATGGCAGCCATAGCTGACAAGAGCAACACGTGCGTTAGGTGCATCGCAGCCAATCAATCCAACCGTGCGGGCTGAAACATGGGCACGTCACTGATGCTGATGCCACATGCGCTGCCGGGGCAAAGCAGCTGCCTGATGGCGATGGTGATCCTTGCCACCTGTATCGTGTCACCGTAGCCTGTCCATGTGTGCAAACCGGAGTGAACACTAAAGAAAAACAGCGAACTAATAAAAAATAACTAATGAGAGAGCAAACGTAATAGCAAAATTCTGGCAAGGCGCGAAATTGTGTTGGTCGCCAGCACACGAGACTGCCAAATCGCTGATGCATGTTGTCAGTAGCTGGTAGCCTATTTGGACAACCAGAGGGCGCATGCGATCCGCACCGCATCCTGCGGTTTCAGCGTAAATGCAATTTTGTGATCGAACGCGACGACCGCCCGTTTTTCACGAACCACATGCATGCGGTGCGGCGTGCGACGATGGGCGGTTTGAACGTAAATCGACCCTTACGAAGCATTTAGGGGTATCGTTGGCGGCACGTTCTTATGGCATTAGAAGAAACGGTCAGGCGGTCAGTGCGCGAGTGACACAAAATAAACATAAAAACATCATGAGTTGAAAGAGTGCCTTGAGTAGCATAGACGCAATACGTCGAGTAATTTTGAAGTAGCTAAGAAGGCGACCAGGAGCCTGCGGTGCATTGTATAGGGTGACTGAAAGGCAGCGGCATGGTCTTTTAAGGGGCATTGCCCCATTCGCTCAGTGTAGGTGTCGTTACGGCGGCATCCAGAAATGGCGATACCCTGGGTTGAGGCGCCGAAAAAGGCATATTGACTTCGGAATGTGTTTGTGAGGGGGTTTCAAAAATATATAAAAATAAGAATGGAAAAGAGAGGGGGGACCAAAACCGGAATAAAAAAACAGGAGGGTGACGTGCGCAGAAGCGGGCGGGGGCAAGTGTACATGGGAGAATGGGTTTGTACAGTTGACATAGGCGTAAAAACCTGAAACAGTATGTTAAATCGAGTTGTAGGCTGGAAAAAAAAATTGCAAATGGAAGAGTAGGTGAGGTTAAGAATTAACGTTAGCTGTTGGCATTATGTGTTTAGTGTGTTGGTTGATGATATGAGAAGTTCAGATTTATGTTGCCGCTTTTAAAGATTCTAAGTTGACGCGTGCCAAATTAATTCCAGTCGGGTGTAGGCAATTAAGCTTGTGTATGAGGTATAATTCCGCATACTTCCTTTCGCGAGGGGAACGGAAACGGAAGTATATAGAGCCTTGCTTTGTCAAATATATGACCATGTTCATTAATTTGGCTGGCCACTGCTTCGGGTAAATTGTGTTTTGTGTCCGCACGATGACCGTTGAGTCCTGTATGAATTTGTTGTCCAGTTTCACTTATGTATTGATTGCTACAAGCGGCGCATTCTAGGCAGAAGACTACGTTGCTTGATGTGCAGGTGAAAGCCGAAGTTACCTTGTGTGCGTAAATTGACGCTGTACTTTTTACTCTACTAGTAGATTGAATATGTTTGCATGTAGAGCACCTGGGGTGGCCACAGGGATTGGTTCCCAACTTCCTCTTTGTCTTTAGTTTGGCGTGTACAAGAACATCTTTAAAGTTAGTGTTGCGACTGTAGGCTACTCTGCGAGGGTCAGGAAAGATTTTACTAAGTTTCTGGTTGCTGGTGAGAATTGGGTAGTATTTACTGAGGATGTTATTCAGGTTTGGGAGTGCGTTTAAGAATTCAGTAGTGAGAAGAGGCGTTGTTGTTCTTGTGATTCTCGGGCGGGGCTTGAGGACCTCTGCTCGATCAAGTTTGGTTGCAGCGGTGTAGGCTGTTTGAAGGCCCCTGTTTGGGTGGTTCCTGTTTGATAGGGTTTCTTTAAGGTGATCTAGTCTATCTATGTAGTCTTGGTTTTCAACGCAAATGCCACGTAGTCGTGTGGCTTGGCCTTTAAAGATGCCTTGTTTGCAATGTGTAGGATAGTGGCTGGTATATTCTAGGTATTGTTGTTTGTCGAAAGGTTTCCTATACAGAGTTGTCTTTAGCTCCCCATTGTGAATGTATATTGTTGTGTCCAGAAAGTTTATGCGCTCACTTGAGGATTCTGATGTGAATTTTATTGTTTGGTGAACAGAGTTTAGAAATGCTACATATTTATCTAGACTGTCTTGACCATGTCGCCATATTATGAGTATGTCGTCTATGTATCGTAGGTATGTGTGGGGCTTGGCAGTGCAGGGCGCTAGGAAATCTGTTTCTAGATTCCCCATAGATATGTTCGCGTAGGTTGGTGCAAAAGGCGTACCCATGCTTCTACCATGTATCTGTAGGTAGTAACGCTCCAAAAATTCGAAGTAATGTTCTAGAACTAATTCAAGGAGAGACTAGTAGACTTCAGTAGAGTGTTGTGCATTGTGTTTAGACAGCGTTTGTTTTATCGAAGATAAACCATCAGGGATTGGAATGTTGGTGTACAGCGCCGTTACGTCTAGTGTTGCGAGAATTGTGTTGTGGGGTAGTGTGCCTTTAGTATTAATGTCCTCTATAATTCTCAGCAGGTGGCGCGTATCTTGTACAAATGACGGATGTGCTTTTGGCAAGTCACCAAGGTAGTGGTTAAGGAATGTGGGCAGGCTCTCTGTCTGGGTGTTGTCGTTTGATACTACCGGACGGGCTGGGATAATACCAGCTTATAGTTCAGCGGATGGAATTTTATGAATTTTTGGAAGGAGCTAAAACGCCCGGCAGTTTTGTTGCTTGGTTTAGGAAATTTGTATTCTGACGGTGTTATCAATTCATCAGCCAAAAGTGATTTCAGCCTGTTGGCAATTGTCACTGTGTAGGACAATGGCGGATCGTTATCTAGTTTGTGGTAATGTTCTGGGTTGTCTAATTGTCTGTAAGCTTCGTGCTTCTATTTTTCTGCCGACATTGGAATTATTGTGAAAAAGCTGAAGTATCGACACTTGATGTCCACTCAGCCTCCTCAGAAATTTACGGTGAGATGTTCTCTGCAGCAGTGGCACTTTTCTATTCTACACGCCTGCAACAAAATGGCCCCCGGCTCTCTTGCAGTTTACTGTCCAAACCGCTTAACATATCACAAAAGAATTGTTTTGCGCAAGGTGATCTTTTTCACAGTTCTAAATATGAGGGTTACTTCAACAATGTGCTAGCTTAGGCCAACCGGTATATACAGGTCAGACACGAGCAATGTTGTTGTGCATTGCATTTTTGGGAACTCTGGCCTGCAAGCAGCTGTCGCATCACACTGTTCAGTGAATCTAGGTAGTTCATGAAGACTTCTAAGGACGAATCTGCCAGCACATAAGAACATACTACAGTGTAACCTTTGAAGAGCTCTGTTCTCTGAATGCTAATAAAACGCCCCAAGTATTTTGGACATCAGGCGTTTCTGGATTTTGTTTTCTGAATTTTGCAATGCAGGAGATTTGCATTATTTCTTTTATCTCACCTAACGCCGGTGATTTGTTTAGGTTTGCAGTGGCAACACGTGTGAACGTTACTTTATTCAGTACGCAACAAAAAACTGTTGTTGCACTATTAACTCGAAATGCACTGTTAATTAGTCACATCTATACATTGCTTTCTCGAGGTGTGGGTGCAGCGAACTTAAATATTTCTGAAATAAAAAGGCAATTCGAACTAAAACCATCAATATGGCGATATACTTGCTTCCTGTCAGACACCACAATTTAATTGCCACAAATCATGACCACTGTTCAGGTTCTGCAATCAGTGTGGGCTGTATCGAAACATCGATGTAGCAAATCTGTTTCCATTGGGCCTAACTATCACAAAAAAGTCGCAGTGCAGCACTTTCTTTGGCAACCTATGCCGCAGCTAGGGAACAAAAAAGTCAAGCCATTGTATCCCATGAGCATACGATAAGCGAAAACTTGTTTTCCACATGTCAAATTTTTCCAACAAGTTCTAAATACCATGAGCCAAATTTGTAACTCTCTTCTAATTAAAAAAACTGTGCACATTTGCGTACATCAAGTGCAGCATGTAGCTTGAAATAAACATGATCGAAGCAATTCACTGTTCGATTCTCTTGAATACCGAAAGTGAGTGGCAGGCACCTAACAAAAACTAATGAAGATATAGACATGCACTTCGTACTTTTTTGCATTTTGAATGAATGTTTAATGTTTTATGGCGCAAGGGCCAAGTATGGCAAAAGAGCGCCATGCCAGTGTTAATGAGTTTGCAGTGAAATCATGAGTTTTATGAAGTTGGTGTGACGTGGCTGTAGAGGGGCCTTAAACATGGTCGCGCTAAAGTGCGTAAAATCTGTATAATAAAAGAATGGCGATGACTTATGGCGTGTACTATGAACAATAAGACGCATTTAAAAAGAATGATATGATGTCTAAAGATATATCAGGTTATATAAGATATGCTAAAGCACTACTGCCTCCTTAGGGCCCTTGAACACAAGGGCCTGATGATGATGATGATGATGATATGTGGTTTTTAATGGCGCAAGGGCCAGTTATGGCCAAAGAGCGCCATGACAAATGGTAATTTAAAGAATTCATTCTGAATGGCGTGGACAGTGAATTTATTATGGTAGGTGTGACATGGCTGTATAAGGGCCTAAAACTTTCGCTCTAAATGACGTAAATATATAGCTAGTAAAATAATGACACTGATTAATTATGGACGTGGACGATGGCAGTTGTGTTTTGATAAAAACATAAGACCAGACAACAGTTACACTCAATCATCAAGACGGCCCTCGAATGCAAGGGCTGGTAATCACGTGTTAAAATTGCCTGGCCAAATTATTTTCTGAATGTCGGTTTCAGCTAAGAAATCTAAAACTATTTGCAGTTTAAAAAGCGGTTCATCACTAAGAAAAAATGCAGGGTGAAGTGGTATATTTTCCCGATATGCAGAAGGGAAATACTTTTTCCTCTCTGTTTCTATTGCAGGGCACTGGATAAGAACATGGAGGACAGTCAGGCTATCGCCGCACCTACTACAAGTAGGAGGATCGCCGCCAGTCAATAGGTAGGAGTGAGTACTGTAAGTGTGTCCTATTCTTAAACGGCAAAGAAGTACTTCCCTGTACCGTGCTGTTTTGTCACTTATGCAATTCCGCAATGTTGGTTTTATAATGTGTAACTTATTCAG
Organism: Dermacentor variabilis; assembly: GCF_050947875.1. Classification (NCBI taxonomy): domain Eukaryota; kingdom Metazoa; phylum Arthropoda; class Arachnida; order Ixodida; family Ixodidae; genus Dermacentor; species Dermacentor variabilis. The sequence goes on from NW_027460335.1 coordinate 281,732, forward strand.
TGTTTGTGTATCCCACTCTGCTTGCCAATGTTTCCTCAATTTACGGCGCAAAAAGGGCTTTAGGTCTGCGGCAGGAATAGGGATATTTCTATCTGTGTCGCTAAAACTCACTGACGTAGCGTTTTCATCAGCAGCTACGTTACCTTTTATACCTTTATGGCCAGGTACCCAGCATAAGATAATCGGTTGGTTGCAGATATATGCGGAGCACAACAAGCTATACAGCTCATTCAAAACGGGATTCTTATGCTTTCGTAAGCTAATGAGGGCTCTCACGACACTTAATTAGTCTGTAAAGACAACAGCCTTAGCGACATTTCTGCGCCTTATGTGTTTAACAGCCGAAAGTATACCGTATGCTTCTGCCGTAAAGATACTGGTGTGTGGGTTTAGTGGCCCTGATGTTGAAAATGAGGGTCCGAGAGCTGCGTAAGCAACACCAGCTGGAGACTTCGAAGCATCTGTGTAATATTCGTCACAGGAATACTTCTCTTTAAGTTCAAGAAAATGAGATTGTATGTGAGCCTCAGGTGCTTGTTTGGATATTTCTAAGAAAGAGATGTCACATCTTATAGTCTGCTACTCCCAAGGCGGTGGAAGCCGCGTAGGAGCCATTAGGACATTGTGTAAAAGAGGGATCCCTGTATTTTCTGAGAGTGCTTCCAACCGGAGGGACAGAGGAGGCCTAGTGGCCGGGCGGTTACGAAACAGCCTTGCAGTCGACAAGTCGCATATAGTGCAATGACAAGGATGCTTAACATCTGATCTAGCTTTCAAGGCGTAGGAGAAAGTTAAATATGTCCTTTGGTAGTGTAATGACCATTCGTTTGACCCGACGTAGAGGCTTTGCACAGGGCTAGTCCTAAAGGCGCCTGTAGCAAGGCGGATACCCAGGTGGTGGATGGGATCTAGCATTTCCAAGGCGCTTGGTGCAGCAGAATTATAGACTATTGATCCGTAGTCAAGCCGTGTTAATATTAGACTTTTGTAAAGTTTTAGAAGGCACCGTCTGTCGCTTCCCCAAGATGTACGTGATAAGAGTTTCAGAAGATTCATAGTCTTGAGGCACTTTGATTTCAGATACTTCAGGTGGGGTACAAAATTAAGCTTACTGTCTAAAATGATTCCTAGAAATTTGTGTTCCTGGCTTACAGATAGCCGCTCTCCATTTAGATCTATTGCGGGGTCCGCAAGTATACCTCTCTTGTTAGAAAACAGGACGCATGTACTTTTTTGTGGGTTTAGCTTGAAACCGTTTTTGTCCGCCCACATACATAATTTATTTATGCAAAGCTGTACTTGCCGCTCGCACGTACTTAGGTTACATGATTTGAAACCTATCTGAATGTCATCCACATATACAGAATAAAACATGCTACGTGGTATGGCAGTCTGGATCGAGTTCATTTTGACAATGAAAAGAGTGCAGCTCAGCACACCACCCTGTGGAACACCAGCCTCTTGCGTAAATGGACGAGACAGAGCGTTACCAACTCTAACACGGAACGTGCGATTGGAGAGGTAACCCTGAATCACGTTCAGCAAGTTGCCTCGAACTCCCATTTCAGACAGGTCACGGAGGATTCCATAGCGCCAGGTTGTGTCGTATGCCTTTTCCATATCTAAAAATACCGATAGAAAAAATTGTTTGTGGACAAAGGCATCTCGGATATTTGTCTCTATGCGGACAAGGTGATCTGTTTGGATCTACCCTCCCTAAAACCGCATTGAAAGGGATCGAGTATCTTGTTGCTTTCAAGAAAATGGATGAGGCGGCGGTTAATCATTTTCTCAAATAATTTACATAGACAACTTGTCAGAGCTATAGGCCTATAACTGTTGGGTGAGGAAGGGTCCTTGCCCTCTTTTAAAATAGGGATTACAATTCCTTCTTTCCAGGCAGAAGGAATGTAGCCGGCAGAGAACATGGAATTGAAGAGTGACAGTAGTGTTTTTTGGGTTTTAGGGTGTAAGTGTCTGATCATCTCATACAATATTCTGTCACTTACTGGAGCGGACTTATTGCAACAGTTCAGTGAAGCCTGGAACTCAGCCATTCCGAATGGACGATTGTATGCTTCATTGGGTGTGCCCTTCCGACTCAAATGCAGCTGTTCTGCTAGTCGCTGGTATTTTAGGAATGTATCTGTATAATGAGATGTACTGGAAATGTGCTCCTAGACAATCAGCTTGTTCCTCAAGAGTGTCTGCTTGTGTGTTCACTAATGGTAGTGGATGAGTTTCACGGCCTTTTAGTTTGTTTACCCTGTTCCAGGCTTTTCTTTCGTCTGTATACGAATTAATGCCGGAAATATATTTTTGCCAGCTATCCCTTTTGGCACGGCGGCGCGTTCTTCTTCATTCTGACTTTATTTTCTTAAAGCTGATAAGGTTTTCGATTGTCGGAGAGTCACGGAGCTGATTCCAGGCCTTATTCTGTTTCTTTCGTGCTTGCTTACATTCATCGTTCCACCAGGGAACACGTCGTTTATTAGGCGATGCATTTGTTTGTGGGATACGTATTGACGCTACGTCGAGAATAAATGCGGTTAAATATGAGACTGCACCGTCAATACTGAGTGCACGAATATCATCCCAGGTCATATATGTTAGTTCTCTGTATCGCTGCCAGTTGGCTGAGTCAACTTTCCACTGGGGTACATGTGGAGAACATTCGTCCCGTTTCCTTAATTTTAAAACAATCGGGAAATGATCACTCCCGTATGGGTCCTTATGTACATGCCACTCCAAGTACGGCAAGACTGTACTTGAAACAATGAATAGATCTATAGATGAAAATGTCTTGTGTGCAACGCTGTAAAAAGTTGGCTCCTTCTTATTTAGCAAGCATGCACCCGTACTGAATAGGAAATTTTCAATCAGACGCCCTCTGGCATCACACCTAGAGTCGCCCCACAAGGTATGATGGGCATTTAAGTCTCCAACGACAATGTAGGGTTCCGGGAGTTGCGCAATAAAGCTATCAAATTCAGTTTTGGAGAGTTGACAGTTGGGAGGAATGTATAAAGATGCAATTGTCAGCAGCTTACTAAAAAGCACTGCTCTGACTGCCACTGCCTCTAGGGGCGTTTTAAGGGGTAACTGCAGGCAAGCAACATACTTATCTACTATTATTGCCACACCGCCCGACGAGGCAAGGGCCTCGTTGCGGTCTTTTCGGAAAATGGCATACATTCGAAGGAAGTTTCTTTGCGAAGGTTTAAGATGTGTTTCTTGGACACACAGCATCTTTGGACTGTACTTATGCAAAAGTTCTTTAATGTCGTCTAGGTTGTGGAGTAAACCCCGGACATTCCATTGTATAATCTGTGTATCCATAATGTATGTGTTTTGTGCTGTGTGTCTAAGAAATATGGATTAGATTATCTCACGAGACCTTTCCAGGCCCCGTGAAACGCGATCTCTCTAACTTTCGGGCGCGCTCGAGGGAGCTGCGCGGTTCCTTCGGCGTCTGAGACGCCGGATTGGTATTTGTATCCATCACCTCGTCTGAGGCGGTGGATAGCGCCTGCGCAGCGGGCACGTTGAACACAAGGGCCTGGAGGCATGTGCTATTCAAAACAATTATCGCAGCGGCATCCTCTGGAGCGAGGATGCTCTACGAATTTAATGGGCTTATTACGTGTAGAACTACATCCCTTAAGAAGTCGAGGACTGCCTTGGTGTTAAAAAGCGGTTCCTTGCCAAGAAACATAGCCGGGTGTAGAGGGATGTAATAACGGTATGCAAGCGGAATATGTTTCTTTCTTTCAGGTTCGGCTTTCCGACACTCCAAGAGGACATGGAGGACGGTCAGCCTCTCAACGCATCTACCACACGTTGGATGTTCACTTCCAGTAAGTAGAAAATGATGGGTGCCAAATGTGTGTCCTATTCTGAGGCGACAGAATAGGACATCTGTTCGCCGAGATTTTGTTTGGGAGGGCCAAAAACCTAACTGTGGCTTTATAACGTGCAGTTTATTATTTATTTCTGCGTCCCACATGTGTTGACAGTGGTTTCGCAGTTTCTTTCGTATGTAAGGTTTCAGATCTCTGAGAGGCACCAAAGCAGTATTATTAACAGCAGGGAGTGCAATTGACGTAGCCATCTGGTCTGCCAAAACGTTACCTTCGATTCCCCTGTGGCCGGGTACCCAGGATATGATGATTTGCTGGTTAGATAGATAAGCTTTGCACAGGTCGGAATAGACCTCAGTAAGTACAGTATTTTTATGTTTGTATGGTGACATTAAGGCCTCCGCCACACTTAGGGAATCTGTATATATAACAGCTTTTTGGAGTTCTGCTGTTTTATGTGCTTTACAGCCGACCATACAGAGTAGGCCTCCGCCGTAAAGATACATGTTTCTGGATGTAGTATATCAGATTCCGAGAAGGATGGACTGACGGCTGCATAGGACACTCCGGCATGTGACTTAGAAGCGTCTGTGTAGAAGTCTGTGCACGAGTGCTTGCACTGAATTTGTAGGAAATGCATTCTTATTTCGACCTCTGGAGCGTGTTTTGTGACTTTTAGAAAGGATAGGTCGCATTCTATCACATGCCACTCCCAAGGAGGTAAGGGCTTGGTTAGGTGCATTAAGGGAAGCTCGAGGAGTGGGACATGCGTTTCATCGCTAAGCTCCTTCACACGCAGCGAGAAAGACTGTCTTATAGACGGACGGTCTCGGAAAAGTGTAGCATACGTCATACCGATAATGGTATTAAAACAACGGTGTTCAGGAATGGAGTGCGCTTCAAGGAAATAAGTGAAGCTGACGTATGATCTCTGTAAGTGGAGCGGCCACTCATTCGATTCGGCATATAGGCTTTCGATCGGGCTTGTTCTGAAAGCACCAGTGGCTAGGGGATACCTAGATGATGGACAGAATCCAGCATCCTTAGCGCGCTCGGGGCGGCAGAGTTATACACTACGGCCCCACAATCCAATCGTTACCGTATTAGGCTCTTGTAGAGATTCATTAGACACTTTCTGTCACTACCCCTCGTAGTCTTGGATAGAAGTTTAATTAAATTCATTGTTTTTAGACATTTTTCTTTCAGATATTTGATGTGTGGAATGAAAGTGAGTCTATCGTCAAGCATAATACCTAGGAAATTGTGCTCTTTGTTGATAGGAATTTGTTGTCCACACAGTTCTAAGCAAGGATCCGGTACCAGGCCTCTCTTTCGTATAAAAAGAACACAAGAACTTTTGTGAGGATTGATTTTAAATCCGTTTTTCTCTGCCCATTTTGATACTTTGTTCAAACCATGCTGTACCTGTCTCTCGCACACTGCGAGGTTACAGGATTTAAAAGCTATTTGAATGTCGTCCACATAGAGAGAGTAAAAAATGGCCGGTGGTAATGAAGCACGAAGCGTGTGCATCTTCACTATAAAGAGCGTGCAGCTAAGCACGCCTCCCTGGGGTACACCCGTTTCTTGTGTAAGAGGACGTAACAGTACATTAGCGACTTTTACACGGAATGTGCGATTGGATAAATAGCTTTCTATGAGGTTTAGCATATTACCATGAATGCCCATTTCTGCCAAGTCTCTCAAGATTCCGTAGCGCCACGTTATGTCGTATGTTTTCCCCATAATGAGGAATATGGATAGGAAAAACTGTTTGTGTACAAATGCGTCACGGATGTTTCCTTCGATGCGTACAAGATGGTCAGTTGTGGAGCGCCCTTCTCTGAAACCACACTGATAGGGATCAAGCATGTTGTTCAGTTCAAGGTAATGTACGAGTCTGCGAATAATCATTTTTTTCGAATACCTTACAAAGGCAACTTGTGAGGGCTATCGGGCGGTAACTTGACACTGAGGAAGGGTCCTTGCCTTGTTTCAAAACAGGGACCACAATGGCTTGTTTCCATGCGGTTGGAAGGTATCCCACAGCCGAAATAGTGCTAAAAAGTGCGAGTAGTGTAACTTGCGTGTCATTGTGTAGGGTTTTGATCATTTCATACATTATTCTGTCAGATCCAGGTGCAGAGCTATTGCATGCGCTCAAGGCAGCTCTAAACTCCGCAATACTAAAAGGATGGTTGTATGGTTGATTTTGAATCAATGAATGTGTAGTTTTTTTGGCGCAAGGGCCAGGTATGGCCAAAGAGCGCCATGCAAGTGTTAGTGATTTCGCAGTGGAATTATGAATTCAGTGAAGTTGGTGTGACGTGGCTGTAAAGGGACCTAAAATATAGTCACTGTAAAGTGCGTAAAACGTACGTGTAATAAAATTATGGCGATGACTTATGAAGTGTACTATGAACAATAAGACGCATTTAAAAAAACTGAGATGATGTCTAAAAGATATATCAGGTTATATAAGATATCCTAGAGCACTATTGCCTCCTAAGAGCCCTTGAAACACAAGGGCCTGGAGGCATGTGCCATTCAAAACAATTATCGCAGCGGCATCCTCTGGAGCGAGGATGCTCTACGAATTTAATGGGCTTATAACGCGCAGAACTACATCCTTTAAGAAGTCGAGAACTGCCTTGGTGTTAAAAAGCGGTTCCTTACCAAGAAACATAGCCGGGTGTAAAGGGATGTTATAACGTGTATGGTTTATTTTGACGACATTTTCTGATGAAAAGCTTACATTCTTCTATTTGTTTGTATTTAAGAAAGGATTGTGAATAATTTGTTGAACTTGACAAGCTCTCAAAATACTCCCCAAGTGAGTCTGCCTCGTCTTGAAGTGTATCGCCCTGTGTGTTTACCAGAGGGAGTGAATATGTTTACCGCCCTCTAATCCTATTAACCCTGTTCCAGGCTTTGGCCTCATCTCTGAATGAGTTAATACTTGACAAAAACTTGGGCCAACTTTCTCTTTTGGCCTGTCGGCGGATTCGCCTGCCTTGGGACTTTGCTTTTATAAAGTTCATAACATTCTCTGCAGTAGGAGAAGCGCGTAGCAACCCCTACGGCTTGTTCTGATTCTTACGGGCGATCCTACATTCGCTGTTGCACCATTGTTCACGTCGTTTGCATGCCAGACCACTCACTTCGGATATGCATTTTGATGCGGCATCTATTATGAATGATGTAAGATACTCCACAGTAGCATCAATTTCTAAAGAAGACATGTCGGCCCATGAGATGTTAGTGATGATGATGATGTATGGCGTTTTGTGGCGCAAGGGCCAGTTATGGCCAAAGAGCACCATGTCTGTGCTAATGAGTTTGCAGTGTACTTATGATTACTATGGCGTTGGTGTGAGGTGGCTGTAAAGAGGCCTTAAAATATACGCTCTAAAGTGCGTAAAATCTGTATGATAAAATTATGGCGATGACGTATGACTTGTACTATGAATATTTAGATGTACTTAAAAAGAATGATACGATAGGTAAAATATAGCAGATTATAAGAAATGCTAGAGCACTACTGCTTCCATAGGGCCCTTGAAAACACAAGGGCCTGGAGGCATGTGCTATTCAGAACAATTATCGCAGCGGCATCCTCTGGAGCGAGGATGCTCTACGAATTTATTGGGCTTATAACGTGTAGAACTACATCCTTTAAGAAGTCGAGGACTGCCTTGGTGTTAAAAAGCGGTTCCTTACCAAGAAACATTGCTGGGTGAAGAGGTATGCAATGACGATATGCAAGAGGAAAATGCTTCTTTCTTTCAGGTTCGGCTTCACGACACTCCAAGAGGACGTGGAGGACGGTCAGCCTCTCACCACATCGACCACAGGTTGGCGGTTCGTTTCCAGTAAGAAGAAAATTGTGTGTACCAAATGTGTGCCCTATTCTGAGGCGGCAGAATAGGACATCTGTTCGCCGTGATTTTGATGGGAAGGGCCAAAAACCTAGCTGTGGCTTTATAACGTGTAGTTTATTGTTTATTTCTGCGTTCCACATGCGTTGCCAGTATTGTCGCAGTTTCTTACGCAAGAAAGGCTTGAGATCTGTGAACGGGACAGCAACTGCAGAAGAAGTGTTTAGTGATGTGAGTGATGTGGCCATTTTATCATCCAGTACATTGCCCTCGATACCTCTATGGCCAGGTACCCAGCATATTATGATGTTCTGGTTAGATGAGTACGCTTTACACAATACCGAATACAGTTCATTGAATACGGGATTTTTATGTTTGCTGAGTGACATTAAGGCCTTCACGACGCTGAGAGAGTCTGTATAGATCGCTGCTTTTGGAAGCTTCGATTTTCTTATGTGCTTTACAACAGAGAGTAGTGCGTAGGCCTCGGCCGTAAAGATACTTGTTTCCGGATGCAGTACATCGGATTCCGAAAACGATGGGCCGACGGCTGCATAGGATACCCCGGCATTTGACTTCGAAGCGTCTGTGTAGAACTCGGCGCAGGAGTGCTTGTGCTGGAGTTCTAGGAAATGCATTCGGATTTCAGCCTCAGGAGCGTGTTTTGTAACTTTTATAAAGGATATGTCACATTGTATCACCTGCCAGTCCCAAGGAGGTAAGAGCTTGGTTAAGTGCATTAAGCGATGCTCGAGGAGCGGGACATGCATTTCATCGCTAAGCTGCTTCACACGCAGCGAGAAAGGCTGTCTTATGGAGGGACGATTGCTGAAAAGTGTAGCGCACGTCATATCGGTAACGTTATGAAAACATGGATGTTCAGGATTGTAGCGTACTTTAAGGAAATATGTAAAGCTAATGTATGATCTCTGTAGGTGGAGAGACCATTCATTTGATTCCACATATAGACTTTGTATGGGACTCGTTCTGAAAGCGCCAGTGGCCAGTCGGATTCCCAGATGGTGGACTGGGTCTAACATCTTTAGCGCGCTCGGGGCGGCAGAGTTATACACAACGGCACCATAATCCAATCGAGACCGAATTAGGCTCTTGTATAGGTTCATTAAACACTTTCTATCACTACCCCATGTAGTCTGGGATAGAAGTTTCATTAAGTTCATTGTTTTCAGACACTTTTCTTTAAGATGTTTAATGTGTGGAACGAAAGTAAGTTTATTGTCGAGTATAACACCTAGAAATTTGTGCTCTTTCTTTACAGGTATCTGATGTCCACACATTTCCAAGCAAGGATCCGGGACCAGGCCTCTCTTCCTTGTGAATAGCACACAAGAACTCTTTTGAGGATTGATTTTAAAACCATTTTTCTCTGCCCACCCTGACACCTTGTTCAAACCATGCTGTACCTGTCTCTCGCATACTGCGAGATTACAGGATTTGAAGCCTATTTGAATGTCGTCCACATAGACGGAATACAAGATGGCCGGTGGTAAGGAAGCACGAAGCGTTGTCATCTTAACAATAAAAAGTGTGCAACTGAGCACGCCTCCCTGGGGTACACCAGTTTCCTGTGTAAAAGCACGTGACAGCACATTGCCGACTTTCACCCGGAAGGTACGATTGGACAAGTAGCTTTTTATTACGTTGAGCATATTACCATGAATGCCCATTTCCGATAAGTCTCGCAAGATCCCGTATCGCCACGTTGTGTCATACGCCTTTTCCATATCGAGAAATATCGTGAGGAAGAACTGTTTATGTATAAATGCGTCCCGGATATTTCCTTCAATACGTACAAGATGGTCGGTTGTGGAGCGCGCTTCCCGGAAGCCACACTGATAGGGATCAAGCATTTTGTTCTCTTCAAGGAAATGGATCAGTCGCCGATTTATCATTTTTTCAAATACCTTACAGATACAACTTGTGAGGGCTATCGGGCGGTAGCTTGCCACTGAAGAAGGATCTTTGCCTTGTTTTAAAACAGGGACCACAATGGCTTCTTTCCATGCGGGCGGAAGGTATCCTGCGTCCCAGATAGTGTTGAAAAGTGTAAGTAGTGTCACTTGCGTGTCGTTGTGTAAGTTTTTTAACATTTCGTACATGATTCTATCAGATCCTGGTGCTGAGCTCTTGCATACGCTCAAGGCAGCTCTCAATTCGGCAATACTGAAAGGACGGTTGTAAGGCTCATTCTCTCGACTTTTTCTTGTTAATGCCTTACGTTCTTCTATTTGTTTATATCTGAGAAAAGATTGCGAATAATTGTTTGAACTTGATATGCTCTGAAAGTGCTCCGCAAGTGAGTCTGCCTGATCTTGCAGTGTATCGCCCTGTGTATTTACCAGAGGGAGTGAATATGTTTGTCGCCCTCTAACTCTATTTACCCTGTTCCCGACTTTGGCCTCGTCTGTAAACGAGTTAATGCTGGATAAATACTTCTGCCAGCTTTCTCTTCTGGCCTGTCGGCGGGTTCTCCTGCCTTGGGATTTTACTTGCTTAAAGTTGACTAGATTCTCTGCAGTGGGAGAAGCGCGTAGCAACCCCCAGGCTTTGTTTTGTTTCTTACGAGCGATCCTACAATCTTCGTTCCACCACGGAACCCGCCGTTTACATGCCAAGCCATTTACTTCTGATATGCATTTAGATGCAATATCTATGATGAAGGCTGTGAGATACTGCACAGCGGCATCAATTCCTAAGGAAGACATGTCATTCCATGAGATACTAGTTAAGTTTCGGAACTTCTCCCAGTCGGCTGTATCGATCTTCCACCTAGGAGCCTGCGGTAGACATTCTTTTTCTTTATGTGTTTTTAGCAGTATGGGGAAGTGGTCGCTCCCGTAAGGATTGTTGGTAACTTCCCATTCGAGTTCAGGCAGTATACAAGGAGAAACTAGGCTGAGGTCAATTGAAGAAAATGTTCTGTTTGTGAGAGAATAATATGTGGGTGTCTTCTTATTCAGCAGACACGCACCGGATGAAAAAAGAAACTGTTCAACGAGACGACCTCGCGCATCGATACGAGAGTCTCCCCACAGGCTGCTGTGCGCATTGAGATCGCCAAGAACAACATAGGGTTCTGGTGATTGATCTATCAAGGACTGAAATTCATGTCTGTTTAGTTGGTAATGCGGGGGTATGTAAAGCGAGCAAATGGTGATGAGTTTGTTTAGTAGGACAGCTCGAACCGCCACTGCTTCAAGGGGCGTTTGTAGCTGTAAAGGTTGACACGCTATACTTCTGTGAGTGACTATGGCAACACCGCCCGACGATGCTACGGCATCATCGCGATCTTTGCGAAAAGTTAGATACTGTCGAAGAAAGTTTGTGTGTTTGTTTTTTAAGTGTGTTCCCTGTAAACACAGCACTTTTGGATTGTGTTTTTGTATAAGTTCCTGCACATCATCAAGGTTTCTGAGAAGACCTCTGACATTCCATTGTATGATTTGTGTATCCATATTTAAAGAAAAATTGGCGCTGTGTTTACGGAAACGGAGGTGATGCCTTTGGTTACAGAGCTCTTTCGAGGCCCTGTAACGGGAGTTCTACCCTTTCTGGAGCGTTCGAGGGAGCCTCGCCGCTCCTTAGGCGCTTGGCGCGCCGTGAGGACAGGTGTAGTGTCCATTGCCTCTTGTGAGGCGCCGGACACATGCTCTTGCGAGCGAGAAGTTACCAGGGAATTTCCCGCCTTGGGGGGCAAGACCCCTGCGCCCACCAGCCCGGAGGTCGATGGGGCACCCTGCGGGATTTGGCTGCGCCGGCTGTTGCCAGCGCTGGAAGGGGCCGGGGAAGTTGGGGCGGCCTCGGCTGCGCCCACCTTCGGGGTTGATGGTCCCCTCTGCTGTGTTGACGGAGCAGCGCTAGCTGCAACCGTCGCGGGGGCAGATGGCGTAACTGCCGACTGACTGTGTGTGGGTCGGACAGCCGCCGGAGGCCGTTGTGACGCTGCCCCCTTACGCGCCACATCGGCAAAGCTGCTCTTAGACAGGTATGACACCCGCCTACGTGCCTCCTTGAAAGATATGTTTTCTTTGACTTTGATTGTCACAATTTCCTTTTCTCTTTTCCAGGACGGGCAAGACCGCGAGTATGCGGCATGCTCGCCATCACAGTTTACACAATGTGGAGTGTTCTGGCATGTTTCGGAGGAATGTTCATTGTCACTGCACTTAGCACATGTCAGCCGGCCTCGACAGTTCTGTGAACTGTGGCCGAACCTTTGGCACTTAAAGCATCTAAGAGGATTGGGCACGTATGGCCTAACACGAAGTTTGACATAACCGGCCTCGATGGACTCGGGGAGGACACTTGAACCGAAAGTGAGTATCAGGTGTTTAGTCTTGATCTCTTTTCCATCTCGCCTCATCTTAATTCGCTTAACATTTATGACATTCTGTTCGCTAAAGCCCTCCAAGAGTTCAGCTTCAGTGAGCTCTAGCATGTCATCGTCCGAGACAACGCCACGGGTGGTGTTCATCGTACGGTGCGGAGTTACTGTTATTTGGGTCTCCCCAAATGAGACAAGTTTCGGCAGTTTCTCATACTGTTTCTTATCGTGGAGCTCCAAGAGAAGATCACCACTTGTCATTCTCGACGCCTTATATCCTGTTCCAAAAACTTCAGTTAAAGACTTCGAAACAAGGAACGGTGAAATGTTACGCACTAGTTTGTCTGGGTTTTCTGAGTGTATCACATGATATTTAGGAAAGTTCTGGACTTGTCGTCCGAAAAACTGAAAGAGATCTTCGGTGCGCCCTCGTTTGTGAGGGCGATCAGGGAGTTTAGGAAAAGCGTTTTCCATGAGTACAGTAGGGTTTTCGGCCGCGATGCCGACCACCCACCATGGAGCCCAACAGGGGGACGTGACAGGAGTTCCTGCTAGAGAAACCCTGCCAACGCCAGCCGTACATCGCTGCTATAACCAAATACAGCATAACCAAGGCTGGCTAGCTACACAAGGTAAACCCTTGCCGCCGGGAAACTAGGAAGTGAGTAGAAGAGATGAGAAGACAGGAAAGATGAAAAAGGCGAGACAGAAAGACGAAGATTGGAGAGGAGGACAGAAAAAGGCGACTGCCGATTTCCCCCGGGTGGGTCAGTCCGGGGGTGCCGTCTACGTGAAGCAGAGGCCAAAGAGGCGTGTTGCCTCCGCCGGGGGGCCTTGAAGGTCCGAACACCCGGCATCGGCTCAACCCCCAGGATCCCCCTTTCCCCGGACACGGCTAGGCCGCGCACGGCTACACGAGGGAGGGTCCAACCCCCGTGTGCTCGGGTACGTGGTGTCGCAACACACCAAGCGCCTGCTGACGCAGACGCCCCTGCGGGGTGAGATGTTAGTGAGAGTTCGAAATTTCTCCCAGTCGGCTGTGTCTATCTTCCACCTAGGAGCTTGTGGAGGATATTCGTTTTCTTTAGATGTTTTTATCAGTATAGGGAAGTGGTCGCTCCCGTAAGGATTGTTGATAACTTCCCATTCGAGTTCGGGCAGTACGGACGGGGAAGCTATGGTAAGATCTATTGAAGAAAAGGTTCTGTTTGCTAGGGAGTAATACAAGGCTTCCTTCTTATTCAGCAAGCACAAACCTGAAGAAAAGGAAACTGTTCAACAAGACAACCTCGCGCTTCTGTACGAGAGTCGCCCCACAGGAAGGTGTGCGCATTGAAATTGCCAGGAACAACATAAGGTTCCGGCAATTCGTCTATAAATGACTGAAATTCATGTTTGTTTAATTTGTATTGTGGGGGTACATAAAGCGAGCAAATGGTGACGAGTTTATTTAAAAGAACAGCTCGAACCGCCACTGCTTCAAGGGGCGTTTGTATCTGTAAACGCTTACAGGAAATACTTTTATGAATTAAAATGGCAACAGCGCCTGATGATACGACAGCATCATCGCGATCTTTGCGATACTTGACATACGGTCGGAGAAAGTTTGTATGTTGTGGTTTTAGGCGTGTTTCCTGTAGACACAGCACTATTGGATTGTGTTTTTGGATAAGCTCTTGCAGATCGTCAAGGTTCCTAAGAAGACCTCTGATGTTGCATTGAAGTACTTGTGTATCCACATTAGAGGTCAATAGGTGCTGTGTGTACAGAAAGAGAAGTAGTGACTATGAAAATTACAGAGATTAAATTACAGAGCCCTTTTGAGGCCCTGTAACGGGAGTTTTGCCCTTTCTGGAGCGTTCGAGGGAGCCTCGCCGCTCCTTAGGCGCTTGGTGCGCCTTGAGGATAGGTGTTGTGTCCATTGCCTCTAGTGAGGCTCCGGACACGTGCTCTTGCGAGCGAGAAGTCTTGAGAGGGAGTCCCGCCTTGGAGGGCAAGACCCCTGCGCCCACCAGCCCGGAGGTCGATGGGGCTCCCTGGGGGATTCGGCTTCGCCGGCTGTTGCCAGCGCTGGAAGGGGCCGGGGAGGTTGTGGCAGCCTCGGCTGCGCCCACCTTCGTGGTCGATGGTCCCGTCTGCTCGGTTGGCGGAGCAGCGCTAGCTGCAACCACCGTGGGGGCAGATGGCATAACTGCCGACTCACTGCGTGTGGGTCGGACAGCCGCCGGAGGCCGTTGTGACGCTGCCCCCTGACGCGCCACTTCGGCAAAGCTTTTCTTTGGCAGGTATGCTACCCGCCTACGTGCCTCTTTGAACGATATATTTTCCTTAACTTTGATTGTGACTATTTCTTTTTCTTTTTTCCATGATGGACAGGACCGCGAGTACGCGGCGTGTTCCCCATCACAGTTCACGCAGTGTGGAGCAATGTCGCAAATGTCAGATGGGTGTTCTTGGGCACTACATTTTGCGCAAGTCTGGTGGCCTCGGCAGTTCTGTGAACGGTGGCCAAATCTTTGACACTTAAAGCATCGGAGAGGATTGGGGATGTACGGTCTGACTCGGATGTTTATGTAGCCAGCCTCAATGGTCTCAGGTAGCATACTTGATGCAAAAGTTAGAATTAAGTGCTTTGTCTCAATCTCCATGCCATCGCGCCTGATCTTTATTCTCTTGACATTGGTCACATTCTGATCGCTCCAGCCCTCCAGTAGTTCGGCTTCAGTCAGTTCCATGAGATCGGCATCGGAAACGATTCCGCGGGTGGTGTTCATTGTGCGGTGTGGTGTGACCGTCACTGGGAGATTCCCAAAGGATACTAGATTAGAGAGTTTCTGGTACTGTGTCTTATCACGCAGTTCTAAGAGGAGGTCGCCACTTGCCAACTTAGAGACTTTATAACCTGGGCCAAAAGCTTCACTAAGTGTCTTCGCAACAAGAAAAGGTGAGATCATTCTCGCTGCCTTTCCTTTTTTCTCTGAATGTACAACATAAAATCTTGGAAAATTGTCATTATATCGCCCAAAAAACTTGAAGACTTCTTCGGTGCGCCCTCGTTTATGAGGAAGTGTTGGAAAAGAACTTGCCATAGATATGTGTGAAAATTCAGCAGCGCCGCCAGCAACCCAGCATGGAGCCCAACAAGGGGACGCTGCAGGATAGTGAAAAGACGGCCTGCATGCGCCAGCTGTACGACACTACTATAACCAAATCTGTTATAACCAAGGTTGGCTATCCCACGCAAGGTTAACCCTTGCCGCCGAGGAGAATGAAGCGAATGGAAGAGAGGCGAAGACAGGAAAGGTCAAAAAGTAAGAGATAAAGACGATGATTCGACGAGGGACAGACAGGAAAAGGCAACTACCGATTTCCCCCGGGTGGGTCATTCCCGGGCGTGCCGTCTATGTGAAGCAGAGGCCAAAGAGGCGTGTTGCCTCCGCCGGAGGGCCTTAAAGGTCCAAACACCCGGCATCGGCTCAACCTCCAGGATCCCCCTTTCCCCAGACACGGCTAAGCCGCGCACTGCTACACGCGTGAGGGGCCAACCCTCGTGTGCTCGGGTACGTGGTGTCGCAACACACCAAACGCCTGCTGACGTAGACGCCCCTGCGGGTTTTTTTTTTAAGAAGGGCATCGCGACACGTTTTGAACGTAGAAAATGCCGCCACGAACATGTCAACCAAATATTACTCCTTTGCATGCTTCAGGAGCCTACGATGTTACATAAAAGGTCGCTCTTGCCTGTAGCTTTTGCGCCCTTTACCGTTTATTGCAACGCACCTAAGATATCCCCGACAGGCTATAGACACTGCCAAGGGGGCAGTCGCACATGACTATGGGTTCGTACATACACACCCATAAGATATTGGAGCAAACGGGGGAGCCATTTTCAGCACATTCCGCTTGTATTGTCACCGCCCATTTGTTGCTCTGTGGCACCTTTGTTGAGGCTTAACCTTGAAGGTCTATCACGAGTGCACCACATAAAGAAGAAAAATAAGAATGAAGAAACAGGCAGGACGCTGCTATTGGCACTTCAGCTGAGAGGAAAGTTGGCGTTGTGGTTTAACCGCAACGTAAACATTACACTTCCTATATGTCTGCAATCTGTTCAAAAATTTCTGTGAGAATATACTCATTGAAAGGTATTGTACGCGCTTTTGTGGGTTCTCAGTTTTGAAGAGAATCTATTGTAGGAAAAATACCTTCATTTGGGCGAGTTGGTTCGTCTTGACAGTTCGCATCAAAAAGCGCATAAGACGAAGAAACACCTAGGACAGGACTGCGCGTGTCCTCTCCTATGTGTTGCTTCGTCTTCGTCTTAAGCGCTTTTTTTATGAAACCGGTGTTGTGCGGCAACAGGTTAGCCTGAAGATATAGTCGAGCTAAGAGTACAGCTATTCAGATGCGTGCCAGCAGTAATGCGCGTTAAAGACATGTATTATCAAAAAACAGTGAGAGGCAGCCATAAAGTTCTTCTGTAAACACTCAGCACAAGACAATTGTTCAAGAAACTGTGAAATGAGAGGGGCAACACATTAACTTAAGAAACTGGAACTGGTATGCGACAAATAGCTGGTGAAACATGGGTTGTCCACACTGCAGCAACCGCACAGAGATTAACGCCGAGCTACCTTTCTGCAAACAAAATTTACACCTCCCTCATTAGTTCATCGGTGGACCAGCAATGATTCGTTAATGGGTGCAAGAGCAATTTTATTGCAAGAACATCAAACAGACTCGGCCACATTTCACATCATAAAGGAAAGGTTGTAGGAAGGGCAAATAGGTCCTGGCACAAATGCTTGCTTTATTTAATACCTGAATCACATTATAAGCACTTGCCTTGTTACACTAGATTTGAAAAGAAGGTTCATTTCAGACGAAAACACAGCTACTGCAATACAGTAAGACTACAGCTCCAGTGTAGCAGCCAACCCATTCTATGCGTTTATTAACTTTTGTTTGACTTTTAATAAGCTATGGTGCCTCATTGGTAACCTTTGCAATGTCACTGCATATGTGTTCGACAGCATTTTGTCTAAACTACTTACCCATTTCAGAGAAATTTATCTTGTAATATGGGCTTACTGCGCTATAAACACACGGACAGTAGAAGTGGACGGGATGCGCGAGTCCGGTCAACTTGTATTGTCCTTGTTTTTATAGCGCAGTAATCCCGTATTACAAGATGAACTTCCGCAAAATGGCCCAACTTGCCGTTCTACAGCGGACGAATTCAGTTACTATGTTTGAAAATGAGCAAAGATTAAGCTTCATAAGCCAATGCACTTAATGTAACGATAGTTCAAATATAACACTTGCACACCTTGAGGCTTTTTTAATGACATGCACTGCAAAATGGTGTATGTTACTAAAAAGTTTACGAAATGCCAGCATGCTGTTCTGGGAAAGGTATACGTGGGAAATAACTTTTCAAACAGCTGAACTATGTACAGCCTCGTCCACTCTTAGGGTGAACACGGCTCACCGTGGCCGCGCTCCGCGGGGCGCCAGTGCGTCCGGAGCGGCGGCGCATCCAAGCGAAGTGGCGCAGGCGCACACGGACCCAGGGGAGGTGCTTCGCGTCGTCTGCTACAGCGCTGGAACGCGCCGCCTCTTGCTTTGCTGCAAGGCAGTGACTACAGTGACGGGGCCCGGTACTTTAACATATGCACTACAGTGACGGGGCCCGGCACTTTAACATCTGTACTACAGTGACGGGGCCCGGTACTCTAACATACACACTACAGTGACGGGGCCCGGCGCTTTAACCTCTGCCCTGCAGTGACGGGGCCCGTCTCCTTAGCCACAGACGGGACCGGCACATTAACGTCAACACTGTAGCGACGTCAATGGCCGCACTTCTTTCAAACAACATTCTATGCAAACAACTTCGAGCACTTCACGGCAGGCAGTGAACTTTATTAAGGTCCTGAGGAGTGACTCCGAAACCCTCTTATCAGGAAGAGGGCCGCCGCGAGCCGCTCCCACGTTATGACGTGGTTGAGATGACCGTGGTCCCGTAACGAGGGACACCGCCAGAGCATGTGTTCTAAAGTGCAGAATGGATCTCCGCAATCCGGACACGAGCCCCGCACGGACGCGCCGATAGGTTGCCCCTGTGATCCACCACGGCCGCCGCGAAGCGGTCGGACGAACCGTATTGGGCGACGTCGACGAACGCGACCGATCGTGGATCGTCGGCGACGGGTCCGTGAAGTGCGACCGCCCGGGCCCGGCGTCTGCCTACATTGCGTTGCGGGTGCACGTTGCGCGGGAACGGCGAGACCGTGACGGCCTCCCGCGACTACGCGTCGAGCACGCACCACCTTTCCCTGACGGGTTAAAGTCTAGCGCCTCCAGGATCCGCCTCCCCGCAGGCGAGGAAGCGAGCCTGACAACCTGGACAAACTTCTGTGACCAAACAACCTCATCGAAGGTGTTGTGGATCCCCAGCTGCATGAGCTTCTCGGTGCTGGCGCCTATGGGGATGCCGAGCACTTCACGGACCGCGATATTTTATTCCAGTACTGTCCACAACACCACGTGAATTTCACGATCTCAGCAACTTCCGTGCAGTAATGAAATACATTGATTGCACACATACGGATCGAACGACCGCAATGGGTACTTCTCCACGAGTGTACAGGCAAGTTGTCGCTCATTCCTGCCTTTGGACGCTACTAAAAATAAACTTCAGCCTATCTAGCGAGGAAAAATTACTGAGTGTAAGTGTGGAAGTATAATAATGCTCTTTATTTAGATATGAAAAACATGGATGCAGTACTTTGGACTTCATGGCAGTGAATAACTTTCAATAATGCTCTTTAGAATGATGTGAAAAACATGAATGCAGTAGTGTGACCTCATGACAGTGAACAGCTTTTACTCGGGCATTCTCTTCTGTACTAATCGTGGACAAAAGCTGTTTACTTAGCGTTCGAGTTGTAGCATGGTACTTCGCAATAGGTAATAAATATGCAGTATAGAAAAATACAATCAGAATCACAAGAAATATACAGGTGTGCACTGCATAAAATTCTTGTAGAAACATCTAAAAGCATATAACGACTCGCGACACAAAAGGAATAGCTGGAAAAACATAAAACACACCAGGTTCTAATGAAAAAAAAAACATCACAGTAGATGAGGCTTCTACACCCCTGAGCATTGACTGTATAAAACTGTTATCACAGGCATCTAGTAAAAGGCACCCTCTGCATTAGTGAATACTCTTGTATAAAAGTGTGGCAGAGAAAAACAGGCTACTTGTGGTGCTCGCAGAACCGAAAATAGCAGTAGTTCCATAGAGCCCAGCTTGCGAAACCATTCACGATACATATGACAAAAATATGGAAATATACGAGGTCTGTCAGAAAAGTATCCGGCCTTATTTTTTTTCGAACACCTGATAGACATGAAACAAGCGCGCTTGCATCAGCCGACCTTGAACCTTCGTGTGCATGTGCGAATTTTTTCCGACCTGCCCATAGCGTCAGTCGCTGGGACGCAGTGTTTGAGTGAGGTAGTGCGCAGTGCTCTCGGCGTTTTTTTTTATTGCAATGAAAATGGCGGAGCGACCAATTTGATGCAGCGCTACTGCATCAAATTTTGCCAGAAACTGGGTGACACCCAAGTGGAAACCATTTGGAAGATTCAGACGGCTTTCGGTGACGATGCTATGAGCAGCACACAGATTAAGGAGTAGTACAACTGGTTTAAACGCTGCCGCACATTGGTGGAGAGCGAGCCGCGCTCCGGTCAGCCATCAACATGACCAGGTCATTGCCGAAGTGAACGCTATGGTGATGCGAGACCATCGTGTGAATATCTGAGAAATTGCGGAAGAGGTGGGCATCAGCACTTTTCCTTCACATTCCATTATGACCGAAGAGTTGGCCATGAAGAGAGTTGCGGCGAAATTCGTGCCGAAGCTGCTCACGGTGGAGCAAAAGCAACTTCGTGTAGAAGTCTCGCAGGACATGCTGGATTCCACAAACAGTGCCCCCGACTTCATGAACACCATGATCACTGGTGACGAAATTTGGGTGTACGGGACCCGAAAACCAAATCACAAATGTCACAGTGGAACCATTCCACATCACCAAGACCAAAGAAGGCCCGCCGAGTGCGCAGCAACGTCAAGTGATGCGACTGATTTCGCTGACTCCTGCGGTGTGGTACACCACGAGTATGCACCACAGGGTCAAACAATCACCAAAGAGTACTACAGGGATGTCCTCCGTCACCTACATGATGCTGTGTGGCGCAAAAGACCGGAGTTGTGGTCAACAGGAAATTGGCGCATCCATCACGACAATGCTCCTGCACATTCCTCGCACTTGATTCAGACTTTTTTGGCAAAAAACCAGACTCCTGTAGTTCAGCAGGCTCTTTACTCTCCTAATATGGCCCCCTGCGACTTCTGGCTGTTTTCCAAAATCAAGAGGCCATTGAAAGGAGCGTGATTTCAGACAAGCGAGGACATTGTAGGTGCAACGACAGCTGAGCTAAATTCCGAAAGAGGCCTTCTCCGAATGTCTCCTACAATGGCAGCACCGCTCGGAGAAGTGTGTGCAGTCCCAAGGAGACTACTTTGAGGGTGATTAGGTTTCGAATCCTCCTGTTATGCCAGTTTTTTTTCTTTGGCCAAAGGTCGGATACTTTTCTAACAGACCTCGTATATGGACATGTTGAGATAAGAACGGTAATCGACGTTCTATGACCATGATCGTATATGACAAAAGGTGGAGAATACCATTTATACGGTTTCGCGAAGTTCCATGTTAGGGGCCCTCCTGCATGCACGATAAATTTTTGTTGTCCGTGACTATTTTCTCGGTGATCACTGATGAAATCTCGATACATCTTGTGTGAAGGTTGGGCTGAAAAGTGGCTTCTTCATAGCGCATAGCACCTGGAGCAACGTTTAGGATTTTTTTCCCAGAATACGAAACAAAAGAAATGTTACTTAGTGCTTTAAACAGTACAAGTTTTTAGGCTTACATGAAAAAATACTCAAGCATGACAAAAATAAATTGTGCATGCAGGAGGGCCCACAACTTGGAACTTTGCGAAATCGTAAAAAAAAGCATTCTCCACCTCTTGTCATACAAGTCTTTTTCCCAAGAGAACTAGAGCGTTTCATGCAGAACTAAAGGTTATTCCTTTGTGTCAACATACTTGCCGATCACATATAAACATCTTATTGACAACAATAAATGGTCATGAGACCTTGATTACCGTAATCTGAATATGCCCATACTACTTAGAGAAAACTTTGCACATTTTCAAAACTTCACACATAGCAATTCCGACAAAACCACACCTTACTTTTTGGCTTAGATGTGACAGACGCACACTTAAAGTGCAGCCACTCCAGGCACCCACCACACACAATGGCGTTATCATGGACCCTTTGCCGACATGCACTACATGTCCACAAACTAAGACTACGCTTCTGAGTAATTGTTGCAGTGAGTGCGGCCCACCCATCATGTGAAATAGTTCTGGATTTCACGTATCTCAACTCTTTCGTCCAGAACTGCTGAAGGAACTTTCTCAGGGGTGACGAATTTCTTCTTCACCTATCTTATGTCCCCTGATAGCCTTTTCTGCTGCACCTACTTCAACAAACCACTGAAGCATCATTACGGCACGTTCAAGGGGGGCTTTCATTACAAATGGTGTTGGTCGTAGACACCTTCTCTTCTTTGGAAGGCCAACAACTGTTTGACCTCTCCCTTTCGGTCGACCACGATGTTTTATTGTTGTGGGCAGGATAACATCTTCAATCGACATGGCGTCTTGAGATGGCTGCTGCTGGTGTCCGCCTGAAGGAAAATGGGTACATGTACAACTGTGTGGAACCGCTAACGAGGAGATGAGGATACATGCAAACAGCTTACCCGAATGTGAAGCAGCTGCAGCACACTTGCTGTCTTCAGATGGCTGCTGTTGGTGTCCGCCTGAAGGAAAATGGGTACATGCACAACTGTGTGGAACCCCTAACGAGGAGATGAGGATACATGCAAACAGCTTACCCGAAGGTGAAGCAGCGGCAGCAGACGTGCTGTCTTCAGATGGCTGCTGTTGGTGTCCGCCTGAAGGAAAATGGGTACATGTACAACTGTGTCGAACCGCTAGCGAGGAGATGAGGATACATGCAAACAGCTTACCCGAAGGTGAAGCAGCTACAGCAGACGTGCTGTCTTCAGATGGCTGCTGTTGGTGTCCGCCTGAAGAAAAATTGATACATGTACAACTGTGTGGAACCACTAACGAGGAGATGAGGATACATGCAAATGGCTCACCCGCAGGTGAGGGAGCAGCAGCAGATGTGCCATGTTGGCTGTATGTAGCTGGAGCTGACATTGATGCGTCTTCTTGATCTGGGCATTCGACGATGACAACTCCTGACCCATTTTCTACAGGCAGTGGTGAACTGCTTTACCGCTGTCATTAAAGCTTCAAACCTAGACATTGGCTGCTCAGCAATGCGTGATGCCAATTTCTGTAATGCTTCGCTGCTTTTTCTGTATTTTTGTATCTCAGACAATATTTTTGGCCTTGCATTGCTGCGCAAGTCAAAGACAGCTGCAGTCCCAGGTGCACATTCTGGTGATGTTGCAACTCTGCAGGTCTTGGCATAGTATGCCTTTGTCCAGCGTTCAGCAATACCAGACAATTGAAATGCTGGTAGGCCTTCCAATCTCCGCGCATGGAACATATGTTTGCAGGGCATTCCAAGAGCTCTATAAGTGGGACAAGTGCACTGGTCAGTAGTTGATGTCACTGATGGAGCAACTTGGTTCATGCTCTCAATGCTCTCAGTTGTTCACGCACCCTCTTAAAGCAATATGGTGCGAGGAGCTGTGCAAACTTGCTCTCGTCTTCTGTTAAGTTCAAGATTGCAGGTGTTTTCAACAAAGACTCCACAGCACGGTGGTCCCTTTCAATACGAAAGCTTGTTAACAGTGCCATCAGATCACTGAAAAGTCGTGGCAGGCTTTCATACTTTGAAATAATTTGCATTACTTTCTGGTTAATAGATTCAACCCTGTTGTTTGTCCTATTGCATAAGGTCAGTGACCCTTGCATTCCTGACACCCATTCATGTCTTATTGGGTGCCAATTCTTCATGAAGTATGCCATCACCAGAGGACACTCCATATCTTGAATGCTCTGCAGCAGTTGCGAGTACTGTTCATTTGTCCTAGCATAACACATTGACTGCAGCTTTTCCAGGATTGCAATTCTAAGAGCTGGTGTGATGGACATTTTTTGCGGTGTGATTTCCTTATTAAAGGTACGCAGGACGTGAAACAGGCAAATGTAGAAATCTGCATTGGGAAATATTTCTCCAAGTATTTTTTTCTCTGCAAAATCCTTGTCTGTCATCACTGCAGACGTTCTGAGCATGTGCTCACTTCAAGAGAGTACAACAAATCGATGAGAGAGTGAGCGAACTGTATCCTCATCTTCTTACACACACAGGAAGAATCCGGCAACTTCTGTGTACCCATTCGAATCCTACACAGATAAAGTACAGTGGCAGCCTCCTGTCATTAGTCTTATGAATAGCATCCACGAATACTATCTCGGGGTAGTTTCGAAATGCACTTCTCATGTCTTCATCTTGATAAAACAGCCCAACAAGCTGGTTGTCTTCCTCTCTCGCCAAGATATCAAGCGTCCCTCCAGATTGCCTGGCAATAGATGCTATGGACTGCAGCGTTCCACTAGCATAGGTTTCTTTCTTTGCTGCTTCTGCCTGCACATTACGAAGATCTCGAAGCAGCGCAATCTTGCCATTGCTCCGCAGGTTAGTCTGGGTAAGCTTTTTATTCCCTCCTAGCGAGAGGATCTTCTCAGTATCGTTGAGTTGTTACCCAGTTAGCTTACGCTGTCGTGGTAGTTGTACATAACACCCCTGTAACGAAAGCATTGGAGATTGAAGCCACTCATTTACTTCATAATTGGTCGCGACTTTGCAGGAGGTGTGCTGCAGCATTAAAAATTGTTCCATGTTTGTTTGTTACATGCCCTAGTAATACAAGAATGTACAATAGCCCGCTACTAACCTTGCTAACAATGTGGTTATGCGCTGTCTCGATTGCCTTAACTTGAAGGGCATGGCCGTCCTGCGATTTCAGGAACTTTATTCTGGCTCTGCAGCCGATATTCGTGTTCCTGTAATAACGAAGGCCGTGAATCAGAAAGTTTAAATTATGTGGTTTTACATGCGAAAACCATTTTCTGATTATGAGGCACGCCGTAGTGGAGGATTCCGGAAATTTCGACCATCTGGGGCTCTTTATAGTGCACCTAAATCTAAGTACACAGGTTGATGATGATGATGTGTGTTATTTTGTGGCGCAAGGGCTAGGTTTGGCCAAAGAGCGCCATGACAAGTGGTAGCGTTAACGATGTATTATGAAAGATGTGACTTGGCTGTAAAGTGGCCTAAAAATAGTCGCTGTAAAGTGCGTAAAATCTACGTTCTATAAAATTATGGCGATGACTACGAACATTAAAATCCATCGTAAAAGAATGATGCATTGTTTAAAATATGCGAGATGTTAAATTGCTTACAGCGCTACTGCCTCACCCGAGCCCTTGAACCACAAGGGCCTAGAGGCATGTGCTATTCAAAATAATTATCGCAGCGGCATCCTCTGGAGAGAGGAAGCGCTACGAACGTGTGGGGCTAATAATATGCAACACAACATCTTTCAAAAAACCTAGGACGGCGCTGGTGTCAAAGAGTGGTTCTGGACCAAGTAACATAACAGGATGAAGGGGGATGTGGTGGCGGTATGCTAAGAGAAAATGCTTTTTCTTTCGGATTCGGCTTCCCGACACTCCAGTAGGACGTGGAGGACGGTCAGCCTTTCCCCGCATCTACCACAGGTTGGAGGCTCGTTTCCCGTGAGTAAAAAGTTATGTGTGCCAAAAGTGTGTCCTATTCTTAGACGGCAGAATAGGACATCTGTCCGGCGGGATTTTGTTACAGGAGGCCAGAAACCTAATTGTGGCTTTATTACGTGCAGTTTATTATTTATTTCTTCGACCCACATGCGTTGCCAGTGGTTTCGTAGTTTCCTTCTTAAGAAAGGCTTCAGGTCTGTGACAGGGACAGAAGCAGTAGAGTTAACTGCATGCAATGAGATTGATGTGGCCATCTGGTCGGCTAGAACGTTTCCCTCGATGCCCCTATGTCCAGACACCCAGCATATGATCACATGTTGGTTAGATATATATGATTTGCACAGTGCGGAGTAGAGTTCATTAGATACTGGATTTTTGTGATTACGGAAAGACATCAAGGCCTTCACAACACTGAGGGAGTCCGTATATATAACTGATTTCGGGAGTTGTGATTTATTTATATGTTTTACGGCCGACAGGAGTGCGTAGGCCTCAGCCACAAAGATGCTAGTTTCCGGATGCAGTACGTCGGATTCCGAGAAGGATGGACCGACGGCTGCATAGGACACCCCGTCGTGTGACTTTGATGCGTCTGTGTAGAACTCCGTGCAGGAGTATTTGTGCTGGAGTTCCCGGAAATGCATTAGGATTTCAATCTCTGGAGCATGCTTTGTGACTTCCACGAAAGATATATCACATTGTATGAGCTGCCACTCCCAAGGAGGTAGCAGCTTGGCTGGATGCATTAGGCGAAGCTCGAGGAGTGGAACGTGCATTTCTTCACTAAGCTCCCTCACACGCAGCGAGAAAGGCTGTCTTACGGAGGGACGATTGCGAAAGAGTGTAGCATATGTCATGTCATTAATGGTATTAAAACAGGGATGCTGAGGATTTGAGTGGACTTTCAGAAAATATGTATGGCTGGTGTATGTTCTCTGCAGATGAAGTGACCACTCATTTGATTCTGCATATAAACTTTGTATGGGACTCGTTCTGAAAGCGCCAGTGGCCAGTCGGATTCCTAGATGGTGCACTGGGTCTAGCATCTTTAGTGCGCTCGGGGCGGCAGAGTGATAAATCACGGCACCATAGTCTAGTCGCGATCGAATGAGGCTTTTATATAGATTCATTAAACACTTCCTGTCACTACCCCACGTAGTCTGGGACAGAAGTTTCGTTATGTTCATTGTTTTCAGACATTTTTCTTTAAGATGTTTAAAGTGGGGGACGAAAGTGAGTCTGTAGTCAAGTATGACACCTAGAAATTTGTGTTCTTTGTTTACAGGTATCTGTTGTCCACACACTTCTAAGCAGGGATCCGGAACCAGGCCTCTCTTCCTTGTAAACAAAACACAAGAACTCTTATGAGGATTGATTTTAACACCATTTTTCTCTGCCCACCCTGACACCTTGTTCAAACCATGCTGTACCCGTCTCTCGCACACTGCGAGGTTACAGGACTTGAAACCCATTTGAATGTCGTCCACATAGACGGAATACAAAATGGCCGGTGGTAAGGAAGCACGAAGTGTTGTAATCTTAACAATAAAGAGTGTGCAACTGAGCACGCCACCCTGGGGTACACCGGTTTCTTGTGCAAAAGGACGTGACAGCACATTGCCTACTTTCACCCGAAAGGTACGATTGGACAAGTAGCTTTTTATTACGTTTAGCATATTACCATGAATGCCCATTTCTTACAAATCTCTCAAGATTCCGTAGCGCCAGGTCGTATCGTACGCCTTCTCCATATCGAGGAATATCGATAAGAACTGTTTGTGTACAAACGCGTCACGAATATGTCCTTCAATACGTACAAGATGGTCGGTTGTGCAGCGCCCTTCTCGGAAGCCACACTGAGAGGGATCAAGCATTTTGTTTTGTTCAAGGAAATGGATGAGTCGCCGATTTATAATTTCTTCAAATACCTTACACATGCAGCTTGTGAGGGCTATCGGGCGGTAATTTGCCACTGATGAAGGGTCTTTCCCTTGTTTCAAAACAGGGACCACAATGGCTTCTTTCCACGCTGTTGGAATGAATGAATGAATGAATGAATGTGTGGGTTTTATTGGTGCAAGGGGCAGGTATGGCCAAAGAGCGCCATGCAAGTGTTAGTGATTTCGCAGTGGAGTTGTGAATTCTGTGAAGTTGATGTGACGTGGCTGTAAAGGGGCCTAAAATATAGTCGCTGTGAAGTGCGTAAAATGTACGTTTAATAAAATTATGGCGGTGACAAATGACGTGTACTATGAGCATTAAGGTGCATTGTAAAATAATGATACGATATAAAATAATGCATAGGTTTCTAAAATTAACTAGAGCACCATGGCCTCGTTGAGCCCTTGAGACACAAGGGCCTGGAGGCAGGTGCTATATAAAACAGCTATAACAGCGGCATCCTCTGGAGAGAGGATGCGCTACGAATTTATTGGGCTCATAACATGTAGGACAACCTCATTTAAAAAATTGAGGACTGCTTTGGTGTTGAATAATGGTTCTTTACCAAAAAACATAGCTGGGTGAAGAGGTATGCAATAACGATATGCAAGAGGAAAATGCTTCTTTCTTTCAGGTTCGGATTTGCGACACTCCAAGAGGACGTGGAGGACGGTCAGCCTCTCACCACATCGACCACAGGTTGGCGGTTCATTTCCAGTAAGCAGAAAACTGTGTGTACCAAATGTGTGCCCTATTCTGAGGCGGCAGAATAAGACATCTGTTCGCCGTGATTTTGTTGGGGAGGGCCAAAAACCTAGCTGTGGCTTTATAACGTGAAGTTTATTGTTTATTTCTGCGTTCCACATGCGTTGCCAGTATTGTCGCAGTTTCTTACGCAAGAAAGGCTTCAAATCTGTCACCGGGACAGCAGCTGCAGAAAAAGTGTTTAGTGATGTGAGTGATGTGGCCATTTTATTAGCCAGTACATTACCCTCGATACCTCTATGGCCAGGTACCCAGCATATTACTACATGTATATGTGATATATAAATACTGCATAAGAGGGAGTAAAGTTCAATGAATACAGGATTTTTAAGCTTTTGTAATGAAATTAACGCTTTTACGAGACTTAGCGAGTCTGTGTATACAATTGCTCTGTCGAGTTTTAATTTCTGTATATGTCTTACTGCAGACAGTACTGCATAAGCTTCTGCAGTGAAGATACTTGTTTGCGGGTTCAGTAAGTCAGATATAGAAAGAGAGGGGCCAACAGCAGCATAAGATACACCAGCATGTGATTTAGACGCGTCTGTGTAGAATTCGGAGCACCTGTACTTCGATTGAAGTTCGCGGAAATGCATAGCGATTTCGATGTCGGGTGCGTGTTTTGTAACCACTACAAAGGATACGTCACAGTCTATCACCTGCCACCCCCAGGGCGGTAATAGCTTAGTTGGAGGCATTAGTCGATGTTCAAGAACAGGGACATCCATTTCCGTGCTAAGTTCTCTTGCACGCAGTGAGAAAGGAAGTCTCATGGAGGGTTTATTATTTAAAAGTGTTTGACACGTTAAGTCATTCAATGTTTGGTTTTTATTGGCGCAAGAGCCAGTAATGGCCAAAGAGCGCCAAGCCAGTGTTGATGAATTCGCAATGTAGTTATGACTTCAATGAGCTTGATGTGACGTGGCTGTAAAGAGGCCTTAAAAATAGTCGCTCTAGAGTGCGTAAAATCTATGTGTTATAAGATTATGTCGATGATATTGACGTGTTGATGATGATGATGTATGGGGTTTTTTGGCGCAAGGGCCAGGTATGGCCAAAGAGCGCCATGTCTGTGCTAATGGGTTTGCAATGTACTTATGATTACTATGAAGTTGGTGCGACGTGGCTGTAAAGGGGCCTTAAAATATACGCAATAAAGTGCGTAAAATCTGTATAATAAAATTATGGCGATGACGTGTGACTTGTACTATGAACATTTAGATGCATTTAAAAAGAATGATACGATAGGTAAAATATAGCAGATTATAAGAAATGATAGAGCACTACTGCCTCCATATGGCCCTTGAAAACACAAGGGCCTGGAGGCATGTGCTATTCAGAACAATTATCGCAGCAGCATCGTCTGGAGCGAGGATGCTCTACGAATTTATTGGGCTTATAACGTGTAGAACTACATCCTTTATGAAGTCGAGGACTGCCTTGGTGGTAAAAAGCGGTTCCTTACCAAGAAACATAGCTGGGTGAAGAGGTATGCAATGACGATATGCAAGAGGAAAATGCTTCTTTCTTTCAGGTTCGGCTTCGCGACACTCCAAGAGGACGTGGAGGACGGTCAGCCTCTCACCACATCGACCACAGGTTGGCGGTTCGTTTCCAGTAAGAAGAAAATGGTGTGTACCAAATGTGTGCCCTATTCTCAGGCGGCAAAATAGGACATCTGTTCGCCGTGATTTTGATGGGAAGGGCCAAAAACCTAGCTGTGGCTTTATAACGTGCAGTTTATTGTTTATTTCTGCGTTCCACATGCGTTGCCAGTGTTGTCGCAGTTTCTTACGCAAGAAAGGCTTCAGATCTGTGACCGGGACAGCAACTGCAGAAGAAGTGTTTAGTGATGTGAGTGATGTGGCCATTTGATCGGCCAGTACATTGCCCTCGATACCTCTGTGGCCAGGTACCCAGCATATTATAATGTTCTGGTTAGATGTGTACGCTTTACACAATACCGAATACAGTTCATTGAATACGGGATTTTTATGTTTGTAGAGTGACATTAGGGCCTTCACGACGCTTAGAGAGTCTGTATAGATCGCTGCTTTTGGAAGTTTTGATCTTCTAATATGCTTCACAGCAGAGAGTAATGCGTAGGCCTCGGCCGTAAAGATGCTTGTTTCCGGATGCAGTACATAGGATTCCGAGAAGGATGGGCCGACGGCTGCATAGGATACCCCGGCATTTGACTTCGAAGCGTCTGTGTAGTACTCTGCGCAGGAGTGTTTGTACTGCAGTTCTGGCAAATGCATTCTGATTTCAGCCTCAGGAGCGTGCTTTGTAATTTTTATAAAGGATATGTCACATTGTACAACCTGCCACTCCCAAGGAGGTAAGAGATTGGTTAGGTGCATTAAGCGATGCTCGAGGAGTGGGACATGCATTTCATTGCTAAGCTCCTTCACACGCAGCGAAAAAGGCTGTCTTATGGAGGGACGGTTGCTGAAAAGTGTAGCGCACGTCATATCGGTAACGGTATCAAAACATGGGTGTTCAGGATTAGAGCGCACTTTAAGGAGATATGTAAAGCTGATGTATGACCTCTGTAGGTAGAGAGACCATTCATTGGATTCGGCATATAGGCTTTCAATCGAGCTTGTTCTGAAAGCGCCTGTGGCTAAACGGATACCTAGATGGTGAACAGCGTCTAGCATCTTTAGCGCGCTCGGGGCGGCAGAGTTATACACAACGGCACCATAATCCAATCGAGACCGAATTAGGCTCTTGTATAGGTTCATTAAACACTTCCTATCACTACCCCATGTAGTCTTGGATAGAAGTTTCAATAAGTTCATTGTTTTCAGACACTTTTCTTTAAGATGTTTAATGTGTGGGACGAAAGTAAGTCTATTGTCAAGTATAACACCTAAAAATTTGTGCTCTTTGTTAACAGGTATCTGTTGTCCACACAGTTCTAAGGAAGGGTCCGGAACCAGGCGTCTCTTTCTTGTAAACAACACACAAGAACTCTTGTGAGGATTGATTTTAAATCCATTTTTCTCTGCCCACCCTGACACCTTGTTCAAGCCATGCTGTACCTGTCTCTCGCAGACTGCGAGATTACAGGACTTGAAACCTATTTGAATGTCGTCCACATAGACAGAATACAGAATGGCCGGTGGTAAGGAAGCACGAAGTGTTGTCATCTTATCTATAAAGAGTGTGCAACTGAGCACGCCACCCTGGGGTACACCAGTTTCTTGCGTAAGAGGACGTGAGAGGACATTGCCAACTTTTACCCGGAAGGTGCGATTGGACAAGTAGCTTTTTATTACGTTTAGCATATTACCATGAATGCCCATTTCTGACAAATCTCTCAAGATTCCGTAGCGCCAGGTCGTATCGTACGCCTTCTCCATATCGAGGAATATCGATAAGAAGAACTGTTTGTGTACAAACGCGTCACGAATATGTCCTTCAATACGTACAAGATGGTCGGTTGTGCAGCGCCCTTCTCGGAAGCCACACTGATAGGGATCAAGCATTTTGTTTTGTTCAAGGAAATGGATGAGACGCCGATTTATCATTTATTCAAATACCTTGCACATGCAGCTTGTGAGGGCTATCGGGCGGTAACTTGCCACTGAAGAAGGGTCTTTCCCTTGTTTCAAAACAGGGACCACAATGGCTTCTTTCCATGCCGTTGGAAGGTACCCTGCGTCCCAGATGCTGTTGGAAAGCGTAAGTAGTGTTACTTGCGTGTCATTGTGCGTGTTTTTGAGCATTTCGTACATGATTCTATCAGAGCCCGGTGCAGAGCTATTGCATGCGCTCAAGGCAGCTCTCAACTCGGCAATGCTAAAAGGACAGTTGTATGGTTGATTCTGTTGACATTTTCTCATGAGTGGCTTACATTCTTCTATTTGTTTATATTTCGGAAAGGATTGCGAGTAATGGGTGGCACTTGACACGCTCTCAAAGTGCTCCCCAAGCGAGTCCGCCTGATCTTGTAGGGTATCGCCTTCTGTGTTTACCAAAGGGAGTCCATGTGCTTGTCGGCCTCTTATCCTATTGACCCTGTTCCAGGCTTTCGCCTCATCTCTGAACGAGTTAATACTCGATAGAAATTTCTGCCAACTTTCTCGTCTGGCCTGTCGGCGGGTTCGCCTGCCTTCGGATTTTACTTTTTTATAGTTGACTAGATTCTCTGTAGTGGGAGAAGCGCGTAGCAACCCCCACGCCCTGTTCTGTTTTTTACGAGCGATCCTACAATCGTCGTTCCACCATGGGACACGCCGTTTGCAGGCCAAGCCTTTTACTTCTGATATGCATTTAAATGCGACATCTATTATGAATGCTGTAAAAAACTCGACTGCAGCGTCAATTCCTAACGAAGACACGTCAGCCCATGAGATGCTAGTTAGAGGTCGAAATTTCTCCCAATCAGCTGTCTCAATCTTCCATCTAGGAGCGTATGGTGGATATTCGTTTTCTTTATATGATCTTAGCAGTATAGGGAAGTGGTCGCTACCGTAAGAGTTGTCGGCAACTTCCCATTCAAGTTCAGGCAGTACAGACGGGGACACTATACTAAGATCTATTGACGAAAAGGATCGGTTTGCAAGAGAGTAATATGTGGGTTCTTTCTTATTGAGAAGGCACGCTCCAGAAGAAAAAAGGAACTGTTCAGCAAGCCGACCTCGCGCATCTATACGAGAGTCGCCCCACAGGGAGCTGTGCGCATTGAAATCGCCAAGAACAGCATAAGGTTCTGGCAATTGATCGATCAAGGAGTGAAATTCATGTTTGTTCAGTTGGTAATGCGGGTGTTTGTAAAGGGAGCAAATGATGATGATGATGTATGGGGTTTTTTTGGCGCAAGGGCCAGGTATGGCCAAAGAGCGCCATGTCTGTGCTAATGGGTTTGCAATGTACTTATGATTTCTATGAGGTTGGTGTGACGTGGCTGTAAAGGGGCCTTAAAATATACGCAATAAAGTGCGTAAAATCTGTATAATAAAATTATGGCGATGACGTATGACTTGTACTATGAACATTTAGATGCATTTAAAAAGAAAGGTACGATAGGTAAAATATAGCAGATTATAAGAAATGCTAGAGCACTACTGCCTCCATATGGCCCTTGAAAACACAAGGGCCTGGAGGCATGTGCTATTCAGAACAATTATCGCAGCAGCATCCTCTGGAGCGAGGATGCTCTACGAATTTATTGGGCTTACAACGTGTAGAACTACATCCTTTAAGAAGTCGAGGACTGCCTTGGTGTTAAAAAGCGGTTCCCTACCAAGAAACATGGCTGGGTGAAGAGGCATGCAATGACGATATGCAAGAGGAAAATGCTTCTTTCTTTCACGTTCGGCTTCGCGACACTCCAAGAGGACGTGGAGGACGGTCAGCCTCTCACCACATCGACCACAGGTTGGCGGTTCGTTTCCAGTAAGAAGAAAATTGTGTGTACCAAATGTGTGCCCTATTCTGAGGCGGCAAAATAGGACATCTGTTCGCCGTGATTTTGATGGGAAGGGCCAAAAACCTAGCTGTGGCTTTATAACGTGCAGTTTATTGTTTATTTCTGCGTTCCACGTGCGTTGCCAGTGTTGTCGCAGTTTCTTACGCAAGAAAGGCTTCAGATCTGTGACCGGGACAGCAACTGCAGAAGAAGTGTTTAGTGATGTGAGTGATGTGGCCATTTGATCAGCCAGTGCATTGCCCTCGATACCTCTGTGGCCAGGTACCCAGCATATTACAATGTTCTGGTTAGATGTATACGCTTTACACAATACTGAATACAGTTCATTGAATACGGGATTTTCATGTTTGTAGAGTGACATTAGGGCCTTCACGACGCTTAGAGAGTCTGTATAGATCGCTGCTTTTGGAAGTTTTGATCTTCTAATATGCTTCACAGCAGCGAGTAATGCGTAGGCCTCGGCCGTAAAAATGCTGGTTTCCGGATGCAGTACATCGGATTCCGAGAAGGATGGGCCGACGGCTGCATAGGATACCCCGGCATTTGACTTCGAAGCGTCTGTGTAGTACTCTGCGCAGGAGTGTTTGTACTGCAGCTCTAGGAAATGCATTCTGATTTCAGCCTCAGGAGCGTGCTTTGTAATTTTTATAAAGGATATGTCACATTGTATAACCTGCCACTCCCAAGGAGGTAAGAGATTGGTTAGGTGCATTAAGCGATGCTCGAGGAGTGGGACATGGATTTCATCGCTAAGCTCCTTCACACGCAGCGAGAAAGGCTGTCTTATGGAGGGGCGATTGCTGAAAAGTGTAGCGCACCTCATATCGGTAACGGTATCAAAACATGGATGTTCAGGATTAGAGCGTACTTTAAGGAGATATGTAAAGCTGATGTATGACCTCTGTAGGTAGAGAGACCAGTCATTGGATTCGGCATATAGGCTTTCAATCGGGCTTGTTCTGAAAGCGCCTGTGGCTAAGCGGATACCTAGATGGTGAACAGGGTCTAGCATCTTTAGCGTGCTTGGGGCGGCAGAGTTATATATCCAAGGCACCATAATCTAATCGTGACCGGATTAGGCTCTTATAGAGATTCATTAGGCACTTCCTGTCACTACCCCACGTAGTCTGGGATAGAAGTTTCATTAGGTTCATTGTTTTCAGACACTTTTCTTTCAGATGTTTAATGTGTGGGACGAAAGTGAGTCTATTGTCAAGTATAACACCTAGAAATTTGTGCTCTTTGTTTACAGGCATCTGTTGTCCACACAGTTCTAAGGAAGGGTCCGGAACCAGGCCTCTCTTTCTTGTAAACAACACACAAGAACTCTTGTGAGGATTGATTTTAAATCCATTTTTCTCTGCCCACCCTGACACCTTGTTCAAACCATGCTGTACCTGTCTCTCACAGACTGCGAGGTTACAGGACTTGAAACCTATTTGAATGTCGTCCACATAGACAGAATACGGAATGGCCGGTGGTAAGGAAGCACGAAGTGTTGTCATCTTAACAATAAAAAGTGTGCAACTGAGCACGCCTCCCTGGGGTACACCAGTTTCTTGTGTAAAAGGACGTGACAGCACATTGCCAACTTTCACCCGGAAGGTGCGATTGGACAAGTAGCTTTTTATTACGTTGAGCATATTATCATGAATGCCCATTTCCGATAAGTCTCGCAAGATGCCGTATCGCCACGTTGTGTCATACGCCTTTTCCATATCGAGAAATATTGAGAGGAAGAACTGTTTATGTATAAATGCGTCCCGGATATTTGTTTCAATACGTACAAGATGGTCGGTTGTGGAGCGCCCTTCTCGGAAGCCACACTGATAGGGATCAAGCATTTTCTTCTGTTCAAGCAAATGGATCAGTCGCCGATTTATCATTTTTTCAAACACCTTACACATGCAACTTGTGAGGGCTATCGGGCGGTAGCTTGCCACTGATGAAGGATCTTTGCCTTGTTTTAGAACAGGGATCACAATGGCTTCTTTCCATGCGGTCGGAAGGTACCCTGCGTCCCAGATATTGTTGAAAAGTGTAAGTAGTGTCACTTGCGTGTCATTGTGTAAGTTTTTCAGCATTTCGAACATGATTCTATCAGATCCTGGTGCGGAGCTGTTGCATGCACTCAAGGCAGCTCTCAATTCGGCAATACTGAAAGGACGGTTGTAAGCCTCATTCTCTCGGCTTTTTCTTGCTAAAGGCTTACGTTCTTCTATTTCTTTATATATGAGAAAAGATTGCGAATAATTGTTTGAACTTGACACGCTCTGAAAGTGCTCCGCAAGTGAGTCGGCCTGATCTTGCAGTGTATCGCCTTGTGTATTTACAAGGGGGAGTGAATATGTTTGTCGCCCTCTAATTCTATTTACCCTGTTCCAGACTTTGGCCTCGTCTGTAAACGAGTTAATGCTCGATAAATACTTCTGCCAGCTTTCTCTTCTGGCCAGTCGGCGGGTTCTCCTGCCTTGGGATTTTACTTGCTTAAAGTTGACTAGATTCTCTGCAGTGGGAGAAGCGCGCAGCAACCCCCACGCTTTGTTTTGTTTCTTACGAGCGATCCTGCAGTCTTCGTTCCACCACGGGACCCGCCGTTTACATGCTAAGCCATGTGCTTCTGATATGCATTTAGATGCCATGTCTATAATGAAGCCTGTGAGATACTGCACAGCAGCATCAATTCCTAAACAAGACATGTCATTCCATGAGATATTAGTTAAGTTTCGGAACTTCTCCCAGTCGGCTGTATCGATCCTCCACCTAGGAGCCTGTGGTAGACATTCTTTTTCTTTATGTGTTTTTAGCAGTATGGGGAAGTGGTCGCTTCCGTAAGGATTCTTGGTGACCTCCCATTCGAGTTCAGACAGCATACAAGGGGAAACTAGGCTGAGGTCAATTGAAGAAAATGTTCTGTTTGCGACAGAATAATATGTGGGTGTCTTCTTATTCAGCAGACACGCACCGGACGAAAAAAGGAAGTGTTCAACGAGGCGACCTCGCGCATCGATACGAGAGTCTCCCCACAGGCTGCTGTGCGCATTGAAATCCCCAAGCACAACGTAAGGTTCAGGCAATTCGTCTATGAAGGACAGAAATTCATGTTTAGTTAATTTGTAATGGGGGGGGGGTATGTAGAGCGAGCAGACAGTGATAAGTTTGTTGAGGAGAACAGCACGAACCGCCACTGCCTCAAGGGGCGTTTGTAGCTGCAAACGTTTACACGCTATGCCTTTCTGAATAACAATGGCAACACCGCCCGATGATGCGAGAGCATCATCGCGATCTCTGCGAAACGTAACATACTGTCGCAGGAAATTTGTGTGTTTAGATTTTAAGTGTGTTTCCTGTAGACACAGCACTTTTGGATTGTGTTTGTGGATGAGTTCCTGCACGTCATCAAGGTTTCTAAGAAGGCCTCTGACGTTCCATTGAATTATTTGTGTATCCATATTGGAGGTCAATAAGTGCTGTGTGTACAGAAACAGAAGTAGAGATTATGGAAATTACAGAGATTAAATTACAGAGCCCTTTCGAGGCCCTGTAACGGGAGTTCTGCCCTTTCTGGAGCGTTCGAGGGAGCCTCGCCGCTCCTTAGGCGCTTGATGCGCCTAAGGAGCGGAGGACATGTGTAGTGTCCATTGCCTCCTGTGAGGCGCCGGACACGTGCTCTTGCGAGCGAGAAGTCACCAGGGAGAGTCCCGCCTTGGAGGGCAAGACCCCTGCGCCCACCAGCCCGGAGGTCGATGGGGCTCCCTGGGGGATTTGGCTGCGCCGGCTGTTGCCAGCGCTGGATGGGACCTGGGAGGTTGAGGCAGCCTCGGCTGCACCCACCTTCGGGGCCGATGGTCCCTTCTCCTCGGCTGGCGGAGCAGCGCTAGCTGCAACCGCCGCGGGGGGAAACGGCGTAACTGGCGACTCACTGACTGTGGGTCTGGCAGCCGCCGGAAGCCTTTGTGTCGCTGCCCCCTGACGCGTCACATCGGCAAAGCTTTTCTTGGGCAGGCATGAAACCCGCCTGCGTGCCTCTTTGAAAGATATGTTTTCTTTAACCTTGATTGTAACTATTTCTTTTTCTTTTTTCCATGATGGACAGGACCGCGAGTACGCGGCATGTTCCCCATCACAGTTCACGCAGTGGAGAGAGTTCTCACAAGCTTAAGAGGTGTGTTCGTGGGCACTGCATTTCGCACAGGTTTGGCGGCCTCGGCAGCTCTGCGAGCTGTGGCCGAAACGTTGGCATTTGAAGCATCTCAGGGGGTTTGGCACATATGGCCTAACACGAAGCTTGATGTACCCGGCCTCTACAGACTCGGGCAGATTACTTGAGCCGAAAGTCAATATAAGGTGTTTTGTCTTGATTTCTTTGCTGTCACGCCTGATCTTAATTCTTTTAACATTGATAACATTCTGGTCACTGAAGCCCTCCAAGAGTTCATCCTCAGTGAGCTCCAGCAAGTCATCGTCCGAGACAACACCGCGGCTGGTGTTCATCGTACGGTGCGGGGTTGCAATTACTTGGGTTTCCCCAAACGACACTAGTTTTGTCAATTTCTCATATTGTTTCTGATCGCGGAGTTCCAAGAGGAGATCACCGCTTGCCATCCTCGACGCCTTATAACCTGGACCAAAGACTTCAGTCAATGTCTTAGAAACAAGGAATGGTGAGATAGTTCGCACTGGTTTAGCTGATTTTTCAGAGTGGATCACGTGAAAACGAGGGAAGGATTCTTTTTGCCGACCAAAAAACTGGAATACATCATCGGTGCGCCCTCTTTTCTGAGGGTGATCAGGAAGCGGAGGGAAAGAGGTTACCATAAAGGGATTGAATTTTCGGCAATAACGCCAGCCACCCACCGGGGAGTCCTACAAGGGGACGCTACAGGGACTGTAAGAACAGGTCCTGCAAACGCCAGCTGTACGTTATCACTATAACCAAATATGAGATAACCTAGGTTGGTTATTCACACAAGGTTAACCCTTGCTGCCTGGAAAATTGGAAGTGACAGGAAGATAGGAGAATACAGGAAAGATGGAAAGTAAGAAAAAGACGAAGGTTGGAGGGAGAGCGAGAGACAGGAAAAGGCAACTACCGATTTCCCCCGGGTGGGTCAGTCCGGGGGTGCCGTCTACGTGAAGCAGAGGCCGAAGAGGTGTGTTGCCTCCGCCGGGGGGCCTTAAAGGTCCTAACACCCGGCATCGGCTCAACCTCCAGGATCCCCCTTTCCCCGGACACGGCTAAGCCGCGCACGGCTACACGCGGGAGGGTCCAAGCCTTGTGTGCTCGGGTACGTGGTGTCGCAACACACCAAACGCCTGCTGACGCAGACGCCCCTGCGGGGAAAGGGAGCAAATGGTGATGAGTTTGTTTAGTAGGACAACTCGGACCGCCACTGCTTCAAGGGGCGTTTGTAGCTGTACAAGTTGACACGCAATAATTCTATGAGTAAGAATCGCAACACCACCCGATGATGCGACGGCATCATCGCGATCTTTGCGAAACGTAACATACGTACGGAGAAAGGTTGTGTGTTTAGCTTTTAAGTGTGTTTCCTGTAAACACAGCACTTTTTGATTATGTTTGTGGATGAGTTCTTGCAAATCATCAAGGTTTCTAAGGAGAGCTCTGATGTTCCATTGAATGATTTGTGTATTCAAGTTTAAGGTAAATTGGTGCTGTGTTTACGGAAACGGAGTGGATGCCTTATATTACAGAGCCCTTTCGAGGCCCTGTAATAGGTGTTTTGTTCTTTTTGAAGCGTTCGAGCGGTTCTCGACGCTCCTTAGGCGTTTGTTGCGCCTTGGGGTCAGGTGTAGTGTCCATTGCCTCGTGTGAGACGCCGGACAAGCGCTCTTGCGAGAGAGAAGTTTTTAGAGGGAGTCCCGCCTTGGAGGGCAAGACCCCTGCGCCCACCAGCCCGGAGGTCGATGGGGCTCCCTGAGGGATTTGGCTGCGCTGGCCGTTGCCTGCGCTGGAAAGGGCCGGGGAGGTTGGGACAGCCTCGGCGGCGGCAACCTTCGGGGTCGATGGTCCCTCATTCTGGGTCGACGGAGCAGCGCTAGCTGCAACCGCCGCGGGGGCAGATGGCGTAACTGCCGACTCACTGCCTGTGGGTCGGACAGTTGCCGGAGGCCGTTGTGGCGCTGCCCCCTGACGCGCCACTTCGGCAAAGGTTTTCTTGGGCAGGTACGATACCCGCCTGCGTGCCTCCTTGAAACCTATATTTTCCTTTACTTTAACTGTTACAATTTCCTTTTCTTTTTTCCAGGATGGGCACGCACGCGAGTACGTGGCGTGCTCCCCATCACAGTTTACACAGTGGAGAGCATTCTCACAAGCTTCAGATGTGTGTTCGTGGGCACTGCATTTTGCACATGTTTGGCGGCTGCGGCAGCTCTGCGAACTGTGGCCGAAGCGCTGGCATTTGAAACATCGCAGTGGATTTGGCACGTACGGCCTGACACGGAGCTTGATGTACCCGGCCTTGATTGACTCGGGTAGGACACTTGAATTGAAGGTGAGTATTATGTGTTTGGTCGCAATCTCTTTACCGTCGCGCCTCATCTTTATTCTTTTCACATTGAAAACATTTTGCTCACTAAAGCCCTCCAAGAGCTCTGCGTCTGTTAGCTGAAGCAAATCATCGTCTGAGACAACGCCGCGGGTAGTGTTCATAGTGCGGTGCGGAGTCACTGTCACTTGAACGTCCCCAAATGACACGAGGCTGGGTAGCTTTTCAAATTGTTTCAGATTCTGGAGCTCCAAGAGGAGATCTCCACTTGCCATCCTTGTTGCCTTGTAACCTTGACCAAGAGCCTCAGTTAAAGACTTTGAAACTAGAAATGGGGAGATTGTGCGTACTTGTGTGTCTGACTTTTCGGAGTGAATCACGTGAAATCGTGGGAAGTTGGGTCTTTCACGACCAAAGAACTTGAATACATCTTCGGTGCGCCCTCTTTTCTGAGGGCGATCAAGGAGGGGTGGGAAGGAATTTGCCATAGGAGAACTTAATTTTCGGCAATAACGCCAGCCACCCACCGTGGAGCCCTACAGGGG
Source organism: Dermacentor variabilis (assembly GCF_050947875.1). Classification (NCBI taxonomy): domain Eukaryota; kingdom Metazoa; phylum Arthropoda; class Arachnida; order Ixodida; family Ixodidae; genus Dermacentor; species Dermacentor variabilis. The sequence goes on from NW_027460335.1 coordinate 321,951, forward strand.
GACACTACAGGTACTGTAAAAAACAGGTCCTGTAAACGCCAGCTGTACGTTATCACTATAACCAAATATGAGATAACCTAGGTTGGCTATTCACACAAGGTTAACCCTCGCTGCCTGGAAAAATTGGAAGTAAACGGAAGCTAGGAGAAGACAGGAAAGATGAAAAAGTAAGAGAAAGACGAAGGCTGGAGGGAGAGAGAGACAGGAAAAGGCAACTGCCGATTTCCCCCGGGTGGGTCAGTCCGGGGGTGCCGTCTATGTGAAGCAGAGGCCAAAGGGGTGTGTTGCCTCCGCCGGGGGGCCTTAAAGGTCCAAACACCCAGCATCAGCTCAACCCCCAGGATCCCCCTTTCCCCAGACACGGCTAAGCCGCGCACGGCTACACGCGGGAGGGTCCAACCCTCGTGTGCTCGGGTACGTGGTGTCGCAACACACCAAACGCCTGCTGACGCAGACGCCCCTGCGGGGGATAGTGACGTGTTCAATGAGAAATAAAGTCCATCGTGAGAGAATGATGCATTATAAAATATCTGTGAGATGGTAAAATTACCTGGAGCACTACTGCCTCGCCAGAGCCCTTGAAACACAAGGGCCTGGAGGCATGTGCTATACAGTATGACTGTCACAGCGGCATCCTCTCAAGAGAGGAAACGCTACGAATGTATGGGACTAATAACGTGTAGGACAACATCTCTGAGGAAACCTAGGACAGTGTTTGTATTAAAAAGCGGTTCTGGACCGAGAAACATTACAGGATGAAGAGGAATGTGTTGACGGTATGCTAAGGAAAAATGCCTCCTTCTCTCAGATTCGGCTTTCCGACACTCCAGGAGAACGTGGAGCACGGTCAGCCTCTCCCCGTATCGGCCACATGTTGGAGGGTCATTTCCGGTGAGTAAGAAGTTATGGGTGCCAAATGTGTGTCCTATTCTAAGACGACGGAATAGGACATCTGTCCGCCGTGATTTTATTGCAGAAGGCCAGAACCCTAATTGTGGCTTTATTACGTGCAGCTTATTATTTGTTTCCCTGTCCCACAAGCGTTGCCAGTAGTTTCGCAGTTTCCTGCGCAAGAAGGGCCTCAGATCTGTGACAGGGACTGCAGCAGTAGGATGAGCAGAATACGATGCAATTGATGTGGCCATCTGGTCCGCCAGAACGTTACCTTCGATGCCCCTACGACCCGGCACCCAGCATATGATGACATGCTGGTTACATATATATGATTTACATAGGACGGAATATAGTTCATTGATTACTGAATTTTTGTGCTTACAAAATGACATCAAAGCCTTCACAGCGCTTAGGGAGTCCGTATATATAACAGATTTTTTTAAGTTTTGTTCTCCTTATATGCTTTACAGCCGACAGTAGTGCGTAGGCCTCAGCCGTAAAGATGCTTGCTTCCGGATGCAGTACATCGGATTCCGAGAAGGATGGGCCGACGGCTGCATAGGTCACCCCCTCGCGTGACTTCGATGCGTCTGTGTAGAACTCCGTGCAGGAGTGTTTGTATTGGAGTTCCCGGAAATGCATTTGTATTTCAATCTCTGGAGCGTGTTTTGTAACTTGCATGAAAGATATATCGCATTGTATCATCTGCCACTCCCAAGGAGGTAGCAGCTTAGCTGGAGGCATTAGGCGATGTTTGAGGATTGGGACATCCATTTCAAGACTAAGCTCCCTCACACGAAGTGAGAAGGGCTGTCTTACAGAGGGACGATCACGGAAGAGTGTATCATATGTCATATCGTTAAGGGTATTAAAACACAGATGTTCAGGATTAGAGTGGACTTTCAGGAAATATGTTTGGCTGATGTATGTTCTCTGGAGATGGAGTGACCACTCATTTGATTCGACATACAAACTTTCAATGGGACTTGTTCTGAAAGCGCCAGTGGCCAGTATAATTCCTAAATGGTGAACCGGATCTAGCATCTTTAGCGCGCTCGGGGCTGCAGAATGATAAATCACGGCACCGTAGTCCAATCGTGATCGAATAAGGCTTTTGTGAACATTCATCAAACATTTTCTGTCGCTGCCCCATGCTGTATGGGATAAAATTTTCAGCAAGTTCATTGTTTTTAAGCATTTCATCTTGAGATATTTTATGTGTGGAATAAATGTTAGTTTAGAGTCAAGTATGACACCTAGGAACTTGTGCTCTTTGTTCACAGGGATTTGCTGGCCATACATTTCGATATCGGGATCTGCAACGAGGCCTCTCTTTCTTGTGAAAAGCACACAAGAACTTTTGTTCGGGTTCACTTTAAATCCGTTTTCGTCTGCCCATTTAGATACTTTGTTCAAGCCCTGTTGTACTTGCCTCTCACACACTGCAAGGTTGCAGGATTTGAAACCTATTTGTATATGTTCTACGTAAACAGAATAAAAAATGGCTGGCGGAAATGAAGCACGGAGCGTGCTCATTTTCACGATAAAGAGTGTGCAGCTAAGCACACCTCCTTGAGGTACACCATTTTCTTGTATAAAAGGTCGGGACAATACATTGCCGATTTTCACGCGGAAGGTACGTTCCGACAGATAGCTTTCTATTATGTTTAGCATATTTCCACGGATGCCCATCCCCGACAAGTCTCGTAAGATCCCGTATCGCCATGTCGTGTCGTACGCCTTCTCCATATCGAGGAATATCGATAAGAAGAACTGATTATGTACAAATGCGTCGCGGATATTTGCTTCAATGCGTACAAGATGATCAGTCGTGGACCGCCCTTCTCTGAAACCACACTGATAGGGATCAAGCATATTGTGCAGTTCAAGGAAATGTATTAGTCTACGATTAATCATTTTTTCGAATAGCTTACAAAGACAACTTGTAAGAGCTATCGGGCGATAACTTGCCGCCAAGGAAGGGTCTTTGTCCAGCTTCAAGACGGGAATAACAATAGCCTCCTTCCATGAGGATGGGAGGTATCCGGCAGCCCAGATAGAGTTGAAAAGTGCTAGAAGTGTCATTTGTGTGTCTTCGTGTAAGTTCTTAATCATGTCATAGATGATTCTATCAGCTCCCGGAGCAGAGCTTCTACATGTGCTCAATGCAGCTTTAAGCTCGGCAATGTTAAAAGGACGGTTATAAGGTTCATCCGGACGGCATTTACGATCAAGTGTCTTAAGTTCAGCTAAGTGTTTATATTTGAGGAATGATTTTGTGTAATGTGTGGAGCTTGATACATGTTCGAAGTGTTCGCCCAGAGCGTTCGCCTGGTCCTCCAAGGTAGTCCCTTGGTCGTCCACTAAGGGCAGAGGGTGGATTTGTTGCCCCTTTATCTTTCTTACACCAGTCCAAACTTTAGATTCTTGAGTGTAGGATGTAATGCCCGAGAGAAACCTCTCCCAGCTAGCTCTCCTTGCCTGTCTCCGCGTGCGCCTCCCTTGTGACTTTGCCAGTTTAAATTCAATAAGGTTTTCTGCAGTCGGGGAGCGACGCAGCAAACCCCACGCTTTGTTTTGTTTCTTTCGTGCCAGTCTGCACTCTTCATTCCACCAGGGTACCCGTCTTTTACAAGAGAGACCTTGCGTTTGGGGAATGAACTTTTCAGCTGCGTCGAATATAAAAGAAGTAAAATATGCTACAGCATTGTCTATGTTAAAATCAGTGATAAAATCTCGTGATAAGTAAGTTGCTTCCTTAAAATCATTCCATTCGGCGGAGCCTAGTTTCCACCGCGGTGTATGTAGGGGGCATTCATGTTGAGGCATTGAATTTAACATTACAGGAAAGTGGTCACTTCCATATGGATTTTTTATTACATGCCATTGCAAGTCCGGGAAAATTGAAGCCGAGCCAATAGACAGGTCTATTGATGAATATGAATTGTTATGGATATTATAATAAGTTGGCTCCTTCTTGTTGGAGAGGCATGCACCGGAGTTCACAAGAACACTTTCAATCAAACGGCCTCTCGCGTCACATCGCGAGTCTCCCCACATGGTGTGGTGTGCATTAAAATCGCCTGCGAGTATGTAAGGGTCCGGAAGCTGATCGATCAAGTTATGAAAATCACTTTTTTCCAGATGAAAATTGGGGGGTATGTATAAGCAACATACAGTGATCAATTTATTAAAAAGAATTGTCCGAATTGACACTGCCTCAAGGGGCGTCTGAAGGGCGACCTGGTGACAGGCTACAGACTTGTCTACAACTATTGCAACACCGCCAGACGAGGTATTCGCCTCGTTGCGGTCTTTACGGTAGATGGCGTACTGATAAAGGAAGTTTGTTTGTGTGCATTTAAGATGTGTCTCCTTAACACACAGCACCTTTGGGTTATGTTTGTGTAAGAGTTCTTTAATGTCATCGAGGTTGTGGATAAGACCTCTAACGTTCCAGTGCATTATTTGTGTAGCCATATTGTTCGTGTTTTTATGCTGTGTGTCAAGAGGAGTTTAGAGAGAAGACTTACGGAGCCGTTTCAGGCCCCGTGATTATGGTACGGGTTCTGTCTTTCTTGGAGCGGTCGCGAGACCCGCGCTGCTCCCGAGGCGCTGGATGCGCCTTCTGGCTCGGGGTTGTGTCCATCGACTCCTGGGAGCCGCTGGACTTCCGCTCACTAGAGCGGGGTGTTTTCAGGGTAGGCCTTGCCTCGAAAAGCAGAGCCTTGGAGGCCACCAACCCAGAGGTCGATGGGCCCTCCTTTAGAGACGGCGCAGCAGCGCTCGCTACTGTCGCCTGGGGGGCTGAGGACACTGCCGTGGCCACACTCTTTGTGGGCCGGGCTGATGCCCCAGTCTGCTGCGGTGCTGCCCCCCTACTAGCCGCACCAGCATACCCTGCGGTATGGAGGAAAGAAATACGCTTTCGCGCTTCTTGAAAAGAAATGTTCTCCTTGATCTTTATTGTGATTATTTCCTTTTCCTTCTTCCAAGAAGGACATGACCGAGAGTATGCAGGGTGGTCACCCTCGCAGTTTGCACAGCGGTGTGCCTTAGTACAATTATCGGCAGGGTGTTCGTTTGAAGCGCACTTTGCACATGTGGTACGGCCCCGGCAGTTCTGAGAGCCGTGACCAAATCGCTGGCACTTAAAGCAGCGGCGTGGGTTCGGAATGTAGGGTCTTAGTTTTATTCTCATATAGCCTGTTTCAATATAGTCGGGTAAAGTGCTTGTGCAGAATGTCAAAATTAGGTGTTTAGTGGGGATCTCTTTGTCATCGCGCCTGATCTTTATTCTTTGGACATTTGTCACGTGCTGTTCCTTCCAGCCTTCAAGCAGCTCGGTTTCACTCAAATCAAGGAGATCTTGTTCAGATAAGACTCCGCGTGTGCTGTTCAAAGAACGATGCGGATTTATCGAGACGGGGGTACTATTAATTTTAACAAGTCCAGATAGATTCTCGTACTGTTTCTTGTCATTAACTTCGAGCAACAGATCACCGCTGGCCATTTTCGTGACCTTGTAGCCGGGACCTAGTTTCTCAGTAAGAGACTTTGCGACAACAAATGGTGATAGGGTTCTTGCTGTTTTATCAGGGTTTCCACAACTTAAGACATGGTACTTTGGAAATATTTCTTTGGTCTGGCCAAAAAGTTTCAGGGAGTCATCGGTGCGCCCTCTCTTGGAAAGAGGGCGATCAGGGAGTCGGGGGAATGATGAAAAAGCCATCAAAATAAATATCACTTCGGTAGCTATGCCAGCCGCCCACCACCGAGCCCAACAAGGGGATGTTACGAAGCCCAAAAGCTACGAAGACATCAGCTGTACATAGTCACTATAACCTAATATACGATACCCAAGGCTGGATAACTACACCAGGTTAACCCTCGCCACCTGGGAGTCTGGAAGTAAGAAGAAGCGAAGAGAAGACAGGAAAGATTGAAAGTGAGAGAGAAAGACGAAGATTGAAGAGAAGGACAGGAAAAGGTGACTGCCGATTTCCTCCAGGTGGGTCAGCCTGGAGGTGCCGTCTATGTGAAGCCGAGGCCAAAGAGGTGTGTTGCCTCCGCCGGGGGGCCTTAAAGGTCCAAACACCCGGCATCGGCTCAACCGCCAGGATCCCCTTTTCCCCAGACACGGCTAAGCCGCGCACGGCTACACGCGGGAGGGTCCAACCCTCGTGTGCTCGGGTACGTGGTGTCGCAACACACCAAACGCCTGCTTACGCAGACGCCCCTGCGGGGACGTTAAGTTATTAACAGTCTTGAAACACGGATGTTCTTTATTGGAGCGCACATTGAGAAAATATATAAAGCTGATGTACGTTCTCTGAAAATGTAGTGACCATTCGTCTGACTCTGCATATAGACTTTCCACCGGGCTTGTTCTAAATGCGCCAGTGGCCAGGCGGATACCCAGATGATGAACGGGGTCTAACATTTTTAGCGCACTTGGTGCAGCAGAGTGATATACTACGGCACCATAATCTAATCGTGATCTAACTAGGCTCCTGTAAAGATTTAGGAGGCACCTCCTGTCGCTACCCCATGTAGTGTGGGATAGAACTTTAAGTAAGTTCATGGTTTTTAGACATTTTTCTTTAAGATATTTTATGTGTGAAATGAAAGTGAGCCTGGAGTCGAGAATAACACCTAGAAATTTGTGCTCTTGAAGGGAATTTGTTGTCCACCCAGTTCTACACAGGGATCAGGTACCAGGCCTCTCTTTCTTGTGAAGAGAACACAAGAGCTGTTGTGCGGGTTGATTTTAAATCCATTTTGGTCTGCCCACTTGGACACCTTGTTTAGGCCCTGCCGTACCTGTCTTTCACACACAGTAAGGTTGCAAGATTTGAAACCTATCTGTATATCGTCTACGTAGACGGAATAAAAAATGTCCGCTGGCAGTGAACGACGAAGTGTGTTCATTTTAACGATAAAGAGAGTGCAACTGAGTACTCCTCCCTGGAGTACACCTGTTTCCTGTATAAAAGGTCGCGACAATACGTTGCCGACTTTCACGCGGAAGCTACGATCCGACAAATAGCTTTCAATTATGTTCAGCATGTTTCCACGGATGCCCATCTCCGACAGGTCTCGCAACATCTCGTAACGCCATGCCGTGTCATACGCTTTTTCCATGTCAAGGAATACCGATAGGAAATACTGCCCATGTACAAATGCATCGCGGATATTTCCTTCAATGCGCACCAGATGATCGGTTGTCGACCGCCCTTCTCTGAATCCACACTGATAAGGATCGAGCATAATGTTGAGCTCAAGGAAATGTATAAGTCTACGATTTATCATTTTTTCAGAAAGCTTACACAGACAATTAGTTAGAGCTATTGGACGATAACTTGATGCTAGAGAAGGGTCTTTTCCCTGTTTTAGAACAGGAACTACAATCGCTTCTTTCCATGTGGATGGGAGGTATCCTGAAGCCCAAATAGTATTGAAAAGTGTAAGAAGTGTAACTTGAGCGTCAGTATGTATGTTTCTGATCATGTCATACATGACTCTGTCAGGTCCCGGTGCAGTGCTTTTACATGTGTTCAAGGCAGCTCTCAACTCGGCAATACCGAAAGGCCGGTTATACGGTTCATTCTGCTTGGACTTTCGTATGATTGGCTTACGTTCTACTATTTCTTTATGTTTAAGAAAGGATTGGGAATAGTGCGTTGAGCTCGACACTTGCTCAAAGTGCTCCCCAAGTGAGTCTGCCTGACCTTGCAGTGTATCGCCCTGTGTATTTACCAGAGGGAGTGAATATGTTTGTCGCCCTCTAATTCTATTTACCTTGTTCCATACTTTCGCCTCATCTGTATAAGAGTTTATACTCGATAAAAACTTCTCCCAACTTTCTCTTCTAGCCAGTCGGCGGGTTCTTCTGCCTTGGGACTTTATTTTCTTAAAGTTGACAAGATTTTCTGCAGTGGGGGAAGCGCGTAGCAACCCCCACGCTTTGTTCTGATTCTTACGTGCGATTCTGCATTCATCGTTCCACCACGGGACATGCCGTTTGCATGTCGAACCACTTACTTCACGTATGCATTTAGATGCGGCATTTATATGAAGGCTGTGAAGTACTCTACAGCAGCATCGATTTCTAAAGAAGAAATGTCATCCCATGATATACTAGTTAAGTTTCGGAATTTCTTCCAGTCTGCTGTGTCAACCTTCCACGTAGGAGCCTGTGGTGGATATTCATTTTCTTTAAGTGTTCTTAATAGTATGGGGAAGTGATCGCTTCCGTAGGGATTGTTCGTAACTTCCCATTCGAGTTCAGGCAGTATGGACGGGGAAACTATGCTCAGATCGATTGAAGAAAAGGTATTGTTTGCAAGACAGTAATAAGTGGGTTATTTCTTATTTAAAATGCACGCACCAGAAGAGAAAAGGAATTGTTCGACAAGACGTCCTCGCGCATCTATACGAGAGTCGCCCCACAGGGAGCTGTGCGCATTGAAATTGGGAAGAACAGCATAAGGTTCTGGCAATTGGTCTATAAACGATTGGAATTCATGTTTCGTTAATTTGTAGTGTGGGGGTATGTAAAGCGAGCAAATGGTGACGAGTTTATTGAGAAAAACAGCTCGAACCGCCACTGCTTCAAGGGGCGTTTGTAGCTGTAAACGCTGACAGGAAATACTTTTATGAATAAGAATGGCAACACCGCCTCATGATACGACAGCATCATCGCGATCTTTGCGGAACTTGACATACGGTCGGAGAAAGTTTGTGTGTTGTGGTGTTAAGTGTGTTTCCTGTAGACACAGCACTTTTGGATTGTGTTTTTGGATAAGCTCTTGTAAGTCATCAAGGTTCCTAAGAAGACCTCTGACATTCCATTGAATTATTTGTGTAGCCATATTGGAAGTAAATAAGTGCTGTGTCTATGGAAAGGGAGGTGATGCCTTAGGTTACAGAGCTCTTTCGAGGCCCTGTAACAGGGGTTCTGCCCTTTCTGGAGCGTTCGAGGGAGCCTCGACGCTCCTTAGGCGTTTGCTGCGCCTTGAGGACAGGTGTAGTGTCCATTGCCTCTTGTGAGGCGCCGGACACGTGCTCTTGCGAGCGAGAAGTTACAGGGGAGAGTCCTGCCTTGGAGGGCAAGACCCCTGCGCCCACCAGCCCGGAGGTCGATGGGGCATTCTGCGGGATTTGGCTGCACCGGCTGTTGCCAGCGCTGGAAGGGGCCGGGGTGGTTGGGGCAGCCTCGGCTGCGCCCACCTTCGGGGTTGATGGTCCCCCTTGCAGTGTTGACGGAGCAGCGCTAGCTGCAACCGCCGCAGGGGCAGATGGCGTAACTGTCGACTGACTGCTTGTGGGTCGGACAGCCGCCGGAGGCCGTTGTGACGCTGCCCCCTTACGCGCCACATCGGCAAAGCTGCTCTTAGACAGGTATGTCACCCGCCTACGTGCCTCTTTGAAAGATAAGTTTTCTTTGACTTTGATTGTCACAATCTCTTTTTCTCTTTTCCAGGACGGGCAGGCACGCGAGTATGCAGCATGCTCGCCATCACAGTTCACACAATGTGGAGTGTTTTGGCACGTTTCGGAGGAATGTTCGTTGTCACTGCACTTGGCACAAGTCAGCCGGCCTCGACAGTTCTGTGAACTGTGGCCAAAACGTTGGCACTTAAAGCATTTGAGAGGATTGGGAACGTATGGCCGAACACGAAGTTTGATATAACCAGCCTCGATGGACTCGGGAAGGACACTTGAGCCGAAAGTCAGTATCAGGTGTTTCGTTTTGATCTCTTTTCCATCTCTCCTCATCTTAATTCGTTTAACATTGACAACATTCTGGTCACTGAAGCCCTCCAAGAGTTCAGCCTCAGTGAGCTCCATTAAGTCATCGTCAGAGACAACACCACGGGTGGTGTTCATCGTGCGGTGCGGGGTTATAATTATTTCGGTTTCCCCAAATGACACTAGTGTTGACAATTTATCATATTGTTTTTGATCGCGGAGCTCCAAGAGGAGATCGCCGCTTGACATCCTCGACGCCTTATAGCCAGGACCAAAGGCTTCAGTCAGTGACTTGGAAACAAGGAAGGGTGAGATAGTTCTTACTGGTTTATCTGGATTTGCAGAGTGGATGACATGGAAACGCGGGAAGGATTCTTCTTGGCGGCCAAAAAATTGGAAGACTTCATCGGTGCGCCCTCTTTTCTGAGGGCGATCAGGTAATGGAGGAAAAGAGGTAGCCATGAGTGGACATGTAGTTTTCGGCAGCAACGCCAGCCACCCACCATGGAGTCCAACAAGGGGACGCTGCAGGGCCTGAAAAACAGGGCCTGCAAACGCCAGCTGTACGTTGCCACTATAACCCAATATGACATAACCAAGGTTGGCTACTCACACAAGGTTAACCCTTGCCGCCAAGAAGAAGGAAGTAAATAGAAGAGAGAAGGAGACAGGAAAGGTGGAAAGTAAGGGAAAGACGAAGGTTGTAGGAAGAGAAAGACAGGAAAAGGCGACTGCCGATTTCCTCCAGGTGGGTCAGTCTGGATGTGCCGTCTATGTGAAGCCGAGACCGAAGAGTTAGTTAGTTAGTTAATTCGGGTTTAATGGCGCAAAAGCGACTAAGGCCATGCTGCGCCAGTCACAGGACAGTATAAGATCTAATGTTAAGGTAGTTATAGCTGTGTTACTTTAAAGTCGATGTAGATAATTGGTTTCACCTAAAACTGGAACAGGTTGGTGAATGGCACTAGTGGATCATCGCCTAATATTAAAGCAGGGTGCAGAGGTATATGTAAGTGATACAAATTTTTGAAATGTTTCCGTCTCTGTGTTTCAGTGTGTGGGCATGATATAATGATGTGGGTTACTGTGAGTGTTTCGTGACACTTCTCGCATGTTGGTGGACTTTCGTTTCGAAGTAAAAAATTGTGTGTTAGATGCGTGTGTCCAATTCGAAGTCGACATAACATTACCTCATAGAATCGTTCTTGGTGAGTGCATGATTTCCACTCGCGAAGCAGGGGTTTAGTTATATGTAATTTGTTATTTACGCACGAGTTCCATTCTTGTTGCCATTTTGATGCTAGGGCCTTACGAACCGCTCTGATGCTGTCTTTGTATGGAAGTGTTATGTGTGTGATGCTTTTGTGCGCTGCCATGGATGCGCTTCTATCTGCAGCTTCATTCCCTGCTATCCCAACATGGCTTGGGACCCAGCAGAATCGTATGGTTCCTTCGTATTTCTTGTTAAACTCTATGTTTAAGATATCCCCAAGCAGGGGTTCAGACGCGGAGTTTAAGTTAAGGGCTCTTAGGGCACTTAACGAGTCAGTATAAATAACAGCATTCTTCTGCTTGTCGGAAGTAATTTTTTTAACTGCCATCCATATCGCATAAACTTCGGCGGTAAAGACTGAAGAAAAATTATTTATGCGAATGCTATTTTCCCAATGTTTTGTTACGATCCCGACACCTACGTATTCTTGTGTTTTAGAGCCGTCAGTGTAAAATTCTGTGTAATTTTTATATTTTTCTTGGATTGCTCGGAACTCCTGTATTATATGCTCTTGTGGAATGTCTTTTTTCTTTATATGTGTTAACGTCCAGTCACACAGCTGTGTAAAATTGCACCACGGGGGCAATCTTGGTGGCCTTTCGGCAACCTGCAGGGCTTCGGGAGGAACATCATAGGTCTGACAATATTGTTCGTGTCTTAAGATGAGTGGCCGAATTATGTTTGGTTTATTTGTGTAGTGTATTCGTGATTGGCACTGTGTTACGATGTTGTAGCATATATGTTGTGGTGATGACCGAATTCTTAGTACATAGCAAAGTGTAAGTTGTGCTCTGCGGTGCTGTAATGAAGGCTCATTAGTGTCAACGTATAAACTTTGTACAGGCGATGTCCTGTAGGCACCGCTCGCCAGTCGTAGGCCAAGATTGTGAACTGGATCAAGTCGCCTAATGTAGGACTGCCTGGCTGCACCATAAACTACACTGCCGTAGTCGAGGAAGCTACGTACGAGGGATCGGTATATACGTAGTAGACAAGTTCGGTCAGATCCCCAGTGCTTATGTGATAAAACCTTTAGGATATTTAGCGTTTTGTTTGCTTTAATTTTGGTTGCGTTAATGTGGGCCAGGAAGTTCAGTTTAGTGTCAAACGTTACGCCTAGAAATTTATAGTGTTCTTTGACCGGTAGCATTGTACCATGCAATGTGAGACCTGGAGTACACTGTAACCCTCGCTTCTGGGAAAAGAGAACTGTAACAGTTTTGTGTGTTGAGAACCGGAAACCATTTTTGTTGGCCCATTGTGTAAGATTATTTATTGTCAATTGTAGTTGTCGTTCACAGGTGGGTAAGCTTGAGGCGCGGCAAGCCATTTGCAAATCGTCGACATATATTGAGTGCATAACAGATAATGGGATGATCTTATTTACCGAGTTCATTTTGACTATGAAGAGCGTCGTGCTCAGAATGCAACCTTGTGGAACGCCATTTTCTTGTGTGAATGTGTACGAGAGTGTTGTGCTGAGACGTACTTGAAATGTTCGGTTTGACATGAAATCGCATAGACAATTTAGCATTCTTCCGCGAATTCCCATGTCAGCCAGGTCTCTCAAAATTCCGTATCGCCATGTGGTATCATATGCCTTTTCAAAATCAAAGAAGACCGCGAGGCAGTATTGCTTGTGAAGAAACGCGTCACGGATTTCTTGCTCTAGTCGCACGAGATGGTCAGTGGTGGAACAGCCCTTTTTGTATCCGCACTGGTGTTTGTCTATTAGGTTTCTTGTTTCTAGGATGAATGTGAGTCTTATGTTTATAATGCTCTCATAAGATTTGGCTAGGCAACTTGTTAGTGCAATGGGTCTATAGCTGCTAGGGGATGTAGCGGGTTTACCAGGTTTTAGAAAAGGAACTACCACTGCTTTTTTCCAATCTGTGGGCATTACTCCAGACTCCCATATCTTCTTGAAAAATTTAAGAAGTGCCCCTACCGATGCTTGGGATAGGTGTGCCAGCATTGTGTAGTGCACACGGTCAGGACCTGTTGCCGTTTTTTTACCAGCAGAGAGGACTCTGTTCAATTCGTGTATTGTGAGGGGTTTATTGTACATTTCAGCTGAAGCCCCAGTGGTAGGCAGCCTCTCTTTCTCAGCCGATTCTTTATATTTTAAAAATGTATTTGAATAGTTTGCTGAGCTGGATATGTTATGAAAGTGTTCACCTAATAAGTTGGCCTGGTCCTGTAGTGTTGTTTGTGTGCCTGGACATGTAAGTAGTGGTATAGTGTATGATGAGTACTCTCCTCTAAATTTCCTCACCTGGTCCCACATTCGTTTTGATGTGACTGTACTATTGATTGAAGATATGTATTTTTGCCATGATAATTTTTCTGCATTTCTTCGAATATATCGTGCTTTGGCTTTGGCCTGTTTGAAATTTAGAAGATTGTTATAAGTGGGGTACCTTCGTAGGATTCCCCAGGCCTTATTTTGTTCTTTTTTGGCTTTAGTACATTCGCTTGTCCACCAAGGATTTAGCTTTTTGCGCACAATACCGGAAGACTGCGGTATCGCCTTTTCTGCCGCTGTGATTATGACTTCAGTGATTTTTTTATTAAGTTCATCAATACTGAGCTCTGACGAAAAGACATTTTCCAGTTTCGCGTTCTACATAAAAACCTGCCAGTCCGCGAGCTGTAATTTCCATCGGCGTGGTCTAGTTACTAGGGTTTGTGGAAATGATAGGTGTTTGATGAGTGCGGGTAAATGGTCGCTACCATATGATGTGTCGAGAGCTTCCCATTTAAAATCAGTGAAAAGAGAGGGTGAACAAAAAGCTAAATCTAAACAACTAAAAGTGCGGGAAGTCGGTGAGAAATAAGTTGGCGCACCTGAGTTTAAAAGACAGATATCGTTTGACAGAATAAAATCTTCAACGAGTTGCCCTCTTTGGTCAGTTTTGACACTGCCCCAGAGTACAATGAGCGTTAAAATCTCCTACCAAGACAAATGGCTCCGGTAACTGATCTGTTAGATTTTCTAAGTCTTTGATAGTAAAATGTGTGTGGGGTGGAATATATAGTGAGCAAATGGTGATTGTTTTGTAGGATAAAATGGTGACAGCTATGGCCTCTAAAGATGTATTTAATGGGACATTTCGGGTAGGAGTGCCGCCCTGCACGACTATAGCCACTCCACCTGACCACCGGTGGGAACAATCGCGGTCCGTTCGGACAACGGTGAAGCCTTTAAGGAATTGAGTGTGTTTAGGGCCTAAGTTTGTTTCCTGTAGGCAAAATGCGACTGGCGAAAAGTTATTTGTTATGTCTTTTATGTCACCTAAATTGCGAATCAGTCCTCTACAATTCCAATGCACGATAAAAGCCATAGTGGCAGAATTGAGAATGGTAATTTACATATATGTGCTAAGTAACTGTAGGTGACATTTGTTAGTGGGAATATGCCATTGGAACAACGGTAACCGTTCAGGTTACCGGTCCCTTTGTTCGCGTAGTTATTGTGAGTTTGTCTTTCTTAGTGCGCTCCAGGGAGCGCTGATGTTTTGGCGTCGATGACGCCGGAGTTTTGGTGTCGACATCCATAACCTTCTCCGAGGCGCTGGATGATCGAGAACCGGGCGCTGAGACGCGCGTCTCAGGCATGTGAGTTCGATTTAGCCTGGGGCCCTGTGGGACCGGGGTCTGCAGGCCCGTCTGTGGTGATGATGATGGAGCAGCACTGGCTGCTGCCACCAAGGGGACGGATGGAGTTACTACTGGGCCACTGACTGCGGTCCCTGTAGACTCCTGAGACCACTGCTGCGCTGCTGTCCCCTGCCGCACTGCACTGGCGTAGGTTGTTAGAGGTAGGTGTGCTAGTTTCTTTCTTGCTTCATAAAAGGAAATCTTCTCTTTCACTGTGATTGCAATTATCTCTTTCTCTTTCTTCCAGCAGGGGCAAGATCTTGAATATGCTGGATGCTCTCCTTTGCAGTTTGTACAGTGTGGAGCAGCATTGCAGTTCTCCGACTCATGGTCATTGGCACTACATTTTGCGCATGTCAATTTACCTCTGCATGATTGCGATGCGTGTCCGAATCTCTGGCACTTAAAACACCGCCTCGGGTTCGGGATATACGGTCTCACGTTGATCTTAAGATAGCCTGCATCAAGTGTAGTAGGTACAATACTGGTACCAAAGGTAAGTATAACGTGTTTGGTCGGGATTTGTTCGTCACTTCTTCGGAGAGTTATTCTTTGAACCTTGATTACATTTTGGTCTTGGAAACCTTCCAGGAGTTCTTCATCGCTCAGGTTTAGGAAATCTTCTTCTGATATTACGCCTCTGCTTGTGTTAAGCGAACGGTGTGCTGAGATTGTGACTTTGATGTCTCCGACACAGGTGAGATCAGCGAGCTTTTCAACTTGATCTTTGGTTTTGAGTTCAAGGAGGAGGTCCCCACTTGACATCTTTGAAGCTTTGTATTGTTTTCCGATTTTTTCTATTAGGCATTTTGCTATTAGGAATGGGGATAGTTTTCTCATTGGCAGAGATCCTTCACTGTGGATCACATGGTAGCGTGGGAACGTTTCTGCGTTGGTTTTCAAAGTGAAATCGAAGATTGCTTCGGTGCGCCCTCTTTTGTAAGGACGATCTGCAAGGGAGGGGAATGCATTTGCCATGTATTCTTAGAATATTCAGCGGCGATGGTAGCCACCCACCACCGAGCCCAACAAGGGGACGTTACGAGTTTAGGAACATACCTGTAGACGTCAGCTATACAACGCCGCTATAACCTAATATATGTACCCAAGGCTGGGTAGATACACACGGTTAACCCTTGCCGCCAGGAAATACGGAAGTAATTAGAAGTGAAGAGAAGACAGGAAAGATGGAAAAGTGGGAGAGAAAGACGAAGATTGGAGAGGAGGACAGGAAAAGGCAACTGCCGTTTTCCCCCGGGTGGGTCAGTCCGGGGGTGCCGTCTATCTGAAGCAGAGGCCAAAGGGGTGTGTTGCCTCCGCCGGGGGGCCTTAAAGGTCCAGACACCCAGCATTGGCTCAACCCCCAGGATCCCCCTTTCCCCAGACACAGCTAAGCCGCGCACGGCTACACGCAGGAGGAGCCAACCCTCGTGTGCTCGGGTCCGTGGTGTCGCAACACACCAAACGCCTGCTTGCGCAGACGCCCCTGCGGGGGAGACCGAAGAGGTGTGTTGCCTCCGCCGGGGGGCCTTAAATGTTCCTGGCACCCAGCATCGGCTCAACCCCCAGGATCCCCTTTTCCCCAGACACGGCTTTGCCGCGCACGGCTACACGCGGGAGGGTCCAACGCTCGTGTGCTCGGGTACGTGGTGTCGCAACACACCAAACGCCTGCTTGCGCAGACGCCCCTGCGGGGACGCCGTTGGAAGGTAACCTGCGTCCCAGATAGCGTTGAAAAGTGTAAGTAGTGTTACTTGCGTGTCATTGTGTAAGTTTTTGAGCATTTCATACATGATTCTATCGGATGCTGGTGCAGAGCTCTTGCATGCGCTCAAGGCAGCTTTCAACTCGGCAGCACTAAAAGGGCCATTGTACGGTTCATTCTGTCAGCATTTATTTATGAGTGGCTTGCATTCTTCTATTTGTTTATATTTTAGGAAGGATTGCGAATAATGATTTGAGCTTGATATACTCTCAAAGTGCTCCCCAAGTGAGTCGGCCTGACCTTTCAGTGTATCGCCCTGTGTATTTACTAGAGGGAGTGAATATGTTTGCCGCCCTCTAATCCTATTAACCCGGTTCCAGGCTTTTGCCTCATCTCTGAACGAGTTAATACTCGCTAAAAACTTGTGCCAGCTTTCTCTTCTGGCCTGCCGGCGGGTTCTCCTACCTTGGGATTTTATTTTTTTTAAGTTGACAAGATTCTCAGCGGTGGGAGAAGCTTGCAGCAACCCCCACACCTTGTTCTGATTCTTACGGGCGGTCCGACATTCGCTGTTCTACCACGGTACACGTGGTTTGCATTCCAAACCACTTACTTCGGATATGCATTTTGATGCGGCATCTGTTATGAATGCTGTAAGATAATCCACAGCAGCATCAATTTCTAAAGAAGACAGGTCAGCCCATGAGATGCAAGAGAGAGTTCGAAATTTCTGCCAGTCGGCTGTGTCTATCTTCCACCTAGGAGCTTGTGGAGGATATTCGTTTTCTTTAGATGTTTTTATCAGTATGGGGAAGTGGTCGCTCCCGTAAGGATTGTTCATAACTTCCCATCTGAGTTCAGGCAGTATAGACGGGGAAACTAGGCTGAGGTCAATTGATGAAAATGTTCTGCTGGCGAGAGAATAATATGTGGGTGCCTTCTTATTCAGCAGGCATGCACCAGAAGAGAAGAGGAGCTGTTCAACAAGGCGACCTCGCGCATCTATTCGAGAGTCGCCCCAGAGGCTGTTGTGCGCATTGAAATCCCCAAGTACAACGTAAGGTTCTGGCAATTCATCTATGAAGGACTGAAATTCATGTTTGCTTAGTTTGTAGTGTGGGGGTATATAACTCGAGCAAATAGTGATAAGCTTGTTTAGCAAAACAATTCGAACCGCCACTGCTTCAAGGGCCGTTCATAGCTGAAAATGTTGACAGGCTATGCTTTTATGAGTGAGAATCGCGACACCACCGGATGATGAGACGGCATCATCGCGATCTTTGCGAAACGTAACATACGTTCGGAGGAAGTTTGTGTGTTTCGATTTTAGGTGTGTTTCCTGTAAACACAGCACCTTTGGATTATGTTTGTGGATGAGTTCTTGCAAGTCATCAAGGTTTCTAAGGAGTCCTCTGATGTTCTATTGAATAATTTGTGTATCCATATTTAATGTAAATAAGTGCTGTGTGTACGGAAATGGAAATTGTGCCTTAGATTACCGAGCTCTTTCGAGGCCCTGTAATCGGGGTTTTGCCCTTTCTGGAGCGTTCGAGGGAGCCTCGCCGCTCCTTAGGCGCTTGGCGCGCCGTGAGGACAGGTGAAGTGTTCATTGCCTCTTGCGAGGCGCCGGACACATGCTCTTGCGAGCGAGAAGGTTTCTGTGAGGGTCCTGCCTCAGAAGGCAAGACCCCTGCGCCCACTAGCCCGGAGGTCGATGGGGCTCCCTGAGGGATCTGGCTGCGCCGGCTGTTGCCAGCGCTGGATGGGGCCGGGGAGATTGGGGTAGCCTCGGCTGCGCCCACCATCGGGGTCGTTGGCCCCGCCTGCTGTGTTGGCGTAGCAGCGTTAGCTGCAGTCGCCGAGGGGGCGGATGGCGTCACTGCCGCCTCACTGGGTGTGGGTCGGACAGCCGCCGGAGGCCGTTGTGGCGCTGCCCCCTGACGCGCCACTTCGGCAAATGTGTTCTTAGGCAGGTATGCCACCCGCCTACGTGCCTCCTTGAATGATATATTTTCTTTCACTTTGATCGTGACAATTTCTTTTTCTTTTTTCCAAGATGGGCACGACCGCGAGTACGCGGCGTGCTCTCCATCACAGTTTACACAATGCAAAGAGTTCGCGCAAGCTTCAGACGTGTGTTCATGGGCACTGCATTTTGCACATGTTTGGCGGCCTCGGCAGCTCTGCGAGCTGTGGCCAAAACGTTGGCATTTGAAACATCTCAGGGGATTTGGCACATACGGTCTTACTCGGAGCTTGATGTACCCGGCCTCGATTGACTCGGGCAGGACACTTGAATGGAAGGTGAGTATTAAGTGTTTGGTCGCGATTTCTTTACCATCTCGCCTCATCTTGATTCTTTTGACATTTATAACATTCTGTTCACTGAAGCCCTCCAAGAGTTCAGCCTCAGAGAGCTCCAGCAAATCATCGTCCGAGACGACGCCGCGGGTGGTATTCATCGTACGGTGCGGGGTTACTACGATTTGGGTCTCCCCAAACGATACTAGTTTAGGCAGTTTTTCAAATTGTTTCTGATCGCGGAGCTCCAAGAGGAGGTCACCGCTAGCCATCCTCGACGCCTTATAGCCTGGGCCAAAAACTTCGGTAAGGGACTTCGATACAAGGAATGGGGAAATTGTTCGCACTGGTTTAGCTGGTTTTTCACAATGGATGACGTGGAAACGAGGGAAAGATTTTTTCCCGACCAAGAAATTTGAATACTTCATCGGTGCGCCCTCTTCTCTGAGGGCGATCAGGGAGTGGGGGGAAGGAGTTAGCCATAAGATATGTGAGATTTCGGCAGTAACGCCAGCCACCCACCGTGGAGTCCTACAAGGGGACGCTGCAGGACCTGTGAAACACGGCCTGCAAACGCCAGCTGTACATTACCACTATAACCAAATATGAAATAACCAAGGTTGGCTATCCACACAAGGTTAACCCTTGCTGCCTGGAAAAATTGGAAGTAAAAGGAAACCAGAAGAAGACAGGAAAGGTGGAAAGTGAGGGATAGACGAAGATAATAGGGAGAGATAGACAGGGAAAGGCAACTACCGATTTTCCCCGGGTGGGTCAGTCCGGGGGTGCCGTCTACGTGAAGCAGAGGCCAAAGAGGTGTGTTGCCTCCACCGGGGGGCCTTAAAGGCCCGAACACCCGGCATCGGCTCAGCCTCCAGGATCCCCCTTTCCCCGGACAAGGCTAGGCCGCGCACGGTTAGACGCGGGAGGGTCCAACCCTCGTGTGCTCGGTTACGTGGTGTCGCAACACACCAAACGCCTGCTGATGATGATGATGTTTGATGTTTAATGGCTCAAGGGCCAGGTGTGGCCAAAGAGCGCCATGCTAATGTTTATGAGTTCGCAGTGGACAGATGGGTTCTATGATCTTAATGTGTCGTGGCTGTAAAGGGGCCTAAAAGAGTTGATACAAATTCCATAAAATGTACGAGTAATAAAATTATGGGAATGACTATTGACGTGTACTATGAACATTACAAGGCATTGAGAAAGAGTGATGCAATATATAAGATACGTGAGATGCTAAAAATGTCTGGAGCACTTCTGCCTCATCAGAGCCCTTGAAAGCCAAGGACCTAGAGGCATGTGCTATAAAAGAACACTATCGTAGATGTATCCTCTGGAAAGAGGATGCACTACGTAATAATTGGGCTTGTTATGTGTAGCACAACATCTTTCAAGTAAGCGAGGACTGCTTTGGTCTCAAACATCGGTTCTACACCAAGAAACATGGCCGGATGCAGAGGGACGTGATGGCTGTATGCAAAAGGAAAATGTTTCCTCCTGTCTCTTTCGGCTTCCCGGCACTCCAGGAAGACGTGGAGGACCGACAGCCTGTCACCGCATCTACCACAGGTTGGAGGCTCGTTACCCGTCAGGAGAAAGTTATGAGTGCCGAACGTGTGTCCTATTCTTAGTCTAGTGAACAGGACGTCTGTTCTTCGTGTTTTCGTTCTTGGGTGCCAGAAACCTAACTTAGGCTTAATTACGTGAAGCTTATTACTTGTTTCTGCATCCCACAAGCATTGCCAGTGGCTTCGCAGTTTGTTTCTGAGGAAAGGCTTCATGTCTGCGGCAGGGACTGCAGCAGATCGAGCACCCTGCGACGCCATTGATTTGGCCATCTCGTCAACAAGCACATTTCCCTGGATTCCTCTATGGCCAGGAACCCAGCATATTACTACATGTCTGTGTGATGAGTAGATGTTACATAAGTGTGTGTAGAGTTCATTGAAGACAGGATTTGTATGCTTTTGTAAAGAAATGAGTGCTTTTACAAGGCTTAGCGAGTCTGTGAATATGATGGCTTTGTCAAGTTTCAGTTTCTTTATATGTTTTACTGCACACAGTACAGCGTAGACTTCTGCTGTGAAGATACTTGTTATAGGGGTCAGCACGTCAGATTCAGAAAGAGAGGGACCGACAGCAGCGTAGGATACGCCAGCATGGGATTTGGACGCGTCTGTGTAAAATTCGTAGCACGAGTACTTGGATTGAAGCTCTCGGAAATGCATAGCAATTTCAAGCTCAGGAGCGTGCTTCGAGACCTCTACAAAGGTTGTGTCACATTCTATTACATGCCACTCCCAGGGCGGTAATAGATTAGCAGGAGCCATTATGCGATGTTCAAGTATTGAGACATCCAATTCTTCACTAAGTTCTCTTACACGCAGCGACAAAGGAAGTCTCGTGGAGGGTCTGTTACGGAAAAGTGTTTCGCACGTTAAGTCGTTGACTGTCCTAAAACACGGATGTTCCTTATTCGAGCGCACTTTAAGAAAGTAGGTGAAGCTGATGTATGTTCTCTGAAAATGGAGTGACCACTCATCTGACTCTACGTATAGGCTTTCGACAGGGCTTGTTCGAAAGGCGCCAGTGGCCAGGCGGATACCCAGGTGGTGGACCGGGTCTAAAATTTTTAGCGCGCTCGGGGCGGCAGAGTGGTAAACCACGGCACCATAGTCCAGTCGTGATCGAACTAGGCTCCTGTACAGATTCAATAAACATTTTCTGTCGCTACCCCATGTTGTGTGGGATAGGATTTTAAGTAAGTTCATTGTTTTAAGACATTTTGCTTTCAGATATTTTATGTGTGGGACGAATGTAAGCCTGGAGTCAAGTATAACACCTAAGAATTTGTGTTCCTTGTTTACGGGTATTCGTTGCCCATGAATTTCAACAGTGGGATCTGCAGCAAGCCCTTTTTTCCTGGTGAAAAGAACGCAAGAGCTTTTGTTGGGGTTCACTTTGAACCCGTTTTCGTCTGCCCACTTGGAGACTTTGTTCAAGCACTGCTGTACCTGCCTCTCACAGACTGTTAGGTTGCAGGATTTGAAACCTACTTGTATGTCGTCAACGTAGACAGAATAAAAAATAGATGTGGGTAATGTTTTACGAAGCGTGTTCATTTTAACTACAAAGAGCGTGCAGCTCAGTACGCCTCCCCGGGGTACCCCAGTTTCCTGTATGAATGCTCGCGACAGCACATTACCTATTTTCACCCGGAATGTAAGGTTTTGCAGGTAGCTTTCTATAATATTTAACATAGTGCCGCGGATGCCCAGCGTCGATAGGTCACGCAGGATACCGTAGCGCCAAGTTGTATCGTACGCCTTCTCCATGTCGAGAAACACCGATAAGAAGGACTGTTTATGTACGAAGGCATCGCGAATGTTTGCTTCCATGCGCACTAGATGGTCGGTTGTAGATCGTCCTACTCTAAAACCGCACTGGTACGGATCAAGAGACTTATTTAATTCAAGGAAGTGTAAAAGTCGACGGTTTATCATTTTTTCAAAAAGGTTGCATATACAGCTTGTGAGGGCAATCGGACGATAACTTGTTACTAATGTGGGGTCTTTGCCCTGTTTAAGAATCGGAACAACCAACGCTTCTTTCCATGCGGTAGGTAGGTATCCCGCAGCCCATATTGTGTTAAAAAGTGCTAGCAGAGTAATTTGAGTATCACTGGAGAGGTGTTTAATCATGTCGTACATGATCATGTCTGGTCCAGGCGCGGAGCTCTGACATGCAGTCAGGGAGGCTCTCAACTCGGCGATGTGAAAAGGCGCATTGAAGGGTTCGTTCTGTCTGCATTTTCGGTCGATACCCTTGTGTTCATCTACTTGTTTGTGTTTTAGAAGCGCCTTGGAGTAATGGTTAGAACTGGAAACGCGCTGGAAGTGTTCGCCAAGGGCGTCAGCTTGGTCTTCCAAGCGGTTTGCTTCACCGTTTACTAGGGGCAACGGATGAATTTCTCGCCCCTTAAGCCTTTTCAGCCCATCCCATACTTTATATTCTTGAGTATATGAATTTATACCAGAGAGAAACCTCTGCCAGCTTGCCCTCTTTGCCAGTCGTCGTGTCCTTCTTCCCTGCGATTTAATCTGTTTAAATTCTATAAGATTTTCCGCTGTAGGACATTCACGTAATTTGTTCCAAGCCTTGTTTTGTCTCTTCCTCGCCTCTCTACAATCGTCATTCCACCAGGGGACCGGTCTTTTGGATGAAGTGCCTCTTGTTTGAGGAATGGACTTTTCAGCGGCGTCAATGATAAAAGCGGTGAAGTATGAAACAGCATGATCTATAGTAAAATTATCTATAAAATCTCGTGATATGTGGGCGGATTCCCTAAAACCTTCCCAGTCCGCTGAGGCCAGTTTCCAGCGAGGGAAGTGTGGATGCAAGTCCTGTTTCTTTACGGAGTTCAGCGTTACTGGGAAGTGATCACTTCCGAATGGGTTTTTAATTACATGCCACTCTAAATCATGAAAGATGGAAGCGGATCCGATCGCCAGGTCTATTGATGAGTACGAGTTATGATGTGGATTATAATACGTTGGTTCTTTCTTATTAAAGAGACAGGCACCGGTGGTTAAAAGGAAATTTTCAATAAGTCGACCTCTCGCGTCGCATCGCGAGTCTCCCCACATTGTGTTATGTGCGTTAAAGTCTCCCACGAGTATGTAAGGCTCGGGGAGCTGGTCAATAAGGTTATAAAAGTCTGTTTTTTCGAGGTGCTGGTTTGGCGGTGTATAAATGGAACACACTGTTACTAATTTATGAAATAGAATGGCCCGAACTGACACTGCCTCGAGGGGCGTGTTAAGGGCGACGGGTCGGCAAGCTACCGCCTTGTCGGCTATTATCGCTACACCGCCGGAGGCATTAGCCTCCTCACGGTCTTTGCGGAAGATGGTGTAGTTTCGAAGAAAATTTGTATTGGTAGGTTTCAGGTGTGTCTCTTGAACACACAGCAGCTTCGGATTATGTTTGTGTATTATTTCTCGAATGTCGTCGAGGTTATGTAGAAGTCCTC
Organism: Dermacentor variabilis; assembly: GCF_050947875.1. NCBI lineage: Eukaryota > Metazoa > Arthropoda > Arachnida > Ixodida > Ixodidae > Dermacentor > Dermacentor variabilis. Next base: position 345,576 of record NW_027460335.1, read on the forward strand.
GTACATTCCACTGCAGTATTTGAGTTTCCATATTGGTAAATGTGTTTGGTGCTGTGTGATTAAGAAACAGATGAGTTCACGGGCGCTTTGAAGGCGCCGTGACGGGAGTTTTATCTCTTTTGGAGCGGTCGAGAGCGCCTCGCCGCTCCTTAGGCGCTGGTGGCGCCGTCTGGCTGGTGGTTGTGTCCATCGCCTCTTGATGATGATGATGTGTGTGGTTTAGTGGCGCAAGGGCCAGATATGGCCAAAGAGCGCCATGTCCGTGTTAATTTGTTTGCAGTGAAATCATGAGTACTATGAAGTTGGTGTGCCGTGGCTGTAGAGGGGCCTTAAAAATGGTAGCGCTAAAGTGCGTAAAATCTGTATAATAAGATTATGGCGATGACTTATGAAGTGTACTATGAACAATAAGACAATTAAAAAGAATGATATGATGTCTAAAGATATATCAGGTTATATAAGATATGCTAGAGCACTAATGCCTCCTTAGAGCCCTTGAAACGCAAGGGCCTGGAGGCATGTGCTATTTAAAACAATTATCGCAGCGGCATCCTCTGGAGCGAGGATGCTCTACGAATTTAATGGGCTTATGACGTGTAGAACTACATCTTTTAAGAAGTCGAGGACTGCCTTGGTGTTAAAAAGTGGTTCATGACCAAGAAACATAGCCGGGTGCAGAGGGATGTAATAACGGTATGCTAGCAGAAAATGTTTCTTTCTTTCAGGTTCGGCTTTCCGACACTCCAAGAGGACATGGATGACGGTCAGCCTCTCACCGCATCTAGCACAGGTTGGAGGATCGTTTCCCGTGAGTAAAAAGTTGTGGGTCCCAAATGTGTGTCCTATTCTGAGGAGACAGAATAGGACTTCTGTTCGCCGAGATTTTGTTGGGGAGGGCCAAAAACCTAACCTGGGCTTTATAACGTGCAGTTTGTTATTTGCTAGCGCGTCCCACGTGCACTGCCAGTGACTTCGCAGTTTATTTCGTACGAAAGGCCCCAGGTCTGTGACAGGCACATCAGCGGTTGGGTTAACAGCTTGCGATGTGATTGAAGTGGCCATCTCATCCGCGAGAACGTTACCTTCGATTCCCCTATGGCCAGGGACCCAGCATATTATGATATTCTGGTTAGATGAGTACGCTTTACATAATGCCAAATACAGTTCATTGAATACGGGATTTTTATGTTTGTAGAGTGACTTTAAGGCCTTCACGACGCTTAGAGAGTCTGTATAGATCGCTGCTTTTGGAAGTTTTGATCTTCTTATATGCTTCACGGCAGAGAGTAATGCGTAGGCCTCGGCCGTAAAGATGCTTGTTTCGGGATGCAGTACATCGGATTCCTAGAAGGATGGGCCGACTGCTGCATAGGATACCCCGGCATTTGACTTCGAAGCGTCTGTGTAGAAATCTGCGCAGGAGTGCTTGTACTGTAGTTCTAGGAAATGCATACTGATTTCGATCTCTGGTGCGTGTTTTGTTATTTCTAAAAAGGATATGTCACATTCTATGACCTGCCACTCCCAAGGCGGTAACAACTTGGTTGGATGCATTAGGCGAAGCTCGAGGAGTGGGACATGTATCTCATCACTAAGCTCCCTCACTCGAAGCGAGAAAGGCTTTCTTACAGAAGGACGATTATGGAATAGTGTAGTGCAGGTCATATCGTTAACAGTGTTAAAACATGGATGTTGATGATTGGAGTGTATTTTTAGGAAATATGTAAGGCTGATGTAAGTTCTCTGTAGATGGAGCGACCATTCATTTGATTCCGCGTATAAGCTTTCAATCAGGCTTGTTCTGAAAGCACCAGTGGCTAAGCGGATACCTAGATGGTGGATAGGATCTAGGATCTTTAGTGCGCTCGGAGCGGCAGAGTTATATACGACGGCACCATAGTCCAATCGTGATCGAATTAGGCTCTTATAAACATTCATCAGACACTTCCTGTCGCTACCCCATGTTGAGTGGGATAGAATTTTAAGTAGGTTCATTGTCCTTAGACATTTTTCTTTAAGATATTTAATGTACTGTATAAAAGTAAGCTTGGAGTCTAGTATAATACCTAAAAATTTGTGTTCTTTGTTTATGGGTATTTGATGTCCACACAGTTGAACACACGGATCTGGAACCAGGCCTCTCTTTCTAGTAAAAAGAACACAAGTGCTTTTGTGGGGGTTGATCTTAAATCCGTTTTCGTCAGCCCACTTGGAAACCTTGTTCAGGCCCTGCTGTACCTGTCTCTCGCATACTGCGAGGTTGCAGGATTTAAAGCCTATTTGTATATCGTCGACGTATACGGAATAAAAAATGGCCGGTGGCAGTGAAGCACGTAGTGTGTTCATCTTAACAATAAAAAGAGTGCAGCTGAGTACACCTCCCTGGGGTACACCAGTTTCCTGCGTAAAAGGACGTGACAGTGCATTACCGACTTTTACTCGGAAGGTACGATTGGACAAATAGCTATCTATTAGGGCGAGCATATTGCCACGGATGCCCATTCCCGACAAGTCTCTCAAGATTCCGTAGCGCCACGTTGTGTCGTACGCCTTCTCCATATCTAGGAACACGGATAGGAAATATTGCTTATGTAGAAAGGCGTCGCGAATGTTTCCCTCAATGCGCACAAGGTGATCAATTGTGGACCGCCCTTCCCTGAAGCCACACTGAAAGGGATCAAGCATTTGGTTTAATTCCAGGAAATGTATGAGCCGCCGATTAACCATTTTCTCAAACAGCTTACAAATGCAACTTGTGAGGGCTATCGGGCGGTAACTTCACGCCAACGAAGGATCTTTACCTTGCTTCAGAATGGGAATCACAATCGCTTCTCTCCATGCAAGTGGAAGATACCCAGCAGCCCAAATAGTGTTAAAAAGTGCAAGTAAAGTCAGTTGTGTATCAGTGTGTACGTTCTTAATTATGTCGTACATAATTCTGTCAGGTCCTGGTGCAGAGCTCTTGCACGTGATCAAGGCAGCTGTTAGCTCGGCAATGCTAAAGGGACGGTTGTAAGGCTCATTCTCTCGACCTTTTCTTGTTGATGGCTTACGTTCTTCTGTTTCTTTGTATGTGAGAAAGGATTGTGTATAATTTGTTGGACTTGACACGCTCTCAAAATATTCCCCAAGTGAGTCTGCCTGGTCTTGCAGTGTATCTCCCTGTGTGTTTACCAGGGGGAGTGAATGTGTTTGCCGCCCTCTAATCCTATTTACTCTGTTCCAGGCTTTGGCCTCATCCCTGAACGAGTTAATACTTGATACAAACTTGTGCCAGCTTTCTCTTCTGGCCTGTCGGCGGGTTCGCCTGCCTTGGGACTTTATTTTTTTAAAGTTCATAAGATTCTCTGCAGTGGGAGAAGCGCGTAGCAACCCCCACGCCTTGTTCTGATTCTTACGGGCGATCCTACATTCGCTGTTCCACCACGGCACACGTCGTTTGCATGCCAGACCACTCACTTCGGATATGCATTTTGATGCGGCATCTATTATGAATGATGTAAGATATTCCACAGTCGCATCAATTTCTAAAGAAGACATGTCGGCCCATGAGATGTTAGTGAGAGTTCGAAATTTCTCCCAGTCGGCTGTATCTATCTTCCACCTAGGAGCTCGTGGAGGAAGTTCATTTTCTTGAGATGTTCTTAGCAATACGGGGAAGTGATCGCTCCCGTAAGGGTTTCTCGTAATTTCCCATTCGAGTTCGAGCAGTAAAGAGGCGGAAACTATACTAAGATCTATTGACGAAAAGGTTCTGTTCGCAAGAGAGTAATATGTGGGTTCTTTCTTATTTAGAAGGTACGCTCCAAAAGAGAAAAGGAACTGTTCGACGAGACGACCTCGCGCATCGATACGAGAGTCTCCCCACAAGGTGCTGTGTGCATTGAAATCGCCAAGAACAACATAAGGTTCTGGTAATTCATCTATGAAGGACTGAAATTCATGTTTGCTTAGTTTGTAGTGTGGGGGTATATAAATCGAGCAAATAGTGATAAGTTTGTTTAGCAAAACTATTCGAACCGCCACTGCTTCAAGGGCCGTTCGTAGCTGTAAATGTTGACATGCTATGCTCTTTTGGATTACAATTGCAACATCTCCCGATGACGCGATTGCATCATCGCGATCTTTGCGAAAAGTAACATACTGTGGGAGAAAGTTTGTGTGTTGCGTTTTTAGGTGTGTTTCCTGTAGACACAGCACTTTTGGATTGTGTTTGTGTATAATCTCTTGCACATCATCGAGATTCCTGAGAAGACCTCTGACATTCCATTGGATGATTTGTGTATCCATATTTAAAGAAAAATTTGTGCTGTGTTTACGGAAACGGAGGTGATGCCTTAGGTTACAGAGCTCTTTCGAGGCCCTGTAACGGGAGTTCTGCCCTTTCTGGAGCGTTCGAAGGAGCCTCGCCGCTCCTTAGGCGTTTGTTGCGCCTTGAGGACATGTGTAGTGTCCATTGCCTCTTGCGAGGCGCCGGACACGTGCTCTTGCGAGTGGGAAGTTACCAGCGAGGGTCCCGCCTTGGAGGGCAAGACCCCTGCGCCCACCAGCCCGGAGGTCGATGGGGCTCCCTGGGGAATTTATGCCAGGAAGATATACATTCATCTATTTCTTAATATTTGCTGCCGTTAAAGAAGACCGCCTGTATATTGACGGTGCAGTAGGCACCTAATAAAGCGGGTGCGAATACTTGGACAGGTTTTCTTGACGCCATTCAAATTGATGAACTTAGAACAGATGCACCCAACCGTGTACCTCTGTCTCTACAATGTATTCTCCTACATTGTACAAGAAACGCCTCAGCGCCACGGTACATCAGAAAAGATGTGCGGAAGCATTATGTGCTCTAATAGATTTCTGAGCATTCGTGGCATCAGGCTTGGTTTCCTTGCGTCATCAGGAATGAAAGGAGCACATACCTAAGGCAGGCAGGCAGGCAAGGCAAGGCAAGGCAAGGCAAGGCAAGGCAAGGCAGGCAGGCTCTCATTATGAGGCATGGCGTAGTTGGGGAATCTGGAAAATTTCGACCGCCTGGGCATCTTTAATGTACACCCACCTAAATCTAAGTACACGTGTGTCTTCGGATTTCGCCCCCATCGAACTGCGGCCGCCATAATGTATATGCGCTACTCGTCTTGCTTCTTCTCTCAGCAAAAGTATTAGTCTAAACCTAACTTAACGGGAAGCTTTAGCTCCTACCTGGGAAATCATCGATCCTTTGTTCTTACAACCACTGCACCGCAATTCACGAGTTATGTTGAACTTAAAAGAAACAGTTAAAATTAGATTTCAGAAAGCCAATTTTTATTTAGCTTCCACTTCTCTAATTTCTGAAAAAATGTGAAATGCCAAGAAACAATACTCAAAGTATACGACTCTGTACCTCAGCAACTATAAACGATATCGGAATTCTCTAAGCTGCACCTAATATTTCATTTAATGCAGGCAAAAATGATATATCATATGCCACCCTGAAACACGCCACTAACTCCTCAATATGGTATTCGCAAAATCTTAACAGGCATGGTAACTTCACATAAGTTATAAATTCATACATCGAATTTGTCCGATTGAGATGCTCCAAGGGATGCAGTTTAGAGGGATGCGATATCAGTTTTCATCCGGAACTAACGGATTTGTAAACTTCATACTTCTTTTTCAAATTTGCCGATTTCCGATAATTCTTGTCAGTTTTGCCATGGCCTAGATCAAAATTATTATTGCAGCGATCACTGTGATCTAGCGTTCTCTCTTGAATGCAACAATTCTCATTCATATGAGTTGAGCGATTTTCTCATAAAATCATTTATGCGTTTTACATGTATTTCAGTAGTCGGCATCGAAGAAGGGCCCGAGCCAAAGCTTCCTCTTATTGAATCACACCGGTTCTTAGAAAGCACAAGGAAAATAACGCTGACTATACCGAAGCCCGCGGCCGCAGTTGTGCACAAATAAACAGAAAAAAAAACATCGAAGAAAGGGAACCCAACGCAAGCTTTGCGGGAGCTCTTATCTCGGCCAGACATCTCACCCTGAATGCCGACGAACTGTCTGGCAAGGTGTCTAGCAAAATCGTCGATTCATTGCAAGTGGAGCAGGGGCGCGATCGGAGATATTTTGTTCGATACGCGTTCTGTTCAGTTGCTGCAACGTCACAGAGTTGCAGTATGCAAAATTTGTGACAGCGGGGCGGAGAGAGCAGCCAATCAGAAAGCGGTGACCTCCCCGGAAGTTTACTTGCGTCGTTTGTCGTCTGCTTGCAAACAGTGTACTACAAAACCAAATGTTTCTCCTCTTCCAAGTGAATTAAATCTTTATCTAAAGAAATTTATTTTTTTCTTCTCAAGCCCAAACACGTTTTCAAATAGTAGTACGTGTGACTACTGCAATTTATAACTATTAGGTTCTTTGCGTCGTCCCTAGGTGGTGTCGCGCACAGCGAGAAGGAAAAAGAAAAAAAAAACGACGGGAAGAGTGGCGCACTTTTCAAGAGGCAGCGACAACATCCCAGTGGCTCGCTGGCACCGATGATCTTGTCGATTTCTCTGTACAACCAACGAATTATTTGTTTCGAGAAACAAAAACGACGCCGGAATTCACTTTCTGCCATCTCTTCAAACGCGTTTCGCACCGCCACCCGCTCTCCTCCTTCCTCTAGAAAAGCCAGCGCAACAACCTAAGTTTCCAACCATAGAGTTTCTCACTATTATGTTTCCAATGGAAGCGCCATTTTCTAGAATTAAACTATGAATTGGATTGAAACCTGCCATTCCGCAGCCGAAAAGGCCGCCTTTTGGATCCAATCCAATCCACCAGACGCGCCATGCGAAGCCGTATGATCGCTCCAAACTTCTCAACTCCCGTCGCGTTCGGACGAAATGCTCGGTGGGCGGATGATTGACAGGAGCGTGTCGTCATTTTGACGTCACCAAAAACGGGGCGGCGCCCCGCGGCTGGCGACGTCGGCGCGGAGTAGGCCAATCGCGCGCGCCGGTAACCGAACGAACGCGCCGAACAACCATCTCCGATCGCACCCCAAGTAGCAGGTTGCCTTCAAGATAACGCTGATACATAAGCGTGCTCGTTTCGAAGCGCCGAGGGGAAGCAACAGTCTCAAGGTGTGCTTCTTTTGATTGTGTTTTCTTTAGTTGTGCGTCACGGCATACGTCACAGTGCGAATTTCAAATCTTTAAGGTTGATACGCCACGTGGTGGCGAAAAAAGAAACTAAACGCATGTCCAGAATTCCTGGGTATGAGTGAGAAATATTGTTTATAACGGCTGTGTAAAGCTTTCAATCACTTGTTGAAGGGCGTGTTTTTCAAAGCGCATTTCCATTACGCTCGTGAATCGTCGCCCTCACGTCACCTATATAAGGTGACGTGAGGGCGACGACACCAAGGGCATCTGGCAATCATCTGGCATCATCGCAGACACCAAGGGCATCTGCCAAACATCCGACACGGTTCCTAAACTACGCTTCTGCCGTTCTGGAACGCTTACATATCTAATTCTCTCCAAATGTTATAATAATCGGTTTCACATGTGAAACTTTCATTCCAAATATTCTGTAAAATGACCCTGTTACAACCACGTAAAAGGTACCTTGCATAGTTCTCTGAGGAACGAGGCCGGGGAAGTCCATGACGCGTTTGCAGCATGAATGTATGAAGAAAATTGGTTTCAATATCACTTTTGAGAGTCCGTAAATAACGTAAATGTTCTAACTTATGACACACAATATGCACACACGGCCCCTTTCTACCCAAGTGCGAAATTCCTGCCATTTGTGTTGGTACCTGGGCAACATTGTAAATATGTCATGTAACTCCCATGAACAGGCTGAAACCGGTGGTTTATAAATATTTCTCACTCTTTATTTAACCCCCACGTATAAAAAAGTTGCCTTCAAAACACTCCACATATGCTCGCCATTTAATGCAATATTCGGCCCATTGTCTCGTGTTAATCACCGTGTTAAACCATGTATGTGTGTTTTAACACCATTGAAACACATATATAACGGTATCCTGTGCTTTTGAAGCTAGAAAACCGTTTTGCAACCGTTTGCGACGTGAAGTCGCTCAGCGTCGAGATGGACGCTGCCAAGTCTGCACCCTTTATAAATGTCACCAGGCTATCGTGGGTCCTCTCGCGAGACCGTGAGTTGTCCTCTAGAGAGAGCAGTGCAGTGACGCTGTTTCCGACGGGGCACGGCATTTTGACAACGGAAGCCGGCGTCTGCCATTTCTTTACGCGGAGACTGTAGATTTGAAAAAAGCACGGCGCAGCGACCCCAAGTCCATTGTCTGAACGATATGACGTATCCGCTCTGCGTCGAACACCAGCCTAGTCGGAACGTCAGAGGCAGGAGCGAAGAGAAAACCGTAAAAGACCCTCTATGGAGTGCAGCACTGGCGACACATATGAATGAGAGATCAGATTACTGCGCTGACTCGATGTGCGGCGACAGGCACAGGTGGCGCCACACGGCAACCGGTAAAATTATGCACAGATCCACTTGTGAATCGGACACTATCATTTATTTTTGTATTTATTTATCTGTTTGTATGATTCTTTACTTGCGTAGCTGACACATCCCTGTTGTGACTATGAATGTGAAATGACGCTCTCCGCGCTCCACAACGGCCTCTCAAAATTTGGCTACTGCGACATGTTCGACCGAAAATACTGACATTGCCACTATGTTTACTCAGGTTCTTCAACGACAAAAACTGATGGCTGAGGACCTTGCCAAAATTAAGCCATTCCAAGCTTGTGTAAACGCGTGTTTTGATGCGCTAGGAAACCGTGTAGCAGTACTCGAATAGCCTACAACAGGCCAGAAGGTTGATACCAATGTTTCCGATCTTCTCCGCTCCCAGGTTAAAACATTAACTGGAACTGTGGCTCAGTTGGTTGCCAAGAATGGCGACCTTGATAACCGATCCCGTCGCAACAACATTATCATACATGGCTTGGACGAAAGACTGGATGAAAATGAGAATACTTTGCTAGATGGGGTTGCACAGATAATTTCTGGTATACTGCAAATTACACTCCCATACATTGAGCGTTTTCATAGGATTGGCGGAAAGCGCAGAAATCCACGCCCAGTTATTCTTAAGCTGCTGGATTTCCGGCAAATGTCTGCGGAGATGAAAAACGTCTCGAAGCTCAAAGAATCGCAACATTATGATGATGATATGTGGTGTTTAATGGCGCAAGGGCCAGGTGTGGCCAAAGAGCGCCATGACAAGTGGTGATGTTGACGATGTATTATGGAGATGTGACTTGGCTGTAAAGTGGCCTAAAATAGTTGCTGTAAAGTGCATAAAATCTACGTGATATAAAATTATGGCGATGACTAATGACGAATACTATGAACATTAAAATCCATCGTAAAAGAATGACATAGAATTGAAAATATATGAGATGGTAAAAATAGCTGGAGCACTGTTGCCTCGCCGGAGCCCTTGAAACACAAGGGCCTAGAGGCACGTGCTATACGAGAAGAATTATCACAGCGCCATCCTCTGAAGAGAGGAGACGCTACGAACATGTGGGACTAACAACATGCAATACAACATCTTTCAGATAACTTAAGACTGCGTTGGTGTCAAATAGCGGTTCTGGGCCGAGTAACATTAATGGGTGAAGGGGGATGTGCTGCTGGTATGCTAAGGGAAAATGTTTCTTTCTTTCAGATTCGGCTTTCCGGCACTCCAGGAGGACGTGGAGGACGGTAAGCCGCTCCTCGCATCTACCGCAGGTGGGAGGGTCATTTCCGGTGAGTAGAAAATTATGGGTGCCGAATGTGTGTCCTATTCTGAGACGACAGAATAGGACATCTGTTCGGCGTGATCTTGTTACAGAGGGCCAGAATCCTAACTGTGGCTTTATCACGTGGAGCTTATTATTTGTTTCCGCGTCCCATAGGCGCTGCCAGTGGTTCCGTAGTTTCCTCCGTAAGAAGGGCTTCAGGTCTGTGACAGGAACAGCAGCGGTGGAATTAGCAGAATGCGATGCAACTGACGTGGCCATCTGGTCCGCCAGATCATTACCTCCGATGCCCCTGTGGCGTGACACCCAGCATATGATGACATGCTGGTTACCTATATACGCTTTACACAGAACGGAATAGAGTTCATTAATTACCGGATTTTTGTGGTTAGAGAATGACATCAAGGCCTTCACAACACTAAGGGAGTCCGTATATATGACTGATTTCTGGAGTTTTGATTTCCTGATATGCTTCACAGCTGACAATAGTGCGTAGGCCTCAGCCGTAAAGATACTAATTTCCGGATGAAGTATATCGGTTTCCGAGAAGGATGGACCGATGGCTGCGTAGGATACCCCGTCGTGTGACTTCGATGCATCTGTGTAGAACTCCGTGCAGGAGTACTTGTACTGGAGTTCCCGGAAATGCATTTGTATTTCAATCTCTGGAGCATGCTTTGTGACTTGCACGAAAGATATATCGCATTCTATGAGCTGCCAATCCCAAGGAGGTGGCAGCTTGGCTGGATGCATTAGGCGGAGCTCGAGTAGTGGGACATGCATTTCATCACTAAGCTCCCTCACACGCATCGAGAAAGGCTGTCTTACGGAAGGACGATTATGGAAGAGCGTAGCATATGTCATATCGTTGATGGTATTAAAACATGGATGTTGGGGATTAGACTGGGTTTTCAGGAAATATGTTTGGCTGATGTATGCTCTCTGCAGCTGAAGTGACCACTCATTTGGTTCTACGTATAAACTTTCAATGGGACTTGTTCTGAAAGCTCCAGTGGCCAGTCGGATTCCTAGATGGTGGACCGGATCTAGCATCTTTAGCGCGCTCCGGGCTGCAGAATGGTAGATCACGGCACCGTAGTCCAACCGAGATCGAATGAGGCTCTTGTATAAATTCATTAAACATTTCCTGTCGCTGCCCCATGTTGTGCGGGATAACACTTTCAGTAAGTTCATTGTTTTTAAGCATTTGACCTTGAGATTCTTTATGTGTGGAATAAAAGTTAATTTTGAATCAAGTATGATGCCCAAGAACTTGTGTTCTTTGTTCACAGGGATTCGCTGACCATACATTTCGATACTGGGTTCTGCAATGAGCCCTCTCTTTCTAGTGAAAAGCACACAAGAACTTTTGTTGGGGTTCACTTTAAATCCGTTTTCATCTGCCCATTTGGATACTTTGTTCAAGCCCTGTTGTACTTGCCTCTCGCATACTGTAAGGTTGCAGGATTTGAAACCTATCTGTATGTCGTCTACGTAAACAGAATAAAAAATGGCTGGCGGTAATGAAGCACGAAGCGTGTTCATTTTTAAGATGAAGAGCGTGCAGCTAAGTACACCTCCTTGGGGTACACCAGTTTCCTGTATAAAACGTCGGGACAATACATTGCCGACTTTAACACGGAATGTACGGTTGGACAAATAGCTTTCTATTAGGAAGAGCATATTGCCACGGATGCCAATTCCCGACAAGTCTCTCAAGATTCCATAACGCCACGCAGTGTCGTACGCCTTCTCCATATCGAGGAATACGGATAGGAAATATTGTTTATGTAGAAAGGCGTCGCGAATGTTTCCCTCAATGCGCACAAGGTGATCGGTTGTGGACCGCCCTTGTCTAAAGCCGCACTGAAAGGGATCGAGCATATTGCTGAGTGCAAGGAAATGTACAAGTCTGCGGTTAACCATTTTTTCAAAAAGCTTACAAATACAGTTTGTAAGGGCTATCGGACGGTAACTTGCCGCCAAGGAAGGGTCCTTGCCCTGTTTAAGAACTGGAACCACAATCGCTTCTTTCCATGTGGATGGGAGGTATCCCGTAGCCCAAATAGCGTTGAAAAGTGTGAGTAGCGTAAGTTTGGTGTCAGTATGTAAATTTATGATCATGTCATACATGACTCTATCAGGTCCCGGTGCAGTGCTTTTGCATGTGTTCAAGGCAGCTGTCAACTCAGCAATATTGAAAGGCCGGTTGTAGGGTTCATTCTGTCTGGATTTTCGTAATATTGGCTTACATTCTTCTATTTGTTTGTATTTCAAAAAGGATTGCGAATAATGGTTTGAACTCGACACGCTCTCAAAGTGTTCCCCAAGCGAGTCTGCCTGATCTTTCAGTGTTTGACCTTGTGTGTTTACCAAAGGAAGGGAATATGTTTGTCGCCCTTTTATCCTATTAACCCTGTTCCAAACTTTGGCCTCATCTGTATACGAATTGATACCGGATAAAAACTTCTGCCAACTCTCTCTTCTAGCCTGTCGGCGTGTTCGCCTGCCTTGCGATTTCACTTTCTTATAGTTAAACAGATTTTCCGCAGTGGGAGAGGCGCGTAGCAACCCCCACGCTTTGTTCTGTTTCTTACGAGCGATCCTACAGTCCTCGTTCCACCACGGGACACGCCGTTTGCATGCCAAGCCATTTACTTGTGATATACATTTAGTTGCGGCATCTATTATGAAGGCTGTAAAATATTCCACGGCAGCATCAATTCCTAACGAGGACATGTCATCCCATGATATGCTAGTTAAGTTTCGGAATTTATCCCACTCTGCTGTGTCAATCTTCCACCTAGGAGCCTGTGGTGGATATTCGTTTTCTTTAAGTGTTCTTAGTAGTACGGGAAAGTGGTCGCTTCCGTAAGGATCATTCGTAACTTCCCATTATAGTTCAGGCAGTATGGACGGAGAAACTATGCTCAGATCAATTGAAGAAAAGGTACTGTTTGCAAGACAGTAATATGTGGGTTTCTTCTTATTCAGAAGGCACGCAGCAGAGGAAAAAAGGAACTGTTCAACAAGTCGACCTCGCGCATCTATACGAGAGTCGCCCCACAGGGAGCTGTGCGCATTTAAATCGCCAAGTAGAATGTAAGGTTCTGGCAATTGATCAATAAAGGATTGGAATTCATGCTTCGTTAATTTGTAATGTGGGGGTATGTAAAGAGAGCTAATGCTGATGAGTTTGTTTAGGAATACAGCTCGAACCGCCACTGCTTCGAGAGGCGCTTGTAGCTGTAAAAGTTGACATGCAATGCTCTTATGGATAGAAATGGCAACACCGCCCGATGATGCGATAGCATCATCGCGATCTTTCCGAAACGTGACATACGGTCGTAGAAAGTTTGTGTGTTGTGGTTTTAAGTGTGTTTCCTGTAAACACAGCACTTTTGGATTGTGTTGGTAGATGAGTTCTTGTAGATCATCGAGATTCCTTAGAAGACCTCTGACATTCCATTGAATGATTTGTGTATCCATATTAAAGAAAAATTGGTGCTGTGTTTACGGAAACGGTGGTGATGTCTTAGGTTACAGAGCTCTTTCGAGGCCCTGTAACTGGGGTTCTGCCCTTTTTGAAGCGTTCGAGGGAGCCTCGCCGCTCCTTAGGCGATTGGTGCGCCTTGAGGATAGGTGTTGTGTCCATTGCCTCTTGTGAGGCGCCGGACACGTGCTCTTGCGAGCGAGAAGTTACAAGAGAGGGTCCTGCCTTGGAGGGCAAGACCCCTGCGCCCACCAGCCCAGAGGTCGATGGGGCACCCTGCGGGATTTGGCTCCGCCGGCTGTTGCCAGCGCTGGAAGGGGCCGGGGAGATTGGGACAGCCTCGGCGGCGGCCACCTTCGCGGTCGATGGTCCCTCATTCTGGGTCGACGGAGCAGCGCTAGCTGCAACCGCCGCGGGGGCAGATGGCGTAACTGCCGACTCACTGCCTGTGGGTCGGACAGCCGCCGGAGGCCGTTGTGACGCTGCCCCCTGACGCGCCACATCGGCAAAGGTTTTCTTGGGCAGGTACGATACCCGCCTGCGTGCCTCCTTGAAACTTATATTTTCCTTTACTTTAACTGTTACAATTTCCTTTTCTTTTTTCCAGGATGGGCACGCCCGCGAGTACGCGGCGTGCTCCCCATCACAGTTTACACAGTGGAGAGCATTCTCACAAGCTTCAGATGTGTGTTCGTGGGCACTGCACTTTGCACAAGTCTGGCGGCCTCGGCAGCTTTGCGAGCTGTGGCCGAAGCGCTGGCATTTGAAACATCGGAGTGGGTTCGGCACGTACGGCCTGACACGGAGCTTGATGTACCCGGCCTCGATTGATTCGGGCAAGATACTTGATCCAAAAGTAATTATTGGGTGCTTCGTCTGAATCTCTTTTCCATCCCACCTCATCTTAATTCTTCTGACATTGATCACATTTTGTTCGCTGAAGCCCTCCAGTAGTTCCTCTTCAGTCAGCTCAAGCAAATCATCATCTGACACAACACCACGGGTGGTGTTCATTGTACGGTGCGGGGTTACTGTTATGGGGGGTCTCTCCAAATGACACTAGTTGCGGTAGTTTCTCGTACTGTTTTACATCACGGAGCTCCAAGAGGAGGTCGCCGCTTGCCATCCTCGACACCTTGTAACCTGGACCAAAGATATCAGTTAGGGACTTTGAAACAAGGAATGGTGAGATGTTTCGCACTGCTTTGTTTGGCTTTTCGGAATGAATAACATGGAAGTGGGGAAAGTTCTGGGTTTCGCGTCCAAAAAACTTGAAGACATCTTCGGTGCGCCCTCGTTTCTGAGGGCGATCAGGAAGTTTGGGGAAAGAAATTTCCATGAAAATATTTAAAAATTCGGCAACAGCGCCGACCGCCCACCACGGAGCCCAACGAGGGGACGCGGCAGAGCTTGCGTACAAGTCTGCACGACGCCAGTCGTACGCCGTCACTATAACCGAATATGGTGTACCCAAGGTTGGATAGCCACACAGGGTTAACCCTTGCCGCCAGGACAAAGGAAGTAAAGAGAAGAGAGAAGGAGACAGGAAAGGTCAAAAAGAGAGATAAAGACGAAGATTCGAGGAGGGAGAGACAGGAAAAGGCGACTGCCGATGTCCTCCAGGTGGGTCAGCCTGGAGGTGCCGTCTATGTGAAGCCGAGGCCGAAGAGGTGTGTTGCCTCCGCCGGGGGGCCTTAAAGGTCCAGACACCCAGCATCGGCTCAACCCCCAGGATCCCCTTTTCCCCAGACACGGCTAAGCCGCGCACGGCTACACGCGGGAGGGTCCAACCCTCGTGTGCTCGGGTACGTGGTGTCGCAACACACCAAACGCCTGCTCACGCAGACGCCCCTGCGGGGAATCGCAACATTACATCACTAAGGATTTTTCAGCCAGCGTTCGTGCGGTCCGGAAAAACATTTGGGACGCCTCGGCACCTTTTCGAAGACAGGGCGCTGTTGTCAAGCTATGCTATGATTACGTTTTTATCGACAGAGCGTGCTACAATTGGGATGGTGTGTCCAATACCCTTATCAAATACCCAAAATTCTTTATTAACAGAACAGCTCGGTCAACACCGCCCGATTCGTCGGCTGCAGGTGAACCTTCTAAGTCACCACGTTCCACTTCTTCTGACTGACTGCCTCGTAACTCCAATTGTAACCATTCAATTTTCAACTTCAATGCCAGGAGCATAACTAACAAGTTTGGAGACTTTTTGTCTTTAACTTCTGCACATTCGCCTCATGTGTTTGGCATCACAGAGACTTGGCTCATGATGATATACTAGACTCTGAGGTCACTCCTCCTGGCTATGTTGTGGTTCGCGCAGATCGTCGTCACTCCAAAGGTAGCGGCGACGCGTTGCTTTTTCGGTCAGATCTCAAGTTTTCACGATTGTCACTTCCATGTGACATAGAATCAGTTTGGTCTAAACTTTATCTAGACAAAGCACATGTCGTGATAAGGGTCGTTTACTGTCCACCTACACCAAGTTCCTCTGTAGACCACGTTCTAACTCTTAGTCGCTGTATTAACGATCAACAGCTAAATACAGGTAACATCATTTGCAAGGGTTAATTTTTTTTTGCCCCCAGCAATCATTGGCCTACTTTACCACTTGTGAAAGAGACTTCCATAGATAGAGAACTAGTTGCCGTTTCTCTTTTATTCAACTTTGTCCAGGTTACCAATAAACCGACACGATGCGGTGCTCTGCTCGATTTGGTTTTCGTTAGTTGCAACATTGTTGCAAAGGGTTACAGAAGTGATGTCATTAAAAGATTTTCTCGTCACCGTGCCGGTCTTCTCTCCATAAGTTTCTCGGTCGCTAAGCAGAATTTTGTTTTCTCTACATTTCCTGATTTTATTCGCGCTGATGATGTTTCAATGTTAGACACTCTGTCTGATGGTTTTGAAGAATTTCCTGCACTAAGTTCTACTTGTGAGGTTAACAACGCATTAGTAACTTGTTTCGAATTCTTGGTTAAAAAAAGTATTCTGTGTTTTATTCCATCAAAACAAAGAAGAAAAATGTGAACACTCCCTGGATGACGCGAGATATATTACATCTGACACATCGTGTAAATGACTAAGCTGTAAGAGGCGCTCAGTCAGACAGCCATGATGAGTTTCATTAAAGCAAAAGAGGTGCTCAGACTGAAAATTAACTGCGCTAAGGATTTCTTCTTCCGTGTGCAGCTGAGGACCTACTAAAAACAAACCCATGTAAATTTTGACCGTCTGTTTTTTCACGTGATACGACGGCTACTTCTATGGTGATTAACAATAATTCTACCAATGATCCATTTGATATATTAACCGCACTTATTCAGTATTTCCAGTCAGTTTTCACTCGTGACAACCACGTCATCCAACGAGACGCCATTGCTAGTAGTGACGTATTCATCAATGACATTAACATTACCGAAGAAGCTGTGTTAAACTTAATATTAAAACTCGATATTAAGAAGTCTGATGGGTCAGATGGCATTCCGAACTTGTTTTTGGTACGGTACTCATTATGGGCCTATCGCTACGTCACTTTCATATTTCGCAAGTCCTTGGCATCCTCTACAGTACCCTCATCATGGAAAATTTTCAAGTTCTTCCTTTATTTAAGACCGGTAACAAACACGTTTTATCTAATTATAGACAAATTTCTATAACCTCCCATTCGTGCAAAATGTTAGAGCACATTATTTGCAAATACATTATGGAATAACTTGAGTCACATAAATTACTAACTAATGTCCATCCCGGCTTCAGACGTGGCTTGAGCACAATTAACACACCGAAGTGAATTTACACATGACACGGGCAACTTAATTGACGCAATCTTCGTTGACTTTCCAAAGAATTGGTACAGTGATTCATTCGAAATTGATGTATAAACTTGACGCCATCCTTAATAATTCCCGCCTTCTCAGCTGGATTTCTAGTTTTCCTTGCGATCGATCTCAATTTGTGTCCTCTAACAGAGCTAATTCCAGGGTGACAGAGGTGCTCTAAAGAGTGCCACAAGGTTCCGTGCTTTGTCCGTTGCTTTTCTTGATATTTATAAATGATTTGCCTCGTCACATAACCTCAAATATGCGTTTGTATGCTGATGACTGTGTTTTATCCCATAAAATTTTGTGCTTTCATGACCATTTACAGCTTCAAAAATCATTTTCAGATTTTAGCTCTAGGTGCGCTGCCTGGCAAATGACAATTAACATCCGTAAAACCGTTGTTATCTCTTTCACTAATAAAACGACACCTTCCCCTTTTGCTTAAAAAGTTCGTATCCAGCTTTTCCGGACACGTACCAACTAGCGCCCCAAGCGGGCCCGGCACGAAGCTCGCGCGTTTTCAATGGAACGAGCGTGTTTTTCGAGAATAACAAAAGCTGCAGGCCGATTATTGAAAAAGGCAGGTGACACATGTGTTTTGGAAGACAATCCACGCGTGCCAAATGCAGCGATCACTCTATGGCACGCAAGAATTTTGTTCCCACAGCGGTTAAAAGTTTTAGCAATGGAAGCCTATGGAAACGACGAAAATTTGTGCTCGATTTTTGAGGCAAGAACGATCACTGTAATAAAACTATCCCGTCTATCGCAATACGCAGTGCAGCGTATGTAGTCCGGAGACTCAGCTTTCGATTGATGCCTGTGTCGACTCTCCACGTATGGCATAAGACTGTTCCCAAAAGCGATTTTTGTAACACTGTCGTGAAAATTCGCGTGGTATCTATAAAAACATGAGCATAGCGCTTGGCGAAGCATTGGTAGCCGTGGCCGAGTGGTAGAATAGCGACCACCTTTAGTCCCGCGTCACGGTGGCCGCTGTTGGATTCGCACTTCTTTTTTTTTAAAGCCGCATAGGGCCTAGTTTTGTAGTCTCTCACTAGATGGCAGAAACACAAAACTCAAGATTTGCTTTCGGTTCTGGTTTTCCAGTGGTGCTCTTGAAATATTATGCTTTCTATTTTTCCTTCATAAAACGTAGCAATATCGTGTTCATTTGTTAAGTCATCGCTTTTATGAAGATTTTATTCAATGGACATCATAACTAGAAGCTCGCGCATGGCTTTGTGTTCTGAAAAAAAAAGAACTTTCGTGCTTTGTAGCGTGGAACGTGGGAGAAGAAAATGGCTATTCTTATTGCGTTCTTCTGGAAGGTTCGTTTTCTTCGACTTTCGGCTTTCCCTAATGGCACACACTCCGAGCGAATCACGTCCATCTGTGCCACAATGCCACCCGGTGGCCAGTGCCATTCCTATGCAACATTCGTGTGGAACAAAGGGTCTGCTAGGCTGAGTCGCTGCCCGAACGTTAATTATTGCTAAAGATTCATCCAAATAAGAAATGCGCGAACTAGGCGAAGATGTGCAGCGTCTGGATTAATAGCTACTGTTAATGTGTTCCCTACAGCCAAGTGGTATCAATCCGTAGGTGTGGCCGTAAAAAACCATTTGAATAAATGTCCCGTGCTGTGTCTGCCCCGGTCTCTCTACAGAGAAGCTAGCTTGGCTAGCCTTCAGCATTTAGGGTCCACATATGGTGTCCTTCGTTCGGTGCATTTGCTTTTAATGCGAAGCATTCTTTGGCAAGTACCCCAGCAATTTGGTAGCAAAATCGTGCAAAATCATGTCTGTAACGCCAAAAGCTTGACGCATTTCCCATATAGATATATAGGTCTTCAGAAAAAGGGTTCGGGTGGCCAACTTGAAATTGGAAGTGGCATCAGCATAAATTTGGGCGTGATACAGAGGTGGGCCAAGCTGAATTTGGTAGTGATATGTGAGCGGCCCTACCTAAATTTGGGGTGAAATCGTAGTGAGCCAAGCTGAATTGGAGGCTGATATATATGGGGGTGGCCCAACCTAAATTTGAGGTGATATAGGGGTGGGTGAGCCTAAGTTTGGGGGAATATGGGGGGTGGGCCAGCCTGTATTTGGTGATGATATGGGGGTGGGAGAAACTAAACTTGGGGTGATATGGGAGGTGGGCCACCCTAACTATGGGCGTGACATGGGGCTGGGCCAAGCTGAATCGGGGAGGGGGGTGTAGGGGGGGCTATCCTAAATTTACGAGTGATTTGCGGTGGGCCATCCTAAATTTGACGTGATAGAGGGGTGGGCCAGGCTAAGTTTGGGGCTGATATGGGGGTGGGCCAACCTGGATTTGGAGATGATAGGGGGGTGGGCCAACCTAAATTTGGAGGTAACATGGGTACGGGCTAACCTAACCATGGGGGTGATGTCTGGCTGGGCCAAGCTGAATTGGGGGAGGGGGCGGGGTGATGGGTGGACTAACCTATATTGCGGGATGATTGCGGTGCGCCATCCTAAATTTGAGGTGATCGAGGGGTGGGCCAGCGTTAGTTTGGGGCTGATATGGGGGTGGGTGAACCTCGATTCGCAGGTGGTATTGGAGTGGGCCAAAATAAATTTGGTGCTGTTGTGGAGGCGGGCCAATCTATATTTGGGGGTGATATGGGGCATGGTCCTATCTAAAGGTGGGGGCAATCTCGGGGTCGGCCAATCTGAACTTGGGGGCGATATGGGGGTGGGCCAACCTAAATTTTGGGGTGCGTCGACTGGAAATTTGGGCGACGATTTATGGAAATTCGTGGGTGGACGAACTTGAAAATTAGGGGTGGCCCAATGGAAATTGGGCATTGGGCCAACTCTAAGTTTAAGGCTGGGCGAAAAGAAAATCGGGCGTGGCCGACTTTAAATTTGGGGGTGGGCCAATTTAAATTTGAGTGTGTGCCAACTTGAAATTTGGAGGTGGGCCTATTTAATGTTTGGGGGTGGGCCAATTGAAATTTGGGGGCCTGTTTACGAATAGTTAGACAACACCAGTAGTGTTTCTGCATCTTTTTCATCATCGCAAAGTACGTATATTAATAATTGTTACTTAATACTCCTCAAGGTGAGCTACCGAGCTTTCCTAGCTCACTGGATAATGTCACAGTACTCTTATCGTGACAACTGCGACGTTCAATGTGGAGATCACAAGAACAAATCGCACACCGAGCTGACCATTTTCACACCAATGTCATCGCTAACACTACTCGCTCGTGCTAGAGGCAACACAAGCTTACAACGATCAGAATTCAACTTTCACTCGCAGGCTAGTCGACACGCTCTCAGTGCACAATTTCGTCAATGATCTGGATAGGAACCTTGCTGGATGTTTTACTTTTATGTTGCGTCGTTTTTCACGAAAGCCTTCTCCCGCAAAGAGAATACATTTTTGAGATTGACGAGGCAAGCTAGTATATAACTCATACGAAGCAAATGTATAAACGGTTATAGTGATTTTTCAAAAATGAATATAAGTACATAAGATTTCAGATGGTATTGTTTCGACCGGGCATGACAACGAGTTTGTCCCGCCTGTCACAGTGCTTTGACCGAAAACCTAATCCTTTTGCTCAAACGTGTTGTCCCAATACTACATGTGCTAAACGTACAAAAGTGCGGTGCATGGTCACAGCTTCAAAGCCAGTCTATTTTGTGTAGGGTTGTTGATATTGTAGTAATGTGGAGTTTTCTTCTTTATAAGAGCACAAAAAGAAAAATATAACAGATGGTAGCTAAGCGCAAAGTACATTGGAAGATCTGAAACCAGCAATTATTTTTAATTTGTGGGTTGATCTTCTCCGCCGGTATATCACTGTCCGATCACTTCAAAGAATTTTGTTTGTGTGCAACTGCAGCAAAAACGAAAATACTACCATTTCATTGCCAGAACCTTTATGCCCTCCACACACACAAGAAGGACACCAGATAATTGGCAATATCAGTTTATAAACTGACATTGTTTTGCTAATTTCAGTGTAGCGCGCCTGCGGACGGAGTATTTTCTTAGTATCAGTCCAGTGTTAGCAGTGAGAAGCAGTTCGGTCTACCATTCCCATGAGGGCATACTAGCCATTGTAGCGCATTACTCTAGGACAAGTTAAGTGCTAAAAACTTGGTGTGCCTTGCCCTTTCCGCAGGTCATCCATCCAATCCGTTATGGTGACGATCAACGTTGTGTCCGTCAGGCCTCCTCCTCATTTTTAGCTTCACCATAGCGAGAGTGGACAGAGAAAGGAAGCTTTCTTCAAAATCAGCCCCACCGGGATTCCACCACTCGTAACTGCTGCAATTTGCATTCAGTGGCTGGGCATGCTAACCACATCCTTAGTTTCACAATGACTAGAGTACGCAGAAAAAGTAGAGCTTCGGTCGCTATCACTACCACGAACCCATGTCAATGCAGATATAAGTACGTGCAGGGGCTGGGTATGCTAACTTCTCCGCTACCACCTGCTTCCACCACCTTAGATTTTCCAGGCATACCTGCTTCTTGTTTTCATCGCAGACGCATGCAGGATAAACGCGGATAACTAAAAAATATCAGTGCCCTTCCACTCTGTGAAGAAACATGACCTACAAAGCTGTGTATGTGGGCCCCTTAATGGCGAACTGCACCTCCACCGTATGTCGGCCCCGCACTGCACAGTCTTCGAGATCGGCCCACGTATGGGGAGTGCTTAACGCCTGCTTCATCTCCGCCGCGGGTCTCCCCGGCATGGCGTTACATTCGGGATCAGCCCACGTATGGGGAGCGCTGAACCCATGCTTCACCACCGCTGCGGGTCGGGCCGGTATTACGCTATCTTCGGGATTTGGCGGTACACGCGGACGCGATAGTGGGGAAAGTAGCCCTTAAGAGGAAGCTTTAGCTCTGGTGGTCCTATCTAAATAAATGTAAAAGGAGAATTCGTTTTTCTCGACAGCCACTGCATCTAACTTGACAAGGTTTGTTGCATTTAAAACAAAAACTTAAAATCTATTGTCTGTTGGTTTCGAATTCTTGATTTACGTCATCATTTGTTTATTCCATATTGTCAAAAATCGCAAATTTTAAGAAAACGAAGCCATCAAGTTTACAACTCTCTTTCGGCAATGAAAATTGATGTCACAATTATGTACATTCCATCTAACAGCACATCTAAAGCAGACAAAATTGATATATTACGCATGAATCTAAAAAAAAACTTAGTAATATGAAAATACAGCTTTTCCACAACCCTTGTTCACAACGTAACGAGTTCACGTAAGATATAAATCGGCTAATTGGATTTGTCCGCTTTGAATTGTCTAATAGATGCTGTTTACAGAAGCGCGATATAAGTTCTTGATGCGGAGTTAATAATTTGTAAACTTCGTGCTTGTGTACTTTTCGCACTTTCGAATTTTTGAATATATTTTACAAAAATTCAGGCCCTAAATAGAGATTCCGCTTCCAATAATAACTAGAATTTACCTTTCTCTCCCGAATCCAACAAACTTCATCAAAATCGGTCCAGGGGTTACCTAAGAAAAGCGTTTCGGCGCTTTACATCTATTTTGAATAGGCCGAGTCAGAGTAGGGCCCGTGTTAAAGCTTCCTCTTAACGACTTCGCTGTAAAAAAATAGAATAAAAGAAAACAAGAACGCTGCAGCCATCAATACCGCCGCCTCAGATTTCGTCATGATGGCACCATCACCATCGGCACGGCTCCGTGACCAGCTACGAAGCTTTTCACTTTCGTTATCTTCCTTCCCTTAGCGGCCGCGCATTGTCTTGATGCCAGCGACGCGCTAAATCTGCACCATCATTCCGTCATGCATCGCTTCTGCAACCAAGCAAGTTTTCGGCGGCACACGTACACTGCCGCATTGACACCAAAACTATAAACTGCCTGCCTTCGAGAAAAGAGCATGAATAAAAATGGGACGCGACTATAAGGCCACGGGAATATGTTCGCGGGGCCATACTATTGATGACAGCATCCCAAAAGGCTAGATGTGGTCAGGTTGACTTTACAGGTTTGGAAGGAATGACTGACGGTCTAATTGCTTCATTATAACATAAAGAACAGCGCTTGAAGTTGTTAGCGCAGTTTGTGTGTGGTTCTTCCTTTGTGTCCCGTCGTGAACTGCTGTTCTTTCTGATTCTGTGGCTTTACAGATGTTCCTTTTCTGCGTCAGTTGCGCCATCCAAGAGTGTTTACTTGGAAAATTTTTGTTCGCATGGCTCTTACAGAAGCATGTTTAGTCGACAGTTTTTTGCTTGGCTGCATAATCTCGAGGACGGGCTCCAAACTGCTCATTTTCTTTAGCCACGTAAGAACCATTACTGAAAATTTAGTTAACGTAGCTTTGTTAATTACGCAAACAACTTCTCAACTTACTCCACATCTAGAGATTACCAATCTGAACACTCGAATGATAAAATGATGTTAACATTGTTTGTATCGTTTCAATAGTTTTCTTTCGTGTAGTTAGAAGCAGCCGGCATATTGATGGTGCTGTAGACTTCTTATAAAGTAAGCGTGAAAGCTTGGACAGGTTATCTTGGCACAAATCAACTTCATGAGCTTAAGCACATGTGCCCAACCTTGCACGACTGCCTTTACAACCGATTCTCATACATTATACAAGAAGCACCTCAGCTCTACGGTACATCCCACAAGGTGTGCGAGAACATTGTGCGCGCTCCCGATTAGGTTTCTGAGCGTTGGTGGTATCAGGCTCGGTTTCCTGGCATCATAAGGAATAAAAACTGCTGCCTGGAGGAAAGCATTGGGTACATTTTCAGTACTTTGTAACATATGGATCAGCACGGATATGAACGTTAGAACGAAAAGTACTGAAATATTAAGATGAGGATTTCGCTGGATGTATTTTAGCTGTCTAATAATAAGATCTGAAGAAAAAAGACTGTGATTTTGTGGCAGTTAATACTGACATGAAATATGAGCTCCGACACAGTACCCGTGGTGGAACTGGCCCCTGGACTACTGGGCTACATTGAACCACGATACGCTGGTTTGATAAATACCAGTAATTGGAAAGTGGTTCGCGCTTGAATTTCCTGTATGTCGGCGCCGCTGTGCAGTGTTGGAGGCCCTTTTTAAACGACAAGCACTATTTTCAGCTAATATTGAAAGCAACTGTATTATTTTTTTCTTGGGGGGGGATTTTTTTAGCGTCTAACCACAGTTCCAAAGTTATCAGTTAGCTCAAGATGCGCCTGCATGTGTTTCTAATATCCAGTATGTTGTCACGGATTCAATAGCGCAAGAGCGTATCTTATCAGATTCGGCGCGTGAAGCGAATGCTGGCGTACATTCTCCATCACATTTGAGGACCCGAGATTGCGCTGCAATGTACGAGCATTTCAATCTGACGAACTGACGCCTTGATCCGTAAATCGGAATCAGAGGAAGCACTTTGCGCGCAGCCATCGTTGCGCTTTAAGCGTTTTCTTTTCCAGCGCAAGCTTACCTTATAATGAGTTATATTCCTGACTCGCTCTTTGGAAGTGTTTTGTTGTTGACATCCCTACAATGTGAGAGTATAGAGGTGCTCCATCTTCATTGAGTGAATACTTGGAAATGGACTAGGCCTTTTCTTGCGTCTGCGTTTACACACTTACCGCACCAATTTATTTTTATAACCTAATTTAGGAGGAAGTAAAGCACAGCAATCTTTTATTAACAGGAGGGTTTAATAACAAAGAAAATTTAAATGCTCATTAGTCGGCTTTCACCTCATGGTAAGGAATTCCAATAAAGATATCTTTATGATAATTAAAAGCCTATCCTCTTGACAACGTTTAATCTGAGTTCCTCTTTGCAAGCTGATACAGACTTGCAAGTGGTTCGTATCGGGGGCCCTTAACATAGTCTAACCGTCAAAGAGTTATTCCGAATGTTTCATTTCAGGAAGGCGTGTTACCCTCCTGTCTTTCCTTCCCGTTCGCAAACACGCATAAGACGAAAGTGCTGCATGAAGACCGTCGTTAGTCGAAACGAACGAGCTACCGCAACTCACCTCGCTTATGTCGCTGTCTTTTAGGCTTATGTAAGAAATATATATATTTTGAATCGGCGCATCACGAATCCAAAAAGAGCTGTCCGTGACCAGCCCGGCTAGGTTTCTTTCATTTCGGACTTCGTAGTAGCGGCTTATAGCAGCTCACGAAGCAGAGCACTGAGTGTGGATATGGCAGAGAAGGTGCTCTATATACTGTCTCGTCACCCACCGAAAATTGCCCGCCGTGCTACTGGCCATTCCTAGAAAATTGTATATGTGACGCCCAGCCATTTGCAACACCGCAACTTTGTTTTGCGATTGGAGAGTCCAGGTGAGAGACAGGGTGGTTAAGGAGATGAAGGCACGCTATCTTCTGCGGTAACATTAGAATGCATGAATGAATGCCTTCATTTATTGAGAAAAAAGAAGAGCAAGCATCAGTGGAAGCACGTCTCAGCAGATTGGGAAAGGAGCGGGGGACAAAGAGGAAAAGCTGGAGCCCGGGTGGCAGGCGAAGTCGCAGTTTAGGGGCGAGAGAATATAAGCGAGAGTTGGTGAAACCAACTCTCGCTTATATATATATATATATATATATATATATATATATATATATATATATATATATATATATATATATATATATATATATATATATATATATGCGTAATAATTCTAGAACCGCGTTTCTCACCTTACATACGCTCAACGCAAGCACCATTGCAGCATGTTACGGTGCGCGTGCCTTCAAGACAGAGACGAAAACAAAAGAACGCGTTAGAAGACAGGGTACCGACTTGGACCTCGTTCCAAACATATCCAAGCCAACAATATTTATTTTATTTCAATACCAGTGATTCCAGTGTAGAAGTGTGATGTGGCGAGTAAATGATAGGAGTCACCGCCCAGCATTCGTCCTTTGCGGTAGTATAAGCACCCGCCGTTCTTGGTAACAAACGTTTACTGAAAACCAATCTTCGCAATTAATTATTCATCAGCCATACCTGGCCACGTATTTCTTAGTGGCAGGGTCAGTGGATTTCACCTACGCTGTCGCGACAAGTTACGACCATAACGTGACGCTTGCGGTTACGGTTGCCATACTCGTGACTCTTATTATTGCGCGACTAGTATAAACATGGGTTTACTGCACAAGTTAGTGAAGAGACATTCTAGAACCGCGTTTCTCACCTTACATACGCTCAACGCAAGCACCATTGCAGCATGTTACGGTGCGCGTGCCTTCAAGACAGAGACGAAAACAAAAGAACGCGTTAGAAGACAGGGTACCGACTTGGACCTCGTTCCAAACATATCCAGGCCAACAATATTTATTTTATTTCAATACCCTAAAGGCCCAATGCGGGCGTTACATAGGGGGGCATTCATTAAAGAAAAGTTGATGATGTATGGGGTTTTATGGCGCAAGGGCCAGGAATGGCCAAAGAGCGCCATGTCTGTGGTAGTGGGTGTGCAGTGTAACCATGACTACTATGAAATTGGTGTGACGTGGCTGTAAAGGGGCCTTAAAATATACGCTCTACAGTGCGTAAAATCTGTGTAATAAAATTATGGCGATGACATATGACCTGTACTATGAACATTTCGATGCATTTAAAAAGAATGATACAATAGGTAAAATATATCAGATTATAATAAATGCTAGAGCACTACTGCCTCCTTAGAGCCCTTGAAACACAAGGGTCTGGAGGCGTGTGCTATACCGTACAACTATCCCAGCGGCATCCTCTAAAGAGAGGAAGCGCTAGGAATGCATGGGGCTAATAACATGTAGGACCACATCTCTCAGAAAAACTAGGACTGTGTCTGTGTTAAAAAGCGGTTCTGGGCCGAGGAACATTACTGGATGAAGAGGGATGTGCTGTTTGTAAGCTAAGGAAAAATGTTTCATTCTTTCAGATTCGGCTTCCCGACACTCCAGAAGGACGTGGAGCACGGTCAGCCTCTCCCCGCATCTCCCACAGGTTGGAGGCTCACTTCCGGTTAGTAGAAAATTATGGGTGCCAAACGTGTGTCCTATTCTGAGCCGACAGAATAGGACATCTGTTCGGCGCGATTTTGTAGTAGAGGGCCAGAATCCTAACTGTGGTTTTATCAGGTGGAGCTTATTATTCGTTTCCGCGTCCCACATGCGTTGCCAGTGGTCCCGCAATCTCCTTCGCAAGAAAGGCCTCAGATCTGTGACAGGCACCGCAGCGGCAGGGTTAACAGTTTGCGATGCGATTGACGTGGCCATCTCGTCCGCCAGAACGTTACCCTCAATGCTCCTGTGGCCAGGCACCCAGCATATAATGATACGCTGGTTAGATATGTACGCTTTGCACAAGACGGTGTAGAGTTCTCTAAGTACAGGATTTTTGTGTGTATAGACTGACATCAAGGCCTTCACGACGCTTAGGGAGTCTGTATAGATCGCTCCTTTTGGAAGTTTAGATTTTCTTATATGCTTCACAGCAGAGAGTAATGCATAGGCCTCAGCCGTAAATATGCTTGTTTCCGGATGCAGTACGTCGGATTCCGAGAAGGATGGGCCGACGGCTGCATAGGATACCCCGGCATTTGACTTCGAAGCGTCTGTGTAGAACTCTGCACAGGAATGCTTGTGCTGGAGTTCTAGGAAATGCATTCTGATTTCGGCCTCAGGAGCGTGCTCTGTAACTTTTATAAACGATATGTCACATTGTATCACCTTCCACTCCCAAGGAGGTAAGAGCTTGATTGTGTGCATTAAGTGATGCTCGAGGAGTGGGACATGCATTTCATTGCTAAGCTCCTTCACACGCAGCGAAAAAGGCTGTCTTATGGAGGGACAGTTGCTGAAAAGTGTAGCGCACGTCATATCGGTAACGGTATCAAAACATGGATGTTCAGGATTAGAGCGTACTTTAAGGAAATATGTAAAGCTGTTGTATGATCTCTGTAGGTGGAGAAACCATTCATTCGATTCGGCATATAAGCTTTCAATTGGGCTTGTTCTGAAAGCGCCCGTGGCTAAACGGATGCCTAGATGGTGAACCGGGTCTAGTATCTTTAGCGCGCTTGGGGCGGCAGAGTTATATACCACGGCACCATAATCTAATCGTGACCGGATGAGGCTCTTATACAGATTCATTAGGCACTTCTTGTCACTACCCCACGTAGTCTGGGATAGAAGTTTCATTAGGTTCATTGTTTTCAGACACTTTTCTTTGAGTTGTTTATTGTGTGGGACGAAAGTGAGTCTATTGTCGAGTATAATACCTAGAAATTTGTGCTCTTTGTTTACAGGAATCTGTTGTCCACACATTTGTAAGCAAGGATCCGGAACTAGGCCTCTCTTCCTTGTAAACAGCACACAAGAACTTTTTTGAGGATTGATTTTAAAACCATTTTTCTCTGCCCACCCTGACACCTTGTTCAAGCCATGCTGTACCTGTCTCTCGCAAACTGCGAGGTTACAGGATTTGAAGCCTATTTGAATGTCGTCCACATAGACGGAATACAAGATGGCTGGTGGTAAGGACGCACGAAGCGTTGTCATTTTAACAATAAAAAGTGTGCAACTGAGCACGCCTCCCTGGGGTACACCAGTTTCTTGTGTAAAAGGACGTGACAGCACATTGCCGACTCTCACCCGGAAAGTACGACTGGACAAGTAGCTTTTTATTACGTTTAGCATATTACCATGAATGCCCATTTCTGTCAAATATCTCAAGATTCCGTAGCGCCAGGTCGTATCGTACGCCTTCTCCATATCGAGGAATATCGATACGAAGAACTGTTTGTGTACAAGCGCGTCACGAATATGTCCTTCAATACGTACAAGATGGTCGGTTGTGCAGCGCCCTTCTCGGAAGCCACACTGAAAGGGATCAAGCATTTTGTTTTGTTCAAGAAAATGGATGAGTCGCCGATTTATCATTTTTTCAAATACCTTACACATGCAGCTTGTGAGGGCTATCGGGCGGTAACTTGCCACTGAAGAAGGGTCTTTCCCTTCTTTCAAAACAGGGACCACAATGGCTTCTTTCCATGCCGTTGGAAGGTACCCTGCGTCCCAGATAGTGTTGAAAAGTTTAAGTAGTGTTACTTGCGTGTCATTGTGTAACATTTTGAGCATTTCATACATGATTCTATCGGATCCCGGTGCAGAGCTCTTGCATGCGCTCAAGGCAGCTTTCAACTCGGCAGCACTAAAAGGGCAATTGTACGGTTCATTCTGTCGGTATTTATTGACGAGTGGCTTGCATTCTTCTATTTGTTTATATTTTAGGAAGGATTGCGAATAATGTTTTGAGCTTGATACACTCTCAAAGTGCTCCCCAAGTGAGCCGGCCTGATCTTTCAGTGTACCGCCCTGTGTATTTACTAGAGGGAGTGAATAAGTTTGTCGTCCTTTTATCCTGTTAACCCTGTTCCAGACTTTCCCCTCCTCTGTATAAGAGTTGATACCCGATAAAAACTTCTGCCAGCTCTCTCTTCTGGCCTGTCGGCGCGTTCTGCTTCCTTCAGATTTTGCTTTTTTAAAGTTAATAAGTTTCTCCGCAGTGGGAGAGGCGCGTAGCAACCCCCACGCTTTGTTTTGTTTCTTACGGGTGGTCCTACACTCGTCGTTCCACCACGGGACGCGCCGTTTGCATGCGAAACCACTTACTTCAGATATGCATTTAGACGCGGCATCTATAATGAAGGCTGTAAAATACTGAACGGCAGCATCAATTTCTAAAGAGGACATGTCATCCCATGAGATCCTGGTGAGAGTTCAGAATTTCTCCCAGTCGGCTGTATCTATTTTTCACCTGGGAGACTGTGGTAGACATTCGTGTTCTTTATATGTTCTTAGTAGTATAGGGAAGTGGTCGCTTCCGTAAGGATTGTCGTTTACTTCCCATTCAAGTTCAGACAGTAGTGACGGGGAGACTAGGCTAAGATCTATTGAAGAAAATGTTTTGTTTGCGAGAGAATAGTATGTTGCTTCCTTCTTATTCAGAAGGCAAGCACCAGAAGAGAAAAGGAACTGTTCAACGAGACGACCTCGCGCGTCTGTACGAGAGTAGCCCCACAGGGAGCTGTGCGCATTCAAATTGCCGAGAACAACATAAAATTCTGGCAATTGATTGAAATTCTTGTTTCGTTAATTTGTGATGTGGGGGTATGTAAAGAGAGCTAATGGTGATGAGTTTGTTTAGGAGAACCGCTCGAACCGCCACTGCTTCGAGAGGCGTTTGTAGCGGGAAAAGTTGACACGCAATGATCTTATGGATAACAATGGCGACACCGCCCGATGGTGCGACAGCATCATCGCGATCTTTACGAAAAGTTATGTACTGTCGGAGAAAGCTTGTAAACACAGCACTTTTGGATTGTGTTGGTAGATGAGTTCTTGTAGATCATCGAGATTCCTAAGAAGACCTCTGACATTCCATTGAATGATTTGTGTTTCCATATTAAAGAAAAAATTGGTGCTGTATTTACGGAAACGGTGGTGATGTCTTAGGTTACAGAGCTCTTTCGAGGCCCTGTAACGGGAGTTCTGCCCTCTTTGAAGCGTTCGAGGGAGCCTCGCCGCTCCTTAGGCGCTTGGTGCGCCTTGAGGATAGGTGTTGTGTCCATTGCCTCTTGTGAGGCGCCGGACACGTGCTCTTGCGAGCGAGAAGTTACAAGAGAGAGTCCTGCCTTGGAGGGCAAGACCCCTGCGCCCACCAGCCCGGAGGTCGATGGGGCACCCTGCGGGATTTGGCTGCGCCGGCTGTTGCCAGCGCTGGAAGGCGCCGGGGAGGTTGGGACAGCCTCGGCGGCGGCCACCTTCGGGGTCGATGGTCCCTCATTCTGGGTCGACGGAGCAGCGCTAGCTGCAACCGCCGCGGGGGCAGATGGCGTAACTGCCGACTCACTGCCTGTGGATCGGACCGTTGCCGGAGGCCGTTGTGGCGATGCCCCCTGACGCGCCACTTCGGCAAAGGTTTTCTTGGGCAGGTACGATACCCGCCTGCGTGCCTCCTTGAAACTTATATTTTCCTTTACTTTAACTGTTACAATTT
This sequence comes from Dermacentor variabilis, assembly GCF_050947875.1. NCBI lineage: Eukaryota > Metazoa > Arthropoda > Arachnida > Ixodida > Ixodidae > Dermacentor > Dermacentor variabilis. The sequence goes on from NW_027460335.1 coordinate 376,738, forward strand.
CCTTTTCTTTTTTCCAGGATGGGCACGCACGCGAGATCGCGGCGTGCTCCCGATCACAGTTTACACAGTGGAGAGCATTCTCACAAGCTTCAGATGTGTGTTCGTTGGCACTGCATTTTGCACATGTTTGGCGGCCGCGGCAGCTCTGCGAACTGTGGCCGAAGCGCTGGCATTTGAAACATCGCAGTGGATTTGGCACGTACGGCCTGACACGGAGCTTGATGTACCCGGCCTCGATTGACTCGGGTAGGACACTTGAATTGAAGGTGAGTATTATGTGTTTGGTCGCAATCTCTTTACCGTCGCGCCTCATCTTTATTCTTTTCACATTGACAACATTTTGCTCACTAAAGCCCTCCAAGAGCTCTGCGTCTGTTAGCTGAAGCAAATCATCGTCTGAGACAACGGCGCGGGTAGTGTTCATAGTGCGGTGCGGAGTCACTGTCACTTGAACGTCCCCAAATGACACGAGGCTGGGTAGCTTTTCAAATTGTTTCAGATTCTGGAGCTCCAAGAGGAGATCTCCACTTGCCATCCTTGTTGCCTTGTAACCTTGACCAAGAGCCTCAGTTAAAGACTTTGAAACTAGAAATGGGGAGATTGTGCGTACTTGTGTGTCTGACTTTTCGGAGTGAATCACGTGAAATCGTGGGAAGTTGGGTGTTTCACGACCAAAGAACTTGAATACATCTTCGGTGCGCCCTCTTTTCTGAGGGCGATCAAGGAGGGGTGGGAAGGAATTTGCCATAGGAGAACTTAATTTTCGGCAATAACGCCAGCCACCCACCGTGGAGCCCTACAGGGGGACGCTACAGGTACTGTAAAAAACAGGTCTTGTAAACGCCAGCTGTACGTTATCACTATAACCAAATATGAGATAACCTAGGTTGGCTATTCACAAAAGGTTAACCCTCGCTGCCTGGAAAAATTGGAAGTAAACGGAAGCTAGGAGAAGACAGGAAAGATGAAAAAGTAAGAGAAGGACGAAGGCTCGAGGGAGAGAGAGACAGGAAAAGGCAACTACCGATTTCCCCCGGGTGGGTCAGTCCGGGGGTGCCGTCTATGTGAAGCAGAGGCCAAAGGGGTGTGTTGCCTCCGCCGGGGGCCTTAAAGGTCCAAACACCCAGCATCAGCTCAACCCCCAGGATCCCCCTTTCCCCAGACACGGCTAAGCCGCGCACGGCTACACGCGGGAGGGTCCAACCCTCGTGTGCTCGGGTACGTGGTGTCGCAACACACCAAACGCCTGCTGACGCAGACGCCCCTGCGGGGCATTAAAGAAAAGTTAACAATATACAACACAGAATATAAACGGCTGAAGACAGGAATAAACAAGTTAATAAGCCAGGTACAAGTTAATAGGGGAAAAAATGGCTAGGAACAGGTATTGAAAAAATGCACATGTAGCAAATCCCACAAAACAAAAGAAAAATCGCCACTTCAATAGTTACAAAACATGTAATCTAACATTCCACGGAACTTTACGGCCAACACGCACACAATGAAAAAAAAAACGAAAAAAAACGCACATCATTCTACAGTGAAATTTTCTAAGTATGGACAAAAGAGCTGTTTGAAATGATGATGTTCCAGCGATAGCCGCAATGCTAGAAGGAAGCGAATTCCCCTCTTCAATAGCCAGGACCAAAGGTGAGTATTTGTATCGTTCTGTCCGAGCGAAAATGGGTTTAGTCTTCTTCATGTGACCTACACGAGCCGATTTGTGCGGCGCCGGGAGAAGATGTGAACTTGCGAGTGGTGTGTTGCTGTGGTAGAGAGTATGGAAAAAAGATAAACGGCTGAGTTTTCTGCGCATGACCAGAGGCGGGAGTTGGAGCGATATTTTCAGTACTGTTACACTTTGATACCGAGAGTAACGGAAAAGGATGAATCGAGCAGCCTTGTTTTGTATAGAGTCCAACATGTTAACAAGATAGGTATAATGAGGGTTTCAGATCGCGGATGCGTATTCAGTCACAGGCCTGATTAGCATGTTGAATGCCTGTAGTTTTGTGTCCTGGTTGGCTTGGTGTAGTCGGCGTTTAAGAAGACCAAGTTTTTTATGTCTTTCGTAGTAATCAGTTCAATATGAGTGCTCCAGGATAAATACGAGCTAAAATTTACACCGAGGTATTTTACCGACGCTGAAGTTTCAATGATAGTATTATTAACTGTGTTGGCATTAGTGATTGTCTTAGCAGCGGAAGTGAACTTGAGATGTATAGTTGTGTCTGCGTTAATTACCATCTGCTCTGCCGCACCAATGAGTTAACTCATCAAGATCAGTCTGGAGAGCAATGATGTTAACAATGATGACGTCGTTTCTATGCAAAAAGTTTATGTATTTAAACTTCCGGAGTGACAGTCCAATCCGCCACCTACGCGAGCGCGGGAAGCCGCCGGTGGCCATATTGGTAGAGGAAAAGGACTACGGCTACAGTACGTGGCTGCGGTATACGCGCGACGCAACTGTGCTTGCGGTTCTGCGATGAAAAATAATATGAGGCCCCTTTAGGAAGCATATCAGTCTGGCATTGTGTGTCGCTGTTGCCAAAAAAGTAATGTCATGGTGGTGGGTGCATTGTGTTCTGTGTACAATATGTTGCGAGAACTGAAAAACAGTCGTTTCCTGTTTTCTTCATTCAGTATAGAGTCCAACATGTTAACAAGATAGGTATAATGAGGGTTTCAGATCGCGGATGCGTATTCAGTCACAGGCCTGATTAGCATGTTGAATGCCTGTAGTTTTGTGTCCTGGTTGGCTTGGTGTAGTCGGCGTTTAAGAAGACCAAGTTTTTTATGTCTTTCGTAGTAATCAGTTCAATATGAGTGCTCCAGGATAAATACGAGCTAAAATTTACACCGAGGTATTTTACCGACGCTGAAGTTTCAATGATAGTATTATTAACTGTGTTGGCATTAGGGATTGTCTTAGCAGCGGAAGTGAACTTGAGATGTATAGTTGTGTCTGCGTTAATTACCATCTGCCCTGCCGCACCAATGAGTTAACTCATCAAGATCAGTCTGGAGAGCAATGATGTTAACACTGATGACGTCGTTTCTATGCAAAAAATTTATGTATTTAAACTTCCGGAGTTACAGTCCAATCCGCCACCTACGCGAGCGCGGGAAGCCGCCGGTGGCCATATTGGTAGAGGAAAAGGACTACGGCTACAGTACGTGGCTGCGGTATACGCGCGACGCAACTGTGCTTGCGGTTCTGCGATGAAAAATAATATGAGGCCCCTTTAGGAAGCATATCAGTCTGGCATTGTGTGTCGCTGTTGCCAAAAAAGTAATGTCATGGTGGTGGGTGCATTGTGTTCTGTGTACAATATGTTGCGAGAACTGAAAAACAGTCGTTTCCTGTTTTCTTCATTCAGTAACCTGCCGCGTGCATCGGAACTGTGATGCCCTTTCGTCGATACGTGGTGCCGGGCCGTATTGACAAAACATGACCTCGAAATATAGTATCCTTATGCCATTTCTTAAAAAAATCACTATTTGTGTAAATGAGCGTTTCTGCTTTAAACCTAGAAAACAACAAAAATATTCAACGGTAGGTCTCATTTTTGTCCGGCGTTTCAGTTCTAGCTGAAAAGAGTTGGTGAAAGCAAATTTACAATAAAGCCAAGGCGCCCACCATCTGCACGAAGCCGCAAGCCTACACGCACTCCAATGAGGGTAACCTGCCAAAGTTAAGGTCATGCGTCACTGGCGGCTCAAGCAATCTTTACTTTTTTTTTCGTTTCTGCATCCGTTCTTCCTGCGTCTACGGCAAAAACTAGAAGTGGGAAGGCAGATAAACGAAAATTGGTGGAGGCAGGTGGTAGCGTAATGGTTAGAGTGCCCATCTCCCAAATGCAAGATGCTGCATTTGGGAGATGGGCTCGAATCCCGGTGGTTTGTTTGGGAAGACAGCTTTCTGTGCTCTCTGGTGACTGCGACGCTCAGAATTAGGCGGCAGCCTGACGACAACGGTCGCCGTCAACCTAACAGAATAAGCGGGCGTGCAAGGTCCCACTTAAAGCCGAAAGTACATTCAGAGGAAATACGCTATGCTCTTGCCGACAAAAAAAAGTGATGAGTAACGAGCGGTGTTGTTGAGCGAAGCTGTAGACCGATAATTTCACCATAGACAGGACCACGCTCCAATCCCGGTGCTCAGCGGAAATATACGTCGACAGAACGTCAACTAGCGTGTTATTGATACTTCATTAAGGACCTAGCGTGTTTGTGTTGTGTCTAGCAGGAGCGAGCAGTATAGGAGATGACATTGGAGAGAAGGCGGTGAGCGAAGTCCGCGAAAAGTAATTGAGGATAGCCATATTGAACGTCAACGCCGTGTTGAAGAAAGCCTGTGACTTCAGTTGCTCAGCCGACAAAAAGGCTTAAGTGGTAGCATACCGCTGGGCGTATTTGGTAACCACAGCGATAGACTTACACTTTGCGGAAGTAAACAGAGGAAAGGGACGTAGTGAGTTGGCCGCCCTTTTCGAGCTCTGGTATAGCTTGAAAAATGAATGTGGCGAAGTATAACGCACCAAATAGTATGTTCCAACCCAAATGAATCAGCGTGGTCATACTTGCGCGACATGCCATGTTGGCCTACCACCAGGACATCATGAAGTTGCAGCGATGACGTCCGAGGGATGTTTCTGCGGTATAAGAGCACATCGCTCTCCCCCCCCCCCCTGCCCAAATAACTAAATCACGAATATAAGCCTGGTTACGCCCACTGCAGGGCAAAGACCTCTCCCATACTTCTCCAACAACCCCGGTCATCTACTAATTGTGGCCATGTCGTCCCTACAGTTTTCATTGGGTACTTGAGAATAAAAACCAGCACATCAGAGACGTCCGAGGGATGTTTCTACGGTATAAGAGCACATCGCTCTACCCCCCCCCCCTGCCCAAATAACTAAATCACGAATATAAGCTTACGAATAGGGGCATCATAAGATCGAGCACTAGGGCGCTTGTCGATCTTGTTCAGGATGACGTCAGCGTTTCATTCAGCGTTTATTTCTGAGAAAATGAGTTGGAGTTACGTTTATTTGCATCACAATGGCGGGCGTAATAAGGCAAACATTGACAGCATTTCATTAAAGGGTGCCTGACTACTCTGTGGAGATTACGTTTAACAATGACGACAAAAACAGAAAGATTTGCTTACATCGATTCGCACATACGTAGGATCCGCATAATTTTGTGATTATCAATTTAGATGCTTCAGAATGGCGCTCTTTAACGCAACTTCTCCATCTAAAGTGAGCAAAAGCGACTGTCGTATCCACAGTAGAATTGATTTAAATGGCTTTAATCCCATGGACATTATATGGTCGCCAACTTCCGTGGGATTGGAGTCGTCAAAATGGGATACAGGTGACAGGGAAATCAGGAGGTTGATGAACGGCAAGATGGCGGAAGCTTGCACAAGACCTCAGGGATATAAAATGACTTTTTGAGCAGCTTGGTCAGGGGGCCATGCAATGGTTTCCACGTCTATTAAAAATCCTCAAATATATGAACAGAGGCCGACAAAAATGCGGGCATTTTGGGAAAGGTGAAACCGCTGGAAATTTCAGGACAGCATTAGCCTAAATATAAAAGTTGACTTAAAAATAAGAAACCAAAACGTTGACAGGGTGGCCAAATTCTGGCACGAATAAATCGGCTGTTGAAGCAGTTCAGCTGAAACGCAATGGTGCGAAAAAAGGCGAGAATGTCGGCAAGTGTTGAACAAAGGTCAAGTAGGTCCTGTGGCCGACGCGAGCGCTCGGCAGCTGTCAAGCGACTGCACGTATTAGCGAGATGCCTGGTCGTCAGTAGTTGTAGTATGATTCGGGTCTGAAATATTGGACGCGGACTCCATCACATTCAATACAGTGCATTCTACGGTGTCATTCTCGGGCAGAGGTACCCATTCTCGCGCAATGAGGATGGGAAGAAATTGTCTCACGTGCCGGCTGTCACCTTCCTCCTACTGCCAACATTCCTTTCCCTCCGTAGTTGGTTAGCTTTTATTGGGTTCGGCTGCTAATCACGAGGTCTCGGGATCGAATCCCAACAACGGCAGCCGTATTTCAATGGGTGTGAAAGGCGAAAACCACCGTACTTAGGGTTAGGCGCATGTTAAAAATCCCATGTAGTCTAAATTATTCCCGAATCTTCCACTACGGCATGCCTCATAATGAAATCGAGGTTTTGGCAAGTAAAGCCTCATAAAGCGTTATGTAACATTCGTTAAGGATGTCCTGGGCAGTCGCACAACTCTTGAATACAATTAAGTGTCAGGAGTTGCGCGTGAGGTCTTAGAATATGTCATCATCATCATCATCATCATCATCATCATCATCATCGTCATCATCAGCCTGGTTACGCCCACTGCAGGGCAAAGACCTCTCCCATACTTCTACAACAACCTCGGTCATCTACTAATTCTTAATCTCATCCGCCCACCTAACTTTCAGCCGCCCCCTGCTACGCTTCCCTTCCCTTGGAATCCAGTCCGTGTATAATAGCTGTGTCTTACCAGTACTCACCTACGGGGCAGAAACTTGGAGGCTTACGAAAAGGATTCTACTTAAATTGTGGACGAGGCAACGAGCTATTGAAAGAAGAATGATGGGTGTAAAGTTAAGGGATAAGAAATGACGAGATTGGGTGAGGGAACAAACGCGAGTTAATGACATCCTAGTGGAAATCAAGAAAAAGAAATAGGCATGGGCAGGACATGTAATGAGGAGGGAAGATAACCGATGGTCATTAAGGGTTGTATATGTGGATAGTCTCTGTGGCGTTCGATAGCTGCTAGTCTACATTGCGGCTATATAATAAAGGCGGAACGGCAACATGGTAGAGAATGTGGAGAACATACAAATCCCGCATATATTACTGCACAATAATTTTAAATAGCGTTTTTGCTTAACGCACGTGGATAACCGCCATAGGAGACTACTTTGAAAACTAACTGCAAGTACTGTATATGTCGTACCCAAGGGTGTACCTGGCCTGGTGGCCAGTAAATGTGACCTAATATTGCGAGCAGCTTCGGCCATAGCATGCTAACGGATGACGACACAGACTGAAGTGTCTAGCGCAAGAGTGGACAGGGGACACTAAAGGCGCTACAAGGACAAGCGCCCAGTTGGAAGTTTGCGCTTATCCTTGTCGCCTCTTTAGTGTCCCGTGTCCACTCTTGCGCTAGTCACTTTAGCATGGAATACCAACTAGCCCCCTCTCACACCCTGCGACGACACAAGGACAGTTTGCTCAATTCTTGTTTCGTGACTTTTGTGTCAAGGTGAAAAACCAACATATCCGTGTATATGTCTTAATACCTAAGCACATCTAGATTTGCAGCTGCGGCGATAGCCCATGAGTGCGCATTGCAAAGTTGCTAGTGAAATAATTGTGTGCACCTTAACGAATTCGATAGGGGAAAATCAAAATCCATGCACGTCGGCGTCTCTAGTAGGCGCTGTGCGATGTTCCGACGTTAATATTGTCTGCCGACTGAAGAAAGGCTGCCCCGAAGTGCTTCTGATGGTTAGACTAGCTTCTTTACTCCGTAGAATACAAAGAAAGGAAAAGAAAAGGAAAAGAAAAGAGAAGAAAAGAGGAGAAAAGAAAAAGAACCGCATCAAAAGCCCAGAATCAACAATTGCTCGTCGCGAGTAAACGTTGGATGACGAGTAATTTCCAGGCGACGAGCGAATACGCTTGATCAAGAACACTGATAACGCCGGCGGGACAAGCATTGTGGCGAAGTTCAATGCGCAGGGATAGCTTTTACTTTTTTTATTTTTGTTTGGTAAACGTCATCACGCGTCACCGCGGGAAGTTTGAAACGTTTAAGGTGAGTACGCCACGTGGTGGCACTCACGCGAACTAAACCCTTGTGTCCAGAAAAGCTGGATACGAATAATACTGCAATTCAGAGCGTAAGTGAATATAAATACATTAGTCTTGTTTTCGCACCCAGTATCTCTTGGTCGAAGCACACAGATTTAACAACCTCAAATGCATTGAAAAGGTTAGGCTATCTGCACCGCACATTGACCAATGCCCCAAGGGATACTAAACTACTGATATATAAATCGCTAATCCAGCCTATACCAGAAAATGCTTCTCCTGCCTGGAGTCTGCACAAATTTAGTGCGACATTAATCAGATTGCGGTCATTCAAAAGAAAGCGATCCGCTTCATATGCCGTAGGTACGATAGAAATTTTTCACCTTATACAGCGCTTTAATGTGAAAAGTTTCATAACAGATGTCGCATTTAAATGCATATCAGATCGCTCAGACCGCGCTCAGATTGCCGACGCACGGAATCACTGAAGTTTTTTGCATTGCATTATAAACTCCTCTTGCCGTATATCTTCAGATAACTACCTAACTCCTACAAAACCATCTAATACTAGAAGTCACCATAACCTAAACATCGCACCTTATTTTGCCCGTACGGACACTTTTAAATACAGTTTATTTCTCGGTGTAATTGAATGCTGGAATTCTTTGCCTGGTCCTAATCGTTCTCTTCCTTTAAACTTATTCTTGGCGGCCATTGAATAGTTTTGGTTTGTGTTGGCTTGTATTGGGTTTTATTGTTCGTATTGCCTGTATTCTTTTTTATTTGTCACTGATTTGCCTTTCACACCCCCTCCTGCAATAGCCTAGGTGATCGGGATGTATGTACAGATAAATAAATAAATAAATCTGTGAAAGATGTCAGCAAAGAAGATGATGTTCATTGGCGCGCTATAGCAGTGCATTGCCGTTCCCGTTAGAGAGCTCTCGTGTGACATATTTATTTGTTTGTGTGCTCCTTTCTTTGGTTGTATGATTGTTTACTTCAGTAGCGGTAACGTCCTTGTCGGGTGGTTTATACATGAAGAGTAGACAAGTGCAAAAGCCAACAGAATCATAGAAAAATAAACCCTTGTAAGAAATCACTGTTGAAGGAAAAAACCAGTCAAAAAACACAAATGACAAAAGGAGAGGTTCACACCACAGACTGGTCCTCTTGTCCTTTGTGTTTTTGACTTGTTTTTTCCTTCAACCATGTACCAACTGGCCCGGATTTCAGCCCTTCTCCAGAAATCACCGTATCTATGCTTCTGCTGCAAAGCAAGATCACAAAGGAAAAGTAACTGGCATAGAAATCTATTACACTATTACTGTTAACACGCATCTAAATATACGCAATGTAAGGTTCAATCTCTTGTATGGTGGATCCCTAACTATTAGTTGATGCAGCCATGCGTGTAGTATTTGACTGCGGAAGCGTCAGGCAAGTACCTCACTAGTTCTTCGAGGCCAGGATTGCTAGCTTAAAGGCGCCACTATAATTTTCTGAAACGCTGTAAATTGCGCTTGGTTTGCTTTTCAGCTAGTGGCGCATATCTCTAGCGCACGAGACACTTGTACGTGAAGTGATCGCGGCATAAAACAGCGTCCCACGTTAAGCAAGGCAACACGGCAACTTTTGTATTTGACGTGTAACAAAGCACAGAGAAACCGCGACACAAAGCACAACAACAAAAAACGAAACAACAAAGAAAACGCAGACACAGCCCTGTGCCGCCATCTTTCTTTTTCTCTTTCTTTCTTTCTTTCTTCATCTTTTTTACTTGTAAGTATCCACCGTGTTACATATTCGAAATAAGACCCGATCATTTCACCCACCTCGCTATATTGTTGCGTATTCCAACCTCGCGAGTTGTGATATTGCACTTGCGTGGGGCAGATTAGCTCGCCCCCCTCCCCCTCCCCCGAACAAAAGATGGCGCCGTTCAACGTGAACCACGAACTGATATTCCTCGACCAGCGCGATTTCTTCTTAAGCTGCAAAGCTCTATTTCTATGAAACCAGTACAAGACTCTTGCAGTCGTGGCCTAATTTTGACAAGAATTGAAAATTTTATTCCGTTAAAATATCCGTTAAATCAGCGTGTCTCCGCAAATGTCAATTATCTTAATATTGTTCTTGCGCGCAAATTTCCTATGAGTCCGTTTTCTCGTTGCCGTTCCGTAGAGTCTTCTTAAACTCAGTAAACAAGCGAAGATTGCCCCATATCGGTGGCCGTTCCATGTTTTATCGACCAAGAGAAGACTTTCCTTGCACGGAGGCCCTCTGTCTAAGGAATGCGTAATTCTCGTGTGGACGCCGTAGATCGTTCTACCCTGCAGTGCCTGCCCAACTTTTATATCCGTGATTATTGTTACTTCCTTTTTTATTATCTTTTGCTGAGAGGTTGATTTCCCGGCCAAGAATTATTCATACAATATAAATAACTCAAGGCCACGCGTGAAATATATACGTATAATAGATAATGTTGATTCGTGCGCTGGCAATGCCTTGCCATTTCCGCAAGAAAGCTCTCATATATGACAATTCTTCATAGGCACACTGTGGAGGAGTATTTAGTCCAGCTGAAGCGGGTAAAGTTCCCAGGAATTTCCTACTCTGTTATTCCATGCCGGGATATGCATACATAGCAACCAGATAACACATCAGAACACTCCAAAATCAAGAAAGGGGCTGACAGATGGAATAGAATAGCACACTGTGGTATAAAGTCTGTAAACAGGCATAAGGTGCCTCAGAAAGGCTTGACAACGTTTTGATAGGAGGACCTATCTTCGTCACAGACGGCCTCGTCAGCCTCGGCATGTTAGTTTTAAAGGGTTATTGCAGTGTCTTCACGTGCGGGTGTTGTCGCTCGCGGCTGATATAAAGGGACAAAACCAGCCGCCAGCGACAGGTATAACAGTTTGGAATAAATTAAGTAATATATACCTCGCGGAACTTTACATCATCGGTGAATAGACGAATTTATGCAAAACTTAAGAATCCAATATTTCTTATTTATTTAGAGCCTTGTGGTAACACAGAATTGAAATCGACTAGTATTCAAGGCTTAAATTTTTCTAGAAATTCTGCCATGCATGAGTCTCGAGAAATGACTACCGATTTACTCGATAATAACGCGCCGTCGAATGAACAACGCTTTCCGATAATAACTGTTAAAGAAGTGAAAACAGCAGGGTCCTTGAAGTTTCACTCCCCAGCGTTTCACGTTCACGGTAACAAAGTCTAAAGATGATTGGCCCATACTTGGGAAAAAAATGTTAAGCAGAACACATCTATGATGTCTCTCCCTGGAAGCAAGGCTTTCTTAGCTATGGAAAACGGTGGATTGGAACACATTTTACGTACAATGTACAGGCATCTTTATTTACAAATGTCCAAGTTACCATGGTTTCGGACTCTTGCATAATTGCATATCAGACTCTGGACACTTAAATAGGACTTGTACTGTACGCCTTTCATGTTGGCAATTCCTCTGGTGAAAACATAATCCTTCTGCCCACAGAATCTCAGCATTTGTATCCCATCGTTTAGTATGGGTCATTCTTTGTGAAACGCAACTGCTCCTGTTACTAAACGTCTGCATCATAAACCACATGAGTAAATTAGGAACACATGCGCGCACAAAATCTTGTGAACTGCTGCCCTCGATGGGTGCTCAATAGATATCCATGAGGGATAAGGGTACAGAGAGGGTACGTGTTCAAATTATGCGACACATTGACCTATACGAGATGTACAAATCTTTTGTCACGATTTCCATGAGCTGGCGTAGTTCCACTGTGTTATATATTTGCGCCATGTTGTCGCATTGAGCTAATCACATATACCCCACACGCTCTTTGATGGTGAAGGAGATGGCTAGGTGTGGCCGAATATTCAAAATTTTTGAAAAGCGAATCGAATATTGTCCTTTTTCATTCCAGGACCAAACAGAATAGTCACTATTGGAAAATCTTGATAGCTTTGAAAAAGTTGCCCACTACTTTGCCTCGTCGAATTTAAACGATCAAATATGAAATCGAAGCAAAAATGCTATAAAAATCAGCGCATTCATGTTGGACATAGTAGTGAGGAGAACGTCGCGTCAGTCAGGCAGCCAGAATTTTTCGATCATACTCAATCACCCGAAATAAAATGTTGCTTAGCCATGGAATTCTAGAGTGATGATTATTCCGCACCATTTAAATATAAAATAGCCGCTAGAATCTGTGCACGAGTACGCCTGTCCAAGCCCGTTGCGCACAAGGGACACCGATCATGTCAAGATAATTTACAGAAAAATTAAAACTGTTGGAGCTCATAAAGACAGGCCTTACCAAATCATGACCAGAATCTTATCGTTATTCTTGAAAAGTGGACAATTTTTACATTCTACAAGTTCTAAAATATTGGCCAGGAACTTCGTGGTTAAGAAAGAGGACCCGTCGTGCAAGCTTAACAGCGATTACGTCAGGTTGCTAAGCACGAGGTCGTCAGATCAAATACTGATCGCGGCAGCCTCATATCGACGGGGTCAAAATGCAAGAACGCCCGCGTTCCCTGCATTGGAGGCGCGTTGAAGTTTCCCTGGTGGTAAAAATTAATCCAAAGTCTCCCACTACGGTATGCTTCATAATTAAATTGTGGTTTTGGCAAGTAAAACCCTATAATTAAATTCATTAACAAAGAAGCTCGAGAAGGAATGGACCGCGAAACGACTGTGAGAATAAACGTTTACCTTAAGATTAAAGGATGCAGGAAGACAGCGGTGTGGATTAGAGAGCTAAAGGTGTGAAATCAATATTCTAGTTGACATCATAACGGAATAAATGGGGCTGGGCTGGACATATTGTTACGGCGCAACTAAGAGTGGTGCCAGTCAGAAGACGATTTGACGTGTGGAGGTGGAATCGGTCTCGATAGCGGCAGTGTTTATGCATCGTCGTCTCTTTTGTAAATGTTGTAAATGCATGTTTATATGTGAATTTTGCAACGCAACAAATTTGTGAGGGGTGCACGGTACCCACGAGAAACAACAACGGAGCTCCGCGGTGGCCGTCGCCTCAGATTTGACAACATGACGGACGAAACAGGACCCTGCATGGCACGGCCCACATGAACGCCTACAACCGCGACGGCTGTGCTGATGCCGTGGCTGGCCCAGCCGCGGTATCTAGGAACGTTCTGCGTAAACGACCACTTCAAAAAGGACGCCTAGAGCGCCACGTTTAAGCTTATTGGTACCCACAACAAACGGGGGCCGAGGATTAATTTGGCTAACTTTGGTCGTCTACCTACAAGCACGGCGAAGGTTGGGTATGACGATCACGATGAAGAGCTCAACGACTGGGACACGTGGGAACAGAAGCTGAGGGACTTGTTCTGGTGTCCCGCCAGACGGAAGAGCATGGCTGAGAATGAAATAGCGACCCGTACTCAGACGTCTCCAGAATCATACGTCTCTTACATCCAGGACGTGCGGTCTCTGTGCCTTAAAGCCGACAGCGATATCGCTGAATCATACAAAGTTGGGCATGTACTGAAGGGTATCGCTGACGATGCTTTAGCCTACTCATGTACAAAATTGTGAAACAGTAAGGGACATCATCACCATCATCATCATCATCATCATCAGCCTGGTTACGCCCACTGCAGGGCAAAGGCCTCTCCCATACTTCTCCAACAACCCCGGTCATGTACTAATTTTGGCCATGCCGTCCCTGCAAACTTCTTAATCTCATCCGCCCACCTAACTTTCTGCCGCCCCCTGCTACGCTTCCCTTCCCTTGGGATCCAGTCCGTAACCCTTAATGACCATCGGTTATCTTCCCTCCTCACTACATGTCCTGCCCATGCCCTTTTCTTTTTCTTGATTTCAACTAAGATGTCATTAACTCGCGTTTGTTCCCTCACCCAATCTGCTCTTTTCTTATCCCTTAACGTTACACCTATCATTCTTCTTTCCATAGCTCGTTGTGTCGTCCTCAATTTGAGTAGAACCCTTTTCGTAAGCCTCCAGGTTTCTGCCCCGTAGGTGAGTACTGGTAAGACACAGCTATTATATACTTTTCTCTTGAGGGATAACGGCAACCTGCTGTTCATGATTTGGGAATGCCTGCCAAACGCACTCCAGCCCATTCTTATTGTTCTGATTATTTCCGTCTCATGATCCGGATCCGCCGTCACTACCTGCCCTAAGTAGATGTATTGCCTTACGACTTCCAGTGCCTCGCTGCCTATTGTAAATTGCTGTTCTCTCCCGAGACTGTTAAGCATTACTTTAGTTTTCTGCATATTATTTTTAGACCCACCCTTTTGCTTTGCCTCTCCAGGTCAGTGAGCATGCATTGCAGTTGGTCCCCTGAGTTACTAAGCAAGGCAATATCATCAGCGAATCGCAAGTTACTAAGGTATTCTCCATTAACTTTTATCCCCAATTCTTCCCAATCCAGGTCTCTGAATACCTCCTGTAAACACGCTGTGAATAGCATTGGAGATATCGTATCTCCCTGCCTGACGCCTTTCTTTATTGAGATTTTGTTGCTTGCTTTATGGAGGACTACGGTGGCTGTGGAGCCGCTATAGATATCTTCCAGTATTTTTACATATGGCTCATCTACACCCTGATTCCGTAATGCCTCCATGACTGCTGAGGTTTCGACTGAATCAAACGCTTTCTCGTAATCAATGAAAGCTATATATAAGGGTTGGTTATATTCTGCACGTTTCTCTATCACTTGATTGATAGTGTGAATATGGTCTATTGTTGAGTAGCCTTTACGGAATCCTGCCTGGTCCTTTGGTTGACAGAAGTCTAAGGTGTTCCTGATTCTATTTGCAATTACCTTAGTAAATACTTTGTAGGCAATGGACAGTAAGCTGATCGGTCTATAATAGGGACATCATAGAAGAGCGTTAATGCTTTGAGCATGCCAAGAGGGTATTGCAACGCCGTTCGCACGTCTGCCAAACACAGCTGCTACATCCTCTTGTGACGACAGGCTAGTATAGTGCAGCGACCATCATCACCAGATGATCTGACGCGGATAGTGCGGCGAGAACTTGAAGACATGGCTCCTGCACCCTTTCTTCCTGCCCCAGTGAGCCGAACAACCTACCTACATCACCATTTGGGCAGGCAATAGTCCTCGAAGAACTCGCTAATCTTGGAGTTCATTCTGTATGTGCCATAGCCACTTCACAGCTATCTCATGCTCCAGATCCATCGACTGTTCCGCGAAATTCTGCGTGCTACCAAAATCCAGCCGAGTGGCGAACCGCAGGCGATCGCCCAATATGTTTTGCCTGCTGGCGTATCGGTCACGTTGTTCGCCATTGTAACAACGCTACTGTCTACTCTCCTCTGCGACCGACATTCACTAGTAATTCTTGCTCTGAACAGAGTGGCCGTCATTACCAGCCCCCAATGGCACCGCAACAGCCAAACACTGACTCTTGCTCCATGGAGCAGTCTCTCTTCGTCATTCTGACGTCACCAGTCCCGTTCGCCACCATCAAACTCATACACGCGTTCGTCACCTGCCACTTCGCCTACGTTGGGGGCAATGCTCAACTGGTCACGATCCGAAAGCGACAGTCTGAATGCCCAAATCAGAAAGGTCACCAAGAAGCCCTCGGAATCCCGACGAGCTCCAGCAACGAGAAGCTGGGGCACCTGGGCATGCACAACACCCTGGAAGAAATTGCCGAAGCCCCGCAGCGCGCCCAGCTTGCTAGGTTTTCGACGGCGCCTCCGGGGCGCACCATCCTAGGAAAGCTAGGCTTTGCTCAAGGAAACATAGAAAAAGACTCTGCGGACCTCCCACGGGACAGCCGTGCCAATGTCACGGTCCGACCTATACCCAGAAACGTACATCCATTAAACAACAAGGGCAGACGACAAGCGAGAGGACAATTCCTCCTTAACCTAGCCTTGGCGAACCGCGAACGCCCAGCTTTCGTGGACGCGGCTGCGTACGCAGGAAACAAAGCTTTCGCAGTGGCGGTTGTGGACGGGCACGGATCCACAAGACATGCAGTCACGCTAACTTCAAGGAAGTTTGAGCAGGCCGAACAGGTTGCGATCGCTGTTGCGCTCACCGACGACAATATTTTCCATATCTACAGCGACTTTATAGCCGCTGTCATACCTTTCCAAAACGGCACGGTCTGTGGACAGGCTCTCAGAATTTTTACAAAGAAAGAGATTAAGAAACACGTCATATACTGGTTCCCGGTACACTTAGGACCAAAGATCGGCGACGTCCCCAACCTTAACGGGGCGGCGCACGAGGCTGCGCGCGCGCTTACAGACCGCGCGGCTTCACCCGACCACTCAGAGAACAAGGACGCCCCCATTACATACAACGAAATCACTAAACACTACTACTTACTACGTAGAGCGTATTGCACGCCACACAGCACGCTCACCCAAGCTCAAGTGGTTACACTCAGAATGTTACAGACACATACCCCACGCAAAACAGACTACACCATTACATGCCTGATCTCTACGACAAGTCTTATTGCACCAATTGCAATACACCCCTTAACGTCTATCATTTACTCTGGCCGTGCTCGCAAGCTCACATAAACTGTGAACAGGACAAGCGCAAGTTTTAAGATGAAATCCGGAGCGAAGAACTAGCTCCCCAACTCTGTGCCGTCCAGCAGGTCCACGACGCCGCCAGGAAACTCAACCTTCCGGTTCCGTCGTGGGAGACGCCCACTCCATAAGAGCCCAAAGTTCTCGTATCCTGCAAGACATAGAATGATGATGATGATGATATGTGGTTTTTAATGGCGCAAGGGCCAGTTATGGCCAAAGAGCGCCATGTCCATGTTAATGAGTTTGCAATGAAATCATGAGTTCGATGAAGTTGGTGTGACGTGGCTGTAAAGGGGCCTTAAAAATGTTCGCGCTAAAGTGCGCAAAATCTGTACAATAAGATTATGGCGATGTCTATGACGTGTACTATGAACATTTAAGGTGCATTTAAAAAGAATGATACGATGCGTAAAAATATATAAGGTTATAAGATATGTTAGAGCACTGCTGCCTCCTTAGAGCCCTTGAAGAACAAGGGCCTGGAGGCATGTGCTATGCAAAACTTATCGCAGTGGCATCCTCTGGAGCGAGGATGCTCTACGAATTTAATGGGCATATAACGTGTAGTACGACATCATTTAAATAGTTGAGGATTGCCTTGGTGTCAAAAAGCTGTTCCTTGCCGAGAAACATAGCCGGGTGTAGAGGGATCTTGTAATGGTAAGCAAGCGGAAAATGTTTCTTTCTCTCCGTTTCGGCTTCCCGACACTCCAGGAGCACGTGGAGGACGGTAAGCCTCTCGCCGCATCTACCACAGATTGGAGGTTCACTTCCAGTAAGCAGATAATTATGGGTGCTAAATGTGTGTCCTATTCTGAGGCGACAGAATAGGACATCTGTTCGCCGAGATTTTGTTGGGGATGGCCAAAAACCAAGCTGTGGCTTAATAACGTGCAGTTTATTATCTATCTCTTCGTCCCACATGCGTTGCCAGTGGTTTCGCAGTTTTTTTCGTATGTAAGGTTTCAGATCTGTGAAGGGTACCAAAGCAGTATTATTAACGGCAGGGAGTGCAATTGACGTAGCCATCTGGTCTGCCAAAGCGTTACCTTCGATTCCCCTGTGGCCGGGTACCCAGCATATGATGATTTGCTGGTTAGATAGATAAGCTTTGCACATGTCGGAATAGACCTCAGTAAGTACAGGATTTTTATGTTTGTAGGGTGACGTTAAGGCCTTCACCACACTTAGGGAGTCTGTATATATAACGGCTTTTTGGAGTTTTGCTTTCTTTATATGCTTCACAGCCGACCATACAGCGTAGGCCTCTGCCGTAAAGATACTTATTTCTGGATGTAGTACATCGGATTCCGAAAAAGGACCGACGGCTGCATATGATACTCCGCCATGTGACTTGGAAGCGTCTGTGTAGAACTCTGTGCATGAGTGTTTGTACTGAAGTTCTAGGAAATGCATTCGAATTTCAACCTCTGGAGCATGCTTTGAAACTTTTACAAAGGATACATCGCATTCTATGACCTGCCATTCCCAAGGAGGTAATAGCTTGGGTGGGCGCATTAAGCGGTGCTCCAGGAGTGGGACATGCATTTCATCGCTAAGCTCCTTCACGCGCAGCGAGAAAGGCTGTCTTATGGACGGACGGTTGCGGAAAAGTGTAGCATACGTCATATCGGTAATGGTATTAAAACATGGGTGTTCAGGAATGGAATGCACTTTAAGGAAATAAGTAAAGCTGACGTATGATCTCTGTAAGTGGAGCGGCCACTCGTTCGATTCGGCATATAGGCTTTCGATCGGGCTTGTTCTGAAAGCACCAGTGGCTAGGCGGATACCTAGATGATGGACAGGATCCAGCATCCTTAGCGCGCTCGGGGCGGCAGAGTTATACACTACGGCCCCATAATCCAATCGTGACCGTATTAGGCTCTTGTAGAGATTCATTAGACACTTTCTGGCACTACCCCACGTAGTCTTGGATAGAAGTTTCATTAAGTTCATTGTTTTTAGACATTTTTTCTTTGAGATATTTGATGTGTGGAATGAAAGTGAGTCTATCGTCAAGTATAATACCTAGGAATTTGTGCTCTTTGTTGATAGGAATTTGTTGTCCACACAGTTCTAAGCAAGGATCCGGGACTAGGCCTCTCTTTCGTTTAAAAAGAACACAAGAACTTTTGCGAGGATTGATTTTAAATCCGCTTTTCTCTGCCCATTTTGATACTTTGTTCAAACCATGCTGTACCTGCCTCTCGCACACTGCGAGGTTACAGGATTTAAAAGCTATTTGAATGTCGTCCACATAGATAGAGTAAAAAATGGCCGGAGGTAATGAAGCACGAAGCGTGTTCATCTTCACGATAAAGAGCGTGCAGCTAAGCACGCCTCCCTGGGGTACACCAGTTTCTTGTGTAAAAGGACGTGACAGTACATTGCCGACTTTTACACGGAATGTGCGATTGGACAAATAACTTTCTATGAGGCTTAGCATATTACCGTGAATGCCCATTTCTGCCAAGTCTCTTAAGATCCCGTATCGCCACGTTGTGTCGTATGCCTTCTCCATATCGAGGAATATGGATAGGAAAAACTGTTTGTGTACAAATGCGTCACGGATGTTTGCTTCAATACGTACAAGGTGATCAGTTGTGGAGCGCCCTTCCCTGAAGCCACACTGATAGGGATCAAGTATTTTGTTCTGTTCAAGGAAATGGATGAGGCGTCGATTTATCATTTTTTCAAATACCTTACACATGCAACTTGTGAGGGCTATCGGGCGGTAGCTTGCCACTAAGGAAGGGTCTTTGCCTTGTTTTAAAACAGGGACCACAATGGCTTCTTTCCATGCGGTCGGAAGGTACCCTGCGTCCCAGATAGTGTTGAAAAGTGTAAGTAGTGTAACTTGCGTGTCATTGTGTAAGTTTTTCAGCATTTCATACATGATTCTGTCAGATCCCGGTGCGGAGATCTCGCATGCGCTCAAGGCAGCTCTAAACTCTGCCATACTAAAAGGACGGTTGTATGGTTGATTTTGACGACATTTTCTGTTGAAAGTCTTACGTTCTTCTATTTGTTTGTATTTGAGGAAGGATTGTGAATAATTTGATGAACTTGACACGTTCTCAAAATACTCCCCAAGTGAGTCTGCCTGGTCTTGTAGTGTATCGCCCTGTGTGTTTACCAGGGGGAGTGAATGTGTTTCCCGCCCTCTAATCCTATTAACTCTGTTCCAGGCTTTCGCCTCATCTCTGAACGAGTTAATACTCGATAGAAACTTCTGCCAACTTTCTCGTCTGGCCTGTCGGCGGGTTCGCCTGCCTTCGGATTTTACTTTTTTAAAGTTCATAAGATTCTCTGCTGTGGGAGAAGCGCGTAGCAACCCCCACGCCTTGTTCTGATTCTTACGGGCGATCCTACATTCGCTGTTCCACCACGGTACATGTCGTTTGCATGCCAGACCACTTACTTCGGATATGCATTTTGCTGCGGCATCTATTATGAATGATGTAAGATAATCCACGGCAGCATCAATTTCTAAAGATGGAATGTCGGCCCATGATATGCTGGTGAGAGTTCGAAATTTCTCCCAGTCGGCTGTGTCTATCTTCCACCTAGGAGTTTGTGGAGGATATTCGTTTTCTTTATATGTTCTCAGCAGTATGGGGAAGTGGTCGCTTCCGTAAGGATTGTTTATAACTTCCCATTCGAGTTCGGGCAGTATGGATGGGGAAACTATGCTGAGATCAATTGAAGAGAAGGTTTTGTTTGCAAGACAGTAATATGTGGCTTCCTTCTTATTTAGAAGGCACGCACCAGAAGAGAAAAGGAACTGTTCAACAAGACGACCTCGCGCATCTATACGAGAGTCGCCCCACAGGCAACTGTGCGCATTGAAGTCGCCAAGAACAACGTAAGGTTCAGGCAATTCGTCTATAAAGGACTGAAATTCATGTTTGTTTAAGTTATAATGTGGGGGTATGTAAAGTGAACAAATGGTAATGAGTCTGTTTAGGAGAACCGCCCGAACCGCCACTGCTTCAAGAGGCGTTTGTAGCTGTAAATGTTGACACGCAACACTTTTATGGATGACAATGGCAACACCGCCCGATGATGCGACACCATCATCGCGATCTTTACGAAAGGTTATATACTGTCGGAGAAAGTTTGTGTGTTTTGATTGTAGGTGTGTTTCCTGTAAACACAGCACTTTTGGATTGTGTTGGTGGATGATTTCTTGTACATCATCAAGGTTTCTCAGAAAACCTCTGACATTCCATTGTATGATTTGTGTATCCATATTTAATGTGAATTGGTGCTGTGTATACGGAAACAGAAATGATGAATTAGATTACAGAGCTCTTGCGAGGCCCTGTAACCGGGGTTCTGCCTTTTTTGGAGCTTTCGAGGGAACCTCGCCGCTCCTTAGGCGCTTGGTGCGCCGTGGGGATAGGTGTTGTGTCCATTGCCTCTTGTAAGGCGCCGGACACGCGCTCTTGCGAGCGAGAAGTTTTTCGGGAGAGTATCACCTCGGAAGGCAAGACCCCTGCGCCCACCAGCCCGGAGGTCGATGGGGCTCCCTGTGGAATTTGGCTGCGCCGGCTGTTGCCAGCGCTGGGAGGGGCCGGGGAGGTCGAGGCAGCCTCGGCTGGGCCTACCTTCGGGGCCACTATCGGTACTGCGGGATCGCTGCGTGTAGCGCAGGTTGCCACAGATAACTCTTGTGGGGCCGGCAACCCAAGGGTAGCCTGGCCTGTTTGCTGGTTGGATGGAGTAGGCTCACCTACTTCCACCCTGGGGGCAGGAGCCAAAGGTGCCTGCTCGCTGCGCGCGGGCCGGACACTCGGCGATTGCCGCTGCGACGCTGCCCCCCGACGCGCCACATCAGCATAAGGTGTGTTGTGGAATGGAGAGCACCTTTTACGGGCTTCCTTAAATGAAATGTTTTCTTTGACTTTGAGGGTAACTATTTCTTTTTCTTTCTTCCAGTTCGGACAGGAGCGTGAGTAGGCTGGATGGTCACCACTGCAGTTCACACAGCGAGGTGTGCCACTGCAGTTGTCTGAGGGGTGGCCCTGGACTCCACATTTTGCACAAGTTATTTGACCACGGCAGCTCTGCGAGCCATGGCCGAATCTCTGACATTTGAAACATCGTCTAGGGTTGGGGATGAATGGTCGAACATTTAACCTGATGTATCCTGTTTCGATGGTTTCTGGTAGTACGCTGGATGAGAATGTGAGGATAAGATGCTTAGTGGGGATTTCCGTGTTGTCTCGTCTAATTATAATACGTTTTACGTCAGTAACATTTTGTTCTTTCCAGCCTTCCAGGAGTTCAGTTTCTGTCAAGTCTAGGAGGTCTGCCTCTGACACGACTCCGCGTGAGCTATTCATTGTTCGGTGTTGTGTAACAGAAATTGGTATGTTACCAATGGTCACCAGACTGCCTAGCTTTTCGTATTGATTTTTCTGTGGGATCTCAAGAAGAAGATCTCCGCTTGCCATTTTCGTTACCTTATAACCTGACCCTAAGGCTTCGGTCAAAGATTTTGCTACTGTGAATGGAGAAATAACTCGAGCTTGTTTTTCAGGATTCTCACTGTGTCCTACGTGGTATTTTGGATAGGTCTCTTTCGTGCGGTTGAAACAAGTGCTTAAGTCTTCGGTGCGTCCCCTCTTCTGAGGGTGACGATCAAGTAGGCGGGGAAATGCGGGTGTTCCCATAGTAATTTGGTATGTTTTCAGCAGCAATGGCGGCCACCCACCATGGAGCCCAACTTGGGGACGCTGCAGGACTTAACGGGTAAGGCTGCAGGCGCCAACCGTACACTGCCACTATAACCCAATATATTATACCCAAAAGAGGGCACATACACAAGGTTAACCCTTGCCGCCGTGGAGAAAGGAAGTAAATGGAAGAGAGAAGAAGACAGGAAAGATGAAAAAGGCGAGAGAGAAAGACGAAGATTGGAGAGGAGGACAGGAAAAGGCGACTGCCGATGTCCCCCGGGTGGGTCAGTCCGGGGGTGCCGTCTACGTGAAGCAGAGGCCAAAGAGGTGTGTTGCCTCTGCCGGGGGGTCTTAAAGGTCCAAACACCCGGCATCGGCTCAACCCCCAGGATCCCCCTTTCCCCGGACACGGCTAAGCCGCGCACGGCTACACGCGGGATGGTCCAACCCTCGTGTGCTCGGGTACGTGGTGTCGCAACACACCAAACGCCTGCTGATGCAGACGCCCCTGCGGGGCAAGACATAGAATAAAGTTGATTTCCTTCCTTCCTTCCACCAGCTCGTCGACCATCGTCCCTATCGCCGTAAGCTCGTCGCTCACCATCCCCAACGCATCCTCAATGCCCGTCTTCGGAAAACTAAGCGATGCCGCTATTGGAGGTGATCCTGCATTGACGACTCGACCGCAAAACCCTGTGATCACTTTGCCGACCGCACAGAGCTTTATGGACGTCTTAGTCGATGGCGTCAATTTCCGCGCACTCACTGACACTGGCGCGCACGTATCCGGGATGAGTGTCCAATTGCGCCGACGCCTTAACAAAGTTGTCACACCCGTTGCATCACGCAGTCTCCGCGTCCCCGGCGGAGGCACGCCGACCATGCTTGGTATGCGCAACGTTCGCAATGACTTCAGGTGGCGCCTAACCACTGTTTTGTTTACCGTTTTAGAACAATGCTCGTAGGACGTTCTCCTCGGCGTAGACTTTTTATCGTGCCGTTCGGCCCTCTTTGATTGCGCGTCTAGTGTCATCCAGCTTGAACTTCCCCACGGCCATACAGTCGACAGTCGCTCTTACCACAGCCGCACAGTCACTGCTCGTGTTCCGTCATTCGAGTTGGATTTAAACTTTTTTACGCCACTCCTGTCAAATTCTAGAAAACGATTAACCGAACATGTCTAATCGATTAATTCCAATAAATGAAAATTGGACACCAATGACGATTAATCGTTTTGCGGGATACTTTCATTCGATTAATCATTCATCGATATCACCAAACCTACGGCGGCGACGGCACCGGTGGATACTATCGCCAACCAAAACGGCAATTGGAATGAGCCCGTAGCAGCTTAGGCTGTAAAAGTAGAAATACAGGACAAGAGCAATTGGAATGAGCCCGTAGCAGCTTAGGCTGTAAAAGTAGAAATACAGGACAAGAACATTAGTCGCTATTGCGCCGAGAGCTGTTTCGTGTTTTTTTAGAGTTAATGATGGCTCAAACACATCAGTGTCATATATGACACTGAATCCCTAATGAATTATTTTTTGCCACGTGCAGAAAAGTTTCATACAAATTTGAGACCCAGAAGTTGCTGATGTGTGCATGTGCATCGCGCCGAGTGACCGCATCCTTTCTGCGCCAACCGAAACTAAAATGGAATAATTAACTTGCAACATTGTGCATGTACACTTTATGAGCATAACATGCATGTTTTAACTTGCAAATAATAATGTGTACGATTCATTCATAAGATATTTGCGTGGCCGCCTTCTTCTTTCTTGCCGGCGGTGGCTCGCCATTGCGAGTTGCACCGACGCGCTAGTACGGGCCCCTGTGTTCCATCCCCTCTTTAGCGCTTAAACATAAGAGGAAGAAGGCCGTCAACTGGAGGCTTGAATGTGTGCCGATAAGATGGTTCAAGGCCACATGAAGTGATCATTGATGCGAGAATAACTGAGAAGCTGAGGTTTCCCAGGTTCATCAGTCTACAACCAAGTGAGCTTCGTGTGCTTTGGTCATCCTTAATACTCTCCAAATTATGGCGCAGCACAACGAAAAGTGAGGGAACCATACTGGCCGAAGCACTTTCGCCAGTGACAGCTCACACTGTACTATGGAATGATGCGATTAATGAGCTACTAGTCAATTTTCTTGTAACGCCGCCGCGGCAGCTCAGGGGGCCTATGGTGGTGTTCCATGCACGAATAAGCACGTTCACGGCGAAAAAAAAACGTATGTATTAAAATGCTTCTAGAATGCTACCGGTTAAACTAGCACAGTTTAGCTTTTTCTTTTTACCGCGTTTAACATCAGCTTCAGCGTCCATTGATTGCTTTCCAGTTTGGTTGAGATGCGGAGGAAGGTTAAAGCACTGCCCTGTAATGATTAAATGAGTATACTTTGAGCTTTTACAAAAAACCTCCATCAATCAAGTGGGGGATATTGTAAAGGATTTAAAATGCAGCCAACACATGTTGAATTTGCAAATGTGCGGACATATTTTTTGAGAGCTACAGTTTTCTTTTTACAGACAGGCAGCATTCTCCGTACACCGGTGGATTCATACTAATGGGGTACGTATCATCGTACATACCTAAATTAGTAACAAAGGCCATTCTCACAACGTGAATAAGCTGACATATACAACACGGTCCGGCTGAACAACATTTTATTTTCTCTATATTTTGGCAGCTCGGCATTTCAGAATGTGTGGCAACAATTGCACGCCTGGTTTGTCGACTTTTTCGCAACACTGCTTCGACGCGTAAAGCGGATCATAATGGTCCCCTCAACTGCGCGCGGTGGACCGAGAATGAAATAATAAGAGCAAATAAGCATTCCCAGCTTCCGTTCGCTCGCGCGCAGGGGTGCCTTCCAGCTTATCGCGAGCTTGCGTATTGAGGTAAGAGGGAATTTCTTCACATGACCGACATCGGTTCCGCTTCGTTGCTTTTTCGGAATCAGTGACAGCAGCCTTTCGATGGCGTCATCAATCCTTCGCTTGTTCGTAGTGGCTACGCCAGAGGCGTTCTGGTTTACTTACGCCGAAACTAGGTGCTAATTATGACGATGGTATATAAGACTTCGAGTAGCTCCGCAATCTGCATTCAGTCAGCCACCGGTCTTCTTTGCACACTCCTTTCTGTGTTTTGCGTATAATTTTCCTCAACATGAAGGCAATGGTATGTAACGTTGGACTTTTGAACTTCTGTAGATTGTGCAAGCATAAGCCTCATTGGATGACTGTTTTAGGCTTGTAGCGCAGCTCAGAAAGAGCAAAAAAAGAAAAGGAAGGAGGTAGGGGTAATCAAAGGGAACGGAAAACAGAGTGAGCGCTAACTTCCAACTGATGGTTTATTTCGTGACACAAGACTACTTATACACTCGGCAAACCATGTGACATCAATAGATTACAGAGACCCAAGCAACAAAACCGATAGTAACCAAGTGACAACATATTCAGACAGCCTATGGCTGCAGTCGGAGATACGCCAATTCATTGCTTGATAATGATAATCAGGGTGAGCTTACACATGCATGGCCCAGACCAAGGTTAGCCTTTGCTTCGATTTCTCTTGTGAGCTGATTACGACTATGACCTATAATGACGCATTCCTCTAAGACAGGTTCGCAACCACACGTTTTGTAGTGCTGCGCAAGAAACCCCCCAGCTGTAATACAATTCCTGGCATTGTAACCATGTTCGCGCAGCCTGTCATTCTGACATCGGCCAGTTTGACCAACGTAACGTTTTCCACACTTGAGTGGAAAGCAATAAAGAACACAATGTGGCAATTAACGAACTCATTTTTGTGGTTCTTATCACAGGCAAGAGGAGCTACCTCATTCGGATTAGTGAGCTTGCAAATCCTCATGAGCTTGTTAGGGGCAGAAAACACTACACGAACATTCACTCGATGGGCGATTTTCATAAGGTTATGCGAGATGGTGTCAATATAAGGGATGATGCTTGTCCTGCTCAGGGTAGTTGAAGGATTATCTGCAATTATCTCATACGTGTTGGTACTATGAACCTCGTGCTAACAAACCACTTCTTCCGTGTCATTCTGCCCATTCTAAGTTGGTCAAGAGAGGCATTGCTAACCTTTGCCTTAATAATGCTTTGAAAAAGTCGTGCCACCACAGTGTTTCGTCTAGCTTTGCCTCTCAGTGCGAACGGCTTTCGCAGGCTGGTTATCCCGCGTCCCTACGAGTGTCAATAGCAGAACGAATTATAAGAGAGTGTAGAAAAGACAACCAGCACGCAGATAATCCTGCAACTACTCGGGGTAGGACAAGCATCATCCCTTATATTCACACCATCTCGCATAATCTTAAGAAAATCATCACATCACGACTACAGCAGTAATCAGTCATAACAGACAATGACCCCTTGTCATCGACAAATTCATTGTAATTCATACCACATCGTCCTCTTCCTCTCCAGTATTGATTTGTGTGGCTTTCAATATACATGCACTGACGCACCCACGGCCGGTATTTGCAGTGGATGAAATCCGCTAAAGTTGCTCGTACTTAGCACAGAGGTCTACGACCCTGTGCAACTGCCTATTGTCGCGGAAACAGGGGTCGAAATCAAGAGGCAGTGGTAGGCAAGGGGGCGTCATTTTGCTTTCACCCGTGGCAGTCGGGAAGCCAAGAATGAGGTAGTGGCCCCATTACGGCTCCGGCGGCCGTTGTCAGCATGTAGAAACTATGGACGGCTGTATAAAACCCGTATTCGGGCATTTGAGTGCTGTCGCAGGAAAGCTATGTCATTTTTTTCAGAGTCTCACATTCGTAGTGGTGCGGCAAAACACCGTGCTGACTCTCGATCGCAATACAATCGGTAATTGGCCTGCAGCGTCAGTTTCGCTGCATTTCGGGAATAATAATGCTCAAGCCGTAGACATAAAAACGTTTTATGTGAAACTACGAGCCATGTAAGTGCCAATTAGGCTTAAACCTGAGCATAATTCTATTGTTTAGGGTCAAGGAAAAGCGAACAGGCGCAGGTGCATTTTAAGTAGCCTGAGAACCTATCGCGAAGCACCAAAGTAGTGACAACAGTTAACAAAGCGACAACCGACCACCACAGGCAAACCCGTATATTGCATGAGTGTACGAGTGATTCTGGGAAATACATACAAGCATATATTCGTGGAAATTATTCCAGTGGGAAAAAGTTTGCACCCACATTCAGTGGATTGGTTGTAGTCGTTGCAATAAATATTATACAGGCTGTGGCTAAACTCACATTATTATGTGTTGATGATAGCGCCATCTTCGGGCTTACTTGGGCTTCGCTGAGTAAAATCCCATGCATATTTGCAGGGAAGACCCACAACTTTGTCCTACTTCTATGACATGTAGATTATGGTTGTAAATCTCCGGAAAATCTCCGACGAGCCAGTTTTGCAAATTGCTGTTTTTTTCCAAACAGGTACTCGTCTTGCTTATCATCAGCCTGCTTATGTCCTGTGCAAACGCGGGCTACCACTACGGCGGCTATGGCGGTGGCGGCGGTGGTGGTGGAGGCGGTGGCGGTGGATACGGAGGAGGAGGCTATGGTGGCCACGGCAAGAAGATCATAGTCATTAGTCACCACGGAGGATATGGCGGCGGCGGTGGCGGAGGTGGTGGCGGTGGCTACGGTCATGGCTGGTGGTAGCACTCAAGGAACCCTTACGCCCGATCACCTTATCCACGGCACCTGCAGCAAGCCGACCGCGGAATACATAGACAAAAAAAAAACTGTCAGTGGAGCGCGTATGTTGTGAATAAAATAAAAACACGTTTTTGAAACCACGTCAATGATCTGAATCTGAAAGACCTGCTTCAGCAGCGCCTTGTGCATTTTATGGGAAGATGTTCTTGCTTTTAGGCATTTTCTGGCATATTTTGCTTGAGAGAGGAATGTTCATACATGATAGTAATTTCTGGCCGCCATTGTAGCGACATTTCACAGGAACGTTGGCAAAATTGAATGTAAACAAAGATTACGGCGCTAAGCAGACAAGGGCGCAGTGATAAATAAACAACATATATGGGCGTCATATTTTTTTTTCGCTGTTTTCCAAAATCCGTTTAACGTCACTCGATAGTGATGCACCTCCAGGATGGTTATAGAAGATTTTTCTCCAGCTATCCGGCCTCGCAGGGAAGACCAATACGAGTTCTTTGCCATGCGAATTGCGAGGTCTCCACCGCCACCTTTTGAAGTTCTCACAGGTTTCCTCTGTTACCGTCCCCTGTAACTAGGACCCTCAACCAGTCTTGATTGAAGTGGACCGTTTGTCTATCGGTTGTGTATCACTTATTCCTCGTGTGCTTAGCTCCGTAACCAATGTTTATAAGTCATGAACCCATAAGCTACGCTACAAGTTTTGTAAAATTGAATAATTTGCGAGTTCCGGTTACAGAATGAATGACAATGGAAACGTAGAAGCTTACAACGGGTCCCTTGCGTAAAATTAATGAACACATTTTTTCTCTGCGGCAATAATGTTATGGAGCAGGATGAGCAGTCATGCGGCATGCGTTGACAAAACAAATCAGTGCCTTATTCACTCATAAAAACAGAACAGGCGATAATATCAACACGCAAAATTATTCACCGAGATCACGTGAAATTTCAGCCAGCAAAATATACATGAACAAACAATACAGAAATTTTACAACATTCATATTACCCACCATCCTCCTTTTAAAAAGGTATAAAAAATACATACGAAACTTCGGTAAAAGAAAACAAAGAACGAGAACGATGAAGCCCGACTGTGAAAGGAGGCAGCACAGGCACGTCGCTTGCGGGCGTAGTCGGGGAATGAGAAACAGCTGTTTTTGTCATGTCTAGTTCGCCTCGTAGTATCCTTGTGGCATGAGATTTAATTATCCGGGTGTGTCGGCTGCTCGCCAACCCTTTTTAATATCGTCTTGGCGTAAAACGCTCCCTGAATTGCACTTTACAAGCACTAGTACACAACCGAAAGTACCGACGGTAGTACTTTTACGAAGGAGTCTGCTTCGGTGGGTTCGGGTTGCTCTGCCGCGTCAGTAACTTCTCTTCGTATGCACCGACGAAATTCTGCTGATTCATATTTTCTTAGAGAATAGAATGTAGGCTTGAGTGGAGTTAAATGGTTAAACGAAAACGGCACGAAAGGAGCGTATTTATGAGAGTTTGAAGGCGAAAGCCCTTAAAGGGACACTAAAGGTTACTATGAAGTCAAGTCAAAGTGACAAAGCAATGTTCTAGAACGTCTAAGGCGTCAATATAATCGCGAACAGAGCTTTAGTAACCCAGAAATTGAGGTAAATGGATCACACGATTTGAGACCCGCCAGCGACATTCCGGTACTAGCCCGATTACGAAGGCACTCCTCATCATAACTTCTTTCACTAGTACTCAACTACTCGTATTGAAAAGATCAATTCATTAGCTTATAAAACGGAAGAAAGTGCTACTTGTCTACTTCTGTTCCACTCTAAGAAAAAATAACGTTTTCGTTACCCTTCAGTAGTATGGGTGGTCGAAAGGTTCCATTTTCGCTCGACTGCGCCCTCGACTTTGTGCCGCGCGCGCTTTGAAATTTCAGTTGTTTCGTTATTGCTTCGTGCGGCGCTGGTTCTGTTGGCTCGCGAAACTTACATTTGGAACAAGCAATGAGAATGCCACGTCCATGTGATGTGGCATGCGCGAACGGTCCGCAGAACTTGGTTAAGTGATTGGCAGCAGCGAATACGTTACTTAACACTGTATGCCGACGAGCGAACCTCTCCATTCGAAGTGGTTAAGTGCCGAACCTCTTCCGCCGCGCGTTGGCAAAGAGCCGAAAAATCGCATAGTGTGCTCGCTGCACTTTCGTTCAGAGGATTACGAGTTCAACGCCGACTTACTGAAGTCGTGTGGAGTGCCTTTCAAAGCAATGCTTTCCCGTAGCGCTGTTCCGTCGTTCTTGCTTGCATTCTCCGAAGCGCAAGAACAACTTCAGGTCGAAGACGGGGCGGTAAGTGCGGCATTTGCTTTTCAAGAAGGAAAAGCTACAAATGTGCGAATATTGACACGTGTACTATTATGAGCAATATGAAAGGGAACACAGGAACGCGTAGGGAAACACCCTCAGACCCACCTATTGGTATCCTCGACTGGTCGCCTGTATGCCCCGAAGCAGAGTCGGGTAGATCGGTCGTTTCCCGAGCTCAAAGGTAGGGGACAAGCGCGCAAGCCGAACATGCGACTCGCACTCGGAGGAGGAAATTGCTGATGCGAAGCCACGTGACTACTGCCAACGTCCGATGTTTCGCCTATCCAAAGCTCCCGGCGCTGCCCGAAAAACCGGCGGACGTGCCGGCGGGACGAACGTTCGTCGAGACGCCAGCATGCAGTGGCCTAGGTTGCCAAGGTTACGGTGGGCCGTCGCCAACAGCAGCGACGCGGCGCTGCGATGACGTTTAAGTCTCGATGACTGCTCCGACGACAGGGCTCGGAGCGCCTCAGAGCGCTCCAAGATAGAGGAGAGCAATCGAGAAGAACCAGCCGAACACAGGGCGCGCACCCTCTTTCAACCAGCCGAAGACAAAGCTGCTCGCGAGAGCGCTCCAGAGTGCTCAGAAACGACCCGCCGAAGATAGCATATGGGTGATACGCAGCGGCCGCCGTTGGAAACAAAGTGGAAAGGGGGACGCTGTTCTAACAACTGTGCGCACTCCCGCCGTGGGCTGCAAAGCGTGGAACTTCGAATCACCAGCAGACAGTGATGACACTGTTAGATATTGCGTCACTGGTAACTTTTTGCGCCGATATCATTACAAAATTCAGGACAAAATTGATGTGGGCTAGATGGTGCATACTTGAATTAGGAAGGAACAGCGCCAACTATGATGATAACAAGTGGAAAGAACGACACAGGACGTCGTTCTCCCCACGTGTGATCGTCTTAGTTGGCGCTGTTCCTTCTTAATTCAATACAAAAAGTAGCACTGTTCCTTAATTCCATATTAATTTTCCGTAAATCTTCTAAATCGAAAAAAAAAGGGCTGTAAGGGTGAGTTCAAAATAAGTTTATTGGCCTTTGTCGAATATTAAAAAGATAGTGTAGCAAATAAAATAAGGAAATAACGTCATCCCAGCTTATGCTCGTCCTTTGTTTTGTTCCTTGGTGGCCTAATAACCCGTCATGCCACCGCCGACTTGAACGACGGCCTCCATTTTTGGGGGCAGAGACGCGTAAAGAGCCTCGACGAATGCGGTATCATGCTGAAGGCGCTTCCACTCATGTTAAATTGCTTCCAATAGTTGCTCGGAGTTCGCCAGTTCTAACGACCTCTTAGAAAGGTTCACATTCGTACCGCCACAAAGGTGCTCTATAATGTTCATGTCGACACCCTTAGCGCACTACTGCAGTTGCATTAGCCTCCACTGTTCCAAAAGGCGCCTCACGTTTTTCGATGTATGAACGGGAGACAAGTCCGGCCCGAAAAAATAATACCCATCCGGGTGCGGCCCGTTCAACACATAACGGACCATCTGGTGGTCGAACAGAGTGGAATATGCAGCACTGGTCAACCTCCCATTAATTCTCATCAGTGGGCCTAGGCCTTTGTGGGAAATTGCCCCCCCAGACGTTCACAGACACACGACCGCTGGCGGCCACCTCCTGGAAACCCTGCGGACTAAAGCGTGTGTTGTCGGTCCGCCACATTCTCTTCCGTTGGTCCCAGCGGCTCGAGAACGTGGACTTATCAGAGAAAACCACATACTTCCACTCGCTCTCACTCCAGCTGCGGAGTTCAGTAGCGAACGTCAGGCGAGCTGCTTTGTTGGCTGCGGTGATCAGAGTTTTCCGTGAGGCGATGCGATTTCGCAGTCCTGCTTCTTTAAGCCTTCGTCGTATTGTGCTGTCGCTGAAGTTGTCTAGGCCGAGAGCACCTCGAACGTCCTTTGCACTTTGAAATGGTCTGTCGCTGACGGCAGCCACGATGCAAAGGCCTTGGTCGTTCGTTGTTGATAGGGGTCGTCTGCGTTGCGGCGCATCGTTTATACATCCTTCGTCTCGGTAAGCCTGGATAATCCGGTTGACCACTTTCAATGGGCGGCCTGTCACGAGAGCAATATTTCGCTGCGTATAACCTCTTTCGGACATTTCTATTATATCTTTCCGCTGTTTAAAGGCACTAGAGGCATATTGAGGCTACAAAATCACAGTTAACTGCTCTCCGTGGGCGACTGCAGTGTGCTAGGGAATTTTTCTGAACGAGCCTGGTGCAACAAATTCGCACAAGAGACAGTTTGTCAACGTTTTTTTTCTTTATTCTATTCGTCTGTCGTCATTGGTTCGAGCGCCGCCGCTGCTCGAGGTGTCACTGACAACCGGGTATGTCGATTCAAAGAAAGAGTCCGTTTGTCATACAGGACAAGCTTGGTATATTAAGCATATCAAGCGGTTGCGTGAAGAAAAATAGAATGAATGAAAGAAAAGAAAATGAATCGGTGTAAGTCACTGTGACGATTAGCGTCTTATCGCCCGTCGGACGATACCATATTACCGGCGAAATTTCTACAAAGCTGCTGCTTTGTAGAAATTCCATCGTGGTGGGAGTGCTGACTGTTAGTGGAAGAGCGCCCTCCTTTCCCCCTTTGTTTTTCACAGCGCCATCGGCATTTCGCTCCGAGTCTGTTTCGACACTGTTTGCCACGCGTTCCTGCGTTCCCTTTCATATTGCTCATAATAGTACTTGTCTTCATCTGGCGATACGTTTCACCGCCTAACAAATGTTATCGCACAGCGCAGGACGCGCTTGCCTGTGTAGAAAGTTTCCGGAATGTTATCGATGGTTCCATCTACTGTTTGTGACCGAGCCTCGTGTAATCTGATTGCATGTGTGCGCGACGCGAATAATGTAGAACTTTGTGGAAGGCGCGCGGCTCCTAGCGATTAGTCTGGAATATTCGATTATTGATGTATAAAAGCCGACGCACTTTACGCGTTGATCAGATTTCGACGACCACCGATCGCGTTCGCCGCTACCGTTGTTCTTTGGGTGTAGCCTGTTTTAAGGGCTACACTCAAAACATGCTACACTTTGAGGGGTTCTTCGTCCCTAGGGCATTTAAGCGAGGATTGTCTTCGTTCTCGCTTCAAAACAACCTACTCGTAAAGGACTTCTCACTAGTGCGCGCCAACTGCCTTCTTGTTGTCCGTCAGGACTGCGTCCAGAGTTATTGCACGCCCTACATGACGATTCGACTGCTGGACACCTCAGGTTTTCCCGCACACTATCGAGGATACAGGAAAGGTATTATTGGCCGCGCTTGACCCCGACATCACCCGTTATGTCAGAACATGCCGAGACTGTCAGCGACGCAAGACACCATCGACAAGGCCAGCCGGATTACTACAACCAATCGAGTCTCCTTGCAGACCATTCCAGCAGATCGGGATGGACTTGTCGGGACCCTTTCCGACGTCAACAACCGGAAATAAGTGGATCGTCGTGGCGACGGACTACCTCACCCGCTTAGCTGGAACTAAAGCACTGCCGAAAGGTAGCGCAGCCGAAGTGGCGAAATTCTTTGTCGAAAACATCCTTCTGCGAAATGGCGCCCCAGAAGTCCTCATCACCGACAGAGGAACGGCCTTTATAGCGAAGCTCACCCAAGCCATTCTGAAATACAGTCAGAGAAGGAACAGGAGAACAAAGGCCTACCACCCACAGACGAATGGTCTTACGGAGTGGCTGAATAACACCCTCGCCGACATGCTAGCAATGTACGTCGACGTCGTACACAAGACCTGGGATGCCGTCCTGCCGTACGTAACATTCGCTTACAACACGGTGGTGCAAGAAGCAACACAGATCACGCCATTCAAGCTGGTTTACGGCAGGAACCCGACGACGACGCTCAACGCCATGCTGCCGGACGTCACTGACGAGGAGAATCTTGACGTCGCTTCCTATCTCCAGCGCGCCAAAGAGGCCCGACAGCTCGCCCACCTGCGGATCAAGAACCAGCAGAGGACCGACAGTCGTCACTGAAACCTCCGATGACGCATCGTCGAGTACAAGCCCGGCGACCCTGTTTGGGTATGGACCCCGATACGCCGACGAGGACTCAGTGAGAAACTACAGCGACGCTATTTCGTACCATACAAGGTCATCCGACGTATTGGCGCACTGGTCTATGAGGTTGTGCCACACGCAATTTCGCATTCACAGCGGCGCCGCGCGCGATCTGAAGTGGTACACGTGGTGCGTCTTAAACCATTTTACGGACGCTGACGAACTTCTTTATTTTGTTGTTTTCGTTGCTACGAGTGCTTTTCTTTATTACGTTCGTTTGTTTGAAGCATCGGGTCGATGCTTTTTTTAAGAAGGCGGGGGGGTATCGACACGTGTACTTGTCTTCATTGGGCGATACGTTTCACCTCCTAACAAACGTTATCGTACAGCGCAGGACGCGCTTGCATGTGTTGGAAGTTTCTGGAATGTTATCGATGTTTCCATCCACTGTCTGGGACCCAACCTTGTGTAATCTGATTGCATGTGTGCGCGACACGAATAATGTAGAACTTTGTTGAAGGCGCGCTGGTCCCAGCGATTAGTCTGGAACATTCGGCCATTGATGTATAAAAGCCGACGTGCTTGACCCGTTGATAAGATTTCGACGACCGCCAATCGTGTCCGCCGCTACCGTTGTTCTTCGAGTGTAGCCTGTTTTGAGGGCACAAGTTCGCCCAATAAAACTCTCGTTTCGTTAATCACAGTTTTGCTGCCTTCTTAACCGTCACCACCAGGTGACAATATGTACAGCCATGACATACAGTTGCCGTCGTAGTAGTACGCAACGATGCCGGCAGCACGAGCTTTCAGCAGCGGGTCACGTTCATCAGTGCTTAAATCGCTGAAGTTGAGCCCGGCATCGCGAGCGAAGTGTTGTTGTCAGGGTCGTCCATCGCAACGAGCGTCAAAGTTGGCATCATGAAATGAAGAACCAGCTAATCCTCGCGCCTTTTCCCTTCCGCTAGCTACCATAGTTCCGCTTTCGCGCTGCGCCGCTTGAGGGCGCCGTTTTACTCACCGACGGCGCAACGTCACAATGAGACCATAACGTCACCACTCCTCAGTCGTAGGGCGGGCGATTTGAACTGAGCTAGAGGTACGCGGACGCTTGAGAACGCATTTTCTCTTAAAATAAGTATGTTCTTCGCAAGAAACAAGCGTTTCGCCGTTTCTGGGATGGTATTTGAACAGTCCCCGTACACTTAATATTAACCTTTATTGTTCCTTTAATGGCTCATGCTCGCGGTCGCGTCCGTCCGTGCACTGGAAATGTGCCAACTATGGCCTCTCGTCCGGGCAGCGTTTTTAGAATTGCTAGTAGGTACAGCGGGGCCTGGCACTTTTGACGGAGCTCAACCTTTCTGCGCAGGTGCGAGTAAGAGCGGGCGCGAGAGAGAAAATGTGGGGGCTTTTGCTCCTTGAATATATGCCTAAGCCCAGGCACTACGGAGGAAGTTTTTTAGAGCACGTTGTATTCGTTTGTCTACTCGACATGCCGGCATTGCGGAGTGCCGAAGGGTTGGTTTATACGCTCCGCCGCTGGCTGCCCGCGGGGTGAGGCAGTGGGCGCAGACGCCGCTTGGTGATAGCTGTGTCTGAAGGGACAATGTTCTGACTGTATTTGTATAAGTAGCGGGTCGCTTTTTTCGTCGCGACGATAGATCGGATTTTTTACAAGCCCTGCTCCAGGAGGGCACATGCAACCGGCAAACGGAGGCCTCAGGAGAGCACCTGAGGTTATATTAAAGTAGGCGGCGCGGGATCTCCGGAGCACACAAGCAATAACGGGGGGATCAAAGCTGGAAGCAGGGCGGCCCATGGGTTGGGGCCGCAGAGGACGAAGCGTGCCAGGAGGTGTTCGCATTAAAAGTTTCGCGGCCAGCCAGTTTTTGCAGCGGTGCAAGGTGCAGCGGTGGCGTAGAGGTAGAGCATCCGCCCCGCGTGCAAGAAGACCGTGGCTCGAATCCCCGTGCCCGCGCAATTTTCCACTGGAATACAAAAAAAAAGTCCGCGTGTTGATAAAATTGCACAAACAGGCCTGGAGTGCTGCCTGATCCCGGTGACCAGAACCAGTAACGCACTCCCTCACCAGAGCGGGATTGGCCACCCTGGTGCAGTACTTGGCCACAATCTCCCACATGAACCCAACACTCAAACCCCGGCCCTCAGTCCCCAGTAGCTGCGAAACAACTGACCACGGCGGCGGTCAGACCTGCGACGCAACAGAGGGGGCTAAGAATCCCTGGATCCGGAAAGGCCGCCATTGGAATCTGAACCTGGCAAAGTTTCACGCTAGAACGTTATCTAGTGAGGCGAGTCTAGCAGTGCTATTGTAGGAATTAGAGGGCAGTAAATGGGATATAATATGGCTCAGTGAAGTTAGGAGGTCAAATGAAGCATATACAGTGCTGAAAAGCGGGCGCGTCCTGTGCTACCGGGGACTAGCGGACAGGCGAGAACTAGGAGTCGGATTCCTGATTAATAAGTATATAGCTGGTAACGTACAGGAATTCTGCAGCATTAACGAGAGGGTGGCAGGTCTTGTTGTGAACCTTAATAAGAGGTACAAATTGAAGGTCGTATAGGTGTACGCCCCTACTTCCTGCCATGATGACCAGGAAGTGCAAAGCTTCTATGAAGACGTAGAATCGGCGATGGGTAAGGTCAAAACAACATACACTGTAGTGATGGGCGACTTCAGTGCCAAGGTAGGCAAGAAGCAGGCTGGAGACAAGGCAGTGGGGGAATATGGCATAGGCACTAGGAACAGCAGGGGAGATGATGATGATGTATGGGGTTTTATGGCGCAAGGGCCAGGTATGGCCAAAGAGCGCCATGTCTGTGGTAATGAGTTTGCAGTGTTATGATTACTATGAAGTTGGTTGGACGTGGCTGTAAAGGGGCCTTGAAATATACGCTCTGAAGTCCGTAAAATCTGTATAATAAAATTATGGCGATCACGTATGGATTGTATTATGAACATTTATATGCATTTAAAAAGGATGAGACGATAGGTAAAATATATCAGATTATAAGAAATGCTAGAGCACTACTGCCTCCTTAGAGCTCTTGAAACACAAGGGCCTAGAGGCATGTGCTATGCAAAACAAGTATCGCAGCGGCATCCTCTGGGGAGAGGAGGCGTTACGAATGCATGGGACTAATAACATGTAAGACCACATCTCTGAGGAAACCTAGGACTGTGTCTGTATTAAAAAGCGGTTCTGGACCAAGAAGCATTGCAGGATGAAGAGGAATGTGCTGTCGGTATGCTAATGAAAAATGACTCTTTCTCTCAGATTCGGCTTCCCGACACTCCAGGAGGACGTGGAGTACGCTGCCTTTTGAAGTTTTGATTTTCTTATATGCTTCACAGCAGACAGCAATGCGTAGGCCTCGACCGTAAATATACTTGTTTCCGGATGTAGTACATCGGATTCTGAGAAGGATGGGCCGACGGCAGCATACGACACCCCGGCATTAGACCTCGCAGCGTCTGTGCAGAACTCTGTGCAGGAGTGGTTGTTCTAGGAAATGAGTTCGTATTTCGATCTCTGGTGCGTGTTTTGTTACTTCTAAAAAGGATATGTCACATTCTATCAGCTGCCACTCCCAAGGTGGCAACAGCTTGGTTGGATGCATTAGGCGAAGCTCGAGGAGTGGGACACGTATTTCATCACTAAGCTCCCTCGCACAAGCGAGAAAGGCTGTCTTACAGAGGGACGGTTATGGAAAAATGTAGTACATGTCATATCGTTAACAGTGTTAAAACATGGATGTTGATGATTGGAGTGTATTTTTAGGAAATATGTAAGGCTGATGTAAGTTCTCTGTAGATGGAGCGACCATTCATTTGATTCCGCGTATAAGCTTTCAATCGGGCTTGTTCTGAAAGTGCTAGTGGCTAAACGGATACCCGGATGGTGGACAGGATCTAGGATCTTTAGTGCGCTCGGAGCGGCAGAGTTATATACGACGGCACCATAGTCCAATCTTGATCGAATTAGGCTCTTATAAACATTCATCAGACACTTCCTGTCGCTACCCCATGTTCAGTGGGATAGAATTTTAAGCAAGTGCATTGTCCTTAGACATATTTCTTTAAGATATTTAATGTGCTGTATAAAAGTAAGATTGGAGTCTAGTATAATACCTAGAAATTTGTATTCTTTGTTGATAGGTATTTGATGTCCACACAGTTGAACACAAGGATCTTGAACCAGGCTTCTCTTTCTAGTAAAAAGAACACAAGAGCTTTTGTGGGTGTTGATTTTAAATCCGTTTTCGTCTGCCCACTTGGAAACCTTGTTCAAGCTCTGCTGTACCTGTCTCTCGCATACTGTGAGGTTCCAGGATTTGAAGCCTATTTGCATATCGTCTACGTATACGGAATAAAAAATGGCCGTTGTCAGTGAAGCACGTAGTGTGTTCATCTTAACGATAGAGCAGCTCAGCACGCCTCCCTGGGATACATCAGTTTCCTGCGTAAAAGGACGTGACAGTGCATTA
The DNA here is from genome assembly GCF_050947875.1 of Dermacentor variabilis. NCBI lineage: Eukaryota > Metazoa > Arthropoda > Arachnida > Ixodida > Ixodidae > Dermacentor > Dermacentor variabilis. The sequence continues at coordinate 415,468 of NW_027460335.1, forward strand.
CCGACTTTTACTCGGAAGGTACGATTTGACAAATAGCTTTCAATTGTGTTCCGCATATTTCCTAGGATGCCAATTTCCGACAGGTCTCGCAAGATCCCGTAACGGCATGCAGTGTCATATGCCTTCTCCATATCGAGGAATATCGATAGGAAAAACTGCTTATGTATAAATGCATCGCGGATATTTCCTTCAATGCGCACAAGATGATCGGTTGTCGACCACCCTTCTCGGAAGCCACACTGATAAGGATAGAGCATGTTGTTGAGCTCAAGGAAATGTATAAGTCTGCGATTTATCATTTTTTCAAAAAGCTTACACAGACAATTTGTTAGAGCTATCGGACGGTAACTTGCCGCCAAGGAGGAGTCCTTTCCCTGCTTCAGGACAGGAACCACAATCGCCTCTTTCCATGTAGATGGGAGGTATCCCGCAGTCCGCAGAGTGTTGAAAAGTGTAAGTATTGTAATTTGTGTGTCAGTATGTAAGTTTCTGATCATGTCATACATGACTCTGTCAGGTCCCGGAGCAGTGCTTTTGCATGTGTTCAAGGCAGCTCTCAACTCGACAATACTGAAAGGCCGGTTATAGGGTTCATTCTGTCTGTATTTTCTAATTATTTGCTTACATTCTTCTGTTTGTTTATATTTGAGAAAGGACTGAGAATAATGGGTTGAGCTCGACACGCTCTCAAAGTGCTCCCCAAGTGAGTCTGCCTGATCTTGCAGGGTATCACCTTGTGTGTTTACCAGAGGGAGTGATTGTGCATGTCGCCCTATTATCCTAATAACCCTGTTCCAGACTTTGGCCTCATCTGTGTACGAGTTGATGCCCGATAAAAACTTCTGCCAGATTTCTCTTCTGGCCTGTCGGCGGGTTCGTCTGCCTTGGGACTTTACTTTCTTAAAGTTAACAAGATTCTTCGCAGTGGGAGAGGCGCGTAGCAACCCCCACGCTTTGTTCTGTTTTTTACGTGCGATTCTAGAATCGTCGTTCCACCACGGGACACGCCGTTTTCACAACAGGCCATTTACTTGTGATATGAATTTAGATGCGGCATCTATTATAAAGGCTGTAAAATACTCCACAGCAGCATCAATTCCTAGCGAGAACATGCCATCTCATGAAATACTAGAAAGAGTTCGGAATTTCTCCCAGTCGGCTGTGTCAATCTTCCACCTAGGAGCCTGTGGTGGATATTCCTTTTTTTAGGTGTTCTTAGCAGTATGGGGAAGTGGTCACTTCCGCAAGGATTGTTGTTAACTTCCCATTCGAGTTCAGACAGTATTGACGGGCAAACTAGGCTAAGGTCAATTGAAGAAAAGGTTCTGTTTGCGAGACAGTAATAAGTTGGTTCCTTCTTATTCAGCAGACACGCACCGGTCGAAAAAAGGAATTGTTCAACGAGACCACCTCGCTTATCGATACGAGAGTCTCCCCACAAGCTCCTGTGTGCATTGAAATCACCCAGAACAACATAAGGTTCTGGCAATTGATCTATTAAGGATTGAAATTCATGTTTCGTTAATTTGTAACGTGGGATTATGTAAAGAGAGCTAATAGGGATGAGTTTGTTTAGGAGAACAGCTCGAACCGCCACTGCTTCAAGAGGCGTTTGTAGCTCTAAATGTTGACACGCAATGCTTTTATGGATGACAATGGCAACACTGCCCGATGATGCGACACCATCATCGCGATCTTTACGAAAAGTTATATACTGTCGGAGAAAGTTTGTGTATTTTGATTTTAAGTGTGTTTCCTGTAAACGCAGCACTTTTGGATTGTGTTGGTGGATGAGTTCTTGTACATCATCAAGGTTTCTCAGAAGACCTCTGATATTCCATTGTATGATTTGTGTATCCATATTTAAAGTAAATTGGTGCTGTGTATACGGAAACAGAACTGATGAATTAGATTACAGAGCTCTTGCGAGGCCCTGTAACCGGGCTTTTGCCTTTTTTGGAGCGTTCTAGGGAGCCTCGCCGCTCCTTAGGCGCATAATGCGCCGTGGGGATAGGTGTAGTGTCCATTGACTCTTGTGAGGCGCCGGACACGCGCTCTTGAGAGCGAGCTTTTCGAGAGAGTCTCAACTCGGAAGGCGAGACCCCTGCGCCCACCAGCCCGGAGGTGGATGGGGCTCCCTGAGGGATTTGTCTGCGCCGGCGGTTGCCAGCGCTGGAAGGGGCCGGGGAGGTTCAGGCAGCCTCGGCTGCGCCTACCTTCGTAGCTGCTATCGGTCGTGCGGGATCGCGGCGTGTAGCGCAGGATGCCGCAGATAACTCTTGTGGGGCCGGCAACCCAAGGGTAGCCTGGCCGGTTTGTTGGTTGGATGGAGTAGGCTTACCTACTTCCAACCTGGAGACAGGAGCCAAAGGTACCTGCTCGCTGCATGCGGGCTGGGCACTTGGCAATGGCCGCTGCGACGCTGCCCCCCGACGCGCCGCATCAGCATTAGTTGTGCTGTGGAAAGGTGAGCACCTCTTACGGGCTTCCTTAAACGAAATGTTTTCTTTTACTTTGAGGGTAATTATTTCTTTTTCTTTCTTCCAGTTCGGACAGGAGCGTGAGTAGGCTGGATGGTCACCACTGAAGTTCACACAGTGAGGTGTGCCATTGCAGTTGTCTGAGGAGTGGCCCTGGACTCCACACTTTGCACAAGTTGTTTGACCACGGCAGCTCTGCGAGCCATGGCCGAACCTCTGACATTTGAAAGACCGTCTAGGGTTTGGGATATATGGTTGAACATTTAACCTGATGTATCCCGTTTCGACGGTTCCTGGCAGTACGCTGGATGAAAATGTTAGGATAAGATGCTTAGTGGGGATTTCCTTGTTGTCTCGTCTAAGTATAATACGTTTAACGTCAGTGACATTTTCTTCTTTCCACCCTTCCAGGAGTTCACCTTCTGTCAAGTCAAGGAGGTCTGCCTCTGAGACGACTCCCCGTGAGCTATTCATTGTTCGGTGTTGTGTAAAAAAAATTGGTATGTTAGAAAATGTCACAAGACTGCCAAGCTTCTCGTACTGATGTTTCTGAGGGATCTCAAGGAGAAGGTCCCCGCTAGCCGTCTTCGTTACCTTATAAACTGACCCTAAGGCTTCGGTCAAAGATTTAGCTACTGTGAATGGCGAAATGAATCTGCCTTGCTTTTCAGGATTTTCACTATGTACAACATGGTATTTCGGGTAGTTCTCTTTTATGCGGGTCAAACATGTGCTGAAGTCTTCGGTGCGTACCCTCTTCTGAGGGTGACCATCAAGTAGGCGGGGAAATGCGGGCGTTCCTATGGTATTTCGGTTCGTTTTCGGCAGCAATGGCGGCCACCCACCACGGAGCCCAACATGGGGACGCTGCAGGCCTTAACGCGTAAGGCTGCAGGCGCCAACCGTACATTACCGCTATAACCTATTATATTATACCCAAGGGAGGGCAGATACACAAGGTTAACCCTTGCCGCCGTTGAGAAAGGAAGTAATAAGAAGTGAAGAGAAGACAGGGAAGACGTAAAAGTGGGAGAGAAAGACGAAGATTGGAGAGGAGGACAGGAAAAGGCGACTGCCGATTTCCTCCAGGTGGGTCAGTCTGGAAGTGCCGTCTATGTGAAGCCGAGGCTGAAGAGGTGTGTTGCCTCCGCCGGGGGGGCCTTAAACGTCCAAATACCTAGCTTCGGCTCAACCCCCAGCATCCCCTTTTCCCGAGACACGGCTAAGCCGCGCACGGCTACACGCGGGAGAGTCCAAACCTCGTGTGCTCGGGTACGTGGTGTCGCAACGCACCAAACGCCTGCTTTCGCAGACCCTCCTGCGGGGAGCAGGGGAGAGTTATTTGTAGACTTTGCAGAACAGAATAAGATGCGGATAATGAATACCTCCTTCCGCAAGCGCGAAAGACAAAAGTGGACGGGGAGGAGTCCGAATGACGAGACTAGAAATGAAATAGACTTTAATCTCGCGCTAAACCTGGCACCATACAAGATGTGGACGTGCTCGGCAAGGTGCGCTTCAGTGACCATAGGATGGTAAGAACTCGAAATAGCCTAGACATGAGCGGGTAACGGAAGAAACTGGTACATAAGAAGCCGATCAATGAGTTAGCGGTAAGAGGGAAATTAGAGCAATTCCGGATCAAGCTACAGAACAGGTATTCGGCTTTGACAGAGGAAGAGGACCTTAGTGTTGAAGCACTGAACGACAATCTTATGGGTATCATTAAGGAGTGTGCAATGGAAGTCGGTGGTAACTCCGTTAGGCAGGATACCAGCAAACTATCGCAGGAGACGAAAGATCTGATCAAGAAACGCCAATGTATGAAAGCATCTAACCCTACAGCTAGAATAGAACTGGCAGAACTTTCGAAGTTAATCAACAAGCGTAAGACAGCTGACATAAGGAAGTATAATATGGATAGAATTGAACATGCTCTCAGGAGCGGAGGAAGCTTAAAAACAGTGAAGAAGAAACTAGGAATTGGCAAGAATCAGATGTATGCGTTAAGAGACAAAGCCGGCAATATCATTACTAATATGGATGAAATCGTTCAAGTGGCTGAGGAGTTCTGTAGAGATTTATACAATACCAGTGGCAACCACGACGATAATGAAAGAGAGAATATTCTAGCGGAATTTGAAATCCCACAAGTAACGCCGGAAGAAGTAAAGAAAGCCTTGGGAGCTATGCAAGGGGGAAAGGCAGCTAGGGAGGATCAGGTAAGAGCAGATTTGTTGAAAGATGGTGGGAAGGTTGTTCAAGAAAAACTGGCCACCCTTTATAATCAATGCTTCATGATTTCGAGCGTACCGGAATCTTCCAAAAACGCTAACATAATTCTGATCCATAAGAAAGGGGACGCCAAAGACTTGACAAATAATAGACCAATCAGCTTACTGTCCGTTGCCTAGAAAGTATTCACTAAGGTAATTGCAAATAGAATCATGAACACCTTAGAATTCCGTCAACCAAAGGACCAGGCAGTATTCCGTAAAGGCTACTCAACAATACACCATATTCACACTATCAATCAGGTGATAGAGAAATGTGCGGAATATAACCAACCCTTATATATAGCTGTGAATGAATGAATGAATGATTGATGTTTTATGGCGCAAGGGCCAAGTATGGCCAAAGAGCGCCATGAGTGTTAATGAGTTTGCAGTGAAATCATGAGTTCGATGAAGTTGGTGTTACGTGGCTGTTGAGGGGCCTTAAAAATGGTCGCGCTAAAGTGCGCAAAATCTGTATAATAAGATTATGGCGATGTGTTATGATGTGTACTATGACCATTTAACGTGCACGTAAGAAGAATGATACGATGTGTAAAAATACATATGGTTATAAGATATGATAGAGCACTGCCGCCTCCTGAGAGCCCTTGAGGAACAAGGGCCTGGAGGCATGTGCTATGCAAAACAATTATCGCAGCGGCATCCTCTAAGGTGAGGAAGTGCTACGAATGCATGGGACTAATAACATGTAAGACCACATCTCTTAGGAAACCTAGGACTGTGTCTGTATTAAAAAACGGTTCTGGACCGAGGAAAATTACAGGATGAAGAGGAATGTGCTGCCTGTATTCTAGGGAAAAATGTCTCATTCTTTCAGATTCGGCTTCCCGACACTCCAGAAGGACGTGGAGCACGGTCAGCCTCTCCCCGCATCTACCACAGGATGGAAGTTCACTTCCAGTAAGCAGATAATTATGGGTGCCAAATGTGTGTCCTATTCTAAGTCGACAGAATAGGACATCTGTTCGGCGCGATTTTGAAGTAGAGGGCCAGAATCCTAAGTGTGGTTTTATAAGGTGGAGCTTATTATCCGTTTCCGCGTCCCACATGTGTTGCCAGTGATCTCGCAGCCTCCTTCGCAAGTTTCATTAAGTTCATTGTTTTTAGACATTTTTCTTTCAGATATTGAATGTGTGGAATGTAAGTGAGTCTGTAGTCAAGTATAATACCCAGGAATTTGTGCTCTTTGTTGACAGGTATTTGGTGTCCACACAGTTCTAATGAAGGATCCGGAAACAGGCCTCTCTTTCTTGTAAAAAGAACACAAGAGCTTTTGTGGGGGTTGATTTTAAATCCGTTTTTGTCTGCCCACTTGGAAATCTTGTTCTAGCCCTGCGGCAGCTGTCTCTCGCATACTGAGAGGTTACAGGATTTGAAGCCGATTTGTATGTCGTCAACGTAGACAGAGTAAAGAATGACAGGTGGTAGCGAAGCACGAAGCGTGTTCATCTTCACGATGAAGAGCGTACAACTCAGCACGCCTCCCTGTGGTACATCTATTTCTTGTGTGAAAGGTCACAACAATACGTTGCCGATTTTCACTCGGAAGATGCGATTGAACAAATAGCTTTCAATTATTTTCAACATATTGCCACAGATGCCCATTTCCGACAAGTCTCCCAAGATGCCGTAGCGCCATGTTGTGTCATATGCCTTCTCCATGTCAAGGAATATTGACATGAAAAACTGCTTATGTACAAATGCGTCCCGAATATATCCTTCAATCCGTACAAGGTGATCTGTTGTCGACCGGCCTTCGCTGAAGCCACACTGGTAGGGATCAAGTATATTGTTGAGTTCAAGGAAGTGTATGAGTCTGCGATTAATCATTTTTTCAAAAACCTTACACAGGCAGCTTCTAAGAGCTATTGGGCGACAGCTTGCCGCCATCTATGGGTCTTTCCCCTGCTTCCAAACAGGGACCACAATTGCTTCTTTCCATGCAGTTAGAAAGCATCCCGCAGCTCAAATAGTGTTGAAAATTGTCAGTAGTGTAACTTGGGTGTCATTGTTTTGGTTTTTGATCATTTCATACATGATTCTGTCAGAACCCGGTGCGGAGCTCTTGCAAGATCTCAAGGCAGCTCTGAACTCCGCAATACTAAATGGACAGTTGTATGCTTCATTCTTTCGACATTTCCTTATGAGTGGCTTACATTCTTCTATTTGTTTGTGTTCGAGAAAGGATTCTGAATAATTTGTTGGACTTGACACGCTCTCAAAGTGCTCCCCAAGTGAGTCTGCCCGATCTTGCAGTGTATCGCCCTGTGTATTTACCAAAGGGAGTGAGTACGTTGGTCGACCCCTAATTCTATTTACCCTGTTCCAGACTTTGGCGTCATCTGTAAACGAGTTAATACTCGATAAAAAGTTCTGCCAACTTTCTCTTGTGGCCTGCCTGCGGGTTCTCCTGCCTTGAGATTTTACTTTCTTAAAGTTGATAAGATTCTCTGCAGTGGGGGAAGCGCGTAGCAACCCCCACGCTTTGTTCTGTTTCTTACGAGCAATCCTACATTCCTCGTTCCACCACGGGACACGCCGTCTGCATGCCAACCCGCTTCCTTCAGATATGCATTTAGATGCGGCATCTATTATGAACGCTGCAAAATACTCCACAGCGGATTCAATTTCTAGAGAAGACATATCAGCACATGAGATGCTAGGTAGTGTTCTAAATTTCTCCCAGTCGGCTGTATCTATATCCACCTAGAGGCTTGTGGAGGAAATTCATTTTCTTTGGATGTTCTTAGCAGTACGGGGAAGTGATCGCTCCCGTAAGGATTGCTCGTAACTTCCCATTCGAGATCGGGCAGTATACACGCGGAAACTATACTGAGATCTATTGACGAAAAGGTTGTTTACAAGCGAGTAATATGTGGGTTCTTTCTTATTTAGAAGGAACGCTCCAGAAGAAAAAAGGAACTGTTCAACGAGACGACCTCGCGCATCGATACGAGAGTCTCCCCACAAGGTGTTGTGTGCATTGAAATCGCCGAGAACAACATAAGGTTCTGGCAATTCATCTATGAAGGACTGAAATTCAGGTTTGCTTAGTTTGTAATGTGGGGGTATGTAAAGTGAACAAATAGTGATGAGTTTGTTTAGCAGGACAACTCGAACCGCCACTGCTTCGAGGGCCGTTCGTAGCTGCAAACGTTGACACGCTATGCTTTTTGAATTACAATGGCAACATCACCCGATGATGCGACAGCATCATCGCGGTCTTTGCGAAAAGTAACGTGTTGTCGAACAAAATTTGTGTGTTTTGGTTTTAAGTGTGTTTCCTGTAAACACAGCACTTTTGGATTGTGTTGGTGGATGTGTTCTTGTAGATCATCGAGATTCCTAAGAAGACCTCTGACATTCCATTGAATGATTTGTGTATCCATATTAAAGAAAAAATTGGTGCAGTGTTTACAGAAACGGAGGCGATGCCTTATGTTACAGAGCTCTTTCGAGGCCCTGTAACGGGGGTTCTACCCTTTCTGGAGCGTTCGAGGGAGCCTCGCCGCTCCTTAGGCGCTTGGTGCGCCTTGAGAATAGGTGTGGTGTCCATTGCCTCTTGTGAGGCGCTGGACACGTGCTCTTGCGAGCGAGATGTTTCCCGAGATAGTCCCGCCTTGGAGGGCAGAACCCCTGCGCCCACCATCCCGGAGGTCGATGGGGCTTCCTGAGGGATTTGGCTGCACCGGCTGTTGCCAGCGCTGGAAGGGGCCGGGGAGGTTGGGGCAGTCTCGGCTGCGCCCACCTTCGGGGTTGGTAGTCCCTTCTGCGCGGTTGGTGGAGCAGCGCTAGCTGCGACCACCGTGGGGGCAGATGGCGTGACTGCCGACTCACTATTTGTGGGTCGGACAGTTGCCGGAGGCCGTTGTGGCACTGCCCCCTGACGCGCCACTTCGGCATAGCTTTTCTTTGGCGGGTATGCTACCCGCCTTCGTGCATCTTTGAACGATATATTCTCTTTTACTTTCATCGTTACAATTTCTTTTTGCTTCTTCCAGGAGGGGCACGACCGCGAGTACGCGGCGTGATCCCCGTCACAGTTTACACAGTGAAAAGAGTTATTACAAGCTTCAGTGGCGTGTTCAAGGGCACTACATTTCGCACATGTTTGGCGGCCCCGGCAGCTCTGCGAACTGTGGCCGAAACGCTGGCATTTGAAAAATCTTAGGGGATTCGGCACATATGGTCTGACACGGAGCTTGATGTACCCCGCCTCTACAGACTCGGGCAGAATACTTGAACCAAATCTGAGTATTAGGCGCTTTGTTTCGATTTCTTTTCCATCTCTTCTCATCTTAATTCTTCTCACATTGACAACATTCTGATCACTGAAGCCCTCCAGGATCTCAGCCTCTGTCAGCTGGAGCAAATCGTGATCCGAGACAACGCCGCGGGTGGTGTGGAGAGTGCGGTGTGGAGTTACTGTTACTGGAACATCTCCAAATGATACTAGACTGGGCAACTTTTCGTACTGTTTCTGATCATGAAGCTCTAACAGGAGATCACCACTTGCCAGCCTTCATACCTTGTAGCCTGGGCCAAGGACATCAGTTAAGGACCTGGAAACTAGAAAAGGGGAAATGTTTCGTACTTGTTTATCGGATTTTTCTGATTGGATGACATGGTAACGTGGGAAGTTTGGTCTTTGACGTCCAAGGAACTGGAAAACTTCATCGGTGCGCCCTCTTTTCTGAGGGCGATCAGGAAGCGGAGGGAAGGATGTTGCCGTAAAGGAATTGAATTTTCGGCAATAACGCCAGCCACCCACCATGGAGTCCTACAAGGGGACGCTACAGGGACTGTAAGAACAGGTCCTGTAAACGCCAGCTGTACGTCGTCACTATAACCAAATATGAAATAACCTAGGTTGGCTAATCACACAAGGTTAACCCTTGCTGCCTGGAAAATTTGGAAGTAAACGGAAGGAAGGAGAAGACAGGAAAGATGAAAAGTGAGCGAAAGACGAAGGCTGGAGGGAGAGACAGAGAGGAAAAGGCAACTACCGATTTCCCCCGGATGGGTCAGCCCGGGGGTGCCGTCTATGTGAAGCAGAGGCCAAAGAGGTGTGTTGCCTCCGCCGCGGGGCCTCAAAGGTCCAGACACCCAGCATCGGCTCAACCCCCAGGATCCCCCTTTCCCCAGACACGGCTAAGCCGCGCACGGCTACACGCGGGAGGGGCCAACCCTCGTGTGCTCAGGTCCGTGGTGTCGCAACCCACCAAACGCCTGCTGATGCAGACGCCCCTGCGGGGTTATATATAGCTGTCATTGATTATGAGAAAGCGTTTGATTCAGTCGATAGCTCAGCGGTCATGGAGGCATTAAGGAATCAGGGTGCAGACGAGCCGTATGTAAAAATAATGAAGGGTATCTATAGCGGTTCCACAGCCAGCGTAGTCCTCCATAAAACAAGCAACAAAATCCCAATAAAGAAACGCGTCAGGCAGGGAGATACGATCTCTCTAATGCTATTCACAGCGTGTTTACAGGAGGTATTCAGAGACCTGGATTGGGAATAATTGGGGACAAGAGTTAATGGAGAATACCTTAGTAACTTGTGATTCGCTGATGATATTGCCTCGCTTAGTATCTCAGGGGACCAATTGCAATGCATGCTCAGTGACCTGCAGAGGCAACACAGGAGGGTGGGTCTAAAAATTAATCTGCCGAAAACTAAAGTAATGTTTAACATTGTCGGAAGAGAACAGCAGTGCACGATAGGTAACGAGGCACTGGAAGTGGTAAGGGAATACATCTAATTAGGTCAGGTAATGACTGCGGATCCGGATCATGAGACTGAAATAATCGGAAGAATAAAAAATTGGCTGGGTTGCGTTTGGCAGGCATTCTCAGATCATGAACAGTAGGTTGCCATTATCCCTCAAGCGAAAAGTGTATAACAGCTGTGTCTTACCAGTGCTCACGTACGGGGCAGAAACCTGCAGGCTTACGAAATGGGTTCTACGTAATATGAGGACGACGCAACGAGCTACGGAATGAAGAACGATAGGTGTAACGTTAAGGGATAAGAAAAGAGCAGGTTGGGTAAGGGAACAAATGCGAGTTAATAACATCTTATTTGAAATCAAGAAAAAGAAATGGGGGGGCATGGGCAGGACATGTAATGAGGAGGGAAGATAACCGATGGTCATTAAGGGTTCCGGACTGGATTCCAAGGGAAGGGAAGCGTAGCAGAGGGCGGCAGAAAGTTAGGTGGGCGGATGAGATTAAGAAGTTTGCAGGGACAACATGGCCACAATTAGTACATGACCGGGGTAGTTGGAGAAGTATGGGAGAGGCCTTTGCCCTGCAGTGGGCGTAACAAGGATGATGATGATGATGATTATGAAGCTTCGCAGTCAATACATTATGAGCTCCTTCGTCTGCATGACTCTCCAAGAATAAGTCCGCTTCAGAAATCAGTTTAGTCACTTGAGTTCCTAATGCACTTCTTTTCAGTTTGAACCGCTCCATCGTGGCATCAATGTTCCCTTACCGCGATGGGGCTTGAGTCGTGGTGTCGGTTTCGGTCGGGTGTGGCGTCCCTAGACCTTGTTGTTGAAGGAGCGCCTCGTCGACCGTTTTCTGCCCGAGGATCGCTGCAGGCTTTCCCCGAGCTAGTTGTGCTGCGAACGTCTGTTGACCTCATTGCCTCAATGGTAAGTTCGATCGTTTCTGCCGGGTTTCGGCACCAAATAATGACGAAATTCTGGCAGGTCAATAAGTAACCGACTGCTTCGTTTGAGGGGAACAATACAACTTAACTTTATTTCGATAGTGATGCCCGTTGCCGAGCGAGTTCAGAGGAGCACAAGGTTGCCCGCTGACAAAAATAATGAGGCTAAAGTTGGCAGTTTGTTCAATAATTTAACGGAAATGACAGTGGATGTAAAAGCAGCTTGCCGCTGGCGTGGCACGATCCCACGTCTTCGCATTACGCGTACGATGCTCTACCAAATCAGCCACAGCACAACCGTTTTCATATTCCCTTTCTTCGGTATTTATGCTTTACTAGATCTAAACCTGGGAGTGCTAGCCAGCGCGAGCACTTCTTTCTGCCGCAGGCGTCACGACTACGTGATATTTTTGGAGAACGCCACCTGTCAATAAACCCACACATACTACATGAAGGCATCAATGTTGCCAGATTCGAGACTCACGTTATGTGATATACGAGAAGAAACGGGGGCGTTCCGTTATCACCTCTTCTTCTCGATTATATATATATATATATATATATATATATATATGATGTCCCAGCTAACTTTGACCCAGATATTAGAAATACACAACAGCTCTAGAGAAATCGTACCGACTGCATAGTAGCCGTAGTAGTATGTACTTACGGCCAGTATTTTTTTTTCATACGGAGTATATATTGCCACGGCTCACTTGATCAAGATGATGATGATGTGTAGTGTTTTATGGCGCAAGGGCCAGGTTTGGCCAAAGAGCGCCATGACAAGTGGTAGTGTTAACGATGTAATATGGAAGATGTGACTTGGCTGTAAAGAAGCCTAAAAATAGTCGCTGTAAAGTGCATAAAATCTACGTGCTATAAAATTATGGCGATGATTAATGACGAATACTCTGAACATTAAAATCAATCGTAAGAGAATGATGCAAAATAGAAAAATATAGGATGGTAAAATTACTTGGAGCACTGCTGCCTCGCCAGAGCCCTTGAAGCACAAGGGCCTAGAAGCATGTGCTGTATGAAAGAGCTATCACAGTGGCATCCTCTAAACAGAGGACCCGCTACGAACATGTGGGGATAACAACATGCAAGACAACATCTTTCAGAAAACTTAGGACTGTGTTGGTGTTAAATAAAGGTTAAATAAAGGGCGATGTGCTGCCGATATGCTAGGGAAAAATGTTTCCTTCTCTCAGATTCGGCTGCCCGACACTCCAGGAGGACATGGAGGACGGTCAGCCTCTCCCCGCATCTACCGCAGGTTGGAGGCTCGTTTCCCGTGAGTAAAAAGTTATGTGTGCCAAAAGTGTGTCCTATTCTTAGACGGCAGAATAGGACATCTATCCGGCGGGATTTTGTTACAGGAGACCAGAAACCTAATTGCGGGCTTTATTACATGCAGTTTATTATTTATTTCTTCGTCCCACATGCGTTGCCAGTGGTTTCGTAGTTTCCTTCTTAACAAAGGCTTCAGGTCTGTGACAGGGACCGAAGCAGTAGGGCTAACTGCATGCAATGAAATTGATGTGGCCATCTGGTCGGCTGGAACGTTTCCCGCGATGCCCCTATGTCCAGGCACCCAGCATATAATCAAATGTTGGTTAGATATGGAGGCTTTACATAGTGCGGAATAGAGTTCAATAAATACTGGATTTTTGTGATTACAGAAAGACATCAAGCCCTTCACAACACTAAGGGAATCCGTATATATAACTGATTTCTGGAGTTTTGATTTATATATATGTTTTACGATCGACAGCAGTACGTAAGCCTCAGCCGTAAAGATACTAGTTTCCGGATGCAGCACGTCGGTTTCCGAGAAGGATGGACCGACGGCGGCATAGGACACCCCGTCATGTGACTTCGATGCGTCTGTGTAGAATTCCGTGCAGGAGTGTTTATATTGGAGTTCCCGGAAATGCATTTTGATTTCAATCTCTGGAGCGTGCTTTGTAACTTGAGTGAACGATGTGTCGCATTGTATCAGCTGCCGCTCCCAAGGAAGTAGCAGCTTGGCTGGATGCATTAGGCGAAGCTCAAAGAGTGGAACATGCATTTCTTCACTAAGCTCCCTCACACACAGCGAGAAAGGCTGTCTTACGGAGGGACGATTGCGAAAGAGTGTAGCAGATGACATGTCGTTAACGGTATTAAAACACGGGTGTTGAGGATTTGAGTGGACATTCAGAAAATATGTTTGGCTGATGTATGTTCTTTGCAGATGGAGTGACCACTCATTTGATTCTACATATAAGCTTTGTAGGGGACTCGTTCTGAAAGCGCCAGTGGCCAGTCGGATTCCTAGATGGTGGACTGGCTCTAGCATCTTTAGTGCACTCGGGGCGGCAGAGTTATATACTACAGCACCATAATCCAATCGAGACCAAATTAGGCTCTTGTATAGGTTCATTAAACACTTCCTGTCACTACCCCATGTAGTCTGTGATAGAAGTTTTATTAAGTTCATTGTTTTTAGAGATTTTTCTTTCAGATATTTAATGTGGGGGATGAAAGTGAGTCTGTAGTAAAATATAATACCCAGGAATTTTAGATCTTTGTTGACAGGTATTTCGTGACCACACACTTCTAAGGAAGGATCCGGAAACAAGCCTCTCTTTCCTGTAAAAAGAACACAAGAGCTTTTGTGGGGGTTGATTTTAAATCCGTTTTTGTCTGCCCACTTGGAAATCTTGTTCAAGCCCTGCTGCACCTGTCTCTCGCATACTGAGAGGTTACAGGATTTGAAGCCGATTTGAATGTCGTCAACATAGACAGAATAAAGAATGGCAGGTGGTAGCGAAGCACGAAGCGTGTTCATCTTCACGATGAAGAGCGTACAACTCAGCACGCCTCCCTGTAGTACACCTGTTTTTTGTGTGAAAGGTCGCGACAATACGTTGCCGATTTTCACTCGGAAGATGCGATTCAACAAATAGCTTTCAATTATTTTCAGCATATTGCCACAGATGCCCATTTCCGACAAGTCTCGCACGATACCGTAGCGCCATGCTGTGTCATATGCCCTCTCCATGCCAACGAATATTGACATGAAAAACTGCTTATGTAGAAATGCGTCCCGAATATATCCTTCAATGCGTACAAGGTGATCTGTTGTTGACCGGCCTTCTCTGAAGCCACACTGACAGGGATCAAGTATATTGTTGAGTTCAAGGAAATTCATGAGTCTGCGATTAATCATTTTTTCAAAAACCTTTCACAGGCAACTTGTAAGAGCTATCAGGCGATAGCTTGCCGCCATGGATGGGTCTTTCCGCTGCTTCAAGACAGGGACCACAATTGCTTCTTTCCATGCAGTTGGAAAGTATCCCGCGGCCCAAATAGTGTTGAAAATTCTGTGTAGTGTAACTTGGGTGACATTCTGTAGGTTTTTGATCATTTCGTACATGATTCTGTCAGAACCCGGTGCGGAGCTCTTGCATGATCTCAAGGCAGCTCTGAACTCGGCAATACCAAAAGGACAGTTTTATGGTTCATTCTTTCGACATTTTCTTATGAGTGGCTTACATTCCTCTATTTGATTGTATTTGAGAAAGGATTCTGAATAATTGGTTCGACTGGACACGCTCTCAAAGTGCTTCCCAAGGGAGTCTGCCTGATCTTGCAGAGTGTCGCCCTGTGTATTTAGCAAAGGGAGTGAGTACGTTGGTCGACCCCTAATTCTATTTACCCTGTTCCAGACTTTGGCCTCATCTGTAAACGAGTTAATACTCGATAAAAAGTTCTGCCAACTTTCTCTTGTGGCCTGCCTGCGGGTTCTCCTGCCTTGAGATTTTACTTTCTTAAAGTTGATAGATTCTCTGCATTGGGGGAAGCACGTAGCAGCCCCCACACTTTGTTCTGTTTCTTACGAGCAATCCTACATTCGTCGTTCCACCACGGGACATGCCGTCTTCATGCCAAGCCACTTCCTTCAGATATGCATTTAGATGCGGCATCTATTATGAACGCTGTAAAATACTCCACAGCCGCATCAATTTCTAAATAAGATATATCAGCCCACGAGATGGTAGTGAGAGTTCGAAATTCCTCCCAGTCGGCTGTATCTATCTTCCACCTAGGAGCTTGTGGAGGAAATTCATTTTCTTTAGATGTTCTTAGCAGTACGGGGAAGTGATCGCTCCCATAAGGATTGCTCGTAACTTCCCATTCGAGTTCGGGCAGTATAGAGGCGGAAACTGTACTAAGATCTATTGACAAAAAGGTTCTGTTCGCCAGAGAGTAATATGTGGGTCCTTTCTTATTTAGAAGGCACGCTCCAGAAGAGAAAAGGAACTGTTCAACGAGACAACCTCGCGCATCGATACGAGACTCTCCCCACAAGGTGCTGTGTGCATTTAAATCGCCAAGAACAACATAAGGTTCTGGCAATTCATCTATGAAGGACTGAAATTCATGTTTGCTTAGTTTGTAGTGTGGGGGTAAATAAATCGAGCAAATTGTGATAAGTTTGTTTAGCAAAACAATTCGAACCGCCACTGCCTCGAGGGCCGTTCGTAGTTGCAAACGTTGACAGGCTATGTTTTCTTGAATGATAATTGCAACACCGCCCGATGATGCGCCGTGGGGATAAGTGTTGTGTCAATTGCCTCTTGTGAGGCGCCGGACACGCGCTCTTGTGAGCGAGAAGTTTTTCGAGAGAGTCTCACCTCACAAGGCGAGACCCCTGCGCCCACCAGCCCGGAGGTGGATGGGGCTCCCTGAGGGATTTGGCTGCGCCGGCTGTTGCCAGCGCTGGAAGGGACCTGGGAGGTTGAGGCAGCCTCAGGTGCACCCACCTTCGGGGTCGATGGTCCCCTCTCCTCGGTTGGCGGAGCAGCGCTAGCTGCAACCGCCGCGGGGGCAGATGGCGTGACTGCCGACTCACTGTTTGTGGGTCCGATAGCCGCCGGAGGCCGTTGTGGCGCTGCCCCCTGACGCGCCACTTCGGGAAAGCTTTTCTTTGGCAGGTATGCTACCCGCCTTCGTGCCTCTTTGAACGATATATTCTCTTTTATTTTGATGGTTACAATTTCTTTTTTCCTTCTTCCAGGAGGGGCACGACCGAGAGTACGCGGCGTGATCCCCGTCACAGTTTACACAGTGGAGAGAGTTATTACAAGCTTCAGTGGCGTGTTCAAGGGCACTGCATTTTGCACATATTTGGCGGCCCCGGCAGCTCTGCGAACTGTGGCCGAAACGCTGGCATTTGAAGCATCTTAGGGGATTTGGCACATATGGTCTGGCACGGAGCTTGATGTACCCCGCCTCTACACACTCGGGCAGAATACTTGAACCGAATGTGAGTATCAGGTGCTTCGTTTGAATTTCTTTTCCATCCATTCTCATTTTATTTCTTCGGACATTGACAACATTCTGCTCACTGAAGCCCTCCAGGAGCTCAGCCTCTGTCAGCTGAAGCAAATCGTCATCCGAGACAACGCCGCGGGTGGTTTTCAGAGTGCGGTGAGCAGTTACTGTCAATGGAACATCCCCAAATGATACTAGACTGGGCAACTTTTCGTATTGTTTCTAATCATGCAGTTGTAATAGGAGATCGCCACTTGCCAGCCTTGATAACTTGTAGCCTGGACCAAGGACATCAGTTAAGGACTTGGAAACTAGAAAAAGGGAGATGTTTCGTGCTTGTTTATCGGATTTTTCTGAGTGGATCACATGGTACCGTGGGAAGTTCGGTCTTTGACGTCCAAGGAAGTGGAAGACTTCATCGGTGCGCCCTCTTTTCTGAGGGCAATCAGGAAGCGGGGGGAAGGAGCTAGCCATAAAGGAATTGAATTTTCGGCAATAACGCCAGCCACCCACCATGGAGTCCTACAAGGCGACGCTACAGGGACTGTACATACAGGTCCTGTAAACGCCAGCTGTACGTCATCAGTATAACCAAATATGAAATAACCTAGGTTGGCTATTCACACAAGGATAACCCTTGCTGCCTGGGAGATCGGAAGTGAGCGGAAGCTAGGAGAGGACAGGAAAGATGAAAAAGTAAGGGAAAGACGAAGGCTGGAGGGAGAGAGAGACAGGAAAAGGCAACAACCGATTTCCCCCGGGTGGGTCAGTCCGGGGGTGCCGTCTATATGAAGCAGAGGCCGAAGAGGTGTGTTGCCTCCGCCGGGGGGCCTTAAAGGTCCAAACACCCAGCATCAGCTCAACCCCCAGGATCCCCTTTTCCCCAGACACGGCTAAGCCGCGCACGGCTACACGCGGGAGGGGCCAACCCTCGCGTGCTCGGGTACGTGGTGTCGCAACACACCAAACGCCTGCTGACGCACACGCCCCTGCGGGGACGGCTCACTTGGGACAAGAGTGGAGACACTCGAGGCAACTGGAATAAGGGCTCCATTCAGACTTCTTCTCTAGCACCTTGCTTACACACGCGAGGACGTCGTCTTGGTCGTCACCGTGCTTGGGCACAGATAGCGTCGCGGCACTTCCCCCATGCAGAAGGAGCATCGTCCCGATGCTCCCCGGGTAGCATCCGGTGTCCAGCGAACCAGAGAGTGTCCATGTCACTCAGAAAAAATAAGGAAAATAAGACTGTGTCATGTGCACAGTCTAAGGCAGGTCCTGATGGCACCTCGAGCAGGATGGGCTGTCAGGAACCACTTCATAGTTAGCTTCACTAAGGCGTCGTAGAACCTTGTATGGTCCGAAGTATCGGCGTAGAAGTTTCTCCGCAGGGCCTCCGCAGCGTACTGGAGCCCAAATCCAGACTCTTTGGCCGGGCTGGTAGAGGACGCATCGATGGTGTTGATTTTAACGTCGGGCATCACGGCCTGGTGGGCTAGTTATGCGAACACGCGCGAGCTGTCTTGCTTTTTCGACGCGCTCTGTAATATCGGCGGCATCAGTCTCGGAATCGCTGGAATCATGAGGAAGCATAGAATCTAGCATTGTAGTCACTTCTCCACCGTGGACGAGACAATAGCGTCATTCTTGTTGTTTCTTCCCGAGCGATATTATAAGGAAACGTTACGTAGGGTAATATTTGGTCCCAGTTCTTGTGTTCCACATCGACATACATGCACAGTGTGTCTGCGAGAGTCTTGTTGCGGCGCTCTGTAAGACCATTGCTTTGTGGGTGATAGGCTGTCGTCCTTCTGTGTGCCGTGCCACTGAGCGTGAGTACAGTTGGCAAAAGTTCAGCCGTGAACGCGGTTCGCCCGTCGGTTACAATGACCGCTGGAACACCGTGCCTCAGGACGACGTTTTCGATCAAGAGCTGTGCGGGCTCGGCTGCTGTGCTCCTACACTGTAAAACAGCTTGCTCCTTTGGAAGTGAATCAGAGTGTAAATTGGTGTATAACTCACACCCTTAGACCAAAAAGGGTGTAAGGGTGCGAGTTCTAGACCGATTTACTCTCTTATTGACTTTGAAGGGTGTAAATTATTTTACAGTGTAGGAAGTGCCTTGGTTTCAGCATATCGCGCGAGGTAATTTGTCTCAACTAGGATCCACTTATCTCCGGCAGCAGATATTGGGAATGGGCCCAAAAGGTTCATCGCACTTTGTGCAAACGGTGCTTCCGGCACTGGAACGGGATGTAATAGTGCGGCAGGTTCCGTAAAGATGGCACTTTTCGTCGATGGCAGTCGAGGCACGGTCGAACGTAGTGCTTCACCTGTGCTGCGAACCATGGCCAGTTGTACTTCTATTTGATCCGTGCTAATGTTGTTGTGTAGCCTAGGTGACTTGATACCCGGAGGCGGCTGTGGCTGGCACTTCCATGCTACGAGCGGGACGTCCAGCGTCGTCCTGTAATGGAAGCGGAGCTCGGGTGGTTGCTCCCGTCATAGGTGGATCTCCACCCGTCCAATTGGATGGGGCATCACGGTGTGTGGGCATAAACCGTGTGATCCAGTCTGGAGAATACTTGCGTCTTGGCAGCTGACGCTGGAGGGTGTGGCGACCCTCTGTAATCCAGCTTCTTGGAGGCCGTGCACGTCGGTGAATGGCAGATAGTAGCACAATGCTAGAGGTGGTGCCTAACCATTGCCCGGTTGCGCCTCCTTGTAACCCAAGCATGGAGGCCGACACAACCGTGCGAAAGGCAGGTTCATGATGAGAGGTGAGGAACGTCTAGATCCCAGGTCTCAGGAATACGTCGCCATGTAAAGCTGGGGGACCTCGCGAGCCGCTGTAATTCAGCTTATTGGAGGCTGTGCGAGCGAAATCGAGCTAGGTTGCATGTGTTGTGCCTCACTAAGGTGCAGGAGATCCACGCAAGTGACAGGTGACTTCGCCGCGAGAGGTGGCGTTCTCGTGTAATCCAAGCCGGTGTTTAAGATCAAGGAAGCGTTGCCTGTGTCTAACCTCGCCCCCCTCCTCGTGGGCGCCTCGGGCAACACTGTAAAAAGGCTAAGAGGGCGAGGAAGTTAAACCAAGCCTTCTGGTTTGGGAGTAGTACCGTAAGGTGACAATCGGGAGTTTCCTGTTGTCAGGACTCAGGCCTCCTGTCACTGTCGCGGGAGGTCCTTTTGGGAAAGGGCCGGCGGCCAACCCATGCGCTACATAAATGGGGGTAGAGATCGCTTCCGAGCCAGAGGTCTCGTGTACAAGGGAATCACCAAGCTCGAGGACGCTACGGCGCCCGGCAGAGGTGCCTTTCGCGGAGGGCATTAAGGGAGTTATCGCCCCCGCCAACTCGAGTACGTGGGTTGCCCACAACACGACCAACGAGGTGACTGTAGTAGGATGGGCCGTCACGCTCGATGGTAGGACTTCGGTCCGACGATGACCCAACGTATATGGGTACAGGACGTATAGCTCTGGCTAGCGACCCGGCCCCGGAATGTGGCTCGGTAGGTCGACATGCCGTACTGCACCCAGTATGAGCGAAGGTCCCGGGAAGGGTGCCCGGCTCTGACCGAACCGTACGTGTAAGGTCGGCGCGATAATGTTTCGCAGGCCAATACATCTTATCGCGGGCGGATATGGAGCACTGGGCTTATCCTTGTTCTCATATCTACCAGATTAAAGGCTAAGATGGCCTCTAATGTCCATGTACAAATGTACCCTCGTTCTCTTTGGACTGCCATTTATGCAGGTTCAGCGAGCACAGAATGGCACCACTCATGGCACCACTCAGTAATCATGAATTAATCAGAATGGCACTCAGAATGGCACCACTCAGTAATCATGAATTAATCATTAAGTGAAAATGCAGTCTGTGTGCATTCCTGGGTTCGTCACGTTAGGTTGCAGCTCATTTTACATAGTGTTCTGAGAACAAAGACTCCTCCTTAATCAATACAGGACAGCCTAGTTAGCCGGCAGAAATCGCAAGTCACTTCTGCAGAAATGGAAGATGGTTCTTTACAGTCTAAAACCCAAAACGAGGAACTAAAACTTCGCTATGCACCTCCTCGTAATGTCTGCCCTTTATGCTCGGCACAATTTTCTTTTAGAGTAAAGGTTGAGCAGCACATCACCACCAAACACGAAAGGATTGTAACTTGGCAATGCAGCAGCTATCAGTTATCATATATCAAACCTCCCAGTCGGCATCAGCGCACTTCACTAAATGACGGAAAAATTGTCCGCTTCGCAGCCCTCGGCTAATGGAAACCACAGTACAATTAGAATTATTCAAAATGAAGGCACTTCCACAAACTCTGGGCAGATGGCGTCAAAAGGCTCAGGAAACAAGCGTTGCAAGGCAGGAAATATTGGTCGCCAACATGGAAACAGGGGCCATTTGGGAAAAGCCACTCCAGCAGAGGGAAGTCAGGCGGCTTGGTCGGAGCGGGAGATGCGCGCAGTCGCCGCAATGGCACAGCTGGGCGCGCTTGCCAGTGCCTATCAGCTAAGTTACAACCTGCCGGGACGTTCGGCTGCGCACGTGGCATCATTGGTTCGGACGGCTGAGCTTTTACAATTCGAATCTACTATACCATAATGAAGTAGAATCAAAACCTCTCTGCGTGGCGGGCCCCGGACAAGGGGTTTGCATCTTTCTGCAAAAGCCAGTGCACACAAGAAGTCCAGCCCACCTTTGGATCTTCCGGTTTCGCTCTCCTCCACCTCTAGTGGGGATATGTCTTCATCAACCCCTGGGATGGTGCCTGAAACACCTCGTGGAGACGATGTCCCACGCTCATTGCCACCTGCCGGCGATGCCGGTGTGCTCCCAAATAGATACTCGCAACATTGAGATCGCTGGAATCGCTCAGGAGGGTCTAGCTGAGGATTCTTTGATAATACCTCAAAGCTATGATGATGAATGGGCCCACCGGCTACCTGGGGACAGCGCTGCTGAATTTCTTTCGCCCACTCTGGCCGGAGAGGGGCTCAATGAGCACCCGGCTCAGCCGAGTACGCCTGCTCCCCACCCTTTGACCTCAACAGCCGGCCGTCTAGATGGTCATAAGAATGGGGCACAGAGGGAGGAGAACAGCAATGACGTCATCTCAATCCACGCACAAGGCCCAAGGCCTGTATCTGCTCCTCGCTCGCGCGACGGGCTCTCTTCCCAAGATGGGTGCAGCCCTACATCTTCGGCCCGCGCTACATTAGATACATTGGAACCAAGTAAATTATTTAATGAGTATTGATGACTCTATCAACGAACTCAACCTGATTCAGCCACCCGGGTCAATTGCAGGTACGCCTCCGATTCTGGATTCAGATGGGCTGGGTAGGGTAAGGTCGGCGGCAGTGCCCACTGCCAGCTCCTACTGCAGGTGGACGACGCCGCAGAAGCTCATTCTGGCCAGGGCCGAGCTGTCCCATCCCCACGGTTAGAGATATATAAATCAAAAACTAGCCGCTGTCTATCCATCGCGATCTCTGGATGCTATTAAGGGTCTTCTAAAGAGTAAACGGTATGCAGACCTTTTGGCAAGAGAATCCAAGCTCTGCCAAACTAGCAGTATTGATAGGCCTTGCACCTTCTCCCCTGAGGAGAACTTTGATGATGAAGCTCCCTCCACTGTAGACTCAATGAATGTTGAGGATGTAATTCACATTTTTTCCAACTACAATCTTAATTTTCCAGGGCTGGCAGAAAACACATGTAATACTCCCATATCAATGGCTGATCTAGCCATTATTTACAAACACATGGGAATAAAACCAAGAAAACCGAAGCAGGCAAAGAACACCAAAGTCCGCCTCATTCGCAACAAGAACGAAAAGGCTAGGGATTTCAAAATGCGGCAATACAAGGAACATCAACGTTTATATAGCTTAGGTCCAAAACTTCTCTTAGAAGAACTAATATGTCAGCAGGGGGAGCTTGGAGAAGTTGAAATGAATGTCATCCACATTATCTTTTACGGCATTTTAGGGTCAGAATCCATTCCTCTAGATAAAGTAGGTGTAAAAGAAAATTAATTGCCTCGTGAAGCTAACCTTTTCTGCGAGGAAGAAATTGAAATAATAATGAAAAACATGGGCGTGGGCTCGGCACCGGGTCCGGATGGCCTAACTGTCCGTGAAATGAAAAAAAAAATCCGAGCGCCATCTGGACTATAATCTTTAATAATTTTTTTTACTTTCCGGCGTCTGCCCGATGATTTCCGACAGTCAAGAACAATCTTTGTTCCTAAAAGTTGCGATGCGGCCACGGCGGCTGACCTTCGTCCAGTCACCATTGCCTCGGTGGTTGTTCGCAACTTTTCCGGATTACTTCTTCTACGATTACAGGATTCTTACAATGTCAATAAATTACAAAGTGGTTTCTCTTCAGACAGGGCTGCGCAATCAAACCTCCTCTTTCTGCAAGGCGTCATGAAACACACCAAGAAGTTTCACAGGCTGCTTTTCGCAGCCTCTCTCGACCTGCGGAAAGCTTTCGACTCGATCAGTCACAACGCCTTTTTACGGCTCTTGAAGAGGGCGGTTCCCATATCGCATATTTCGAAAGTATTCGAGACATGTACAGTTCCCAAGCAACCACATTTCCTTACAGAGGAAGAAGTGACAATGTAAGATTGTATGTCCATAGAGGCATTAAACAGGGCGACCCTTTGCCTCCGTTTCTCTTTATTCTAACTCTGCGCCCCCTACAAATTACCTAAATTCATCGGCATTCGGCTACGCAATCAATGGCCAAACGATCGCTGCATTGGCATATGCCGATGATCTGCTATTTGTCGCCTCATCGTACGAAGAACTGCACAGAAGCCCGGAGGTTGCAGAGATTCACTTAAAAAGTCGGATTGGCAATAAACCCACTGAAAACCCAATATTTTGGTTGGCGGTTCGACTCCCACAGGTTAAAATTGTTCGACCAAGGCATTCCTGCCCTGAAAGTTGGGGATGCCGTAATCGTCCCTAAGGGTCGTAACGAACCCATTCGATACCTGGGAGTTGACCTTTTCGTGAACAAATATCCTACGGCTTCAATTCATACTACTCGACGTGATCCTAATCTGATTAATTCGGCCCAGCAGAAGCCATTTCAAAAAGTTAACTGCATTTCAACTTTACTTGTTCCAAAACTGATGTATGCAGCCTCCAGCTCTCTGACAGTTCAATCGTTAACACGGAAGCTAGAGCGCGACATACGCCAGGAGCGTAGAAGAATCCTGCATCTCCGAGCATCTTTTCCAGACATTATCATAGACTCCCCTCATCGAGCAGGGGGTCTTAGCCTGCTCGAGCTAACGCGAGTGCGGCTGAATGCCAAGTAAAAGCATTCGCTCGGCTCCAACCTCTTGGCTCCCCAATCGTGGATGCGGCGCTAGAAGGAGCACTTCGCGGAGACCGGAAGGCACTCGAAGAAAAGATGGGCGTAACGACCGGACTCGTGGAGCCCAAATCTCTCTGAAAAGCTCTGCAGCAGGCGCGTAAAACACACTTGGAGGATTGGAATAAAAATTACACAAACAAAAGCGTATTTGCTTTTGAGACCGATTCCGTTGGAAATGGGTGGCTTCGGCCAGATACTAGGTATATGGCAGATGGTGATCGCATCCGCTCCTTGCGCCTGCGTACTAACCTATTTCCAACTAGGACGCTCTCTAATTGGCACTCGAATGACGATTCGGCCAAGCTTTGTAGAAGGTGCCATCAGGCACAGGAAACCACATATCATATCCTCCAGGTGTGTCCATCTGCCCACAAGCCGCGTTGCTCTCGGCGTAACTTCATTTCTCATGCCATATCACTAAACTGCGGCAAAAGCACAAGGATGCTGAGATTTTGAGCGAGCGCCTCCTTGTGACCGGGGACAACACCAGGCTTAGGCCCGACATTGTTCTCGAGCTCAAAGAAAAAGCATGCATTTTGGATGTGGCGATCGCTTGGGATGCCAGAATAGAAACACTGGAAGGCATGTGCGCTGCTAAACGCCAAAACGACCAGGCCTCGGTGCCGATACTTCAGGCCAAGTGCCCTGGAAAGGAGGTGAAGGTCCTAGGGGGGGCGTTTGGCGCACGCAGTCTCCTTTGTCTCAGCACCAAGAAGGCTGCCAAAGAAATTGGCTTAAAGGAATGGGAATTGGCCAGCCTTGCAACACGCACTTTGGTTGGCAGTCTTATCTGCCTCAGCCGTTTTTATAAAAAAGTGATCCCTTCATCTGGGGCATTGGTAGCACTCTTGAGGTCATCCTTTTGTCAATGCCCGCATATCATTTGTTTTATTTTTATTATTTTTATTATTTTTGTTTATTGTTATTATCATTTTTTGTCCTTCGTTTCCGTTTCCTTTTTTTTTAAATATCACCTAATTTATTTATTTTATTTATTTATTTATTTATTTATTAGTAAAAATACAGATAATTGCATGTGCGTAGTATACATAAGGAGGTCCCATAGTCAAAGGCTGTATCGGGACCTCCTGCTAAAGACACTCATAATGTTTTACAATGTATAAAGCAACAGTAGTACGGATGAGAGCGAAGAGTAATATCAAAACATGTTTATATCATATGAGTAATAAGAACACTTGTTAACAGCAAGACGGTATAAAAGAAACAGAATAATATTAAAAAATTAAAAAAAAAACTCAAAAACAAGACGAAAAAAAAACAAGGAGAGTTTCAGTAAGTATTTATTATGAATGATTTTAGTTCTCTTTTAAATTGGTATAAATTTTTTGCATTTTTGATGATAGGTGGTAGAGTATTCCAAAGCGATATTGCGGAAAATTCCGCAGTCTGTTTACCATAGTTAGTTCGTACTTTAGGTAGAAGAAAATTATTATTGAGTGCAAATCTAGTGTGACTATGAGCTATTAGGTCACAAGGTGAGAAGCAGATTGATGGTAGTTCCTTAGTCATATATTTGTAGAATAAAATTCCTAGATTATATTTGGTGAGTTCTGAAATGGTTAGGATGTTGTTTTCATGTAAAAGGGATTTTCCATTAGCAAAGCTTATACTTATAATTTTTTTCTCCTTCACCCTAACTTACCAATAAAATAGTTTAGCTCCCGTGCGATAGATCGAGCGTAATGATAAACGTAATGGTAAATGTTTTTATAAGCGTAATGTTATAGGTATTGATTAAGGCGAAAGAAACGTACATCCTCAATAATATAGTATTATAGGTAACCTTAAGCATCTTAATTTACAGTTTAGGGTTCACGGTTAAATCAATATGATTTAAATTTGTTATCGGCGTAACCTTTGGTGGCTTGATTACATTCTTTTTAGCGGGTATTGGGATAATGTGCCCACATAAATATGTACATTCAATGTTACTTTCATGTATCTACCTTTTTCAGCTGCTGCATTGCTTTTATGGTGAAATGCAATCTATATATTCTGGCCACTTAGCTGGCCCCATCGGGAAGAAATGCCTGTACACAATGCCTCTCCGGTGCTCTGCAAACTGTGCGAGAGTATCGCCCGATCTTCTAGTCTGTTCGGCACGTCCTTATTTCACTTTTTTATCAACATGTTTTTGTGTATTTTGTCTTCAATTCTTTCTTTTAATTTCTAGTAATCCGAGGAAGACTTTTTTAGCCTGCTGGAACCAACAGTGGACTACAGCAACTATGTACATCTACTAAAAATCAAGGTGACCTGGAACTCCGAGAAGCCTTCCGAAACTGGTGAACTCCGGCCCGCATCTATGGTTCCAGGTACCAGCATGGCTAGCCCTGTACATCGAAGGGGAAGAAAATAAAGAGTTTCCAGCTTCATCGTACCATGCCTGCAAGATTTCATTGCGGAGAGTGTTAGGGTCGATTAGTAGATATCTCTTCCCTGTTGAAGAGAAGTTCCTTCTAAAAATAACTCTATTGCGTATGCAGAATGATGACAGGTGACTTGAGAACCATCCGGGCTTGTTTGTGGTGCTTCATTCTAATAAATAAATTAATAAAGCATGCTCCTGGTCTTCTTGCTGTTGTTGAGAGATGGTGGCCGCATCCACAAATCCTAAAAAACCTACGGATCCTTCGTCATCTCCGCCTGACGACTCGATCAGCCATCTGGAAAGGCAGTCAGTGTCTAAATGCTGCCTTCCCGAGTTATAGACCACTGTCATGTCACACTCTTGAAGCCGTAGGCTCCAGCGGGCCAAACGTCTAGATGGATATTTCTTGTTGGTCAACCAACAGAGAGAATGGTGGTCACTTTTGACTTGAAATTGGCGGCCGTGTATGTACGGGCGGAGCTTGGTAACTGCGCGTACTACAGCCAAGTGTTCCTTCTCTGTGGTGGAGTAGTTTGACTCGGCACGTGACAGTGTTCTACTCGCGTAAGCGATGACTCGCTCAGCGCCGTCTTGCCGATGAAGGGCGGCGCCTAGACCCACGTTGCTTGGATCGGTGTTGATCACTGTAGGTGCACCCGTGTCAAAGTGGGCAAGAAGTTGGAGTTTGTAGACGCTGCTGCAACTCCGTTAGATGCCGCCTCCCGCTCCTCGCTCCACACAAACGTGTCATCTTCTCTGGTTAGGCAGATGAGTGGTGAGGCGCTACGTGCAAAACCCGCAATAAATCGCGGGTAATATGCACATAGCCCAGGAAGCGTCTGACTGCCTTCTTGTCCGTAGGCCTTGAAAACTGCGATGACTGCGATTTTCTCAGGATCAGGTCTGACATCTGTGCGACTTACAACGTGGCCCAAAAACTGCAGTTCTTCCTAGTTAAAGTGGCACTTTTGAGGTTTTAAGGGGAGCCCAGGGGACCGTATCGCTTACAGGACTGGCCGTAGCCGTCTGAGATGTTCATGAAATGTGGCAGAATAAACAATCACATCGCCTAGGTGCGCTAAGGAAGTCTTCCAATTAAGGTCTGAGAGAACAGTATTCATTAGCCTTTGGAACGTGGTTTGGGCGGAGCACTAACCAAAAGGGATAATTTAGAATTCATAGAGCCGATCAGGCGTCACAAAAGCAGTCTTGTCGTGATCCCTCTCATTGACCTCTATTTACCAGTATCCTCATTTAAGACCATCAATGAGAAGTGACGTGCATGCTGTAGCCTGTCGAGGGAATCGTCGATGCGTGGTAAGGGATACACTTTTTTCGTAACCCGATTGACCTTTGCTACGCGCTCGTACTGGTCCAGCCAGTCTTCGGCGTCTTCATACGTGTTACCGTGGAAGTTTGGGGGCACTAGATTATTTTGAACAGTCATCTGTGTTGGACTTGGAAGCACCATTTCCTGAGTCGGTGAGGTCGCTGACAAAGTTCCTCGCAAGAGGCCCGATTGCGGCACTGACCTTGAAGGCAGCGGCTTGCACGCTGCACAGGTGTCTCGATGCGTGCATGATGTCTCGAAGGGCTTGATGTAGGGCTACTCGCAGCAGTCTTCCCTAATATTAGGCAATGATGCCATAGCCAGCACATCCGCCAGTGTCACGGCTCACTTGAGACAAGAGCGGATAGCGGAATTTAATCGGGACTTATAGAACAAGCGCTCAGTTCTGGCTTCTCCTATAGCACCTTGCTTGCACACACGAGGTCGTCGTCTTCGTCATTAGCGTGTTTGGGCACAGATAGCGTCGCGGAAATATATACATGTGCGTGTGTGTGTGTGTGTGTGTGTGTGTGTGTGTGTGTGTGTGTGTGTGTGTGTGTGTGTGTGTGTGTGTGTTGGGCATAATCGCCTGCTGGCTCTACATGCTTGGGACCATATTATGTATACTGTGTGGTCCACGTAATTTGAACCAAGGATGCAAAGAAAGTCGATAACCGCAACTGAATGAAACCAACAACGTGTGGTTTGCCGTCATATGGCGCTCTTTAGCGTATTTTAACACACCGCTTAATTGGTTAATTCACTGAGATTACTTATTCAACATTTTTAATATTCACTTTAGGGCGAAGTACATGTTGTCACGTTGTAGGGGGGATTCAGAAACGATCGATCCAATTTTCTGTGGCAACGTACTTGACGTGGGGCGTTTTCTTTCTGTAAGTAACGTCTACGAACCATAAAATAAAATCACGTGACTTCGCTCTAGGGCTATCGAACTGCAGCGAAAAAACCGTACGCGCCGACAGTGGCGAAGTGAGCGACCGCGGCTCAGTAGCCATAGGCTCACATTGCGTCAGCGTCTTTGACGATGGCAACTAATTAAAGCAGAGTTCCCTTGCAGTGCAGTCCATATTTAAGACGAGTTTGAAGAGCTGAGCTGAAAAAACCAACGAGACACAGACAAGGACGTCGCTGTATATACTAAGCGATGATTGTCTCACGTCGGGCTGCTCATTAACGCGAAAGCGTTAAGGAAGCCATGTCGCAAAAAGTCCGGCTCCTGCGCCCGGCGTCGCCGTTGCGTCAGTGACAATTGTCGTGTGTATATATATATATATATATATATATATATATATATATATATATATATATATATATATATATATATATATATATATATATAATGCTTATGCCACGCCGAGTATTTTGACACGTCTTTAGGTTTATACTCTGCAGACAGACCTTCCGAACTCAGTGTCGAGGAGTGTAAGCTTTTAATCGCCATAGATGCATTGAACCTCAGTAATTAACTCATCAGCAATTATGGCTGAAACAAACGCGTAAACAATACTCGTTTTTAGGAAGAAGACAATCTGCGTTGTAGATACCTAAGTAGACACTGCGTCGCGTATTACACTAGGAGGAGTTTACAACAGCACTTGAACAGATAGGACACTTTTGCTCGTAAAATAAAAGTGCATGGCTAGGAAAGCTGTTCATTACTTTATTTCTATAACTGACGCGACAACACTAAAAGATAAAATGACAGAATGACAGAAACGGCTATGTAGCTCCTGTAATTTGTGGTTTGTGCATTTGATTTGAAAATGAAAGACAGCAAGAGGATATTGACGCTATTAACGCCAATGGAAGCTCATCCTGGCGATATATAACATCCCACCGCTCTCGAATGAAGCTAGCTTAGCAGGACTGCTTGAGGAGCTATCAGGCAGTGCTTGGGATGTCATTGGCCGTAGTGAGTAAAAGAACTGGTGAGCGTTATACAGAGCTGACTACCTGCCACGTCCTCTGCTAGAGAGGACTCTTAGTTAAGAAGCAAGAGACGTCGTCAATCCATGAGGACACCGTGGGCTACAACGACGAACTCTTAAGCATTGATGAGAGGGTAGCAATAGTCGTAATAAAACTTAATAAGAGATATAAAATAAAGGTAGTACAAGCCTACGCTCCAAACTCTAGTCATTAGAATACGCTACACAGTTTGGGACTCTAATAACCTAAACTTAATTAACGCATTAGAATTAGTTCAAAATAACGCTGCTCGTTTTATTTTTTTTTCACCACACAACACTACGTGATGTATTCACCCATACTCCACACTACGTATCTCGTCGCATCGATCATTCTTGCAAAGTTCACGTCCCTTCTTGCAGCACAAATACATTTTCCCAGTCATTCGTACCTCGGACATCACTAGAGTGGAACCACCTTCCCCCGAACATTGTCTCCATCAATGATAACCATTTGTTTCGTGATGCCTTAACGAACGTTACTTGCTAGAATGCTGTGTAATGTGCTTGTTTATCTTGTCCTTTTTGTAATACCTTTTTTTAATTGGTCATTGCAGTCCTGCTGAATTATTTGTGAAATTGTACTTTTATGTTGTATATTTTTCTTTTGCAAGACATACTGTTTGAATTTACTTGTACCCCACTCCCCTCTGTAAAGCCTTCACAGGCCTTGAGGGTATAATAAGTGAAATGAAATGATGATGATGAAATAGATCAATTCTATAAAGATGTTTAAATAGCCGTGAGAGAAGCATAAACTCAGTATACTGTTGTAATGGGCGACTTCAACGCAAAACGTGGGGGTGGGGGAACAGGCTGGTGAACAAGCACTTCGCAACTACGGCGTCCATTCTAGGAACGCTAAAGGAGAGATGCTGAATAAATTCGCGGGAAGGAATGAGCTGCCAATAATGAACGGCTTCTTCAGGATGATGATATGTAGTGTTTAATGGCGCAAGGGCCAGGTTTGGCCAAAGAGCGCCATGACAAATGGTAGTGTTATCGATGTATTATGGAGAGGTGACTTGGCTGTAAAGTGGCCTAAAAATTGTCGCTGTAAAGTGCGTAAAATCTACGTGCTATGAAATTATGGCGATGACTAATGACGATTACTAAGAACATTAAAATCCATCGTACAAGAATGATACAAAACCAAAAATATGTAGGATGTTAAAATTACTTGGAGCACTGCTGCCTCGCCAGAGCCCTTGAAATGCAAGGGCCTAGAGGCATGTGCTATACTAAAGAGATATCGCAGCGGCATCCTCTGAAGAGAGGACCCGCTACGAACATGTGGGGCTAAAAACATGCAGGACGACATCTTTCAGGAAATTTAGTACTGTGTTGGTGTCAAATAAAGGTTCTGGGCCGAGTAGCATTACGGGATGTAGGGGGATGTGCTGCCGGTATGCTAGGGAAAAATGTTTCCTTCTTTCAGATTCGGCTGCCCGACACTCCAGGAGGACGTGGAGGACGGTCAGCCTCTCCCCGCATCTACCGCAGGTTGGAGGATCATTTTCAGTGAGTAAGAAGTTGTGTGTGCCAAATGTGTGTCCTATTCTGAGGCGACAGAATAGGACATCTGTTCGCCGTGATTTTGTTACGGAGGGCCAAGAACCTGACTGTGGCTTTATCACGTGCAGTTTGTTATTTACTTCTGCGTCCCACTTACGTTGCCAGTGGTTTCGCAGTTTCCATCTTAAAAAAGGCTTCAGATCCGTGAAAGGGACCGAAGCAGTAGGGCTGACTGTATGCAATGAAATTGATGTGGCCATCTGGTCTGCTAGAACGTTACCCTCGATGCCCCTATGTCCAGGCACCCAGCATATAATGACATGCTGGTTAGACATATACGCTCTACAGAGGACGGAATAGAGCTCAGTAATTACGGGGTTTCTGTGTTTACAGTGTGACTTCAAGGCTTTTACGACGCTTAAGGAGTCTGTAAATAAAATTGTTTTTTGAATATTTGATTTTCTGATATGTTTCACAGCCGACAATAGTGCATGGGCCTCAGCCGTAAATATGCTTGTTTCAGGGTGCAGTACACCGGATTCCGAGAAGGATGGCCCAATGGCTGCGTAGGACACCCCGGCATGCGACTTAGAAGCGTCTGTATAAAACTCTGTGCACGAGTACTTGTACTGGAGCTCCACGAAGTGCATTTTGATATGTGTCTCTGACGCATGTTTAGTGACCTGTACAAAGGATGTGTCACACTCTATCAGCTGCCACTCCCAGGGTGGTACTATCTTAGCTGGAGGCATTAGGCGTTGGTCGAGAACTGGGACATCCATTTCCGTGCTAAGTTCTCTTGCACGCAGTGAGAAAGGAAGGCTCATAGAGGGTCTGTTATGAAAAAGTGTTTCACATGTCAAGTCGTTAACGGTTGTGAAACACGGATGTTCCTTATTAGAGCGCACTTTGACAAAATAGTTGAAGCTGATGTAAGTTCTCCGAAAATGGAGTGACCACTCATCGGACTCAACATACAAACTTTCAACAGGGCTTGTTCTAAATGCGCCAGTGGCCAGACGGATTCCCAGATGGTGAACGGGGTCTAACATCTTAAGTGCGCTCGGTGCGGCAGAGTGATAAACTGCGGCTCCATAGTCTATTCGCGACCGAACTAGGCTCCTGTAAAGATTTAACAGGCACTTCCTGTCGCTACCCCATGTTGTGTGGGATAGGATTTTAAGTAGGTTCATTGTTTTTAGACATTTTTCTTTAAGATGTTTTATGTGAGGAATGAATGTGAGCCTAGAGTCAAGAATAACACCAAGGAATTTGTGTTCTTTGCTGACAGGAATTTGGTGTCCGCCCAGTTCTACACAAGGATCTGGGACCAGGCCTCTCTTTCTTGTAAAGAGAACACAAGAACTTTTGTGGGGGTTGACCTTAAATCCGTTTTCGTCTGCCCACTTGGAAACCTTGTTCAAGCCCTGCTGTACCTGTCTTTCGCATACTGTGAGGTTGCAGGATTTGAAGCCTATTTGTATATCATCTACGTATACGGAATAAAAAATGGCAGGTGGTAGTGAAGCACTTAGCGTGTTCATCTTGACGATAAAGAGAGTGCAGCTGAGCACGCCTCCCTGGGGTACACCAGTTTCCTGCGTAAAGGGACGTGAGAGTTCATTGCCGACTTTTACTCGGAAGGTACGATTTGACAAATAGCTTTCAATTGTGTTCAGCATATTTCCACGGATGCCAATTTCCGACAGGTCTCGCAAGATCCCGTAACGCCATGCCGTGTCATATGCCTTCTCCATATCGAGGAATATCGATAGAAAAAACTGTTTATGGATAAAGGCATCGCGGATATTTCCTTCCATGCGTACAAGGTGATCGGTTGTGGACCGCCCTTCTCGGAATCCACACTGATAAGGATCGAGTATATTGTTGAGCTCAAGGAAATGTATAAGTCTGCGATTTATCATTTTTTCAAGAAGCTTACACAGACAATTAGTTAGAGCTATCGGACGGTAACTAGCCGCCAAGGAAGGGTCTTTTCCCTGCTTTAGGACAGGGACCACAATCGCTTCTTTCCATGTGGATGGGAGGTATCCCGAAGCCCAAATAGTATTGTATAGTGTAAGAAGTGTAACTTGTGCGTCAGTATGTAGGCGTCTGATCATGTCATACATGACTCTGTCTGGTCCCGGTGCAGTGCTTTTACATGTGTTCAAGGCAGCTCTCAACTCGGCAATACCGAAAGGCCGGTTATACGGTTCATTCTGCCTGGATTTTCGTATGATTGGCTTACGTTCTATTATTTCTTTATGTTTAAGAAAGGACTGGGAATAATTGATTGAGCTTGACACACGCTCAAAGTGCTCCCCAAGTGAATCTGCCTGGTCTTGCAGGGTTTCGCCTTGTGTGTTTACTAAAGGGAGGGAGTATGTTTGTCGCCCTCTTATTCTACTAACCCTGTTCCAGACCTTGGCCTCATCTGTATACGAGTTGATACCTGTTAAAAAGTTCTGCCAGCTCTCTTTTCTGGCCTGTCGGCGGGTTCGCCTGCCTTGGGATTTTGCTTTTTTAAAATTGATAAGATTCTCAGCAGTGGGGGAGGCGCGTAGCAACCCCCACGCTTTATTTTGTTTCTTACGAGCGATCCTACAATCGTCGTTCCACCAGGGGACACGCCGTTTGCCTGCCAATCCATTTACTTGTGATATACATTTAGTTGCGGCATCTATGATGAAGGCTGTAAAGTACGCCACAGCTGCATCGATTTCTAAAGAAGACATATCAGCCAGCGAGATGTTAGTAAGAGTTCGAAATTTCTCCCAGTCGGCTGTATGTATCTTCCACCTAGGAGCTTGTGGAGGAAATTCATTTTCTTTAGATGTTCTTAGCAGTACGGGGAAGTGATCGCTCCCGTAAGGATTGCTCGTAACTTCCCATTCGAGTTCGGGCAGTATAGACGCGGAGACTATACTAAGATCTATTGACGAAAAGGTTCTGTTTGCAAGAGAGTAATATGTGGGTTCTTTCTTATTGAGAAGGCACGCTCCAGAAGAAAAAAGGAACTGCTCAACGAGACGACCTCGCGCATCAATACGAGAGTCTCCCCACAAGCTGCTGTGTGCATTGAAATCGCCAAGAACAAGATAAGGTTCTGGCAATTGATCTATCAAGGACTGAAATTCATGTTTGTTTAGTTGGTAATGCGGGGGTACGTAAATCGAACAAATAGTGATGAGTTTGTTCAGTAGGACAACTCGAACCGCTACTGCTTCGAGGGCCGTTCGTAGCTGTAAACATTGACACGCTATGCTTTTTTGAATTACAATGGCAACGCCGCCAGATGATGCCATAGCATCATCGCGATCTTTGCGGAAAGTTATGTGCTGTCGAAGAAAATTTGTGTGTTTTCGTTTTAAGTGTGTTTCCTGTAGACACAGCACTTTTGGATTGTGTTTTTGAATGAGCTCTTGCACGTCATCAAGGTTCCTAAGCAGACCTCTGACGTTCCATTGAATAATTTGTGTATCCATATTGAAAGTAAATATGTGCTGTGTGTATGGAAATGGAGGTGATGCTTTAGGTTACAGGGCTCTTTCGAGGCCCTGTAACGGGAGTTCTGCCCTTTCTGGAGCATTCGAGGGAGCCTCGCCGCTCCTTAGGCGCATGGCGCGCCGTGGGGATAGGTGTAGTGTCCATTGCCTCTTGTGAGGCGCCGGACACGTGCTCTTGTGAGCGAGAAGTTACCAGGGAAGGTCCCGCCTTGAGGGGCAAGACCCCTGTGCCCACCAGCCCGGAGGTCGATGGGGCTCCCTGAGGGATTTGGCTGCGCCGACTGTTGATAGCGCTGGAAGAGGCCGGGGAGGTTGGGGCAGCCTCGGCTGCGCCCACCTTCGGGGTTGATGGTCCCTTCTGCTCGGGTGGTGGGGCAGCGCTAGCTGCGACCACCATGGGGGCAGATGGCGTAACTGCCGACTCACTGCTTGTGGGTCGGACAGCCGCCGGAGGCCGTTGTGGCGCTGCCCCCTGACGCGCCACATCGGCAAAGCTTTTCCTTGGCGGGTTTGCTACCCGCCTTCGTGCCTCTTTGAACGATATATTCTCTTTTACTTTTATGGTTACAATTTCTTTTTCCTTCTTCCAGGAGGGGCACGACCGCGAGTACGCGGCGTGATCCCCGTCACAGTTCACACAGTGGAGAGAGTTCTTACAAGCTTCAGTGGCGTGTTCAAGGGCACTGCATTTCGCACATGTTTGGCGGCCCCGGCAGCTCTGCGAGCTGTGGCCGAAACGCTGGCATTTGAAACATCTTAGGGGATTCGGTACATACGGTCTGACACGGAGCTTGATGTACCCGGCCTCGATTGATTCGGGCAGGACACTTGAATTGAAGGTGAGGATTAGGTGCTTGGTCGCAATTTCTTTACCCTCGCGCCTTATCTTGATTCTTTTGACATTTATTACATTTTGTTCGCTGAAGCCCTCCAAGAGTTCAGCCTCAGTGAGCTCCAGCAAATCATCGTCCGAGACAACGCCGCGGGTGGTATTCATCGTGCGGTGCGGGGTTACTACTACTTGGGTCTCTCCAAATGATACTAGTTTAGGCAGTTTCTCAAATTGTTTCTGATCACGGAGCTCCAAGAGGAGGTCACCGCTGGCCATCCTCGACGCCTTATAACCTGGGCCAAAAACTTCGGTAAGGGTCTTAGATACAAGGAACGGGGAGATTGTTCGGACTTGTTTAGCTGGTTTTTCTGTGTGGATCACATGAAAACGAGGAAAATTGTGGACTTGGCGTCCGAAAAACTGAAATACTTCTTCGGTGCGCCCTCGTTTCTGAGGGCGATCAGGTAGTTTAGGAAACGCGTTTTCCATAGGTACAGTTGGGTTTTCGGCCGCGATGCCGACCACCCACCATGGAGCCCAACAGGGGGACGTGACAGAAGTTCCTGCTGGAGAAACCCTGCCAACGCCAGCCGTACATCGCTGCTATAACCAAATACAGCATAACCAAGGCTGGCTAGCTACACAAGGTTAACCCTTGCCGCCAGGAAACTAGGAAGTGAGGAGAAGTGATGAGAAGACAGGAAAGATAAAAAAGGCGAGAGAGAAAGACGAAGATTGGAGAGGAGGACAGGAAAAGGCGACTGCCGATTTCCCCCGGGTGGGTCAGTCCGGGGGTGCCGTCTATGTGAAGCCGAGGCCGAAGAGGTGTGTTGCCTCCGCCGGGGGGCCTTAAAGGTCCAAACACCCAGCTTCGGCTCAACCCCCAGGATCCCCTTTTCCCCAGACACGGCTAAGCCGCGCACGGCTACACGCGGGAGGGTCCAACCCTCGTGTGCTCGGGTCCGTGGTGTCGCAACACACCAAACGCCTGCTTACGCAGACGCCCCTGCGGGGGGCTTCTTCAGGAAGCGTATCAAAATAAAGTGGACCTGGGAAAGCCCTAAAGGTGAAGCAAGAAAGGAAATACATTTCATGCTTTTTCCCGATGCCAGCATAGTGTAGGATGTAGAAGTGTTAAGTAGGGTAAAGTCCAGTGATAATAGGTTAGTTAGGTATAGGTTTGACCTCAATTTGAAGAAAGAAATAAGTAACATTGGTGAGAACGAAACAGGCCAACCTACACGCTGTAAGGGTAAAAGCTAATTAACGCTGGTACTGAAATCAAGTATCCTGCCTTACAGAGGAGAGATGATGAGATTGAGGTAATGAGTTAAACCGTAACTACACTGATTTCAGCAGCAGCATTGAAGTAAGAGGCAAGGCACCAAGGCAACCCGTAGGTAAGCTCACCCAAGTAACAAATGACCTAATAAAGGAACTACATATAATGAAAGTGGCCAACTCAAAAGATGAGATAGAATTCGCGAAACTGTCAAAGCTAATCAACAAGGAGAAAATAAGGGATATTCGAAATTATAAAGTGCGAAAAACTGAGGTAGCAGTAAAAAAGGGGACGCAGCATGAATCAGTGAGAAGGAAACGTAGCGTCGGATAACCGAAGATGTATGCACTGAAAGATAAGCAAGGTAATGTAATAAGCAATCTCGGAGATACAGTAAAAGCAGCAGAATAATTCTATACTGACCTGTACAGTACCCGGAGCAGGCACGATACCTCTATTCGCAGTAGTAATGAACAGGTTACAAAGGCTCCTTCTATAAGTAGCGATGAGGATAGAATGGCCTCGCAATACATGAAACGGAGAAACGCGGCAGGATAAAATGGAATAACAGTCGATTTAATCATAGATATAGGAGACTTATCGCTTGAAAATCGGGCGACCCTTTATACAACTTGCCTATCGACTTCAAGGGCTCCGAGAAGTGGAAGGACGCCAACATTATACTAACCCACAAAGGGAGACATTGAAGAATTGCAAAATTATAGGCCCATTAGCTTACTTCTAGTATTACATAAAATATCTACCAAGATTTATTTATTTTATTTATCTTTTCAGTTATGCAATACTGCGGATTCATGGTCCAAGCAGGGTGGTCGATACAAATACAAAAGAAGTACAAAACAAGCAGTGAGGAAAAAAAGAAACAATAATACAGGCTCAGAAAGGTTACTTCACAGAGCACTTGTTTTCGTACGGCAGTTCCACTGACTAATGGTTCACGGGAAACAAGAAAACCTAAATAGGTCTGTGCGAACAAGACATGGGGTTCGAGAGTTTTCATTGTTGTGTCGGGTGGGCCTGCTAGTTAAGGGTGACAAATATGTTCTTTAATTCTTTCTTTATTGATACTGTCAGCCCTTTCTTAGGGCCATTACAGGAGTGGAGAAAAAAAATACAAGCAATGTCAACACATCTGATTTAGGCAGGGCGTACAGTACATCTGAATACAACGTACAAAAAAGAAATTGCATTGCATATACCTTGTAACAGAGCAAGCAGAAAAACCAATCAATGTCCCTTCAGGCATGTAAAATGAGAACAACATACACAGATAGTAACAAAATCATAAAATCAGATGATTCAGAAAGTCAGATAATTAACGCAACACGCTCTCAGGATAAATAACGGTATGCAACTTACTCAGAAAATTATTAAAAGAGAAGAGGCATACTGAACTACGAAATCGGGAAGCATGTTCCACTCTTTTATTGTTCTGGGTAAGAAGCTATATTTAAATGTGTCATTACGGATTACAGGAGGGGTACTATACATGCTGTGGCGATGCCTAGATTAATTAGTACAAATTTGAAAATAGGCCGTCCTATTAATTTTTATTTCATTATGGATAATAAGGAACAGGAACTTCAGCCTATCATACTTAGTCCTTAATTTTAAATTGGAAACATTTGCAAGCTGACTTAGTTTTGAAGGGGAGTGAAGTCGACCATATTTGTTGAAGATGAATCGAGAAGTTAACCTCTGAATCACTTCCAGTTTCTTACGGTATTTCGCTGTGTAAGGATGCCAGGCAATTGCCGCGTACTCAATGATTGGTCTCACCAGTGTTCTATAGGCCAAGTTTTTAACTTCAGAGGTTGCTCTGTGTAAATT
This sequence comes from Dermacentor variabilis, assembly GCF_050947875.1. Taxonomy (NCBI): domain Eukaryota; kingdom Metazoa; phylum Arthropoda; class Arachnida; order Ixodida; family Ixodidae; genus Dermacentor; species Dermacentor variabilis. The sequence goes on from NW_027460335.1 coordinate 454,360, forward strand.
TCGCCTTAGGCTCCAAAGTGCATTATTCGCCTTCTTACTTACTTTCTCTACATGTCTATTCCAGCTTCTGTCACTTCTAAATAATAATCCCGAATATTTGTGCTCCTCCACCTGTTTAAGCGTGTTGCCATGTATACTACAAGGAATTTGTAGGATCTTCTTAGACATGCTTACTAATTTGTTGGATTTATAACCATTTGCCAGTTAAAATACCATTTCATGATGTTTTCAAGGTTGCATTGCAATTTAATTTGGTTACATGAAGATTCTATATTATTATAAACAACACAGTCGTCAGCGAATAGTCTTATTGGAACAGAAATGTGGTGTTTCTGGTCATTAATGACAATAATAAATAGGGGAGCTCCTAGGACACTTCTCTGAGGTACTCCAGATAACACCGGTTGAAGACTGGACCAATTAGCGTTTATTTGAACGTAATTCTGACATGATGTTGATGCATGTTAATGCATCTAGCGCTAGTTTGTTCCAGGAGTTGGAAAAAAAATTTTAATCTAAATTTTCCCTTCCTGCCTGTAATAGGGGTATGCCATTTGCTTGTATTAAATCGGAAGGTGAGTCTAATGCTGAAATTTATTAAAAAATAAATCTTACGGCCTTTCACTGAATACGCTCAAGACAATCAACGTTGCGCTTAGTATGACGATCCGATATAATGCACGCATATTCTAGTCTTGGCCGCACAAGAGCAGTATAGCAGAGCAGGTTAACATTAGTGGGAGCAGTTTTAAATTTACGGTTAAGGATACAAAGGTTGTCGAAGGCGGGTGAACAAACATCATTATGAAGATTCCAAGACAGGTTTAAGTAAGTGTTACGGAGAGATATTCATAGCAACTTATTTCTTGTAATAGTGAAGACCCTAATATGCAGGTATACGACAGCGGATTTTTCTGGCGAGTTACTGGAAGGCAGACACATTTGCTTTTGTTAAGGGTCATTCCCCATTTTACACACCATTGAGGTATATTGCCCAGACTAGTGTTGAGATCGTTGTAATCGTTAGTGGAACAAATTTCTTTAAACAAAACAATCATCAGCAAACAATCTTATCTCTACACCAGGGCGAACAACATCAATAATATCGTTAACATACTATATAAAGAGCAAAGGGCGCAACACTCTGCCCTGATGTACACCGGATGTGACTGGAAGACAGCACGAGTGTTGACCCGCTACATCAACGTATTGTTTGCGATTACTCAAATAGGCTGAAATCCAAACAACAAATATATGCTGAATGCCTATTGTTTCAAGTTTGAAAATGAGTTAACTATGAGGAAATTTATCGAAGGCTTCGCAAAACTACGAGCAAAGCATGTCTATCCTACCGTGTCTATCGAGGGTGAATGTCAGAGAATGAAATAATGTGAGCAGTTGAATTACGGTTGATAATCCTTTCCGAAATCCGTGCTGATATTTGGTCATTATGCAGCCTTCCTCGAGGAAGTTTCTTAGAGTAGTAGCTATGATATATTCAATAATTTTACAGCATTTCGAAGTTAGTGAAATAGGATGGTAATTTCTTAGTGTCAGGCGGTTTCCCCTTTAAAAGATAGGTGCAATTCGTGCTGTCCTCCAATCACTTGGTGGTTGTGCAGTCAGAAAATTGCGAAAAATAATAATCCAATATTTAGCAAGAGGTAAAGCATATCATTGTACAAATTCGCTTGGGATATTGTCCGGACCGCATGAAGTTCTGATTTTCAAATTGAGTAACATACATTCCACACCAGGACAAGAAATAAAGTGCGCATCGGCTGATGAAAAGAGTGTCTTGTTAGATGCATAGTTTGAAACGGAAGTGTTAAACACGCTCTGGAAATATTCACTGAAATGCTCGGCAATGGCTCTCTGATCAGTCACGTTGATTCCGTCGACTGACATATGTCCAAAGGTATTTTCCAATAGAATAAAGACGACACTCAACTTCAACCGAGAGAAACAGGCTGGAACGGATACTCAACAAATGGATCACATCCATTTCATCAATCAGGTAATCGAGAAATATACACAGTGCAAAGAGGCTCTCTCTATCGTTTTCATAGATTACGTGAAGGCGCTTGATTCAGTTAGTGATACCAGCAGTCATAAAGAAATTACGTAATCAAGCAGTATAGGGCACTTATTTAAATATCAAGGAAAATATCTACAGAGATTTCGCAGCTACCTTTATTCTCCAAAGTACGAAATTACCTAAAAAGAAAGGGGTCAGATAAACAGACACAATGTCTCCAATTCTATTCACTGAGTGCTTGGAACTATTAAAGCTTTAAAACTGGATAGGCTTAGGAGTGAGGATCAGGGGCAAATACCTCACCAACCTTCGGTTTGCAGATGACAGTGTCCTGTTCAGCAACACTGGGTAAGAGCTACAACAAATGATTGAGGACCATAAGAGGGGTTAAATATTATTGTGCAAAAGACGAAGATAATGATTATAGGCCTAGCAAGAGAACAAGAGTTCAGGATCGCCAGTCAGCCTCTAGAGTCTGTGAAGGAGAACGTTTACCAAGTCTATAAATACCCGCAGGGGACCTTGATCATGAGACGGAAATATACAGTCGAATAAAAATACGATTCTGACTGTAAGCTTACCATTATTATTGAAAAGAAAAGTGCACAATCAGAGAATTCTGCCGGTGAACATATCGGGCAGGAACTTGGAGACTGACAAAGAAGCTTGAGAACAAGTTGAGAACAATGCGTACGTTTCCCAAGTTTATAAATACCCGCAGGGGACCTTGATCATGAGACGGAAATTTACAGTCCAATAAAAATACGATTCTGACTGTAAGCTTACCATTATTATTGAAAATAAAGGTGTACAATCAGAGAATTCTGCCGGTGAACATCATCATCATCATCTTCATCAGCCTGGTTACGCCCACTGCAGGGCAAAGGCCTCTCCCATATTTCTCCAACAGCCCCGGTCATGTACTAATTGTGGCCATGCCGTCCCTGCAAACTTCTTAATCTCATCCGCCCACCTAACTTTCTGCCGCCCCCTGCTACGCTTCCCTTCCTTTGGAATCCAGTCCGTAACCCTTAATGACCATCGGTTATCTTTCCTCCTCATTACATGTCCTGCCCATGCCCATTTCTTTTTCTTTATTTCAACTAAGATGTCATTAACTCGCGTTTGTTCCCTCACCCAATCTGCTCTTTTCTTATCCCTTAACGTTACACCTATCATTCTTCTTTCCATAGCTCGTTGCGTCGTCCTCAATTTGAGTAGAACCCTTTTCGTAAGCCTCCATGTTTCTGCCCCGTAGGTGAGTACTGGTAAGACACAGCTATTATACACTTTTCTCTTGAGGGATAATGGCAACTTGCTGTTCATGATCTGAGAATGCCTGCCAAACGCAGCCCAGCCCATTCTTATTCTTCTGATTATTTCCGTCTCATGATCCGGATCCGCAGCCACTACCTGTCCTAAGTAGATGTATACCCTTACGACTTCCAGTGCCTCGCTGCCTATTGTAAATTGCTGTTCTCTTCCGAGACTGTTAAACATTACTTTAGTTTTCTGCAGATTAATTTTTAGACCCACTCTTCTGCTTTGCCTCTCCAGGTCAGTGAGCATGCATTGCAGTTGGTCCCCTGAGTTACTAACTAAGGCAATATCATCAGCGAATCGCAAGTTACTAAGGTATTCTCCATTAACTTTTATCCCCATTTCTTCCCAATCCAGGTCTCTGAATACCTCCTGTAAACATGCTGTGAATAGCATTGGAGAGATCGTATCTCCCTGCCTGACGCCTTTCTTTATTGGGATTTTGTTGCTTTCTTTATGGAGGACTATGGTGGCTGTGGAGCCGCTATAGATATCTATCAGTATTTTTACATACGGCTCGTCTACACCCTGATTCCGTAATGCCTCCATAACTGCTGAGGTTTCGACAGAATCAAATGCTTTCTCGTAATCAATGAAAGCTATATATAAGGGTTGGTTATATTCCGCACATTTCTCTATCACCTGATTGATAGTGTGAATATGATCTATTGTTGAGTAGCCTTTACGGAATCCTGCCTGGTCCTTTGCTTGGCAGAAGTCTAAGGTGTTCCTGATTCTATTTGCGATTACCTTAGTAAATAGTTTGTAGGCAACGGACAGTAAGCTGATCGGTCTATAATTTTTCAAGTCTTTGGCATCCCCTTTCTTATGGATTAGGATTATGTTAGCGTTTTTCCAAGATTCCGGTACGCTCGACGTCATGAGGCATTGCGTATACAGGGTGGCCAGTTTCTCTAGAACAACCTGCCCACCATCCTTCAACAAATCTGCTGTTACCTGATCCTCCCCAGCTGCCTTCCCCCTTTGCATATCTCCCAAGGCTTTCTTTACTTCTTCCGGCATTACCCGTGGGATTTCGAGTTCCTCTAGACTATTTTCTCTTCCATTATTCCGGTGAACATATCGGGCAGGAGCTTGGAGACTGACAAAGAAGCTTGAGAACAAGTTGAGAACAATGCAAAGAGCGATGTGACGAAGAATGTTAGGCGTGACGTTAAGAGACAGAAGTGCGGTGTGGATGAGAAAGCAAACGGGCATAGCCGATATTCGAAGTGACATTAAGAAAAAAATTTGGACGACGCTCAAGCTTTGCTTTTAAGAGTGGAACGCGATAACATTCAAAAATCCCTAACTGCTTCGCACGCTTCCCGGCAATTGAAGCGTATGTAACCGTAATGTTTACCAGGAAACGCTTGCCGCGAACACTATGCACGAAGGCGAGCTTTGTGGCGAAACCGCGGCCTGTTGCGCGGGCAGCGATGCGACGGAGGCGAGCGGCAGCTGGAGTTATTGCAAGGAACCGGGCGCAACGCTCCGTGACCCCCCAAGAGACCCATCGTGCCGGCGCGTGCGAAATGGTGGACGCCGCGGCTGGTTTGTGGGTGTGAAGGGGTTTGTTTGAGTTTTCGCGTAACAAAATTCTTTTCTCGTATATTGAAAGTACAATACGGGAGCTATCATGTCTGTTGGTTGTGTGCAAGTTGTAGTTTACGATTTTCCTACGTATTCTAGCTTGAGAAATTAGTTCATCCAATTCCTTGTGTCGCATGGAAGGCCTGGGTGCACGTGGTTCAAAAAAAAAAATCTTTCTATAACGACGTCTGACGCCCCATTTTCTGCGACCATGGGCTCCTTAACTCTATCGCGTTAAAAATGGAGCAAAATGAAAAAGCATTGTAGAACAGAAAGCATATATACATGCACAACTGATGGCGTTTCAAATCACTTATGCGGCTTTGGTCTTATATATGCTGCTACAGCTCTAAATTGCCTTCCATGCGAAAGTCCGAGCTTACCATTACGCCGGCCGGTGTCTCTATGTCGTCATTATCAGGGTAGCTCATCATTCTCCCATTCACACTTACCACAGGCGAAGAAATTTGGTACTTTGCCTACAGGCACCACTGACGTCGAAGCAAGGCCCCTGCGGCAACAGGCACTCGGATACTGCAGGCGCGAAACCTTCCGTATAATGCTCAACAAGCGCGCGGAGTAACTCGTGCGGAGATTTGTGAGTCACGGAGGTTTCGCAAACGCAGGCGTCCTCGCACCTATCACGGACGCAACAGCATGATGTATTGAAATGACGTTATGCACATCACAGGGCTCTCTAGAAGAACATGGCGCTGTCCACAAGTAGAGCCTGCTGGCGTTGCAACAAAAGAGTTCAAGGCTGCAATGAGTGCTGTGGCCTGGTGACTTTATTTCCTAATTCTTGTTTGCAAGCGTCTTGGAGTTTTATACATATATCCTGCCTTTTGAATATAAAAGAGTAGCTGTTTGCGCGTCACTCGGTGTGTGAGAGAACTCCGTTTCTTGCAGAAGCGAAGTGTATAGGATCTGTGATGACGCGTTACGCTTGAAAAGTACAATGAAAAACGGTGTTCACAATTTTCGGCAATGAAATAGTAAAACTACTTCGCTGATTATTTCTTTGAACGAAAAGCACTAATTATAATATTATTGCATTCTACGTAAATATGTTATTATTGGTCTTATATTTTCAATTCCTTGGCTAAAGTATACAGAGACCGCCGTCGCTGAATCAACCAACATTATTCAAGCAGATGTTACGTTCCTAATTATATATATATATATATAGACTAAAATACGGATTTCGTTACCTGAATACCTTTCATATATTGCTTAGCTGCTCACAAAATTTCCAAGAAATACAGTTGGCTTTTATCTATGAATCGGGTATTTGTGGCGGTGTCTTTCGCACTGAGCCACGTAAGTTGCGTCCCATACCGCGCAGCTTAAGCTGCCGCCGTTACGGGGAATGGCTGGTCTTCTACCACAGTTGCCACAGGTTCCCTCTTACATCTTCAACTTTAAGGTGACGTCTCACTAGACTCCAACAGTCTTCGTTGAGGTCATCCAACTGCATGTGACCGTCTTCGTGCTGATGGCAAGAGACGCGGTCTTTAACGACGCCAGTTACTCGCATGAAGCCGTCCAAGCACTGGATGCTCTTCAGCCCAGCTCGAACTAAGGCTTTGGCCTCGGCGTCAGTGACTGAAAGCAGCTGCGTCAGCTCTTCCAGCAGTGTTGGATACTCGACGATCTGCTCGAGGGCTTCTGCACCATACCTGCGGGGTTGTTGAGGCGCAGAGGTACACGTTGCTGTAATTTCGAATGCTGCATTTTACGCCGAAGCTGTATACAGGGTGTCCCAGGTAAATTTAGGCTCAATTTAAAAATATGCAGATGCCACGTAGCTGGACAGAACAATGTGTTGGCGGGCTAGTTGGTGCAGATCCATAAATACTTCGTTTAGCGCAAAACAACGGACACAAGAAAAGGCGACAGGACAAGGCGCTACTCTCAACTCTGAGGGTAGCGAGAGTAGCGCCTTGTCCTGTCGCCTTTTCTTGTGTTCGTTGTTTTGCGCTAAACGAAGTATTTATGGACAGAAGAAAGATAACGTAGTCTGCTGTCGCTTGGAGATACACTATTCTATCCATACCACCTAATTAGATCATTAGTCGTCATTATTTATTCAACTTCTGAAATATTCTAATTAGATTAAAAGTGTCAATGGGAAAATTCTAGACCAATATGAACAACTGTTGCTACAGCTTTCTGTTGCTCGATACGTGCTACATAAAAGTGTTTTTTTCGAGCGTGTAAGAAACCCGCCCATACACGCAAAGTGCCTCGAGTAGCCAGTCGCACGGCAATCTTGCAGTCATGCAAACTTATAAGGGGTTCCAGCAAGAACGGACGCGAGGTCAAGTGAGAAGAAACGGACGTTGTCTTTTCCGTGTGGGTGTCGTGTACTTGGAAGGGGCTGAAGTACCGGATGAAGTTGATAGGCGCCTTAGTAAGAAATATACCAGCGTTGTCTTGTCCATTTCTTCTTACTTGTGCTCGCGTCCGTACTTGCTCGAGCCCCTTATATGTTCGCCATGCACTAACTCGCCTAACAAACCACACTGCTAAACTTGTAGTCAGGCATTCGAAATATTTTTTTTTATTGAAGAGGCCCAAAATGATGCGCGGCTGCAACTACCGCATGGTGACTGGAATGAGCCAAATAAAGCTTTACACTAATAAATAAAATTTGCCCGCAGGCAAAGAAAAAGGACACGTTATTACATGATGTTGCCTGCACATAGGAATTAAGGCTGGGGCCATGATTGTTGCGAGAAGCTTTGCAATGATTCAACGCACCCAAACTTACCATTCCTGCGTTCACCCCAATTATTATAACAGATATTGGGAATATAATTTCGCTAAACATCAGCACTCTTGCAGTGGCATAATGCACCGCGTCAGAAAAAGGCGAAGGAGTAATCAATCAAAAGAGTGGTGCATTTTGCACAACTGACACTCACTGCATGTACTTCGTAGCGGTATTGAATGTTCTGACCGTTCTTTGAGCACAGTTAAGTTTGTGCGTTGATTGCACAAAATTTCAAGCTTTCCGATAAGGTCCTAAATATTTTTTTTTATAAATTGTAGAACATGCTGATAAACGCCAAAATAGGTGTTTACGCACCGTTATGTATTTGTCACCGTTCTTTTTAAGCCCCGCAAAAGCGCGCGAATATTATTTTTGTTTCAATGACGTCACTGGAAGTCTTGGCGCCCCGATTGCAGGGCTCTCAATGGTGCATTCAGTGAATGTTGCTCACATACCGTTCAATAAAAACGCAATCGGCCACGATGGGGAGTGCATGTCAGCACCTTTGTTGAGAACATGGAAATTGGTTGCCGTTGTGAATAATAGCAGGGTGGCACTGAACAAGAATGCAAACACACCCATCCGATTTTAATGATAATTGGGCTTCATTTTTAAAAAACAAGGTCGAATGCGCTGCAATCAAAACGCGCAAGCGAACAATGAGTGACGTCCTGTTCCTTTTTATCTAAATTACGCGGGTTTCCTTCAAAGCTCGGAAAGAAAAGACTCGCAAAGGACAACGACCTGGTAGCAAATCCATTTGTTTTGCTTACCCTACTCTACAACATTTGCATTGAGACTCACAGCAAGAAAAAGTTATAAATTTTTCAATAATTAAATGTAAATTATATGATCATATATTGAATTTCAACGAAGAGTATGGCTAATTAAAGACCACGGGAACAATTTTTCATGGCTCTCAACACTAAAAATGTTTACACCCTTAAGGGTCTTATCTTGTTTCACTGGTAACATCCTTACCGTTAGGGCGTTACAAGAATTTATAAAGGCCATCAACGGAGCTCTAGCTAGACGTGCGATGACAAAAGACGTCGCTGAAAACAATTTGGCAATCATTCTGAAGGCCGCGGACGAAAAAATTAATCAACAAGAAAATGTCACCGGGAGAGATATGAAACTCCCCTGTCGGATACTTCTGTACGCCGAAGGCTGTCAGGATGATTACGTAGTTTTTACCTACGTCTTTTGTCATCGCACGTCCAGTTAGAGCTCCGTTGTCGGCCTCTATACATTTTTGTAAGGCCTTAACCGTAAGGGTATTACCAGTGAAACAAATACCCTTAAGGGTGTAAACATTTTTATGGTAAACTCTTGAAGGTGTACTATACCCTATCAATAATGTTTGTTTCTATTTATGCGAAACACAATTAGGAACGCTTACGCAGTACATATTATATTTACTAAACAGCACGTATTCTTGATAAGTTATCTACCCTGTCAAACACCCAACGATTAGTATATAATAAAAGAAATATTCCTCCTTGTTTACACATTTAGTGTCGCGCAAGTTGTGTGCGCTTGTTAGTATACATAATGTGTTATAAACTATAACAGTGAGCAAGATATGCTGCAAACTATACAAACTTGCCGAAAACGAGATATGCAGGTTGGAACTGAGGTTAAACAGCGCGAATCAAACAAGGACACCAGAAAACAAATACCACAGACAAACGCTGACTGCCAACTGGAAGTTTATTTGAAATTCTCTAGCCATTTTATACCTTTTTCAGCATAGGCATGCGTACACAAGTCGCAAAAACATCCGCAAATCATCAGCATCATAATCTTTAAACCAAAAAAGCTATTTCTTTTCCCGACAAGACAAGGGAGGGAGCACTTATGCATTTATCTCCTTCCTTTCTAATGTAGTAAGCCTCTATTTCCCTCTCCCTCTTACATTTTCCTTTCCCTACGAATTTTGTTTTTTTTTCAAATATCAGAGTGCACTGGACACTTGTCACAATGTCCTGCTTAATGACTCCGATAGCCATTTTTTAGGTTATTGCTGTGCTGACGAGCTCTTTCATTCAAACACTGTCCCGTTTGACCTTCATAAGTTTTTCCGCTATCTGATAGATAACGTTGCGTCTTCATTCAGTGAAACGGGATTGATTATTTGTGGTGCACACGGGCCTTTGGCGCGTTTTCATACGATTACATATCAAGGACAGCTTACAAGGGGCACTGAAAAGCAAATTAATATTATGTCTATTGGAAACTTTCTTTAAATTCTGTCACAACTTGTGCAAGTATGGCACCACGTGCACTTGACTCTTGTCTTTATTCCTTTTTTTATGTTCCGGTACTTATTATTTTCTCGTTCTGCAAGATGGCTTCACATACTGAAGAGATCACAGAACTGGGAAATCCTGCGTTCTGTTCTCGCGCTATCTGGTTTAAAGAACTTTGATCGCCCTCATGCTCGCACGACTTACTCGGTGCTGCCTTAATGCACGTGGTTGCTATGGCTCTCTTAATCAATTTAGAGTGTGCGCTGTCGTAGCGCAACAATGTTTTTTTAGATGTGGGATGATATCCCCAGTATACATGCTAGTCCAAAGAAAAACAGAGAATAATATCGAGAAACTGAATGCGGTTGTTAGTAGGCAACTCATACGGGAACTTAAGTCCTCCCGATGATATCATGAACAAGTCCAAGATTGCTTCGACCGCGTCATGAAAATGCACACAGGTATCTTTCTTCATATCAAATAAGTAGTCTTCAATGTACCTAAACACTCGCGTTACAGACATGTCCACCAACTTAGCAGAAATTACACCGCCAACCGAGGAGAAAAAAATTCACGTAAAATGGGGCTGACAATATACAGATGCTGGTGCGTTGTATGTACAACTGGCTATCATAATTAATAGCAGTTGAATGAAGATAGAAATCTAAAAGCGTTAAAATTTTCGCTGTTGACATCTACAGAATTCCGAAAATCGACTTCAATCAATGCAGGTTGATGCTGATAGTGCACCGACTTCAGTAGTCGTTGTCCGTGACGTGCGCGATGCCCACTTACCTGTCGACAAGGGTGCCGCTGATAAACTGGGCCGCTTGAGTAACAAGGTCGGAGTTGCGTCGCGTTGCGTCGCAGACCGCGAACCACACTGTATCCACCCTGGATCGGCTGAGCACGCACCCGTCAACAGTCATTCTGAGAAGGTTGCGGTTGCACTCGATCCCAGCGTGCAGTCGGCGAATGAAGACGGCTGCTACTTCGGGCTCCCCGATTCTCACGTGCGCCCTGCGGATGCTCCGGCTGGAATTGAGTGCGTCTGCCAAAAGCTGTATCTCGGGTCCGTTCGTGGATCTTGCGACGACACGCAGCTCGCTCACGCTGGTGTTCCGACGCAGCGATTCTAAGATGACCGCCCAACCTGTCTTCGCCGCTTCTGGAAATAAGTGCCGGATCCATATCGTCAGGTGGAGCTCCTTCAGCGTAGTCGTTGAGGCGATGTAGTGAGCGATATCAGAGCTCAGCGCCTCGTCCACGTCAGGTATCCATACCTCGAGGTGGGCCGAAATCACGTGAGCGAAAGTGGACAGCCGGCGAAATGTTTGAGATACTTCACCGCGATTGTCCTGATAGGGAAAGGAGTGAAATTTTGAAAACCCTTTGCATTCTAGCATTTCATGCTTGTCCAAAATGTACAGAGTTGTATCGAAAGAAACGTGATCCTCGACGCCGCTCCTTCTGAGTGCACAGCATAGCTTTTCCCATAAGTGACGTTCGCTGCAGTGTCCCTTGATGGCTAACTTCAAGTGCCTTTCTCTCGTTGAGAGGAGATCGAACAGGTCCTCCCATCGCTCAGGTTCCCAGATACGCAGGGGCAACGTAAGCGATTCGAGTGTCTTGTTTTGAGCGATGGCGAAAAGCCAGGGATCAAAATCTATTTGACACGATGTTGTTGAACCTCCGACTCGGCTCATCCAGGCATCGTAGGTCAAAATAGAGATGTTCAGTGTGCGCAAAGCACGGTTGTGAGCTAGAACCTTGGTCATTATGTCAGCGCTGTCTGCGTCTACGATGAAGTCTTCGAGGGTAACGTGAGCGAGAGCAGTGTTGCTTAGCACACCTTCAAGTACGCACTTAAGAGACTGCTGTCTAACTTCATTGTAGGCTGCTACGGCCAACTTTGTCAGCGTTTTGTCGTCACGTAGGAACTTCGCAAACAAGTCGCGGTGTTCAGGACGGGCTTCACTGATTGCGGAACTATGAAACGATAGTTCGCTAAGAGTGGTGTTTTCCACCAGCGCCGGCAAAAAAATGATTGCACCACTTCCATTCATGTGTAACTTGGGAATTCGGAGCGCCGTCAACTGTGTTGTCGTTCGTAGAAGCTTCGCGAGCGCGCCGCAAAACTGCACCGGACACTCGCACGCCGTCATGCATTCGATTTCTTTTAAGTTCACGAGGGAGGGTATCACGGAACAAATGTCCTTATGCACGGTGAACGTGCTGAAGTTTATTTTCAGCACACTGATGGAGCGGTTTCCTTGTAATGCATCACAAAGACGCGCTTCAGACCCCTTGAAGCTATCTGTGTCGATGTCAAGCGTGGTCAGACAACGGTGCGTCGTAAGCAGCTTGTGGACGAGTGCTGCAGGCTGAAGAACTTGCTCCTTGCTGCATGGTAAAAAGGGCTGAGCGAAACTCATCAGCGACAATCCTCCGCGAACGGTTTGTCGCAGTTCCATTCGAGCGTTTGAGAGCAGTTTATTCCAGCTGCATACGTGCTTGGGTGTACAGCAAGTCCTGTTCTCACTTTGCGCGCATGGAATTCTTTGTTGAATGGCTGCGCCAGTGTCCCAGGCCTTGACGCCCTCTAGGTCGGCCAAGCAACTTCTGTTCGACGTCGCCAGCTCCGACCCACTAGGTGCTAGTGTGTCATTCGCCAGGTATCCGGGTCCCGCCATTTTATCTGCATCAGCAAGAAAGCGTTTAGAATTTAAACCACATTAATAAAATATAGAATAAAAGTGGTTTATTCGCTTATTAAACAGTGTCCTAGGCAGCTTTAGGTAACAGGTCTGTTTAATCTGGGCCTCTTGCGTAGGCAATCCAGGGCATGATGTGACGTGTATGATATTCGCACTAATAATATCAAATTGATCACCATTACGTCTTCAGCATCAGTTGGAAGCTTTAAGATAAAATGGTCCCTCGTTTGTGCATACAAGAGTGGGCCAAATCCTTGCGCCAATACGTCGGACGAGCTTGTGGATTCCGAAATAGCGTCGCAATAGTTTCTCACTTAGTCTACAGGCACAGAAACCATGTCAATGCTGGTCATGTGCCTACAACAAAATGTGCCATTGTAAATGAAAGTATGCAGACCAGCAGTAGCCTACTATATCCCGGGATTACAGTGCAATAAGTACTCAGTAGAAACAACTACGGTATATACTCTTGTAAGGATCGCCCTCCATGTAAAGCTCGCCCCCCTCCCCTCCCCCCATTAGAGCCTGAATGTTTAAAAAAGTTGCACTAAGCATCGCGCTAGTACCCTCACGATGGTTAACTTCGCCGAGTTTCTAACAGGTGGCGCTAGTTGTCTAGCCAGCAATGGTATCATATAGATTATAATCCTACGCCACTCCCACCTCGACCTTAAACTGCACCTTTGGTCGCATGCTCTGGCGAAGTGGATCGGTGACGCTGTTTAGGCCTAGCCGACTGTTACGGTGGAGGGCAAGCCGTTACGGGAAGTCCGCTCCTAAACTGTTTGTACCAGTAAATCACGTCAGTGATCGGGCCTGAAAAGTAACGGCTACATGCATTATGCTCAGTTTTGGTCTGCTGGCGATCAGCCGGTCAGGTTACTGTCAACGGCTACAAGCAGTCTTTGTGTACTTGTTGATGAAACGGCGCAAACTCGCATAATACATGAATCGACAGAATTTTTTTAAAATAATCTTGCACGGCACACAAACTAATTTGACAGTGTGGCGGAGTAAAGGTTGCTTCACGCGGTATGCGTAATACGCCACGAACTGAGACGTACGTCGGGCTACGCGACGGGTGAGCATGAAATGTGCTCGTGAGCTCTGCCATCACTCAATTAAAGGTCAATCTTTTGAAGGATCACAACACTCAGTGAACGTGTGTAAAATAAATTTGCCACGGCCGCTAGGGCTCTGAGAAGCAAAATTTTGCAGACCGTATGTGTTTAGGGCCTTTCCGATTATTCTATCAATTTTGTGGTGTTGCCAGTGTCCGTCGGTTATACATCGGTTCATATCGTCGGTTACGATATGTGTTCCTAGTCGGACGCAAGCGGATGTGCTATTTTGCATAACAGTCTGAGTGGAGTTAGAAACCTCGGTGAGTAGCGATAAACCTTCCTCATGTAGGGCAAGCTCCGAGTATAAATTAAAAAAACAGAGCAAAATAACTTGCGCGTCTTTAAGGAGGAAATAAGGTATGTGCAACCAATAAAATACTTTGTAAGCTTGACCAAGGACTTTACAATCAATTAGCAACATTGCTCTGATTGTAAGGTAATTTTCCAGAATGCGAGGATTTACCACACGTTGCACTGACTTTTACGCGTTTTCTTATATAAGGGGCATTCCCGGCCGTTGAGATGTGGCGAAGTCATTTCCAGCTTACGCTAAGTGTCTAATCCAACGCGGAACGTCTTTCGCTTCAGTAAAACTTCATGTCAAAGACCTCGTCAAAAAATGGACTCGCAATCCCGACCTTGCGATAGTAGATAGCAAGCGAAGATGATAGAGAACCACTGAAATGCTGTCGATAGGGATATGAAATGTTTTATTATTCTGTCTAGTCTTAGCACGACACCGTTGCTGAGCATTACAATTCTGCACTCTTCGACGCTGATCGTATTCACGCTGCTTTCGGCAGTCCTTGTGGGGTCTAACCATAGCGGTCTTGCACTGTACTGAATTAGTTGCTACGCAGGTCCCCCTTTATATATGAAGTGTGGTGACATAACTCACTGATTCGTATGCTGCTGTTGCCCCTTTCCCACCAGAACAGCTTATGCAACCGTAATCTTTATAGGGAAACACTCGCTGAGAGAAGGAACGTGCCTCGCATTGTTCACAGGTGTTTTATCATCCATCATGCGGTTTTGACGCATGCATTGCTCTTTTCTTTATCGAAAATAATACTGAGCTGTGTGTTGCGTACCTGATTACTAAGGACATATGCACTCTTTTCGGTTAATTCTTTTTATCGCTGACGGACACGAAAAATTCCGACCACAGAGAAGCTAACAGCGCCGCTGGAAAGAATTGCGTGACCCTGGCAATGTTGAAACAAGAATATTCATTGTCATTATCCATATTTCTCGTTGTGTGTGCTTCCCTTGCTTGAATGCAGTTCCCGTGTATCAGCGAACAGGTCCCGCACGTCTGTTATCAGGAAAGTTCCTATACTTTGCTAGGTGCTCTTCGTGAGCTGTACCCATGCCGTTGCGCGCCCACGATGTTCTTCATTGCGGAGTATTCTTCAAGTCAAGCCGATTTTTTGTATATGGCTATCATTGTCCAAAGAGCAGAGCACCGACACGTTCTCACTTCGCTCGAAGAACGGTGCATTGGAGGGACCATAGCATTTCATACAATAATTGCTATAGGGAACTCTGGCACTAGTGCGTAAAAGAGCTGTAATGGGAGCCGTTGTGTCAGCATGAGAATTATGGGATGTACAAGGATTCGCCTAAACGTCGTCCTTTTGGCTTCAAACGGCTTCGTGACTTCAGAAACTCGTAATTTTGAACAATGTACTGCGTAATAAATAATTAAATAAATATTATCAAAGTTCTCCGACGACAGGATTCGAACACAGGACCTCTATCACACAGGCCAGATAATGAAACCGTTACATCCCGGACGCTTTTCTTTATTGCCTGTTTTGTACAACTACATCAAACAACAAATGACCTTTGAGAAAACAACATAAATCAGTAGGTTTTCAGCACCAAGTGTCAGTCTTACTGGGCTGACTATTTTAGAATTCTTTGAGCGCGGTCAAGGGTTCCACTTTTTACAGCCACGCAGGTACACAATCTTGTGCTTTCTGTATATGTACAAATCTTGACATGCATTCTCGAATAAAGCATTCGTGCAGGCCGAACACCTGGATCACAGAGAAACGCGGTCATGCGGGCGTGCCATAGACAATGAAGGCCAACTAGCATAATAAGGTCAAATGGCAGTCCTTCATCGTTTTCTATAGACAAATGTCTAATACACTGTGGATCTAAAGGAAAGTGTTTTTTGTAGTCCTCTGAAGTACCTCCCAAAAGAAGATACCCGCCCAACAATCTAGTAATACAAGACCTATAATTTCTGGTTTCTTACAGGTCAAGTAATGTGACCCCCAGGGTAAGAAAAAATCATGATCTTCTAAAAAGGTTTTGACAGTCAACGTACCCGTGTGAAGCTTAAAAAAGAAATACTTGGTCCCTGGCGTTACTTGCATTCTATTCACACGTTTAAGCACGTCTTGCCTCTGGCCACCAATGTCTATGGCCCTGCACAATGGTACAGGGAGAACTATATCGTATACATCTTTGTACAGTGTTTTACGTTTCACTGAAAAAGGTACTCATTTGAAAATCTAGTAAACAAGAACCGTACTCTTAAGATACTTTCTTTAAGAAATCCACAAACAGGACCGCTCATATTCTCTGTACAGACTGCACAGCCAGGTAACGCGATACTTAGCCTCACTTGGCACACCGTGCGCAAGAAAGGATGGCTTAAGTCGCGCAAACATAAAAACCGCTGTATGACCTGTCGTATAAAGGGGTGCGTCATTCCCAAACCTCCGTCTTTAACTCGTATGAACAAATTTATTCGACTGCATCGTTCCCAATTCGAAGCCCACACAAATACAGCGAAGACTCGATGCAACTTCTGTATATTTACCCTTGAACAATGGAATACCTGCATCACATACCAGAGTTTTGCGACAAAAAAAAAGTAGATTGCAAACTGTAGCTCTTGCAAACATTGACAGATGTCCACCTTTCCACTTGTTCGCTTTTGTCTGTGTTTCTCTTGTTTGATCTTGCCAATACTCATCGTTATCTTTTGTAATCTTCCAGCGGGCCGCCTAGGTATTTAGCGGGTGTCGTCAGCGACTTGTCGTTGGCGACACCCGCTAAGTTAAGGGTGTCGTTAAGACACCCTTAACTATAGCGATAGCTGCAGCTACACTCTAGCTGTACAACAAACTGCGACGTTATCCGCATACGCCAGAATTTTAACTTCCGATTCATTTAATCTGAAGCCGTGAATACTGCTGTTTTCAATGACCGCTAGGCACATTGTTTCTATATATATACTGAACAGAAGGGGACTCAGGAGGCAGCCCTGGCGTACAGAACGCTTTAGGTTAATGGGGACCCCCACTGGCTTGTTAACAATTAAACGCGTAGTGCAATCCCTGTACGCCAAAGCTACCCATATCTAATGATGGATCCGACATTAATGTGGTCTAGAATGGCAAGGAAAATACCATAAAGTACACAATCAAACGCTTTCTCAAGAGCGAGCTCTATAATTGCTACCCTGCTTGCATGAAGTCGCAGCTGTCCATCACGCACCCCATCTTATGTATATTAGTCACAATCGAACACACCATAATCCCACATGTTTGGTGAGGACCAACCAATTCCTTAATTACTTTCTGTAGCCGCCTTGCTAGCCCTATCATCAAGATTTTATAATCACGATTAGTTAGTGATATAGTACTGTATGAGGAAACCAATTTTAACTTCTCTCTCTCTTCTGTCTTTGGTATTAATACAGTGTGTGCTTTCCTGAATGACACGGACAGGACATCTAGTTTGTAAGCCTCATTAAAAAGAGCTGTAAGCACAGGAGACAATTCTTTTTCAAAAGTCATGTAAAACGAAGCACTGAGACCGTCAGGCCGTGGCGACTTGCCGAGATTCCGGTTATCTATAGCCTTTTCTACTTCCTTTTGTGGTATGGGTGAATCCAACTCTGTTCTGGTGTCATCTTGCAGCCATGGCATTCTCTCAAGAAATTCTTCTTTAAGCCTCTCTGCATTCACAGGTGTAGAAGGAGAAAGCGCATCGTAATGCCGAGCAAATGCATGTCCTATGCTGTCATTGTCTGTCATTACTATCCCGTTATCTTCAAAAACATCTACATGGTTCCGCTGGGAGCGACTTATTTTGAGTCCAAGTGCGCGTTTTGTTGACATTCATCCATAGCAATCGCGTCTACTTTTGCTCTCACTAGCGCTCCGCGATAAAGGTTCTCATCATAAAGCTCCAGTTTCTGTTTGATACTAAGCAGATCTTCTGCATACTCACCTGGCGTTTTGCATTCAAGTCCTGTTAGCTTTTCAAAACTTACCTGGAGCCCTTTCTCTTCCTTTTTGGCTTCAAATAATAAAATGCTGGATCTTTCTATCGCTTTAATTTATATCTGTTGCTTAAAAATTTACCACTGCTCTCCTATTTTGCCTCCACTATCTTCATGGTTATTCCTAATTGCATGCATCACTGCATCATTGAAAGAATCATCCCTTAATAAATTGAAATTCAATTTCCATTGCTCTCATGAAAAACTCTTTCTCTAATTCTTTGATCCTATTTGACATTTTAGACCATATACCATATTCACGATAGACCATATTGACCATATGACAATAGACCATATTCACACAATCAATCAGGTGATAGAGAAATGTGCGGAATATAACAAACCCTTATATATAGCTTTCATTGATTACGAGAAAGCGTTTGATTCAGTCGAAACCTCAGCAGTCATGGAGGCATTGCGGAATCAGGGTGTAGCCGAGCCGTATGTAAAAATACTGAAAGCTATCTATGGGCACATTGCAAGTGCTAGGCGACACCATGCCTTTCGGACCCCTAGCGCCATCTGACGAATACTTGCTCATATGCGGTAGGATCACTCACGCCGTCAGCAGCTTGGTCTGCGTGTTTGGCGCCCTGTCAAATGGTAGTGATTGCGCAAAACAGCGTGCCGATATTAATTTTAGCCGGGTTTCGGGAATCACAAGATCTTGACAGCTTCTTTCGCGGAAAGAATTTGGGGAAAGGAAGTCGTCTATTTGAAGCGGGGCACGTGTAGGACATGAGGGAAGTGCTGAACTCCCACGGATCGGAAGTGACTGCTAGGTGTATTCCGCAAACGAAATTTAAATCCCCGCATCAGTGAGATGCGTGAACCTCAGCGTAAGCTACTTCGTTATATACGTTGTGGACGCAAGAAATTATAGGTGACATTGATTCTTGCAGATTGGCGACACCAGACAAATCTTAGTGGGGAGCTGCGATTGCTGTCCTGGCATCGTAGGGAAGAGCAAGCACGCCGCGGTAGTTGCCCTGTACATACAGGACGGCAAATGCGACTCCAAAACATCTCAACCAAGAACGTGGGGCGTACCAACGTCTCGTAGCACCTAGCCGAGGTGTTCTAACGTTGCTCTCCACAAACACAAAACAAGTGAGGAAGTTACCACTTTTGTTAGACTACGCTGGGGAAAATATTTTCGCCCAAGTTACTGGAAGTCCGAGACTTTTTATGTTGTTGCGATTTTTCAGTGCGTGCAAAGGAGGTTCCAATAAGCCACGTCGTCAAATATTTTGGTGATCTCAACTGCCCTCTAGTTGATATGTTGGGCGCAGAACGGTGTATGCCAGCTGAGCCAGCTGCAACCCTTCCTCGTAGCTCTCAGCAAGCCCTGGCGCTGTTTGAATAGGAGAGGATCGGGAGAGTTCCACAACTCTGCTCCGGTAGAGTGTGGAAACAAACCACTTTGTTTGCTGCATATGCTCGTGCGCACTGCATGTCTCCCGTTGCTGCCACCGTTGCTATAAAAGCAACGAATTCACCGTTAACGCATTTGGCCTAACGCCGGAAGATAAAACAGTCTGCCATCAGACAAGCGAGATCCAGCATTGACGCCGTACTACTTCATACGGTCGGCTCGGAAACTTGTAAAACTTTGTTCCTAGTGAGTTGTGTATGTGCTGTTGCAGCCCACTACGCAACAGCTCGGGTTGCATTTCAACATTGCTCAGAAAAGGCAACAGCTACGTGCGAAAGAGTGCACAGACAGGCTTTCCGATCGCAAGCGGGCCGGTCGTATCCTGCCGGCTGTGCGCTCGCCGCCGCGAGGGGAGCGCTAGTAGGCGCGGGAACTACGTTCGCAACCTGCCTATAGCGGCTCCACAGCCACCGTAGTCCTCCATAAAGAAAGCAATAAAATACCAATAAAGAAAGGTGTCAGGCAGGGAGATAGGATCTCTCCAATGCTATTCACAGCGTGTTTACAGGAGGTATTCAGAGACGTGGATTGGGAAGAATTGGGGATAAAAGTTAATGGAGAATACCTTAGTAGCTTGCGATTCGCTAATGATATTGCCTTGCTTAGTAACTCAGGGGACCAATTGAAATGCATGCTCACTGACCTGGAGAGGCAAAACATAAGATTAGGTCTAAAAATTAATCTGCAGAAAACTAATGTTTAACAGTCTCGGAAGAGAACCACAGTTTACTATAGGTAGCGAGGCACTGGAAGTGGTAAGGGAATACATCTACTTAGGACAGGTAGTGACCGCGGATCCGGATCATGAGACTGAAATAATAAGAATAAGAAAAGGCTGGAGTGCGTTTGGCAGGTATTCTCGGATCATGAACAGCAGGTTGCCGTTATCCCTCAAAAAAAAAGTGTGTAATAGCTGCGTCCTTACCCGTACTCACCTACAGGGCAGAAACCTGGAGGCTTACGAAAAGGGTTCTACTTAAATTGAGGACGACGCAACGAGCTATAGAAAGAAGATTGATAGGTGTAACGTTAAGGGATAAGAAAAGAGCAGATTTGGCGAGGGAACAAACTCGAGTTAATGACATCTTAGTTGAAATCAAGAAACAGAAATGGGAGGCAAGGGCAGGACATGTAATGATGAGGTAAGGTAACCGATGGTCATCAAGGGCGACGGACTGGATTCCTTGGGAAGGGAAGCGTAGCAGGGGGCGGCAGAAAGTTAGGTGGGCGGATGAGATTAAGAAGTTTGCAGGGACGACATGGCCACAATTAGTACATGACCGGGGTTGTTGGAGAAGCATAGGAGAGGCCTTTGCCCTGCAGTGGGCGTAACCAGGCTGATGATGATGAAGATGGTGACGATGATGATGATAATGAGTCGAATAAAATGTGTTTGAAATCGGCCTTTGTGACCCCGCAGAGCTTACATTCGGGGGTGTAGACTCCTGGGTAGGCCTTGGAGTATATATAGGGGTTGGGGAAGGTGTTAGTTTGCAGCTTCCGCCAGGCCACTTGTGGATGTTTATTAAGGCTTTTGTCCGGCGGCGGGAGCGTCCTTCTGTTGTTTCCGTAATATAATGTTATTTCGTTGTTGATCTGATCAAGAAACGTCAATGTATGATAGCCTCTAACCCTACAGCTAGAATAGAACTGGCAGAAATTTCGAAGTTAATCCACAAGCGTAAGACAGCTGACATAAGGAAGTATAATATGGATAGAATTGAACATGGTCTCAGGAACGGAGGAAGCCTAAAAGCAGTGAAGAAAACACTAGGAATTGGCAAGAATCAGATGTATGCGTTAAGAGACAAAGCCGGCAATATCATTACTAATATGGATGGGATAGTTCAAGTGGCTGAGGAGTTCTATAGAGATTTGTACAGCACCAGTGGCACCCACGACGATAATGGAAGAGAGAATAGTCTAGAGGAATTCGAAATCCCGCAGGTAACACCGGAAGAAGTAAAGAAAGCCTTGGGAGCTATGCAAAGGGGGAAGGCAGCTGGGGAGGATCAGGTAACAGCAGATTTGCTGAAGGATTGTGGGCAGATTGTTCTAGAGAAACTGGCCACCCTGTATACGCAATGCCTCATGACTTCGAGCGTACCGGAATCTTGGAAAAACGCTAACATAATTCCAATCCATAAGAAAGGGGACGCCAAAGACTTGAAAAATTATAGACCGATCAGCTTACTGTCCGTTGCCTACAAAGTATTTACTAAGGTAATTGCAAATAGAAACAGGAACACCTTAGACTTCCGTCAACCAAAGGACCAGGCAGGATTCCGTAAAGGCTACTCAGCAATAGACCATATTCACACTATCAATCAGGTGATAGAAAAATGTGCGGAATATAACCAACCTTTATATATAGCTTTCATTGATTACGAGAAAGCGTTTGATTCAGTCGAAACCTCAGCAGTCATGGAGGCACTGCGGAATCAGGGTGTAGACGAGCTGTATGTAAAAATACTGGAAGATATCTATAGCGGCTCCACAGCCACCGTAGTCCTCCATAAAGAAAGCAACAAAATCCCAATAAAGAAAGGCGTCAGGCAGGAAGATACGATCTCTCCAATGCTATTCACAGCGTGTTTATAGGAGGTATTCAGAGACCTGGATTGGGAAGAATTGGGGATAAGAGTTAATGGAGAATACCTTAGTAACTTGCGATTCGCTGATGATATTGCCTTGCTTAGTAACTCAGGGGACCAGCTGCCATGCATGCTTACTGACCTGGAGAGGCAAAGCCGAAGGGTGGGTCTAAAAATTAATTTGCAGAGAACTAAAGTAATGTTTAACAGTCTCGGAAGAGAACAGCAGTTTACGATAGGTAGTGAGGCACTGGAAGTGGTAAGGGAATACATCTACTTAGGACAGGTAGTGACTGCGGATCCGGAGCATGAGACTGAAATAAT
Organism: Dermacentor variabilis; assembly: GCF_050947875.1. Taxonomy (NCBI): domain Eukaryota; kingdom Metazoa; phylum Arthropoda; class Arachnida; order Ixodida; family Ixodidae; genus Dermacentor; species Dermacentor variabilis. The sequence goes on from NW_027460335.1 coordinate 476,839, forward strand.
CAGAAGAGTTAGAATGGGCTGGGGGGCGTTTGGCAGGCATTCTCAGATCATAAACAGCAGGTTGCCATTATCCCTTAAGAGAAAAGCTCATAACAGCTCTGTCTTACCAGTACTCACGTACGGTGCAGAAACCTGGAGGGCTACGAAAAGGGTTCTACTTAAATTGAGGACGACGCGACGAGCTATGGAAGGAAGAATGATAGGTGTAACGTTAAGGGATAAGAGAAGAGCTGAATGGGTGAGGGAACAAACGCGAGTTAATGATATCTTAGCCGAAATCAAGAAAAAGAAATGGGCATGGGCAGGACACGTAATGAGGAGGGAAGATAACCGATGGTCATTAAGAGTTTCGGAATGGATTATAAGGGAAGGGAAGTGTAGCAGAAGTGTAGAAGTGTAGAAGTGTATGGTGGGCGGATGAGATTAAGAAGTTTGCAGGGACAACATGGCCACAATTAGTACATGGCCGGGGTAGTTGGAGAAGTATGGGAGAGGCCTTTGCCCTGCAGTGGGCGTAACCAGGCTGATGATGATGATGATGATTTCGTTGTAGGTGGTCAAGGTCTCTCTGGCCGACCTCAGGACCGGCTCGCCCACTGCCCGGTTGACGAAACCACGGGCTTAGTTGTGGGCCGCCTCGTTCCCAGGATGCGACGCGTGGGCCGGAACCCATATGATTCTAATGGGTCTGGCGTTGAAATTTTGCAGTTTTAGGATTTGTTTGGCGGGTTTGTGGACCCTCCCTTTTGCACAGTTTCGAACGGCTGTCTTCGAGTCGCGAAAAAACGTGTTGGCTTCAGTGCCTATCATGTCTAGGGCGATGGCCGCTTCCTCCGCCTCGTGTGCTTTTTTGCTCCGCACAGAGGCGGCTGCGATTGGTTTTAGGTCCATGCCCACGACGCCTATCAAAAAGGCATCGTGATCACAGTGCTCTGCAAGGTCCGTACAGACTGCCTCCTTATTGTTTGATTGTTGCCTGTGGAGGGCTTTGGCTCTCGCCTTCTTCCTTTCTGCGTGGTGTTCGGGATGCATGTTTTTCGGGATTGAATCCATTCTAAGATACTTGTGTATGTCTCTAGGCATTTGCACGGCATCCGTCCCTATGAATTCTTGCCTGATATCCAAGGTCCTTAGAATGACGAATCTCGCTTGCGTTTTTCCGCTATGGCACACCGGTGCTGGCTCCCGCGACAAGCGCTCGCTAGACAAGCTGGGCACCGCTCCAGGCTTAAGTCGATGTCGCATTTTGCAGCTTTCTCTTAAATCGCACTCCCAAAAGTGAAAACTGCAAACTACCGAACATTTTGAAGTTGGTGTGGGCATCCAGTTCTCCCTATGAATAGCCTCAAGCCATCTTTCACGAAAGCTGCTGTCGGCCGGTATTTCATGAAACGATACGCCGGGACGTCGGCATTGAGTACTTGACTTACATTGCGACACACAGCAATAAGGCATGACGACTGCAGTCTTTGTTGGGCACCACGGGTAGAAGGATTCACATTTAGGAGGGCTTAAATTTATGGATAAATGACAGATAAAAGGCGCAGGAACTGCGAGCGTAAAGAGCCGGCATTCACTTAAACAAATCCTGCGACGAAGTAGGTGTGTAAACTCGATATTCTTCACAAACAAACCGATGCAAAGCATTACGTCTACTAACTCCAAGTGTTGTCGCAGTATTGGTAAAGCGTGTTTAAGAACTGTGTAAACCACTCTCGAAAGCTTAAAAACATGTTTTATGGCATTTCTTAACACATCGAGATTTCATTTCTTTATTCAAACATTCAAACAAAAAAATGTAGCATAGCCTGCGTCTGCTCGGCTCCGCGCAACGCGCTTTCCATAGCCGACGTCGTCTGCTCCGCAACCGTGCCGCCGCGCGCAGCGCCTGCTGCCTCCGAGACGGCAACAGATGCCACAGTAATCTCAGAGGCCGCAGCACGTGATCTAGGTTGCAGACGTCTGCCACAAGCAGCGCTCATTGCCTTTTCGCGGTAGTGTTCCTGTGTATGCTCCCGCAGGGAACACTATTTTGCGGAGGAGAGGTGTCTTCGGGAGAGGGCCCGGCACCGAGTTTACCGGACAACGCGGCAGGCATCTAGTGAAAGAGGCATCATGAGGCATTGGCTAGACGCATAGAGTTTCTCACCACATTACCTAGAAGGAAATCTGGCGCTGCTGCGTTGTGGTATGCATGGGAATGCCGGTATACTGTAACTTCGGATTGGCATCGTTCTCGGAGAGGCAGGACACCTTAAAGACGCGCTTGGCAAGCACCGTTCCGTCGATCACAATGATTCATTTTCTACTAAAACAGCACGTAAAAAGCTGTTTTGGTTTTATTATTACGCAAAAATGTTTTGATTAAATATAAGAACTTCTTATTGCGTGTACGATTATACGTTACGTAAAACGTATCAGCGAGCTGCTAAAGTTGTAGGACAGACGACAAGGTTCGCGCTCGCTTTGAAACAGTTTGTCGTCTGTTCTTGCTTTTCTTCGCTTGGTCATGCATTGTAGGTGAGTGAAGATGTAGTATGCGTGAATGGAAACATTTTATGAAGATTTTACTTTGAGAACGCGTTATTTGTGTAGCCATATCCACGTTTTAGACGAAGCCTCTTACAACACCAGCCAACACGAGCCTCGCAGACACATATACCGTCATTCCCATGACGGCACGGTGCCCCCTTAGGAAACTCCCATGGACGGTGGCGCCAGATTTCCCTCTAGGTGTTATAGTGAGAAGCTTTATGGCTAGACGCCTCCGGCACCGCCCGGTGAGACGGCCTCACCACTCTGGGAATGTGGCTTGTCGTCAACTTTCCTATCCTCCATGCCCCCAGGCCTTGCCCTGAGGTTCATGCGCTTACCCGTTGGTGTCTTCGCAGGCGGTCCCTCAATGCTTCGTACGCCGATATTTTCTCCTTGGCTCGTGGCGTCTTACAATGGGTGTAACTGCTGTGCTGACGCCAGTACTCCCCGAGACGCCGCAGGCGTTTGGTGACGCACCGACAGCGTCCAGGTCCGCACTTGCACCACGAGGAACGCTTTTCGCCGCCCCCCATTTAGACACTACGGGTGTGGAAGCTTCAGCTACTTGAGAACTTACATATTTTGCCTCTGATCGATCTTGCTGGAGTTGAGGCATCGCAATGTGGCCCAGGGGCCCAGTTGTGGTCACATCCCCGCTACCTTTTGCTGCTTCCTATGCCTCGGTTGGGTGGCGTCCATAATGTGCACCGTTGAATCCTCATCACCGGCTGTTCCGGTCACTGCGGCGTAGGAACGAATGCATTCGGCGTCGACATGACCGAAACGACGGCAGTGTGCGCAACGTGGCAACTTGCACTCGCGACTTACATGGTCCCGAACCATGGCAGCACAAGCACTGCATAGGCCGACCTGGTGCAACCAACAGCGCTAGTTCACCTGCGACGTGAATCTGGTGTGGCAGGTCGTTAATCTTCAGGAGCACAGTCCGGGTTGTCGAACCTTTCTCGTTCACTCCCTCCACACGCCACCGCTCCCGAGTAACCTCGGTAACTTTGCCAAACGCCGCGAACGCCATACGCACGTCGTCGTCTGCCACGCCGTGTAGCAACCAATGAAGCCGGAGCCTCACCTGTTGCTCCTGCGGGTCGATGACGAGACAGCGTCACCCCTTTACCTGAAGTTCTTTCAATCCATCGAACCGCTTCGTCACCTCCGGGCTGTTTAATGTCACGGCCCACACGTGGTTGATTTGGTAGGCACCCAAGTCACAACTTCAGGAAGCAGCCGTTCGTTGTGCAAAGCGTGCCGGAAATCTTCGAACCTGAAGGGCCGCGCTCGAACATCTCGGTGCAAGAACACTGTGTTCAAAACGACACGTCCTGTTGGCAAATGCGTAAGGTAATCTCAAAATCTTTGTCGGTTTCATCTACAATCCTGTTGCCGCGTCCCGGGTGGGCCACTGAGACCGCTCGTGAAGAGCTCGACATTCCGCGTCCGCTCACCTCGGAAGCTGAAGAGGAAGTGTGACGCCACGGACGCATGCATGGACCGGTGATGTAAAACGCCCTTATCAATTCATCGCTGGCATGCCAGTACCATGAGTCGCTTGGCGCGTTTCGATTTGGCCACCTCGACAAGCTGAATCGTTCCATATAATAGCGATTGTGTGTGTTCGCAGAGTTTTCTGCACTTCTAAGAGTATACATTGCTCTGAAATTAAGGACAATGTAGGCATATAAAACGTCATAAAGAAAGTCGCAAGAACCTCTGAATTCAAAAGCACGAACATCATACAAATCAATGTACTGCCCATCATCCCCATGGTGCGTCAATGACTGCAGCCCCAGAGTTCCCTGTAGTGTATTTTTGGAAACTCTATGGTGGTGACCAAACCGAAAGCGTGGATACTGGCGGCGACATCGGACTATAGGTGGTGGCATGGTCGCCTCGTTAGTGTGGATGTGCATTCGGCGGCGCGTGTTGAAATGTGCACGCGGTGCATCAATGGGACCCATTTGGGCCGGTTGTTTGTTAATAAAACAAGCAGACTTCAATGAAACGATAATATGTGAAGCCACATTTTACTTGAAATATACTGAACATTACTATTATTTATTCATTATTTATTTACTTATTTATTTATTTGTTTATTTACTTATGTATATATTTATTCATTCAGTTACCTCACAAGCTTCCGAAGGTTAAGTGCGTGAACGGAGGATACAGGGAATTAGCAGCAAAAAGGAGTGCAGAGAAATTATGACTTGTTAGTGCGTAAAGATGAAAGAGCAGATATCTAACATAAATAACGCAGTAAAGGAAACAAAAATACAATATGAAATATCAAAAAAGGAGAGGGAAATTATACAAATGCTAGCCGGTAAAGATGAAACAACTCTAAAAATTTTGGATAATGCGATAAACGAAGCAAGAATGACTGAATACAACATTGCTAGAAATAACTTAGGTGCGAAGTAGCATTATTTGTGATGAATTATGCAAATAATATGTGTAAGCCTGGTCTGAAGAATACAGGTTCAAGAGTGTCAACTATTTCGTTTGGCAGGTTAGTCCAATTCTCAATGACAGGTGGGAACGCGGTTGAATTGAAAGCATTGGTTCGGCCGAACATACGCTGGAAACTGAGATTATTATGCAAACACAGATGCGCGAGATGGACGAGTGAGCGGTAAGGTAGACGGGCGCGTCCTATAGAGTACATTGTGAAACGGGCAAGGCAATGCTATGGTTCTTCTTTTTTCAAGAGATGAAAGAGAAAATATGACTTAAGAGGAAGCTTTAGCTCGAGTGCTCCTATCTAAATACATGTAAAAGGACAATTCGTTTTTCTCAGCAACAACTGCACCAAATTTGACTAGGTTTGTTGCACTTAAAAGACAAACCTAAAATCTAGTGACTGTTGGTTTCGAATTTTTGAGTTAGGTCGTCAATTTTTTATTAAAAATTGGCAAAAATCGAACATTTTCAAAAAACGAAACTATCAAGTTTAAAACTCTGTAACTCAACCACTAAAAATGATAATACAATTCTGTGAATTGCATCTAATAGTACATCTAAAGCGGACAAAATTGATATGTTACACATGAATATAAAAAAATCATAGGAAAATACAACTGTTGCAAAACCGTTGTAACCAACGTAACAAATTCACGTAAGATGTAAAATGACATATTGAATTTGTCCGCTTTGAATGATCTAATAGATGCCGTTTACACAACCGCGATATCAGTTGTTGATGCAGAGCTATGAATTTGTAAACTTCGTGCTTCTATTTTTTTCTAACGGTCAAATATTTGAAAATCGTTTTAAGAAAATTCAAGCCCTAAATCAAAATTCGGCTTCCAACAGTCACTAGAATTTAACTTTCTCTTTCAAATGCAACAAATTTCATCAAAATCGGTACTGGGGTTATCTCATAAGAACGTTTTTGCGTTTTACATGTATTTGAATAGGCCGCGTCGGAGTTGGGCCCGAGCTAAAGCTTCCTCTTAATGCTAGCCACGCCATAGTCACGATAACAATCTCTGACACTGAAGTGACCGGCGTGGTGTTGAACTCGAGAGTCGCGATTAAGCAAGCTTGATGAGGGGACCAGATAAGGGCCGCAAATTCAAGTTGACGCCTTATGAATGTCTGACAGGCAATTTGTCGGGTGAGGGCGGGAGAACCACGAAGGTTGCGTATAAGATAACCGAGCCTAGGTGAAGCTTCAGCAGCTATTTTTTCGATGTGCGCCGACCATGACAGGTTAAATGTAAGGAGAGCGCCGAGTTACTTGTATGAGTTGGTGTTCGTAACAGGGTTCTTATATATTGAGTAAACGAAAGCGGAAAGTGTATTTCTGCGGGTGAATGCTATTAGTTGCATTTATCAGCGTTTAGGGTCATTTGGCAAGAAGAATAAAGGTTAATAATACGGTCCAGATCTCGTTGAAGAGCTACGTGTTTGGAAGGTGAGCAGATTTGACGATAGATCATGCAGTCGTCTGCGGACAAGCGAAGGAATGACGCCACTTAGAATGGCACATCGTTAATATAAATCAAAATAGTAAAGAAAATCAATGAATTTTAATTACGAGGCACGCCGTAGTGAGGGATTGCGGAATATATTGGCCCACCTGGGGCTCGTTAACGTGCAGCTAAAGCTAAGCACACTGGTGGTTTCGCATTTCGCCCCCATCGACATGTGGCCGCCGTGGCCGGCATTTGACCCCACGGTCTCGTGCTCAGCAGCCGAACACCTTAGCCACTAAGCAAACATGGTGGGTATCAGAAAAGTAATGGTGCGAGTACGCTTCTTTGTCGTACATCAGAACTTGCGTCGCTAATACCGTAAATGTTGTGATTGACAACGGTCAAGTGCTTAGTGAATGACAAAAATTTTTTTATTCAAGATACTGTTGGGGAGTCAATGTTTAAGCAAGAAAGTTGATCTATGAGGCCGCACTGAGCAACCCGATCGAAAGCCCTAGCGAATTCAATGATAATAGAATCTGTCTGCTGGCCCATATCCATATTTAAAAAAAAATATCTGTATTAAAAAAGACTCAGTGCAAAGTGCGCGTAAGGTCAAGGCCAGAAAGGCCGTAATGCGGCGTGGCGAAGTTTCGGACATTTCTCTCTGGCGTCATCAAGGCTTGCCACCGCTTTTACACCGCGGCCACTACGTCGCGTTCTTTATTGTGGCAAATGCAGCATGCAGTTCTTGCAAACCGTTTTTGCCGCTGTGTCACAAAGACTATTGCCTGCCTGCTTGGACGTGTCCGACGTGGAGACGGGCGAAATATCTCGAAGATGATGATGCACTACAGGAAGTGATCGCTAGAGAATACTGTCTCTGAATAAAACTTACTTTTGCTTTTCGTGCGGCATGGCGGCCTAGACTATCTATAGTCATCTCAAGAAAGCGCTTGCAATCAGATCTAGCACGGGCGACTGTGCTCGCAAAATGTAGCTTCTGCAGCTTTGTCAAGCGCAGTTTGCGTACATTGCACGCACTTTCCTGCTGCGGCGCGGTGTACGCTTGCGCTCTGAAAGCTGGGTCAGGAAATGCGTGTTGCACATTCCTATGCACAGCTTTGTGTACTGGACGCCCGTCGCCCGCGTTCGAGCGCGTGTTCGGGTACCCGACGGTCGCGCGAGTCCTACGCGTTCCTGCAACAGCTGAAATCACTTTGTGACTGTTGAGCGAGCCACGCGCTCGAGCGCCTACACGTAACTGAGAGATCCGCAGTCGTCTACCGTTCTGAAACTTCCGCCACATCCGTATCACTACCCATCGCCGCCACGTGCACGCGTCGTCTGCTTAGGCGTTATTTAAAGGCTGCTAATACGAAAATTACACAGTTGCCAGTCCTGCGGTTTTGCCAAGATTACTTTGATAGTATATGCTAAGCAGTTGTGGGCAGTTTAGCCCAAGTGAACATTCGTTGCCAGTCGCCTTTAATCTACTGACTGAACTACCCAATACAAGCGACGCCAAGGTGCATCGCAGATGCAAACCTGCCGATGCTTACAAGTATCTGCATTTGTCAAAAGTCGCGCAGTATGGATAAACGTAGGTGTAGTTACCGCCTACTAGACACTACTATGGTATAAGTATTCTCCTTCATCGTGCTTGCGCCATAGCGAAATTCCCACGTCGATTTGTATATCTTCTTCAAATATGCACCAAGCACTAGTTTTATCCCTTTCTTTATGGGAGGGGGGGGCGCATATACGAAATACATCAGAGAGAATATTTCACTACAAGCCATTCCAATGAAATGGGAGGCGCATTTGGGTCATGAGGGAATTTTTAACAGAGCAAGGCCATTCATATGCAAAAAGAAAACACGGCCGTGCGGTTCCTTATAATGAACATACTCGCTGCGGCAGTGCAGTAGCTATGACGCTGCGCTGTTGAGCTCAATGTCGAGATGGTCGCATTCCGATGTAGCAGAATGCAAAGGCACTCGTTTACGTTGAGTTAGGTGCGCATTAAAAAATACAGTGGTTGGCACGCTTCATAATCATGTGGTGGGTTGGCATCAATTTCGTAGGGAAGATAACAATAAACAGAAGGATGAACTAATGACTAACAGATTTCAGCGAGAGAAAGCTTACTAGAAACAGGTTTAATTTCGCGAGGCGTTGCGAGAGCTGCTCTGAGCTCGCTGAACTCACCGATAGCAGCCGGGGTGGCGAGCCTCGCTTGTCCACAGCTCTGCTCACTTCGTCATTATCAAAGTCACCAGAGGTGATGATGGTGATACTGGTGCCGCTCGAAAACTCGACAACATTGACGAAAAAGCTCGATTGCAATGTAAGGCCCGTTGTTGAGCAAATTTATTTTAATTTACCAGATATTGAAAGAGGGAAAGGTGGTTACAAATTTGGAAAGAGCATGAAATTGATGAGGTGTGTCATTCTCAGTGTCATTTTCTTCTGTTTGGTGCAGGTTGTGGAATCTGCCAAATTTCATTCGGTTAGTTGCCGTTAGTGCGATTCAGCACCGTGACATACCTCTGAAAGTTAGTGAACATGTGACCTACTGACAATATTTTAAGGCATATCTGTTGGATCCAGCCTGCAGTACGGATCTAGCACTGCAGTAACCATGGCGCCCTACCATTACAAGCGTTCACAAAAACCAGTTACCCCGAGGAAGTCGAGAAACATACGCAGCAATTTCTTGTTGGCACCTTACAGCCTAAACAATGCAGAAACTTCAATTAGAGTCTACAAATATCAACTTCCAGTCCGACTGGCATGATCAAAGAATGTTGGCAGAAGATACTGGCCGTGGAAGTTTAGCGGCTACGGCCTTGCGCTGCTAAATACGAGATCATGGAATAACATCCCGGCCTCGACGGCCGCATTATGATGTTGCAGTAGTAGTAGTAGTAGTAGTAGTAGTAGTAGTAGTAGTAGTAGTAGTAGTAGTAGTAGTAGTAGTAGTAGTAGTAGTAGTAGTTTGTGACTTTCAAAGGAAGGAAGTTGAACAGAAAAGTGCGGCACCGTAACTGTCTCTAGCTTTGGGGACACCCTAAGAGCACGGCACAGCGAAGAAACGAGGGATATAAAAGAAAAGAAGAGTAAAGAAGCCTCCCGAGTGATGCCGCGTTTCCGCGTGCGTGAAATGCAACAACACATTTGTATCGTTCATTTAGTGTGCGTTGCACACTAGGTGGCCAAAAGTAATATGCAGGCCCATTACTATCGCGTGCCTGACAACGAAATCTTGATTTTGACGCGTAAGACCCCAGGCTGTAATGTGCTGGCTTTCTATTCGTATTGTTTTCAACGCTACTGTCTGCCACTAGTTGACAATTGTCACATTGTGTCCTCTGCAAGCGGCCAAAAACACTCGTAGTCAATGTAATCAGTGACATGGTAGAATTTGAAATGATCGAACGCATGACACAAGTGACAGAAACACACGCTCAATGTCCTCTCCAAAGCAAAATACAGCAGGGATGGAGAAAAGACCAGTTCTTTGTATGACAACTGTAGCTTTAGCAGAGGTATACTCTTTGTGTATGCTTCAGCTACGCGGGTAGTGGACAGGCCAAGCATCGAGCCACATCTTATCGCGGCGTCCTAAATCTCTGAGGCCGTGGAATGGGCTTGTGTTATGGTGTCCTATCATAGTTCGGGGTCCAGTGTACTGGAATTTGATGTGAATAGTTCTGACTGGTGCACGCAAGGCTACTTTCGAGTAATTTGTCGCTGCGGCATGAATCGCTGTTTTGAAGTGGAGGAATTACCGCGTGTTCCACTTAACTTCAGCCAAACTGTGCAAGTAAATGTAAACGATTAGGAAGCAGTATGCAAGTCACAATATAAAACTTATGGTGTTCGGGTGTCAGATGTCTGATGACCGAAGTTTGAAAGTCTTAAAAACGTAACTCGCGCCGTATTTTTTTTTCTTTGGAGAGCTTGGCTAACGTTAACTACGACACCATATACATGCTACACAGAGGCACCGTCATCACCAGCTGCAGTTGTTGTGAAGGACGTGCTTATCACGTCTATGGAGATCCCCGAGTGCATGACACTGTTCTACCTGCTGCGCTCGAAGTCTTAATGCGAAAAATTCTTCTCTATTTCAGGGCGGGCCAACTATCTCGTCGTTTTCATGGACAATTTCTGGCAATTCTACAATGCAGAATTGTGTGCCACAGGGAATACTCGGTATGCACCATGGGGTTTGTGCCCTTGGGTTCATTAGCTAATACACCACTGGGTATGTGCCACAGCGATTCAGTTTGTAATAAATCTTATGTCTTGGCATTACAAACATTCCGTTCAGCAAATGAAGCGAAGCTCTCTCTACGAGCCCTCTAGAACTTTCCTCGCTTCGACTGCTAGGTGGTGCTGCTGCGTTACCGAATTGTTCATATTAAAGCAAACCTCGGTGCCCCAGCGTAGCATTCCCCTATGCCCTAAGTATTAGGCCACAATACCGTGTATACCACGGTCAATGCACATGATCGCGTTGCTGTGGAAGAAATGCGATCGACAACCAATGGTGAACGACATCAACGAGGCCGGTTAGAGAGTTGCGATTGAAGTATGACTAGGCAACCAGCGAACAAACACTATTAAAAAAATCCGCTTTGAACTATAAAAAAAAACATAAAGAGCTTCATTTTAGTTTTTTTAATGTCTTTCATAATCGCTTCTAAATGTACGTGATGCGCAAATTAAGGACGATCGCTTTCTATATTGGTATTATTAAAATATACCTTAATTATCGTCCCCTGGAGAAAAAGGATGCGTTCACATCGCTGAGGCACAATGCTTTCTTTCATCATACCTTGCTGGTGACGCAGCTCACTGACACGGACACGGCAAAGACGCCAGAATACAAGACACTCGCTGCACTCGCAACTATGTTATTTCAGAAGACATACTTCATATTTATGTACCTGCGCACACTCAGGCGTGAAATATAATCAAGGCAAGATTAAAGACACTTTTCAAAATTCATTTCCTGGCATACTCGGGCGTCAAACATAGACACATCTCTATCATGGTCTGATATCTTGTGCTATTTGTTGCACCCCTAACAAACATTCTTTATTACACAATTTTATTTTCCTTTAGTGTTCCTCAAAAAAGGCAACCTAACCATGGCTTAGAAGTACAGATCGCTGACTGATGCAATCCTCTCCCCTCTTGTGAATGTGAAAAGCTTCAATTATTTCCCTTAACAGCTGATCACTATGCGGCGATAGAACTGTAGCATCATTAAAAAGTGGCCAGCACCCATGTTGTGAGCAGTGCCCTTTAATGTGGGAATTTACGTTTTCCCCAGTGGCCTTTTGTGCTCCAAAAGCCTTCTATTTACACACGACCCGTTTGGCCGGTGTATACTTTTCCACAAGATATGGGTAAACAGTAGACAACGGACGGCCTGCACTTTACAAGTTCTTCCCAATGCTTGACAGCGCACTTATAACCACTTACTTTCATTTTTGTTGAAACTCTACGATCCAGTCCGGCGCATATTTTCCCTAGTTTGTTACGTGCTGACAAATATACTTGTGGACCATATCTGCTACCTACGTTTCTTAAGTTATGCGCAATCTTGTGTAAATATGGTATTGACACTATTCTTTTGCTGTCATTCTCTTTTCTATTACGCTCTTTCTTATAGCCATTTTACACATAACGGATCAACTTATAGGCTGATGTACACAGTACATGTTATTCATATCCAGCGTTCTTTAGCCTGATAACTTTTTCGTTTAAAGTTTCTTTTATTTTTTCCCGGAAAGACTTAGTTAAGGCCGTTCGCAGGCATCAAAAAGCTGTGCCACTTTTTACGACTTTCGAGTGTCCTGAATTATAGCTAAGCATGGGTTTTGCTGATCGTGGATTGTATCACTAGCAAACGTGGTCCGGTGTGGTAGTTAACGCCACATCCAAAAACTCGAGCTCGCCATTTTTTGGCAACTCAACAGTAAAATCCAGTTCATGGCTGTTGTCCTTGAAGACTTTCAAGACCTCTTCCACTCTTATGTCCAAAACACCATGTTCGAATATAGCCAAAAAATCGTCCACAAAACTGAACACCTTTACCGCAAGGCCTTAAAGGTTTCCATCAATCGCTTTGTCAGTGCCTCCTAAAAGAAAATTTTGCTGTGTACCGGAGCTACCTTTGAGCCTATACATATACCGGACTTTTGTCTGTACATAACTTTATTCCACAGTACAAAGGTGAATTCAAGGTAGAAGGTTAATAGTTCAAGAAAGGTATTAACTGATACGCCACATTTGTTGACAAGTTCCATCTCATCGTTGTTTTCCGTTATACAATTCCTAACCTTCGATAATAAGGAACCATGCGGAATGTTGTGACACAGATCCTGTAAATCTGTGCTGAAGAAATCGCATCTTCCAGGGCTGAACGTGCTTAAGTACGTTACCAACGTTTCAGAGTTTGGTAAAATGAACGATTCAGTAACTAGCTATCAAGGCATTAAAGTGACTTGCAAAGCACCTTAATGCTGGCATTAAGGTGGTTTTGCAGAACTGAACAAACAATTAACTCCCAACGCGTTCAGTGCAACGTTTGCATGCAAAGTGAGTAAGAAACACCGGTCTAGTGCCGGCTTCAGCTCTCATCGTGCGACTGCTGGCACCCACCGGCTCTACGGCCTTCTGCACGATCTGTCTGGCCCTGCTCACTTAACACTTATCCTGTATCCACACCATGGACGGCTCCGCGCAAATCTGTGCCGCGGACGCTTATTCCGCCGCCTGTCCGGCTGCGAAGCGCATCCAGACGACGGACGGACTGAGCAGATGACGGCGCCGGAAAAATAAAGATGGTGGCACCACCCGAAGCGACTGCCGTCCGCCTCGAACCAGTCAAGTCATCGTCGTCGTCCACTGTGTGGCCCGTAACTTTCAAACTGAGGCTTGTATTTGGTTTAGATTTGTGTCCAGTAGCTTCGACAGCAATGTATTCGTGATGAGTGGGCACCGTTTTCGAAAGAGATACTCAGATTATCGGCGTGTAGGCTTAGAGTGGCTGTATTGGCTGAACATGGCTTCGAAGATGTTGTGGCGGCCCGGGCGTATCTCAGTGGCCGTAAGTTAATATGCTTGCTTGTTTCTACTCACTCTAGAAGGCGCCATCGGTGTAACAAAGACTTTGTCATACCTGTTTTTCACTCTCAATTAATATCTAGATCGAAAGGAAACGACGGTTGGCCGCAGTGGCTGCTGTTTTGTCCGAATTGGATGATGACGAGTGCTTGTTTCATCGAAAGATGTCTTGTTACGCTCTCGTGTCCGCGTAATCGGTGAGAGTCATGTCCCACAACGCGGGGAACTACTCCACGAGATGTAAGAACAGAGTTGCCTCGTCGCTCAGGTTCATTTCAGTCGCTCTTCTGCGAGTCACGAGAGCGAACAGACATGAATGCTGTGAGCAGCGATGAAGCTGTATCAGTAAGATCCCAAAGCCTCGCTTGTTGCCAGACTGTAGAGCATGCTAGGCTAAATCCGTAGCATTCGACCCCCAAAATCCGGATGCGAGAAAGAGCTCGGCATTTTCCGTCCGTGGGGGTCGCGAACGACATAAATTCGTGACGCGTAGTCACGTTATGCGCCGTCCGTCACGAAAAAGAGGGATTTCGTCCGTCGTGTGGGTCCACCATTACCAATGTACGCGTTTCAAAAGAGGCACCCAAGCGTAGCGACCTCCTCTTCCTCCTAAGACAGACGCACTTATTCCTGGTGCTTCACTGCACCGCTTTTCTCGCAATTCGTCAAGTTGAGGAAATCTCAGTTACTAATTGTACGGTGCACATGCGTACTTAATTTGTCTCTCTGTGCTTACCGACGCGCGTAGCAAAATAATTTCTGAACACCTGGTAATGTACCTAATCGCTTGTTTGTGTCCTTGGTTTTAAACCGAAGCTTTCTTGGCCTCTGCCTTCGAATTTTCCAGTGCTGCTGCTGCTTCTGCTTCTGCGAGTTGCTGTCCCGCACACCGCCTCAGGAGGTGGTTTAGAGCATGTATATAGATGACAGGCGCGAGTAAGAGAGGAAAGGCGACAGGAGAAACTCACTTTTACCCCACCGCGTCGAATGTGCACAATGTCATCTGGAGCTCGCTGGCCGTCACCGCGTTAGTCGCTTGACAGCTGTCATTATCCGTGACTCCCCTCAGAAGCACTGCGGAAACTGCAGTGCTTCCCTTTCTACTAAAGTGTGAGGCCAGAGGGAACGCAGATAGGACTGTAGAGAGGAGAAGTAGAAGAGGGAGAGAAGAGGCAGTTCCAATACAAGAGATGGGGGGAAGTGACATGAGAAGGCAAGGAAACCCCACTGCTATACGACAGCGGTGGCGGGGAACCAGGATAAGCGTAAGTTCAAAGTACTGTACAGTACGTTGCTGCTATTTCTAAAAAAATGAATGGCATGCAAAAATCTGAAGCGGGCACCTTATGCAGAGCGTGCAGAAGCAGAGCTGCATTAATTAAAGCGCACCATAGGATCCACGAGACACTAGGAATGTGGTAGGCTGTCAATTCAACACTTCTGTGCACGCGGCGTTAGCTTTCCGGCTATGGCATTGCTAGAGGTCGTGGATTTCATCCCAATCGCGGCAGCCGCAATTCGACGGAGGCGAAGTAGAAAACGCACGTGTACTTAGATTTGGGACACATTAAAGAACGTCACGGTGTCAAAATTAATCCGGAGTCGACCACTACGGCGTGCTTCATAATCCCAGTGTGGTTTTGGCACGTGCAGCCCCATAATCCAATTCAAGTTTCACACTTATGCCACAATGACATATGCCATGTGAGGCAATGACAACGCTCAACCCTCTCAGAGGTTGTAAAATATGGCGCACAACGAAGGCTCAAGCAAACACGTCTCCCTGTGTGTTCTGTGTACTAAGGAGACAAACAGCAGTGGTGCACGCAAGATAACGTTTAACATCAACTCACCCATACCCAAGAATTCTGTACATGCGTTTAGTTTATTTTTTCGCCACCACGTGGCCTATCAACCTTAAAGAATTGAAATTCGCGGCATGAAGTATGCCATGATGCACAACTAAAGAAAACCTTATAAAAGCAAGCACACACTGAGACTGTTGCTTCATCTCGGCACTTAGAAACTATCAATCGCTCTTATGTATCAGTCTTATCTTGAAGGCAACCTGCTACTTGCTCGACTTGCAATGAATCGACGATTTTGCTATACACCTTGCCAGACAGCTCGTCGGCATTCCGGGTGAGATGTCTGGCCGAGATCCCTTTCTTCGTTGTTTTTTCTCTTTATTTGTGCACGACGGCGGCTGCGGGCTTCCGTATAGTCAGCGTTATTTTTCGTGTGTTTTCTAAGAATTGGTGTGATTCAATAAGAGGAAGCTTTAGCTAGGGCCCTTCTTCGATGCCGGTTTCTCAAATACACGTAAAACGCATAAATGATTCCATGAGAAAATCGCTCAACCGTTCAACCGATCTGAATGAGAATTGTTGCATTCAAGAGAAAACGTTAGGTCACAGTGATCACTGCAATAATAATTTTGATTTAGGCCATGGTATTATTGACAAGAATTATCGGTAATCGGCAAATCTGAGAAAAGAATAGCCGCACGAAGTTTACAAATCCGTTAGTTCGGATAAAAATTGATATCGCATCCCTCTAAACTACATCCCTTGGAGAATCGCAATCGCGCAAATTAGACGTGTGAATTTATAACTTATGTGAAGTTGTTACAATACCTGTAAAGATTTTGCGAATGCCATATTCACGAGTTAGTGGTGAATTTCAGGGTGCCATACGATATATCATTTTTGTCCTCAATAAATAAAATATTAGGCGCAGCTTACAGAATTCCAATATCGTATTTAGTTGCTGAAGTACAGAGTAGTATACTTCGACAATTGTTTCTTGAAATTTCGCATTCTTTTGGAATTTAAAAAAAAGTGGAAGCTAAATAAAAATTTGCTTTCTCAAATCTCATTTTAACTGTTTCTTTTAAGTTCCACATAACTCATGAATTGCAGTGCAGTGGTTGTAAGAAGAAAGGATTGCTGATTTATGATGTAGGAGCTAAAACTTCCCGTTATGTTTAGAATAATATTTTTGCTGAGAGAAGAATCAAGACGGGTAGCGTATATACATTATGGCGGCCGCAGTTCGATGGGGGCGAAATGCGGAGACAGACGTGTACTTTCATTTAGGGTACGTTAAAGATGGCCAGGTGGTCGAAATTTTCCAGATTCTCCCACTACGCCGTGCCTCATAATCAGATCGTGGTCTTGGCACGTAAAACACCATAATTTATTTTTTTTTTAATTTCCAGGATGGTACAGTAATTGACAAAGCCAAGCAAGCCTACAGCATGCTAGTCGTTGAAGCGTTCACTTCTTCACACCTAAGCTCGTGCTCATCTTCCTCAGCTTTGTGGAGAGCTGCGCAACATATTTCCCCTTGGCGTAGGAGCGCCGTCCCGCTGCTTTTTAGGCAGGAAAGGACTGGTAGCGTTTAGGCGGCTGACCTGAGCGACGTGATGGGAAGTCTGGATGGAGCGAGTGTAGGTGCGACCGGAGACATCTCGTATGTCACGTTGGTTAA
Organism: Dermacentor variabilis; assembly: GCF_050947875.1. NCBI lineage: Eukaryota > Metazoa > Arthropoda > Arachnida > Ixodida > Ixodidae > Dermacentor > Dermacentor variabilis. The sequence goes on from NW_027460335.1 coordinate 493,947, forward strand.
CTGACAGAGGACTCGGTAAGGGCTGGAGTAGCGGGACATCAGTTTTTCCGAAAGGCCGAAACGGCGGCTGGGAGACCACAGAGTGACAACATCCCCGGGAATATAATCGGCGCCCGGTGACTACTGTCACAAATGCTTTTCCGCTTCTTCTGAGAAGCACAAAGGCGGCGGTGAGCAACTTGGCGTGTTTTTTGGGCTCGAGCAATGATATCGCTTGTATACTGAGACTCGGACTCTTGAGTGGTAGGCAGTATTTTATTAAAAAGCAATACTGGATCTCGGCCGCACAACAAATAAAATGGCTAGTAACGTGCAGTATCGTGGAGTGATGAATTGTACGCGAACATGACAAACGGGGAGCAGTATTCCAGTCACGATGCTCATCAGAAACATACATGAATAGCATGTCTGTTATTGTTCGATTAAGCTGCTCCGTAACACCATCCACTTGCGGATGGCATGCATTAGTAATTTTGTGCTTGGTAGAAAATGAACGGAGGAAGTCGCCCACAGATGTGCAGAGGAAGGAGCGACCCCTGTCCGTAAGAAGTTGATGAGGAGCGCCGTGGTGAAAAAATGAGGTGCAACAGGAAGTAGGCTACGCCTGTTGGAAGGGCTCTGGTGAACGCGAACCAAGTTGTATAATCTGTTACAACGGCAATCCACTTGTTGCATCAGTCAGATGTGGGAAAAGGTGCCAAGAGGTCTACACCAGCGCGATAGAAGGGTTCGGTAGGAACGCCAAGAGGTAGGAGTAAACCAGCAGTGAACATAGATGGCTTCATCTGGCGTTGACATAACTCACGTTCGCTCAGATAATCCCGCTCAGCTGGAGAAAGCAGACGCGGGCGTAGGCAATGACGAGGTCGTGGCGTTGTTGACGTTGCCAAAAAAATAGCACCGATAACATGACCACTGGAATCAGGGCGGACTTCTCTTAGAGCAGTCTGGTCGAAATGCCCAAGAAGAAATTGAGATGTAAGGAGGGAGATAAGCTTCGAGAAGGCAGTTGATTGTTCAGGTCCCCAAGAAAATGAAGCGTCTGCCTTCAGAAGAGCAGAGGGTGAGTAACCTCCGCAAAATTGTGCATGAAGCGGCGGAGGTACGAGAACAGGCCCACGAAGCTCCGGACATCTTTAGCACATGTTGGCACGAGAAACTTCTGTACGGCAAAAGCTTTACCCGGGTCTGGGCGCACACCAGATGAATGAACAAGATGACCGAGGATAGTGATTTAGCCGCGTCTGAAGTGACATATAGAGGAATTAAGTTGAACGCCAGCATTGGTAAAAGCAGAAAGAACGAGCGAGCGGCACTCCGGGTGCGTCGCAAATGTAGGAGCAAAAATTACGGCGTCATCTATGCAACAAATACAGATGAACCAATTGAGGTTATGAAGGAGTGTGTCGATCATGCATTCACAGGTAGATTGAGCATTACATAAGCCGAGTGGTATAAATTTGAACTTTTATAGGTGATCGGGTGTTATAAAGGTGGTTTTCACTCGGTCCATGTCGTCGACCCAGTCCGTCAGTAACCGGGACCAAGGTCTATGGAAGAAAAGTACTTCGCACCATGGAGGTAGTCGAGGGCGCCATCAACGCGTGGTACAGGACAAAGGTTTTTATTTTTGATCTTGTTGAGGTGCCGGTAATCCAAGCAGAAGCACCAGCTGGCGTTCTTTTTAACTAGAATGACAGGAGACGCCTAAGGACTGGATGATGGCTCAACGATTGATCGAGAGAGAATCTTCAAGACCTCTGTTTGAATGACTTGTCGTTCATGCAAGGACCGACGGTATGGTCGCCTGTGAGTAGGGTGTGCGTCACCCGTGTCAGTAAGGTGTGTAGTGAGAGAGGTCTGGCCTAAAGGGCGACCCAGGTCAAAAATGTGGCTGAACGCGGATAGAAGCTGGCATAAGTAGTTGGCGTGGTGAGACGGAATTCGGGAGCAACAATGTTTCTGAGCTGAGGAAGGACAGCCGGCAAAGAAGAAGAGTCCAACGGGAGACGACGTAATATAAGCAGTTGAGGCTCAAAACAGGCAAACTTGGGAGGAAGACAGAATACCTAAGGTTGTGCCTTGTGGTAGGACGTGGTCACTGATTGCGAAGTTGACGAGCTGAAGGCTCGTAGAGTTGTCGCTGATACTGACGACGGTTTGCGGAAGAGCAACGTGACGAGAAAAGAGGACTTCCGCGAAAGGAGACACAGCACAGTCACCATCAGGCACAGAGTCATCTGTATAAAGCAGGACGCTGGTCATGGCTTGTGGGGCGAACCGAAAGTGCTCAGCGAAGCAGAGCCTGCTCGGAAATTCCTCGGGAGGGTCAGGGCAAAGTAAATCAAGGGGAACTCCAGCGATGCACTAGATAAGGGCGGAGTGAGCGGATAGCAAATCAAGGCCTAGAACAACGACATGGTGACACTCTCAAAGACCAGTAAAGAAAACAGATGTTTGGCGGCCAGAAACACCAACGTGAGCGGCACACATTTTTATTGTGGCCAGTGTTCTTATGCCAGCGCCTCGCACAAGACAGGTCGCCGCAGGTGTCAGGGCATAAGGGAGCTGTCTAAGAAGCTGGTCGCTCATCACATAGATGTGCGCGCCTATAACAAGCAGAGCAGCGACAGGGACAACATCTACGTCGCATCAAGTAAATTGCTTTCCGTCGGTAAGGTCAGTAGATTAATCGGAATCCCGGTCATTCAAGCAGCGTCACCTCTCGAAGCTGCATCCGCCAGTTACACGTAGAGTGCCGGTGCATGGGGGACGCCGAACGGCAAATAATGGGTCAGCGAGACAGGGGTCGCCGTGGTGAGTGTGAATGACTCTGCCGTGTTGATGAGGAGGCCTGCTCAGAGTTCTATGGCTCTGTGGAATCTTGCGGTGATAGACAAGCACCTGGCGAGTAGCGGTGAGGTTGGAGCGCAGACTGATATTGGCATGATGTCCAGGTATTGCGGCAGTGGTGGGAAATGTGGCCAACCTGCCAGCAGTTGATACAGATCGGCTGGTCATCGGATGTTCGCCATTCCGCTAAGTTCCGAAATAGCCGACAGGGGTACTGGCCTCGCGAAGAAGATATCGTAGGAAAATGTATGTTTCCGCGCGCTTGACGGAATAGAGAGACTGAATTCCAAGGTTCGCCCACTCGTCGCGCACAGCAGGGTGCACGAGGTAACTGGCCAGTCGAGAATAGTTCGAAGATGTCTGGAAGCCAACCGGTGCCGCGGCTCCGATTTTCTGTCGAACGATATGACCGAGGCTTTCAGGCGTTGACGGCTGATTCGCAGAGCGAAAATCCTTGCACGAAGACGTAGCAGCCGTATTTTGAATACGGATCAACTGGTGTGCGATGCGAAGACTTTTTGCTTCTTTGATGCGTCGACATTCATTAATAACGTCGGCTATGATGGATAAAATGCACGAAAACATGGCAAGCGTCGTCTGCTATGCCCTTCAGTACGTGGTTTACTTTGTTTTCTTCTGACATGCTCTCCTCAACCTTGCGGCAAAGGACGATAGCTTCCTGGATGTATGTCACATGATTCGGTTGACGCCTCTACGCGGTACCCAAGTTCCCTTTGCGCAGCTCGCTGACGGCCAACAGGTTTCCCGAAGAACTTGCGGAGCTTTTGCTTACATTGCTCCCAGCTCGTCAGTTCTTCCTTGTGGTTTCAAAACCAGAGCCATGGCATTCCATTCAGGTAGAAAATTACCTGAGCCCGCAGAAGACTTTTGTACAACCTGTTGGGGGCGCTGATGCTCATGTACATTTGGAGCCACTCATCGCCGTCAAAATTGTATGTCCCGGAAAACGTTCCTGGGCCGCGGGACTGCGACGAGATGACTGTCGGCGTTGCAAACCCTTCTAAGAATATATGCGCTTATGACACATAGTAGGAACATCGGTGGTGCGTTAAAGCAATGTTTTGGCCAGGGATCAGCGATGAAGTCACATTTCACCTCAGGAGAAAATTGTTTTCCACCCTCCGGGCAGAGGGCTATCTTTTTTAACCTTCACTTCGTGCAGGTTCGTGTAGACGAGCGTAGTGCTGGGCAGAGTTATGTCGTCGTGCGCTGCACTTGGCTCGCTGGGCTGTAGCCAATCACAGCAGACTGCGCATCGTCTTCTGCATCAGCAGACGAAAAGCACCTGACTTTGCACTTACCGGCTGCATATTTCAGTGTTAGCGGCGACAACACCCAAGGAAGCGTCGCATCAAGCTTTACTCGTAGCCGCTTGCCATTGACCCTTGAAGGAGCAGGGATCGCCGTCACACACGCTCGTATCGGGGACTCACGACGACGCGGACAACCGTAGCATTACCCACATCACGTTACTCTAAAACTAAACTTCAGTGTACGATTCTTTTTCGTCAACAAATCTAGACAAACTGCAGCTAAATACATGGTGAATGCGCGGTGCACGAAATCAGCGCGCAGTCTGAAACAGCCTGCACAATCCATGAGTAAGATACTTTTACCTACTTGAAAGATTAGCTCACCTCCCTCTGTGGCACATGGTCACGCAAGCACTTCGCTACGATCTTTGCAGCGAGTATTTACTATCGTCGCTATATCACTAATATTTTTTGACGTCCGCTGCTTGCATTAATCGAAAGCGCAGTGTAGAAAGTGTAGTTTTCATGCTACACTATAAAAAAATTACTTCGGGTAGGTAGGCGGAGCTAAACTATTCTACGGCAAGTAAAAAATGGCGACTTCCTACACTAACTACACTAGTGTAGCCAGTGTAGATAAAAAATAGCCCCGTTGACTTCAAGAAGCACCAAATTTAAACCATAAGGCGTTTAATTAGAGCTGGATTTGGAACTGTAACTGCAGAGCAAGTGTGATTCACCCTGCACGCAGTAGCTTCTTGAGAGGCAGCAGGGAGGGAGAGGGGGAGTGTATATGCGTGTGCACGTCTTGAGTGTGCATGCGCGTGTACTTGAGTTTGCGTGTTCGCCCATGCTGCGTCTCCGTATTTGAGTCTGCGTGCGCACGAGCGCGTTTATGCGTCTGCGAGCATACGCGCATTCGTGTATGGGTACATCTCCGTGTGCGTGCGTCCGTGCGTGCGCACATTTTTCTTCGTGTGTGCGTGCGTGGGCGCGCGGAAATCTGCATGGAGGCAAACGTGCCTGTTATGTGTGCGTCTGTATGCTTGAAAGAGAGAGAGAGAGAGTGGTGAATATCTCTGTTTGTAGGTGTGTGTGAGAAACTAGCATTTCCTTATTTGCGTCTACTCTCGGATGCAAATAAAATATGGACATTAAAACATGGGTTATCTTACATGTCAAAATCACAATCTGATTATCAGGTACACCATAGTGTGAAACTCCGAAATAATTTCGACCACCTGGGGCTCTTTAACTTGCACTTAAATCTAAGTACACGGGTGTTTTCGCATTCCGCCCCCACCGAAATGCGGCCGCCGTGGCCCGGATTTGATCCCGCGACCTCATACTTACCAGCCGAACACCACAGACACTAAGAAAGCATGGCGCAGATATAGAGTTTACTTGAATCTTATTTCTATCCACAGCGGCAAGAACGAATGGCACTGCCTTTATACCATTATCGCTTCCTGAAAGCGAAACCAGCCCAAAAAGAAAAAAAAATGTTAGGAGCCCTTTCACTCTGTGAAGATGGGTGACCAGCTGAGCTGTAGCACATCACACAGGATTAGACAAGGGGTCTTGTGTTTATTTTCACCATTTCGTTATGGTAGTGACGATAGCCTTATGATTACTCTAATATATACTGGTTGGTCCGCTTACAACCTTAGACAGAATGTTGGCCAAAGTTGAACCTATGCACGACCGTTGTTGCTTAATTGAGTTACTTTGATTGATGTAGCACGTCAAACCAAATTCTTCTTGCACAAACTCAGTGAACCATTTCTTTTCTGGTCTGCGAATGCCCACATTGAAGTCTACAATGGTGATCACAAGGGTACTGTCATCGCGGCTAACCAATGCAAAGTGCAGGGTCATGAACTTCTCAGTAGCACTCTTGGGTGTGCCTGAATATACATATATAGACAGTGGATATCATAATTACGTCTTTCATTTGTACGGCACAGACAACCCCACAGTCGGTGCCCCTCTGCTCTTACGATTTATATGTATGGTTGTACATGCATTTCCTCCTTTGCATATACGGCAATGCCTTCTGTGCGTGAGGCCATGTGCGGTTCACAAATGATTCCAGCACACCCATCGACGTGAAACAACGCATCTTTATTATTATTATTATTATTATTATTATTATTATTATTATTATTATTATTATTATTATTATTTGCGGAGCACTTGAAGCCTGTTTCACCTCCGTCGCATGGCAGCCCGATACTCCGCAACCTCCAGGTTGGGCCAACATACTTGCTCCCTGACACGACAAATGCATTTCGGGGCAGAGGTACACAGCTTCGGTGTGAAAGCGCCTGTGCAGTCAGTATTGCCGCCCTGAATTTTGTCTCGATGGCGCGATCACCATCGGCACGGTCCCGCGAGGAGCTGCTAGCGGTTCGTGTTCGTTATCATCCTTGCCTCATGACGGCGATGACGCGCTAAATCTGCACCATCATTCCGTCGTACATCCCTCCTTCGACCAAGCCAGCTAATTGAATTATCGTACCTTCGTTTATTACGCAAACAACTGCTCAACTTACTCCATATCTGGAGGATACCAATTTCAACACTCGAATGATACCAATAATGTCAGCAAGATTTACATTGCTCTATTAAAGTTTGGCGGCGTTAAAAATAACTACCTGGATATTCATGGTGCAGTACGCTGCTGCTGAAGCAGGTGCGAATGCTTCGACGGGCATTCTTGGCGCAATTCAAGTTCAACTTAAGCACATGCACCCAACAGTACACTTCTGCTTCCACGACGCACTCTCCTACGTTAGAGAAGAAGCACTTCAGCGCTACGGTATATCACACAAGGTGTGCGAGAACGTTGTGCGCGCTCCCAATTACATATATGAGCGTTCGTGGCATCAGGCTTGGTTTCCTGGAGGAAATCAATGGAATTTTTTTAGTACATTGTATCAAATACAGTAGCGCGCACGTGTGTTAGAACAAAAAGTAGTGAATTATTGGGATGAGTGCTTTGCGGAATATATTTTAAATGGCTATTGTTGCCACATAAAAAAAAAATACCGCGATTTTTTTTAAAGTAAATAATGCAGATATACGTATGCAGTCAATGGAAACATTAGACCTAGTGCCCGTGATGGAAGCAGCTCCAAACCGCACGGCTACATTGGCAGACGAAATACTGGTTTACTTGGGAGAAAGCCTAAAGTGGCTCGTTGCAATGCCTCATACCCGAATGAAGAACGACATAATCAGGAATGGCTCATATCCTTGCAAGCAAGCAAAGATGCAATGGCTGAATATGAATGAAGAAAGAAGAGGAAAAAAGAACGAAAGGAAGAAAGAAGGAACAACAGAAAGAAAGAAATAACAACAGAAAGAAAGAAATAACAAAGAAAGAAAGAAGGAAAGAAAGAAATCTGATTTTTTTGTAGCACAAGCTGAACAAGAACAACAGAAAGGCACATCTGACACACACAGCGCTAACTTTCAACAACAGATTTATTTCCCGTGCTCGTCGCTATGTATACACCCTCGAAACATCATACAGCCCGTGTGTTGTCCTTGTTCAGCTTGCGCTACAACACAATAAGATATGCCGCACCAACAAGCCGCTATAGCTATCCTCATCGACAGCCAGAAAGCAAAAAAAAAAAAAATATGAGCCATTCCACTCCGCGAAGGTGGTTGACCCATAGAGAAAGAAAAAGACTAAGAGCGGACACTCCGACTGATGATTGATTGATTGAGTGATTGAAAACTTCATTGTTCCACTGAGCTGGAGTGCCCGCCTCTAAACCTACACGTAGGTAGGGGGTGAGGACGAAGCAGTCCCCGCGCGTTGAGGACGGTGAGCCTTCACTGCCTCAACGGCCAGGCGGATTGCTCGACGCTGGTCGTCTTTAGCCTCGCTCTGGAGCAAGGCCTCCCAGGCTTCTCTACTGTCAATGTTTTCCGTGGCCCCTGGGGAGCCAGCACACTCCCATATTATATGGTCTAGAGTACCTTTTTGCTTACAAATTTTGTAGAGGGCGTCGTTATAGTCCCTCTTCTGTGCTAAGTAGATCCAATGTGGTGATGTATAATTGTTTCCCTGGAGGCGTCGCCAAATGCGAGCGTCCTCCAGAGAGAGAGACCGATGCGGAGGCGGAAAGATTCTTCTTTCGGCTTTGTAGTGATCGACAATTTAAATGTACGTGATCATGCTATCTTTTATCCCAGGAACTGGCTGCTCTAGAGTTGCCCGGTGGTAGTAGAGTGCTCGGGCGAGCTCGTGAGCAGCTTCGTTTCCTGGAACTTCTTCATGGGCACGTACCCAAATAAAAGTTATGTCCCTCCTGGAAGGGTTTTTGAGTAGAATATGGAGGGCTTCTTCCGAGATTCTCCCTTTGTTAAAATTTCGGATAGCTAATTTGTTATCGCAGAATATTACCCCCGCTTTTTTACCCGCTCAAGCCAGCGCTACTGCAACCTCCTCGGCTGTACAGGCGTCCCTCGTGCATTTGGAGCACGCTATCTTAACGCACCCGTCGCCATCAACCACCGTCGATACCGCAGCCCCGTCTCTGCCGCAAACGGCGTTCACGTACGCTGCGTTATGCGCCGGTGTGTTTTTAAGCTTATTTACTAGAGCCTTAGTTCTTTGAGCTCACCTCTCTTTGCTGTGGATAGGATGCATATATTTAGGTAGGGGGGCGATTCGGAAGCGTTTACGTATTTGGGCGTATAATTATTATTTTGAAAAAGGGTTGAGCAGAATTCATTAGATTTTCTTTTTTTGCATCTGCGTCCTCTGGCGTTTGGTGAGAGCACTTGCTTATTACGTAGCGGTGACGTAGTTCCTTAGGCCAGATTTCTCGGAGTGTCCGGAAGCGTTTACGCACATCCAACGGAATTACAAGAAAGACATTCCGTTGGACGTGCGTAAACGCTTCCGGACACTCCAAGAAATCTGGTCTCAGGAACTACGTCACTCTCACCAAACGCCAGAGCACGCAAGCGCAAAAAAAAAATGTTGTAATGAATTCTGCTCAATCATTTTACGAAATAATAATTATACGCTCAAATTTGGCGTGTTTCTTATGCATAAAAACAGAATTTATCCAAGACACCTCCGTGCTTTTTGTTCCTAATCCGTAATGCCATCAACACCAATCACCATTCGTCCATCGAGAAAAAAATCAACGATTCGTGCACCAGCAGCGTGCCAACGGGAAGGTTTATTGAACGTCGGCTGCGGCGGTGTTTTCAAGTGTGAGACAGGTGAGTCACGTTTTGAAGCGAAGCTTGGAGTACCTGACTTGTGAGGGCGATGAGGTTCGCTAAAGAAACCAGTTTGCGGCTCTATATATATGAGGCGGCTAGACGCGAATAATGCGAAAAGCATACCCCCTCAAGAAACGCGTAACGAGAGGGCTGTACCATGTGCTTTCTTGCTACCCCCGCCGAGAACGGAATAATCTTTGTTGGTTGCGTTCCGTGAAAATCATAACGTGAAGCTGCCATTAACTTGCACCGGTTCACGGCTGTGCACTGCACTGAGACTCAGCTTGTCAGACGCCATCGAGACACTGCGTCTCGGTATGCGAGGATAAACCGTTCTTGCCCAGCGCTGTTTGCGATAACCACGGTATCGGCATTCCATTGAAATAGTTTGTGTTGGAGGACTAAAAACGATCTGCTGGACAACGCCTAAGGTCAATATCATGAATTGCACATTTCAGGAAAATTCCGGTTTCGAGAAAATTGAATTCCTAACCCGCGTTTAAGTTATTGCGCGACGGTTGACGGTCTTTGGCCCGTTCTAGAGGCTGACGAACGCTGGAAAGAACATAAAAGACGCCACGCCGATTCAGACTGAAAACGGCGTTCCGGGGACGGGCGCTACCTAAGTAAAGACACATTCATTGTTTAATCCTCTGCAGCATGGTTTTAGAAGGGGCCTACCTTGTACTACTCAGTTGACTGAATTTGTGCACGAGCTGGCAGAAGCACTGGACAGGCGTCTTAGCGTGGACTGTGTGTTCTTGGATTTCAAAATGGCATTTGATACCGTGACGCACTGTTTACTAATAAAAAATGGCCTTTTACAATATCAGTCCTCAAGCAATATCATGGGTAGAAGATTACCTACGTTTAGGTCAGCAGTTTGTGGTGGTGAATGGTACTCAGTCACAGAAGGTGCAAGTTGTGTCCGGTGTTCCGCAAGCATCCGTGTTTGGGCCGCTATTGTTCTTGCTGTACGTGAACGACATTAGTGACGGAATAGTGTCTCAAGTGCGGTTATTTGCGGACGACTGCGTTCTCTATAGAGTAGTCACTTGTGACCGTGATGCTGAGATCTTTCAGGAAGACTTCAACAGAATCTCAGAGTGGTGCGTCAAATGGAATATGAATTTGAATTTGTCTAAAACTGTTCATATTAAATTTACAAGAAAGAAAAACCTTGATATGCAACCGTATGTTATTAGGAATGAAATGTTGGAACAGGTATTCGAATTTAAATATCTAGGTGTTTATTTTACTCCTGCTTTGAATTGGCGCCGTCAAGTCGATTACGTCATTGCTAAAGCATGCAAAAATCCTGGGATTTCTTCGCCAAAATGCAAACAATTTTCCACGGTCATGCCGGGACATTTTGTACAAGACTTATGTGAGGTCAATTCTGGAATACGCGTGTACGGTTTGGGACCCGCATACTCGTGGAGATAAAGATAAGCTGGAGCGGGTGCAGAACATCGCCGCTCGTTTCGTATCTGGCATACGCGGGGCTCAATACAGTGCATCGCGTACGAAGGAAGCACTCAACTGGGAATTACTAGGCACGCGCTGTAAGAAGTTGAGGCTGAAGTTTTTCCATGCTATCTATTAGTCAGCTGTTCGGGTTGATCGCGAAAAGTTTGTGCAAGAGCCTTTTTATAGGTCCAATCGTGTTGACCATGGTTTTAAGGTCCGTGAATTTGCGACAAAAACTGAATTGTTTAGAATGTCTTTCTTTCCTAAAACCATTAGGGAATGAAATACACTGCCGAGTGATGTTGTGAGGGTTGAATCAAATAATGCTTTCTTTTTGATCTTGTAGATTGTAGATGTGCATTGCTAAGGGCTTTGCCTTTTTTTCGTTTTTTTTCGTTTTCCCTCTTTTGTTATCACTTTTAACACTGTACAGGAACAGAGGTGTCGCATGTATTTCTTCTTGTACACCCCCCCCCCCCCCCACTGTAATGCTCATGATGATGATGGGTAGTGTTTTATGGCGCAAGGGCCAGGTTTGGCCAAAGAGCGCCATGACAAGTGGTAGTGTTAACGATGTATTATGGAAGATGTGACTTGGCTGTAAAGTGGCCTAAAAATAGTCGCTGTAAAGTGCGTAAAATCTACGTGCTATAAAATTATGGCGATGACAATTGACGAATACTATGAACACTAAAATCCATCGTAAAAGAATGACATAGAGTTGAAAATATATGAGATGGTAAAAATACCTGGAGCACTGTTGCCTCGCCGGAGCCCTTGAAATACAAGGGCCTAGAGGCACGTGCTATACGAAAGAACAATCACAACGCCATCCTCTGAAGAGAGGAGACGCTACGAACATGTGGGGCTAACAACATGCAATACAACATCTTTCAGATAACTTAGGACTGCATTGGTGTCAAATAGCGGTTCTAGGCCGAGTAACATTAATGGATGAAGGGGAATGTGCTGCCGGTATGCTAAGGGAAAATGTTTCTTTCTTTCAGATTCGGCTTTCCGGCACTCCAGGAGGACGTGGAGGACGGTAAGCCTCTCCTCGCATCTACCGCCGGTTGGAGGGTCATTTCCGGTGAGTAGAAAATCCCACTGTAATGCCTTGGCGCTGTGGGTTCCTGAATAAATAAATAAATAAATAAATAAATAAAAACAGGACGTTAGGCACGCTGTAGCCAAGCTTTGCTTGCTCGTTTCCCTTATAGAGTAAGGGCTCCTGGATATTTTAACGATATTGATTGCAAACAATGGCATGTGACATAAACAGCGAGCGTAGCTTATTGCGTTTGGTACTTCAGCGAGGTGTGTATCTACGGCGCACGGACAGACGCTGGTGTATACGTCCGTGCGGATTGTTTATACAGAAAAATAATGGTGGAACAAAGCCACCAATGACTACTGCATGTACTTATTGCGGCGGCCGTGTTGGGAAGTACTGCGCATTCTAGTAATTTTCGGTTCCTTATCATTTTTTCGTGGCGGAAGACATTGCACAGTGTATTGTCGCGTAGGCGTGGCGCGCATTTGAACAAAGGCCTCGTATTTGGACGTTTCGAATGTATCTTTATCACGCTTATGTGAACTGCTATTTTGCCTACCAATCTACTCCTTATACTGAGTACGTACAGGGGTGTCCAAAAGTTCACAGGCCGCGATGCCATGGGATTACATAGGAAGGCGGCCTGGGAACTTTTGAACACCCCTGTACGGGGTCTTAACATTTATCCTTGTAAGTCCGAGTTATATGGGTCAGAGGTCAGGATGTGTCGGTGGTTTTATGATGCGCATCGGTTCGCTATTCATTGAAAGCGGTTTCTTGGTACAGTAATGGCGTGTACATATGTTTTGGTAATTAACGAAGCGTGCACTTATTGACATTTTCAGACCGTGCTGATGCCATGCCGTCCGGCGGTCCAAGCTACGGCAGCTACTGCTGTGCGTCGTGGTGCTTTTACAGCGGCAGAACCCAGAAGAAGCCTATCTTGCCTTGGAATAAAAACATTGCGGAAACTCTGTCTCTTTGATACATATGAGCGCTTGTACCAAAACACAGAAGACAAGCGCGATGGATAAAGCCGTAGTGAATCATGGTTACCTATATCTCAATCTGTTACAACTTAATCGAAATAAAAATTGCGTCACGACCTCAATTCACACCAAATATTAAACTAGAGAAAATATTGAATCAAATAAAAGCGTTGCCATTTGGGTGACGAAAAGTGAGTCTGAAATTGCAAGCTTTCGCTACAGCCCAATGTCGGTTACGAGGGGTAATCCAAATGTCGCGCCAGCGAAACCGAAACAGGAAGTGCAGGCCAGTTGCTCTTATCAACCGCCAGGCGCGCTAGGGTCGATTGGGCCGCTGGGGGTGTATGGACGTGTCCACTATTAACTTTTTTTTTCTTTCTCTATGGTTGACCAGCGAAGCTGTTTAGCATAGGAGACGTAGGTGACACATAATTTTGAACAAAAGGTACAAACTCATTCATTGTCTTGATGTGTCGTCATTATTTCACTCGGGACTGCAATCACATTCTTTGAAAATGTCGTATCGATGCACGTGTGCCGCTGGGTTGTCGGTTCGGCCGGATCACTGTGGCATCGCAAGGGACAGGTCTGCAACACCGAGCGCGTAACCGCTCCCTTTTCGCTACCCACACATACACTCTAAAAACAAAGGGAGTGCCGGGCACTCTCTTTGAGGGAGTAGCGGCTTGTCCCATATTTCACTCTCTTTTCGAGAGTAGATGGACCCTCTTTGAGAGAGAGTAGGTCAACTCCTGTTGACAGAGTTTTGTTACTCCACCGCCAGGGATTGCTAGTACTCTTCCGCAGAGTGATAATACTCTTCCCACAGGGAGTGCTAGTACTCTTCCGCAGAGTGCTAATACTCTCACCGCAGGGGTAATGGCACTCCACCAGACCGAGTACTTCTACTCCCCCAAACAGAGTGCTAGTCCTCTTCCCAATACCCTCTTAGCGAAGTCCTGGCCACGCATGCAGGCAGGAAATCAGATCAAATTAGGGTCGCTGATATACCGTTCCCTAGGCGGCTCCTCAGAGTCAGTAGCCCAATTCCAAGCGGCCTACAGAATAGGCGTGAGCAAAGTTATGCAGGATTTTAAAGTCATTTTTCCTGGCTATTTGCTGCCTGCCTACCATGAGGCGTGACTGCTCGGAACCGGCCTATGCGTATGCGTCGCGAACGCCACTGCTGAGAAAAAAAAGCTAATTAACATTTAATCCGCAATTATCTTCGCACATTTCACAATCAGGAGACAATTAATCTAATTGGAACACGATAGTCGAGGGAATCACATAGTTATGGAGAACCACATTGCTCTATACATCACGTGGATTCGAACCCGCGTACACTCGCATCTATACAATTCAAAGCACACATCCTAACCATTACACCACAAAGCCACCACGCTCAGTCGTGTTGTTTTAGAGGTTATATATATAACAAATGTATTTGAGGAATCGGCTGCGGTGGGTGGAGTTTCTCTGCAGTGTGCTGTGCTGTTGTGTACTGGAATACGTTTGCGTTTGCATCATTTCCATTCCTTGCTACGACTAACGAAGGAATACAACGTAGACGACGACGTGAGAACTATTCACGGCTTGTCGTCACCCCAGGAAAATAATAAATGTGCCGTTCAGCTCACGATCGAGTGCTTTTCCAGTCCATGCATTATACGTTCTCCGAAAATACGCGGATACAAAGTATCGTGCCAACCATCCACGTATGTGAATTTAAGTCGCGCGTATACTGGTGAGCATGTCTGTTTATTTTTTCCGCCAGTTCCATTCGTATGTGGTTAACTGCGACGCCAGTACCAAGCATTTCGACGTGCCTCACGCTGCCGTGTAGGCGTTCTTTTCAAGTGCATTAGTTTAGAGTTCGGTTCAGTCCGCTGTGAGCTGTTGTCCTGCATTAGCAGCGGATCGTTAGCGTTTTGAAGAGCATGCATTCCAGCATTTGGAGACTGCTTATGCCGATAGCCGCGTCACATGCATTGGCACGCATGTTTAAATGACTAATGTGTCCACTTGTTACGCGTGCACTGCTCGTATCCTGTGGCAGTGCTCGTTCTAAAAGCTTCGAAGACCATCTACATTCATACGTGTGTTCAATATAAATGCACAGGATGGACTTGTCGGCTAGTTGGTTGAGCATTTTAGAAGAAACAGCACAACGCAAAAAGGACGACGCAAAAACATGGACCACACCACGAAGCACTGGTGTGGTTGATGCTTTTTTTCGTCCTGGTGTTTGCGCTGTTCCTTCTTGCACGATACACGCACACCACAGGTAGGCAAAAGTTTAGGAGCATAGGGTGTTAACTTTGTTTTCCCGTTTCCTCTCAGTGTCAATGGCACAATGCGTTGCCCGGAATTGCGCACGCTTCCCCTCATATTCAGAAATGCATCATAGCTTGAAGCCCATGCTTGACTTGATCTAAATGACCCAAGCCGTGAACGCACCAAAAGAAAGGCAGTGAGCGTCTAGGGGACGTGCGCACCAGGCGTCGTTTATACAAAGTCAAGCATGAGCTTTGTATTAAGATACATTTCTGAATATGGGCGTTAGTCATCTACTTCTCACAGAAAATGTCGAAGAAACGCCCACCAAAACCAGGCACATTCGTAAACTTAACTGGGCAATACGAAGCTCCATAGAAAAAGAGTGGTATTAAAAGCTTTCAGTATTTTGCTTTACTCCAAAATGGTTGCGCTCTCGTGGCTTCAATGTACAGAGATAGTGCAGCGTTAGCTAAAAAGCATGAATTTCCAAACTCCGCGCCAAAATAAGCTTGTAAAATTATTTAGGTGCTAGAATCCAGGGTTTGTAGCGATCCTTGAAAACCCTTTATTTCTAAAATGCCATTTTCAAGGCATTGAAAACCCTGGAATTTTTAGAAGTACTGGAAAGTCCTTAAATTTGTACACTTGGCTAGACTTAGCAGACATTGCCAAGCGTTTTTTTTTCCCTTCTGTGACACTCTTCGCATGTCACAGAGAATTGTCTGTGGAGGTAATAGAAAGAAAGCGACATCCTTAAAGTTGAAATTACAAAGGAGCTGCAGATACCAGTTTTAGGCACACGGAACCGGCGACAAATGTACTTGGAGGAGCAGAAGCAGGAAGCTCAACAGTTGAGGCAAAGAAAAGCAGTGATGAGTAAATCGAGAGCTACAGACACAATAAAAGGAAATTACAAACGACTTGCTTATTTGGTGGTGAAAAGCTGAGGCAACAGATGACATCACATACACTGTCAAAACAGACAGTATTCAAAAACTGCAAATGTTGCAGGTCCAAGTAGTTAATTGTGCTATTGCAGAAAAACTTTGAGCGCTTTTTTGAAATGCTTCCTTGTCTGCATTTAGTGTGAAAGGCAAATTAGCAGTTTTTCAAATGTTTGAAATCAGTGAAATGCGGTTTGTTTTGTTTTCTTTTGTTTGCATTAAAGTTAACGATGTTGTTGAACAGGTTATTGCCTGTCCAAACTACTAAAAAAATCGCACGAGGTCCTTGAAGTTACTGTGTCGGGGCCTCGAAAGTTCTTGAAAACCATTGCATTTTTTTCTTCAATATTGCTACGAACCCAGTAGAACAACTGTCATGGAGTAAAAACCTTGACTGAACAGGGGCTTATACGAAGAGCACAGGAAGACTAGAAATGCAGTAGTAGGCATGGAGGACCCTGAAAAAAATGTGCCACATCTGCTCGTCTGCCTTATGTTTCTGCATTTACTGTCCCATTTTTAATAGAAGTGCACTTACTGTTCTACTCCAATAAACGCAACATTACCAACTCCAGTGTGGGGCAGTCCTTCAGCCAGTGCAGAACTCTTTCTGTACATCCCTGTCAGCTCTGTCATTTTTCCAGCATTGTAGTACAAGATTTGTTAAACTGGTTTCGCAGAATAGGAGCAGTATACTCTTAAATTAGCTGTTTATTTGTATGCACAAGTTCAGGTCCTCAGTTTGGTTGCATGACAAATTGCCATACCTCAATAGATACAAGAAAAAATGTTATCAGAGTTTAATAAAATCCAAACAGTAATAATCACAACAATATAATGACATACATTTCTTTTGGTATGTATACAGCCCATGTCTTGGCACTGTATAAATTCAACTATACATCGCAAGTACTGTGTCCTGACCACTATTATTCACATGTGTAAAACCATCACAGCAATTCTTCAACAAATATCACAGTGATTAGTGACGTACACTTTGTAACTGCTTTACATGAGCATAATGTATACAAATGGTCCCTGTGTACCTACACATGACTAGTGCCACCCGAGTACTATTACTCACAGGTGTAAAACCAACAAAGCAGTTCTTTAAAAATATCACAGCGCTTAGTGACGTACATGCTGTAACTCCCTTGTACAAGCTTAATACAAACACGTGAGCGCACAGAAAGCTAGCAGTGCGCCTACATGGAAATACCACCGCCTCAATACTAATTCACAAGTGTACAACCAACCAAGCAGTTCTTTAAAGAATATCACAATGCTTAGTGACATACAATTTGTAACTAGCTTATATAAGATTTATACAAACATGAGAACATACCCAAAGCTATCGGTGCACCTACATGGAAGTGCGGCCATCTGAACACTATTATTTGCAAGTGTAAGCTCAACAGAAAAGTTCGTTATAGTGACGCCCATTTCGTAACTGTCTTATACAAGCTTAGTGCAAGCACAAGAATGCGGAAAAAATAAATTAAAAACTTGCTCTATGAATACACAAACAGATCAACACAAATGGTAAACACCGCTTTGAAGACACGTGACCGTGACAAAGCGCAGTGCTGTGCCGGTTGAAACTGCCATCCACAAAAGTATTGAGCAATGCTTAAAACAACAAGCAATAAAGTGCTGAAAGACTGCATTTGTAATGTACCTATTTCAATTCAAATTTCTTGAATATAGGGCTCTCTTGCAGATAAGGCATCTGATCCAACTGACCTGATTTTACACCTGCTAAATGCATACAATGCACTCAGATATAACTGGTAATAATAATTATAAAAGGCATTTAAAAACTTGATAGTATGATGAAGATGCATGAATAGAAAAGTTCTGTCCCCCTCGTACTTGTTAAAAAGGTGTAAGTACGACACGTGTTCTTTTTTTCCGCAATTTTTTCATTAATGGACACCCGGGAACCTCGAACCCACAAAAAAAGAAGATACTGCTGTGTTAATAGCGTTGTGAATAATTTTTTGTGAAAGCTTTTTACAGACAAGTTGCAGTCTCGTTTCTGGAGGTTGAGCTGTATCATGCAAAATAACATGGAAAGTGGTCACATGGGAGCATGACACTATGCCATAATGTTCGTTTCAGTTGACTCTCTTGCCCTACAAGTCAGTGCTCACTGTGACCAGTGCTAGAACAGCAGTGTCTGTGTGATTTTCATTACACTTCTGTCCTATGCCATCTTTACCAGAGTTGGCGGCACATAGGTACCCAAATTTCGATAGTGTTGCTTTCTCAGGTGGTTGTTTTTGATTTGCTCAATATCAGTTGGCACTTCAGCTGCATCAAACTTCTTTTTTACCTCTTCAACAACAACATAAACAACAATCTTATGACACCTGTGTTGTCCTTCTGGTTGCCTACAAAGACCAGTTAATCTAGCAACAACACTGACAGTCTTTACTATCTTCTAATGGGGAAGAGGTGTGTCCCACCATGTGTTCCACGTTGTTGTCGCTATGTGGGCTGGCTGGGGAGGCAACAACTGTAATATGTTTGCATATTTTAAAGTGATGCTTGTACTGTGTTATAACACCTAACTTAGTCTTGCACTTGCTGCACAAGAACACTGGCTCACAGTCGTGGTGAAAAGCTTTTGTATGTTGAGCAAATGAGTTGTATGCACTACAAAAAAAGTCACAGTGATAGCACACATGTTGCTCTACCAGGCCTGGTGCGGTTCCTTCTGACACTGCTGCTGATGCTGACACACTGCTGCTTGCCTCGTACACTGTTGCAGCTGCAGTAGACATGGCCGTCTCTGTATCTATTGCTGCCGTGCCACCTGTCATGGTAACTTCAGGTGGTATCGGGCTCACTTCTGCAACAGAGATGTCGTTTGCCCCTTGAGGGCTCTCGTCATCAGGGCCAATAATTCCGTAGGCATTGTCTCCTGCATTGAAGAACCAATAAGAACAGCCTGAATTAATAAACATAGCTCTAAAAAGTACGGACATCAAAACTTAACCACAAGCTTTGCACATCAGTGACCAGGCTTAAGGAATAATACTTGCAGGAGGAGTTACACAATTGTGTGCGTACATTACAGTTAAGCCTCATTAGAAGAGATACTCAAGAGGCACGGGAAACATGTCTCTCGAAACCAAAAATTTTAGAACACTGAGGAGCCAGACTAGATCACCTTATTATGCATCATCACTAAAGTATGTTTAGATATATCTGACGAAATAATTGCTCAGGGTGGCTTAAAGGGCCCCTAAACCACTTCTTGACATTTTTTGAACATTTCAAGTAAACATGCGCATCAAAATCAGAATGCCGTCACAATTGACGACGCCAAACGCCACGGTGCGTAGCACTGTGGGAGCACCACAATATGACGAAAACGACCCCGTGCGCCTCTCTGGACCTATCCTGCACCCCGCCGTTTGTCCTGACATCACCAGGCTGTCTCTGATGATGTCACCAGTTTCCGGTGCTGTCGATTGGTCGAACGAAAGTGTGCGACTGCCGGCAAGGCCTGCAAGCAAATACACACTTCTTCTTCCTCGTCGCGTTGCTCGCGATGCCATTGTGGGCAGCCAATGGGGCAAAGAACAGAAACGCCAACAGAAGGGTCTCCCTATGAGGCTGTTTAACTAGAGTCACCATACAGTTCCATTGTATTGGCAAGGTCATTAGCGCCACCCCTCGCAGGATGACGGGCCTGCGCGGCAGCAACAGAGCTCGTTGGTGATGGCCTGTCCCGTAACATTTGGAGGTGTACTAGGCGAGGAAAAGACGACACTGTCCAGATGGCGTGTACCAGATGAAAGAGTAAAATGAGCGGGGACTACTTTTACATAATCAAACACGTAGCTCCACAATTACTGGACAGTTTTGAAAAATTCTCGTGGCTACGTGTTCGTTGCCTTAACATGCACAACTGCAACACCGCAACTAAATTTCAACCTCGGTGGTTTAGGGGCCCTTTAAAGAAGACATTCACAGCTTTTTAGTGACTGTAGATTGTGTTAGCTTCCTCCCTAACTTCTGGAAGTTAAACACTTCACTTTGCAAGCCTTGTTGCTCGCAGTGCCTTTGAGGCGCTCTTAGACGCTCGTCAGCTTCAACTGTCGACACTTTCTGCCCTGCACTGTCCTCGTTGCCCTCCTTTTCTAGTTCATGCTAAAGAGACATGCGCACGTGACCTGTGTGAGGATTGCGTGATCTTTACACCCTTCGGAGCACACAAGGTGCATGAAGTGAATGTGTCTGGGTTGTGTCCCTTCGAAGTAGTGAATACTTAAAAAGTCGTTAGTAACAAAGGTGACTCTTGTGTACAGTGTTGTTAATGTGGCAAACCAACCAAACCATTTTCAGATGTCTCTTACAACCAAGTGTATCTTGTAATGAGATTCTACTGTACTGAATATTTTTCATCTATGGATCATCTGCATGTACATATAGTCACAAAGGCATGCTGTGTGGAATGGCGAATTAGGAAAAAGCTCGTACTCTTACTTTTTGTCCCTAATATAAGCAGCTGATAATAATATGATAAAAAGCAGGTAATGAGGCAAGCATGGAACATAATCCTTCAGCTCTAAACAGTTTTTTGGGCCCGCATCATTCCGTCATGACATAAGGAAACAACTTGATTGCAGTAATGGCTGCATGTGATCTGAGTCGATTGAAACAAACAATACGTAAGGTTGCCCTGTATGTAATTTTATCAGTGCTTTTTAGATGTCCTGCTGGCGATCCTGGCTGCACAATGTTTCTCATGCTTTTTGGCACGATTCCTTTATTTTCCACTCCACTTTTTTTTCTGGTTTTATCCCCTTTCCCTTCCCCCTTGCATAAAATAGCACACCTGAAGTATCAAATCTGTTGAATTATTGTGTGTATCATACCTGTTAACATGCGGGCTTCTCTGTGGTCTGTGTTGTATTTTTGCGCTGTACAAGTCAATTCAAAATGAAAGATGGAATGTCCCTGCCTATTGTGTGCGTGTGTGTGTGTGTGTGTATATATATATATATATATATATATATATATATATATATATATATATATATATATATAGATATATATGTCTCTCTCATGTTTTGAAATATATGTACATTCAGGAGTGCCTGCATGCTCTTCTCCCCTGCTCCAGTGACGAAAAGGAGAGCCTTTTTGTGTAGCATAGTAAAACATTCACATGTTTTTGCTGTGCCCATTACGTCACTTATCATATGGATCTGTCACAATACTGAGTAGCAGTGGTCTATAATACTAACTCATCCCAACAAAACTATAGATTAGGACATACCGACATGCTGTGAAACAGCTGTTGCAAAGCCGCTGGTGCTGGCAATTTCCGCAGCACTGCAGTGGTACAGCAGAGTGCCACCTGTATAGTGACAAATGCATATGCATGTTAGCAACTCACTAGTTGCTGATGGTTTCATAAGCTTTACACTACACAATAAAGTAATCTAGACAACTTTGTTGGAACAAATACACATAATTAGGACACCACTTAAAGACTAACACGATTAATTGCCCCCAATCTCTCACTCACTAAGGGATAATACTACTGAAACATTGGTGGAGAGCTCAGATTAACACATTCCATAAAGGACAAGCTTTCTTTGAGGAAAACAGCTATAACAGCGGTTAGTTTTCTTGATCATCTTATGTGGTAGCTTTGATTTAAATGTCATGCAGTACTATAAAATATGAAGTGCCGCATTTCTAGCAGCAGAAGGCGTCATCAGCCTCATGGTACAACTGATTTTTACACTGTTTGTGTCAGTGAGCCGACACATAGAAAGAAAACCGAATTCACACATACATATACAGTGCCAAGTGCACTCCTCCTTCTGAAAACGCAGCCGCCAGTTCCAATGCTGCTGAAAGGAAAGGTTATATAGAGTGCGAGACTGCATGGAACTACCACTTATGACAGTAAGTGCATGATCTGCTGATTGGAGAGGTAGTCACATGCTATTTCTAGTCTTTTTTAGAAGCATTACTAAAGGATGAATTAAAATCTATTCATAAGTCATGAATTTCACGCATCCACGGTTCGGTTAAATAACTTGTGAGAAAAAGACATGTTTACCTGGAAGAGCAATCTTTTTCCTGCTGCAAAATTTTCCTTCGAATTAATGAAATAACTTTACAGCGTCATAATATATTGTGTTTCTCGCAACTACTTCCCAGCAGTGGCGAGTTACAGTGTTTATATCTGACTCATTGGGCGACAATACTGCCAAACACAAATGCTTCACGAACACGAGAACACGTCCCTCGCAGAGAATAGCAACCACATATGCCTCTGTGAGACATGATCGCACCTTTGTTGTCAAAATGTACATTAGAACGACACCACCATCTGATTAAAAAAAAAAGCCTCAGTACAAGGCAGCAGCCAACTGCATAATGTGAAATTGCAACTGATGTCTACTTACTGGTGGCCTGTGTTCGCGTCACTTCTGGCAGTTGACTGGGTGCTGAGAAATGCACGTCCTGGGTTGTCCCTACAAAACATACAGGGTTATGTCATATGTTGAAAATATATATACACCGGTATTTCATAAGTTGCAAAACAAATGAGTAAACTAATAAACAACTGTAATGTAAACAGAGTACACATAAGATAGGCTGTAAACTGGTAATGCATTACGCAAAAAACCTAATGCATAGGAAAGACTATATGTATACACACGAAGCTGACACAATTCAATTTGCTCTAGGTTTTTCCGTGCAGTATATTCAAATTATTATGTCTTGTGGTTAGAGCAAAATTAGTGTAAATTACGCACTAAATTATGTACCCTGGAAAACTTTTCTTCAGTATGCACCTGTGCGCGCTTCGAATGAGTAGCGTTGTAACATTTACGTACATGGCATTTAACATGGTTGCTGAACACGGATTTCCTTTGCCCTGTGTCGTGTACAGTGAGCTACATATATCTGCCCCCCCCCTTTTTTGTACTAGCCATACTGCGTGCCATTGCACTTATACGCACGTCAATAAACCTTACGACACAGAAATAAAAAAAAAGCGCCAATCACCCATGCCTGCATGTTGTAGTGGGCCTAACCTAACCAAGCATGGGCTGTTGCTTTTTATAGTAAACACAGGCACCGTGCTCATTGCAAGTATGTATCATGTCACTAAGCAAATATGCAATTTCATTGTACCACTATTTTTTTATCACATGGATGTATCTGTTGAGAGGCAAGACAAAAAGCAGTCACTTCTCAGAACTAATCAGCTTTTTTAAAACACATTTCTAACTTTTCGATGACACTTGCTGCTATGTGTTTGTCTCCAGAGAACATACTTGATTTGACTTTCCAATCGGAGACATTACATAAATATACCAGGTTAAGATGACTGCCTGGAGCACGTGAGAATTTTCATCTTGGTGTAACATACTGTATCTTGATTTTGGTTACATTTGGTCAAATGGCACACCCAATATACCCACATACTAGGTTTCTTGTCCAAATTGCATGGCAATGTATTTTGATTTTTTGGCATTCGCTCTTCTGCACTACGTGAAGTCGCGCTGCACTGGCTGTTTCACATCCTCGTGTCCTTGCAGCTGCTTTCTTGAGTTATATAAAGCGGGTGCCTGAAAAATATCATATGCAAAAGTCAACACAAGGGCATGGCGCAAAACAACATCAAGACAGTCAAGGCCATGGCAATAAAAGAAAGTCTTAGCTCTTAGTCTTTTTAGTGAAATGCATGCAAAACATCCAAATGACTGCAACAGTCAACTGCTAAATTAACTTCAATTTTAGATTTACACAAAAAAGAAATAACGGACAGTTCATCCTCGTTCGGCACGAATGTTAGAATACTCCTGCTAATGAATAGAATATTGGTCGTTTTCAAACATCATAGGTCTGTCATGAGCCTGGTGTATCGCAAACACCATTTGTGACACATCCTAAGCACGTGCCCAGTGTGCCCCCCGCACCATCCCTCGTTGTGCCACTGCTGAAGCCATAATTTGAGGATTATAGCTGCAAACATGATGCTCAGTAGGGATGAAAATATTGTCCTTCAGTTCAATGGATATATGGATGTGCCTATAAAAAAGGGCAACGAGGCTTGTTATGGCAAGCTTACCCACATTTCAATACTAACAAGAAAGTTCACTGCGGCCTGCATCTAAGCTTACTAAAAGACATGAACTTATTTTCATGTATGAGGTGCACAATGGAGTTCATTTTTGACAGACCCGACTACTGCTGCACTTTGAAATCTAGCACTTTAGATTCTTGAAGACATGTAAATGTTGCAGTTAAACCGCAGTTATTGGTTTATTACACCAACCTATTGTTCTGTGTACGACAGACTGGTAACACGGAATTAAAGCAACATTTTATTTTGATATTTTATTTCTCTACTAAAAATATTCAAGCGATAAACACATTTTGATCTGTCATGCAATAGCAAAATGCATACATTACGCTTGTAACCCCCAAAGGAGGGCTGATTTAGCTATTCATATGACATAACCCTGACACGCCAACTCATATTAGCAAATGCACAGGCATGTCCACAACAATAAGCGTATGCAAAGCGCCCTTGCAATTGTAATTCCACACAGCAGCCGTTATATTCGATGCCGATGCATAACTAGCTGCTCGACAATTCACCGAGTTCGTAGACATAAGCATCCTTTCAGTTTCGCACCATGCACGAAAACCGCAACAGGAGACAAAACCAGACCTACCTATAATCACACCATTTCAATACATGAGCAAAAACAGTTCAGTCTTAGGGATAAACACTGTGAGAGCGATTTAGTGCGCGACGGCGACGAGCGACAAAACGGGCCGTCGCTTGAACAGATGGCTCGGTTCTGGAAATCTAGAAATCATCGCTCGTCGCCCGAAAGTGCTATGAGCGACTAGCCAATAGCACGAAGCCGGAACTAGATGTACATCGCTCAAATACTACCGATTGTAGCGCGGAACGAGCAAATGATTCAATTTTTATACGTGCAACGATAAGAACCAACGGCAAGACCTCCGGAAATATTTTATGCTACTTTTTTAGTAAAATACATCAACGTAAATTACTAAAGCACGCGTCACGCGTCATTGCAGCCCTCATGCCGGCAACACCGGGGAGGCGTCGCTCAATATCTTCGCTCGCACGGAGTACGACTTGTAGGCGACGAGCGAAAGCGACAGCCATCTCCATCGCGTCGCTTGTAGCTGCCGCGCGCAAGATCGCTTATATGGGGTTCATACTCTTTTCAGCATAAAACATGGATTCCTCATGCGTTTCCAGTAAGTTCAAGATAACGCGCCCAACTGACCTCTTGCAGCATGCAGCTGAATGCCTGCGGCAAAGTTTCTAACTAGCACTGGTGCTGCACGTAACTTCAGTGGTCGCAGATTCCCCCTGCGCGAGACACCGTCAAGCGCGCGGTTTATTTATAAAAAAAAAGCATGCTGCCAGCAAAATGACGCCTTCTGTTATGTGATTCCTTAGTTCAACAGCGTTCCGTACACAGTAGACTGCTAAACTGAATAAATTCAAACACACAAAACGCACGCTAATCACGCTCCGCATAGGCTCGGAATCACGGGATGGTGAACGAACCATTTTAAGCGTCCTCTCGCCTGGCGTCTTATTGAACATACCATAGTTCTGGCAGCGTTTGCGATCTTTAAAGCTCTTACGGACAACGGCAACGCGATAAAATCACACGCAGTTATCGCGACGACTGGCTTTTTCGATTGACAGGGAGAGACACAGCGCGTATGCCTAGTCCTTTGTCAATCGCGTCGGCTAAGCGCAGCGACGACTTCCTGGCGATAGCATGACATATACGGAGAATGTGCACCTAAGTTAGAATTCACTTACCGTGGAGGATTTGCTGTTATATCCAAGGCATGACGAACGACTGTCGTGTTTTCGTAGCGACGCGAGATGGCTGACATACGATCTCCGTTGGCTGGCCTTCGCGGCGGCGGTGCAGCTCGCTGTACGGATCACCTTTCACCAGTGCTGTGTTGTTCCGCGATCTTGAGCGCGCGCGCGCGGTGGAGCAAATCCGAGTGAACAAGTAGAGCGCTCGCTACGCGTTCCTTTGAACTGCGGCGGCCTGTTCTCTTAGAAGCAACTGCATGTAATAAAGCACAATGTCCTATTCTGCCGTCTAAGAATAGGACACACTTTTGGCACACATAACTTCTTACACACGGGAAACGAGCCTCCAACCTGTGGTAGATGCGGGGAGAGGCTGACCGTCCTCCACGTCCTACTGGAGTGTCGGGAAGCCGAATCCGAAAGAAAAAAACATTTTCTCTTAGCATACCGGCACCACATCCCCCTTCATCCTGTTATGTTACTTGGCCCAGAACCACTCTTTGACACCAACGCCGTCCTAGGTTTTTGAAAGATGTTGTGTTGCATATTATTAGCCCCACACGTTCGTAGCGCTTCCTCTCTTCAGAGGATGCCGCTGCGATAATTATTTTGAATAGCACATGCCTCTAGGCCCTTGTGGTTCAAGGGCTCTGGCGAGGCAGTAGTGCTGTAAGCAATTTAACATCTCGCATATTTTAAACAATGCATCATTCCTTTACGATGGATTTTAATGTTCATAGTAGTCGTCATTAGTCATCGCCATAATTTTATAGCACGTAGATTTTACGCACTTTACAGCGACTATTTTTAGGCCACTTTACAGCCAAGTCACATCTTCCATAATAAATCGTTAACATTACCACTTGTCATGGCGCTCTTTTGCCAAACCTGGCCCTTGCGCCACAAAACACCACACAGCATCATCATCATAGAAGCAAAACGATGTGTTCTTTGCTCAGCGTGCATGAATGATACATTGCCATGTTCGGGGCCAGCCACCTACAGTTGAAGCAGAAGATTACGCTACGTTTTGTTCTCTATTGCCGCAAGAGTAGTTCTACTCTCTCTCTCTGAAGAGGAGAGTAAAAAGCACATTTCACTCTCTCCTTGGTGACAGAGTGAACAATGCATTTCACTCTCCTCGACATTTTGCGAGAGTAAAACGACGCTTTGAAGAGTGAACCGGCCGCTTCACTCCTGCGATACCCTTCCTAGTTTTTAGAGTGTACACATTGAAATCACCGACGGCAGCAGAGGCACTGCCATCGCAGCTAATTCACGCAAAGTGAGTAGCCGTGAACCTTACGGGACTATGAGTCATTGCATTTTTTGGTTGCTTACTGGGGTATGAGCCATTGCTCACGAGGGGGGGGGGGCGGGGTATGAGCCATTGATGATGACATTTGTCGACATGCTGTTTTGTATGTTGTATGCGTGATTAGAAAGAATTTAAGCACTGTTCGCTTCACTTTGTTGAGTGTTCGTAGCCTCCGCCTTACGGGGCTGTGAGGCAATGCATTTTTTACTTGATAGGGAGTTTTCATGTTGCTCTACAATTTTGTCATTGACAATTTTCACCTAAATATAATATTTGAGAATTTGATTATGTAAGACTAATTATCTCATTATGTCGAAAGACAAGAAATCATCTGAGTATTTCCAAGTGATGGCGAACATTACCTTGAGTCTGTTCGGCTACGAGGCATTTGCATATTCTTAATGTTTGGCTCAAGTTACGTGGGACACCCTATATATACGCATAGGTATATACATTGTTTGACTATGCGTATGACTTGGTGTTGAATTGACACCATGTAATTATTCGTCTTTTCATTAAACATCATAATTCCCAATTTCTCTGTGCTAAACTTAAGGCCTAGGTTTGTCGTCGCGTTGCCACAAATATTCCCTAGTGTATAAATCACATGCATTGTCGCTACTGGCAGAATGTCGTCATAACACATCAGTCCGGGGACCTTCTGTTGCGCGATTTGTCGATTACTCATGCAAGATAAATCAGACCCTAATTCAATGTTCTCCAGTCCCCGCCCCTCACCCCCCCCCCCCCGCGACGACAGTGCCATTTTGAAGTGATCGCGCATCCTGACAAGTTTGGAGAGGTCGGTTTTCATGCCTCCCAGTTCTAGCCACCCGAAAGCAGTGACTTTGGCGTTGCGCTGCTAAGCACTAAGGAATGGGTTGGATTGCCAGCCGAGGCGGCCGCATTTCCACGGAGACGAAATGTCAGAAATCTAGCGTACCGTGCATTGTGTGGAAATTGAAAGCACGCCCAGGTGGTCGAAATTAATTGGGAGCCCGTCACTACGACGTGCCCCCTAATTATATTGTCGTTTTTGCTCGTAAAACCGAAGGATTTATTAAAATTCACCTTAGACAATCAATCTATTTGTAGCAAAGCACTCATCCTACAATTTCGATATTTTCCGTCCCTACCCAGATCTAATCGTGTCCGTACTGCCCCGTCTGTTACGAATTAATGAAAAAAATTATCCAATGCTTTCACTGAGAGAGTTGTTATTAAGGTAAATAGCTTTATTTCCCTATACTTCAGCCATTTCCTATCTATCTATCTATCTATCTATCTATCTATCTATCTATCTATCTATCTATCTATCTATCTATCTATCTATCTATCTATCTATCTATCTATCTATCTATCTATCTATCTATCTATCTATCTATCTATCTATCTATCTATCTATCTATCTATCTATCTATCTATCTATCTATCTATCTATCTATCTATCTATCTATCTATCTATCTATCTATCTATCTATCTATCTATCTATCTATCTATCTATCTATCTATCTATCTATCTATCTATCTATCTATCTATCTATCTATCTATCTATCTATCTATCTATCTATCTATGTTCTGACGCCGACCCAGTGGCCGAAGTAGTCTGCCTGCTTGGGCCCCTAAGTATGTATTCCTTTCATTCCCGATGACGCCAGGAAGTCAAGCCTGATGCCACGAACGCTCAGAAATCTATTAGGGAGAGGAAATAATGCTCCCACACACCTTATGTGATGTACCGTGGTGCTGAGGCGTTTGTTGTACAATGTAGGAGAATACATTGTAAAGACAGAGGTGCACGGTTGGATGCATGTGTTCTAAGTTCATCAACTTGAATTGCTCCAAGAAAACCTGTCCGAGCATTCGCACATGCTTTATTAGATGCCTACTGCACTATCAATATACACACGGTCTTTTTAACAGCACCAAATTTTAAGAAATAGATCAATGTAAATCTTCCTGACATAACTGTTATCATTCGACTGTTCAGCTGGTAATCTCTTGATCCGGAGCAAGTTGAGCAGTTGTGTGCGTACTTCACGATTGCATGTTAATTATCTTTTAAATAATTGATTTGGTTGGCTAGTTTGGAGTGTGTCTTCGACATAGTGAAGTTGAACGAATATATGCTTATTAAACATGGTCCAGTAAGAGCTAAGAACAAATATTCTGCAATTAAGCGCTCTCTGAAAGCCCAACTGACGCGGGAAAAAATCGGGGGTAGCATCGACATGACCGCTTCCAGCCTTGTGAGATACTGTCATCAAAGACACGGCTCCGTGAGCATGTTCCTTGCGGCCAGGCGACTGGCGATTTTTATTCACATTGAGTTTCCAAAGACAAGCCGTTTAAAGTTAAAATGTCAATATAGCAGCCAACGCGCGCTGCCGAAAGCTTCCTTGGTCACACAAACGATACACGATTGAATGATAGTGCAGATATTGCGCGTCAATGCCTACAAGACATTGCGCTGCCACCGACGGAAGGAAGATAACGAAGTTGAACTGCTTGGCTGCTTCTCACGGGCCGTGCCCGCCAAAGGCGGGAATACTGACGTCGCAGGTACATTTTTTTGTCTGGTTCGCTTTCAGAAAGAGATAAGGCTACAAATGAAGTGTCATTGGATTTAAACACGGGTTCTAATTGTCTTCAAATCGCGTTTGTTTCGAAGAGTAGGTGTAAGCAGTAGGTGAAGCGGGTGTAAGCGTTCGCTCACACCCGCAAACACACAAACACCGTTGAACTCACACACACGCACTCTCTCCTTCGCACGAGCACACGCTCTCTTCCTGACACGCGTTCACACGCTCTCTTCATCGCGTGCATCACACGCACAGATATCAATGCGCACGCAAACACGCACACTTACGTCCCCAGGCATGCATGCTGAAACACGAACACGCACGGTCGCACACGTGCACATTCACACGCCGCCATGCATGCGCCGCAAGCAGGCAAGCGCACACACACATGCACTAACACGCAGATGCAGGCATGCACACACGCCGCGAACGCTCACACACACATACACACACTCGCGTGCAAGCATATGCAAATACGGAGACACTAGGACGCGCACACACTCTCTCTTGGCACACGCACACTATCTCTTTCCCTTGCACACACACACACACACACACACTCTCTCTCTCTCTCTGTCTCCCTCGCACACAAACGCACTCTCCCTCACACGCACGTACTCTCTCTCCATCCGTAATACGCACACACACGGAGACACATACACACACACACACACTATACTCACGCATCGGCATCCATGCGCACGCAAATACGCACACATTTGTTCGGAATCGTGCATGCTGAAACACGTTGGCACGCGTACACGTTTACACGCGCTCACGCATACCCCGCAAGGGCGCGCACACGCGCACACGCACGCAGCCACGCACACACGCCGCGAACGCTCACACACGTCGCGAACGCTGACACACGCATACACGCACTCGCGCGCATGCAAAGGCAAATACGGAAGCACACACCCGCACACTCATACACAGAACGAACACGAGCATAGAAACATACTTTGGCATGCTCAAGACATGTACACGAATAGCCAGTCTGTACCATATCGGCTGCTTCTCAAAAACCTGCGCGTGCTAACAGGCTGCGTAACACTCCCTCTACCATTACCTTCTCAATGCCAACTGTGAGAAATCGCTCCATTGGTTTAATTTGGCGCTTCTTCAAGCCAATGTGCCCTCTGGCGGGAGGGTGCAAAACGATTTCCTCCTGTCGCGGGACTTCACCGCCCCTCTGGACCTGCTTTACCTTCTTTAACGCACCACCAATGTTCCGACTAAGTGCCAAAATGCATATGTTGCAAGAAGGGATTTAAATTGTGGGGTTTTACGTGCCAAAACAACTTTCTGATTATGAGGCACGCCGTAGTGGAGGACTCCGGAAATTTCGACAACGTGGGGTTCTTTAACGTGCACCTAAATCTAAATATATGGTTGTTTGCGCATTTCGCCCCCATCGAAATGCGGCCGCCGTGGCCGGGATTGCATCCCGCGAACTTGTGCTCAGCAGCCTAACACCATAGCCACTGAGCAACCACGGCGGATGGAAGGGACTACCCTCTTGTTGTAGTCAGTTGAAACTTTCTGACACTCGGCCGAAAAACACTTCGGCCGATATTCTGAAATATAATTTAGAAAAAGAATTTTCCCATTGAGTTACATTTGTGCGTTGCTGTGAAGTTCCGAAGGACAATGTCCTGAATTCCTGGACATGACTCTCGTGTTAGCCTAAGCGTTGAAGAAATTAAGCTTTAGCCGTCAACTGCACCACTAATTATCGTCAATCAAAGCATTCAGCACGGAAAGCTTCGCTTACATCGATTCCCACAGAGCATGTTATCTGCGTATTTTTGCTTGACACTTCTGTTGTCAGTCGAATGGGAAATTAACGGCTGATAGCAGTATTGTTAATCTCTAAATTATTGCTTCCCTCTCCAGTACACATAAAGCATCATTGTTTCCGTTGGCGCAATCGCGTGTACATTACTTATCGTTGATCCTAAGACTAGGCGTACAACGCTCCTCTCATTCGTGATGATGTATGCTTTCAGTGTAGGTGGTGTACTCAAACTATTCCAGCCGCGCAATACTAGCTTTCATCGCGCTGCTTCGCTTTCATATTTTTCGTTGGGGAAGGACCTTTTGCTTAGCAGGGTCATCAACCTAAGTAAGGCCGCAATAGGTTTTCAGGCTTGAAACATTGGTGAAATACTGCAAGAATCAGTGCCCGCTGAGAATGACGCCGTGCAAAGTACGCGCCATTGCGTGGTATGCTGACTGCAGTGCCGCGAGTCAGCTTTCGTGTAGCCCGGTTTCCAAAGTCAGAACGCCAAGCCTACCTTTAGATTCTTTTTTTTTTCGCGGTAAGGAGATGGCTAAACGTGGCGGTTTTGGAAGCAACCTTACTTTTTTAAACTAAAACAAGATGAATACATTTTGTGCAGTTAGGATATACTTGCCTTAACAACATATTGCACTAGTGGAGTTGAAATATGTTGGCATTATCGATGTCTTTATGGCATCTGATGCATCCGACAGAGTTAGGGAGAGAAACGGTAACGTTTGCTAGGCTCATGCCTAATCTCATGTCAGGACGTGACCTTCGTTTTTAATGCAGCTCCACTGGATATAACATTGGTCGTCAACATTGCATGCGCAGATTCGAGTTTGCGGGATTGCGAAATGAAAGATCCGAGCACAAAATACTAACATACGCTGGCTATCTCTTCTAAAAATAACGAACGTAAATGCATTACAGCAGAGTTCAATGGGGTAGCAGCCACAGGTGCGCTCTGACAGCGTGTCTGGTGGAACGGTGCGTATGACGAGCAGTGGCTAATGCGTTTTCTGCAGCCTGCTCATAAATGTTGCTGTTATCTTGGCCGGTGATGCGCGCAGGCTTGTCAGGTGTGCCTTGCCTGATGAAGCGATGGCTAAGCGAAAGCTTCGGTAAAGCTTTGGGTGCACTTATGATGATGGTCTATCGCCTAATGACTCCAATGTGCAGCACGGAGACTTCAGGGTGAATGGAAGCCGTGAATTGCACCTAACGTTCATAACGGGTCGTATCAGTTGCGAGAGCTGTTCCCGCGGGCTGTTGAAGACGAAGCAGGGCGTTAGAGGTGTGCGGCTCGTCGGGGAGAATGTATGCCGGCATCATGAGCGTTGATGGAAACGCGAACGTCCTTCTTTTTGATGCGCAGGCTGAAAGTTTTGTCATCGCGACAGATAACATTGTAGGATCAGGCGTAAGGCGGCTGAAAAGAAGCACCTATTGTGCCGCCGAGGAGAAAGTTGTCAGTAGATGTTGCGAGCTCCTTGAAAACAAAGGACGTTGGCCATGAACGATGGGCCGCTTAAAACGGAGGGAAGATGTTCATGGTGCGTCGGAGCAGGGCCATGAGATCATGAGGATCCTAGGTGCCGCGTAAAACGATGCCTACAGTAACTCTCCTTGAAGGCTCAGTGGTTCTCCGTAAAGAACTATTCAACTGTCACTTGAAGGTCGCGGTTGAAAGTGGCACGAAAACACCGTGCAATGGCTAAGTAAGCCTCGAGTCCTATGGTGTCTTTGTGACACGTGATAACTGCTCTGAATTGGCGGTGCGAGCTTGAATGAAACCAATGAACCGATGAAACCCATGAGCAGATGTACGGGATGAATACTATGCAGTCGAGGATTCATATAATAACGCAATTCGCTGCGCCAAACACGCTTTCTTTCCAACTGACCTGCTAAAAATCCTAACGAATAACCCCAGGAAGTTTTGGGAAATAATAAACCCGCAAAAAACATGTACCATCGCTGTCACGAACACTGCAGGCGAAGAAGCCACTGATGGTGAATGTGCGACATATTTAACCGTGCGTTTGTTTCTGTTTCACAGACGACATTGACTCATTATTGCCCGCTCCGTCTAGCGTACCACTTTCAGCATTGCCATCTATCGAATTCACTGCACAAGGCATCATGAAACTTATCGACAGAATTAAACTCTCATCACCCGATGGAGTCGCCGAAATAAAAAAAAAAAATATTAAAGAAACACAAAATCATCCATATAGCTTTCATTACTATTTTCTCAGACGCTTTCAGCAGAAACTCTACAGGACGACTGGAAGGTGGGAAGGGTCATTGCGGCTCACAAATCAGCCATAAAAAGATTCTCTGTTAAACTATCATCCCATCTCCTTAACTAGCGCACCTTGCAAACTCTTAGAACATGTAATTTAATCACATATCATCGCCTTTCTAGATTTCAACAATTTGCTTCATCCAGCTCAGCACGGGTTTCGTAGAGGACTCTCCTGCGAAACACAATTGGCAATCTTCACCTTCGACCTAAATTCTAACCCTGACCATAACCTCCATACCAATGCATTGTTTCTAGATTTCGCGAAGGCATTTGACAAGGTACCACACCAACGCCTATTACTAAAACGGGCCCTTTTAAACTTACACCCGAATATTCCAGCATGAAATAAAGAATTCCTAACAGCTCACAGTTTATTTGTATGACCAATCCGAGCTCCAGTACTCTCCCTGTAACATCGGGCATACCGCAGGGATCTTTGCTCGGCCCGCTTTTGATCATGATATATATCAATAATCTGGCACTCCAAGCGTCATGTAAAATCTGTATCTTCGCCGACGACTGCGTGATCTATCGTGCAATTGCTAACAATTCCGATCAAGCTACCCTTCAAGACGACCTTGACTGCGTCCATGAATAATGTGGCCTCTGGTTAAAGAAGCTAAACGCTAACAAATGCAAACTGGTCTCATTTCATCGTCAACACAAACCCCTCATTTTTTTTCCTGTGCAGTTGCTAACTCACCTATAGAAAGCACCGAGTCATTCAAATATCTTGGTATCACCTTCTGCAGTGACCTTTCTTGGCGAACACACATTACCGCAATCATATCATCTGCCAACAGATCTATAGCATTCATATAACGTAATCTTCGTCATGCGCCGCAACACCTGAAACTACTGGCATACAAAACCCTCATCAGACCTAAACTTGAGTATGCCAGTCCGATCTGGAACCCGCGCCAAATAAACCTAAAAAATGCACTCCAGTCTGTTCAAAACCGCGTCATTCGCTTTGTCCATTCTTCATATTCCTATAACATCAGCGTTTCATCCCTGAAGAGAAACTCCGGTCTCGAAAGCCTTGAAGCTCGCCGCCGCATCGCCATCCTCTGTTTACTACACAAGTTTTGCCATACCATTCTAAATCAAACATCTCGCATTACTCGTCCGACCCGCATATCTCATCGTACTGAACATCCGTCTCAGATTGCCCGGCCTTTTTCTCTACTACCCCTTTTTCAGGTTTCTTTTTCTCCGCACTGTTGTGGACTGGAACGGCCTCTCCGCCGGCGTAGTTGCCATCACTTGCCCATTGTCATACACAAGTGTTGCAACCGCTTATATTATAAGGAAGTGACTTGTATTTATTTGTTGAATATATTCACCCACCCCTTATGTAATACCCCCAGGGGGTCTTTAAGGTGAATAAGGTGAAGTGAACTGAAGGTCCTTTCGAGTGGCCATACTTTCAAGCCATCGAGTAAAACGATCGATGGTCATGAGGCAGTAGCCATAAGGTCCCGCTCGTGGAAAGAGCCCAATAATATCAAGGTGAACTTGTTAGCGTTCTGAAGGCAGGGAGAATGATCAAGATGGCGAAACAACGTGCCGAATAATTTTGTCATATTGGCTTTGAATGAAGGTACGCGCCCAGGTACGACCGTCCCTCTGCATGAAGTTCCGAACGTAGTAGTCTGCCATGAGGCGAGTGGAGGCGCGGATAGCAGGATGGCTGGGATTATACGCCTGGTACGATGACGATACGATGACGGCATGTAGGGCCTGGGTCATCAGGTTAGTTTGTCACAGTAGACAGTGCCTCTTGCGCCAGCGTATTGAATTGTGTGTACTTTCAGCGATGAGCCTACTTTGAATAGTTACTGCAGTTCGGCGTTGGTTCCTTGTGCTACGTCAAGAACACGATAGGGGCAGATAATGGTCGAAGCAGTTCTTATAATGTTTATAAGGACTGATACGGGTTGATAAAGGTCGAATCAAGTGCGATGAGTTTGATAAGAACCGATGATGGTTAATAATGGTTTGATCATGTCCTATAAGGTTGACACGGACAGAAAAAGTTCATAACGATACCACCGATAAGGGTTGTTACGGGTCGGATGAAGTCCGATAGGATTGTTAATGACCGACACGGGTTCACACTGGCCGCATTGGAGTATGATAAGAATGAAAATGACGCCGGGCTACTTGGAGATGAGCAAGTGGCACAATGATTAGACATTAACTCCAGTGGAGTTTCTGCATCATAGCTTTTGGAACAGTAAGGGGCAATGCGCGTACGGTAAACTTGTTCAATAGCGTGACCGACCAAATTGTCTTTTAGTCGGCTACATGTTCCACGCCAGTATATGGATAATAAAACGCGGAGCACTTATACTAAATTGGTGTGGCAAATAAAGGAAATGTACAAGAGCTATCGATGACACTCCTAGCTCGCACGAGTGCCACAAAACATTTGCTCTTGAGGATGCAGGCAGCCGACCTAACTAGAAGTACGATGCACCCATTAACCTTTCAAGCGTAACTCTGGGGATATTAGGAGGTCAGCGTGTGATAATAAAATTCTCTGGATACGTTGTTCTATATATTCCAGTTATTCTTTCCCAGCAGCTGACCTTGGCGTTGTGCCTATATCTTGGAATACAATTTCAGTAAGTCCCTTTAATGTCATTATTTTCCTACTCCACGTCGTGTTATGGCGTATATTGCGGTATGCGCTGAGCATGCTGTTAAAGGATAGCGGGCGACAACATGGACAGGACGATCATGAGCTAGTGTTTCGTGCGAGTTCTGTTACATATGGACGTGCAAATTATGTGCGACAAGCGTTTTACAGCGTAAGCTGTTATGGGCTGATTGCAATAGCCATTTCGGTTGGTGTAGTTGTCCGCAGCAGCTACCCCGGGAACCAGAAAAAAAAAATTCCCGACGCGATTCAAACCCGGTAACCCGGCTCAGGAGCCAGCCACTCTATCACTTAGCCACGCCAGCGCTTGCTATAGCATGCAGCGGGAAAAAAATGCCATATAAAAATCTTCTAGCGCACGAGGAGACAAGCGATGCGACATGTGCACCCCGCAGTGTCGATACGTGCACAGTTTCATTGCAGTTTCATTATATTACACCACGTAGGACGCCGTGAAGCCGATGCACAAGTAATGGTTCAAAGTAGTTAAATCAGGTTCGAGGAAGAACACGTAAAGTTTAAGGCAATGTGTACGAGAGTGCTCGAATATATATATATATATTGTACTTGAATAAATCATGCTTGCTAGGTGACCATGTAACCGCTGCGTTTCACAGGGTATGCCAACAAACACTCATCATCATCATTACCATCGTATCGTGCCAGTAGCCTTGCGTTGTGAGATGCTCGCCGCGGAGCCTCTATACGTGCACCCCTTTGCGTTTCAGTTGCATATTATTACATCAGGCGGCACGAAACATGGCAGTCGCATAGGTGGTGGTACAAAGTAGATAAAAAAGTCTTGAGAAAAAAAAAACTATATAATCGAGATGTGTAACGATTGATGTAATGAAAATCATAAATTGCATACCTCACTAATGAAAGAAGGCTAGGTGACTGTTTGTCACCGCCCAAAAGCAGAGGGAATGCCATCAATCATGATCATCATTAGCCTCGTATCGTGCAGTTTGACGCGCGATGCGTCATGCGCGCCACCTAGCGTCGATGTGTACAAACTTTGCATGGCAGTTCGGTTATATTTCACTAGGTGTCCTGACATGTAGCAGTCTATATAGCAGTTGCGTGCTGCGTGTAGCTGGGCCACTGCATAGAATAAAGAACCAACTTTAGAGAAGGGAAACTGTACCTTTGGCTGTGGTACGAAAATAAGCAGCGGCAACGCATGGAACTTAGCGGGGCGGACGCCAGATGGCGATGCTCAACAAGGAAGCGTAGAGTTACTGTATATGCTACCACAGGTAGCAGAGTTGCGCGGAGGTCCGCCATCTTGCCTGGCAAGCAACCAAATCTATGCGGCGAAGCCGCACTCTGTTTTTGCAGGCGACTTGCCTACCGTATTGTCGATCGACCGTGGGCACTTTTGCATCGCTTGTAGACTGCTTTTCCGCCTAATCGCAAACAAAGTGCATCGAAACAGCTGACTGAATAAGATCGTCAAGAAGAGGCGCCGAGATCGGTCCCCACCGAAGCTTATGCCAAGCGTATCCGCCGAGTCCATCTGCACGCTCTCGGCGCGTCTAGGCTCAGGAATCAAGAAGTCTAACAAGGATAAATCACCATATTTCAGCTTTCGCATAAGTGTCCTTAAATAAACACAAGTAGCATGAGCGCACAAACAGCACAAGTAGCGATGAGCGCCGATGTGACGCGTCATGAACACAGGTATATATGTGCTGTCGCCGAAGGATCACAGTCCTAGCCTGCGCTTCTCTGACGAAGATATATGAATAGACAGACGTGTCGACTGAAAGGCATCACTGAACTAAGAAAACGTTGCATATCCTTCGCGTGAAGAACAACAAACGGCTATCCAAATCGGTAGTAACAGCCCATACAGCGTCCCGGGTCAGTGGTTCATTTAGGACTTTTTTCGAAGTTAAAATGTCAATCGCAAGTGAAAATCGGTGTTGTGGCACTTCCGAGCAAGCTACTGAATATGGACAGCTAAATTTTCTTTGTGGTACAGGCGTGAGCTTTAGTTGCTGGGCGATAGCGCATCTACCATGACTGAGCGAGACTTCTCTCTGTGAAACTAAAACTGCTTCTTGGTCCTTGACGTAGAAAATCATGCGCCGATGCTCGGCTTCTGGCGTGGCGTAGTGGTTAAGTACCGGGCTTGGGATTTGAAGGTCCGACGTTCGAATCCTGGTCGGAGCTTTTTGTTTTTATTGCGCCAAAATGCTCTCTCTTTCTGTTCTCAGAAAATATATATACGGCGTCCAGGCACCGCGTATTTAACGCGCTAGAGCTGTTTTTCGCACCAGTACCGAGTGCCTCCCAGTACGCCGCGCCTGCCTAGCACCCCAGCATCCAGCGCGCGGCACTGGGCCCATAATCTGGCGCTGAACTGGACACTGGATACTGGGTTTTGCAATAGGCATACCTGCTTATGTGCCAAAGCTCTCAACGTGTAGGCAGTCTTAAATATTACTGGTGAATAAATGACCAACCATTAGTATTTCGACTCTGGTACCCCATTAAATTTGCTGTAGAAACGTACCCACGTACAAGCAGGCACTGGACATGAGCCGCACCTTCAAGTGCCACTTCATTATGTGCCTTTTCACTGCAGGGATTCGAAAAGTAACCTTCTGTGGGAGTGTAGTGAAAGTTTTCCTCTCACAGGATTGCGTCTACAATATGAGTAATAATGCAAAACACAGTAAAGGCCCTTACCGTATGGTAAATAACGACATTAATTCCTCTTGCATCCTGCTTCACATAAGCAGTAGTAGATGAAATATCTTTACTTAGTTGTGTAACCTTTTTATGTTCAGAAACAGCAACCAAAGCAGTGCATTATCCTGAAAATGTGAGCTGGATTTTTTATGACAGTTCTGTGAAAGCAGTGTGGTGCATGGGTTCAAATGGGATCGAATAAAAAGCTTTTTCGCTTTCAGAGCGATTCGTGCAGACGGGAGCAGAACACCCGGTCATTATATCATTCCGATGGGACTGCGCGGACACTGCGATGAACCAACTGTGAGATGCGCTGCGCACGCTGTGTTGTTTCTTTGCAGCTAGTGCGCACGCGAACAGCGAACGCCAAGATCGGCCGGATTCGCTTTGAATTTGACTGGCGATAACTTGTGTCAATCCAGTTCGCTGCAGCGGCGGCGTCGGGAAATACAAAAATTGGCCCGGGCATCTGCTTCTCCGCAATGCACGGTTGCTTGACTACCACGTGATGACGCTCTGCCAATAGGGGCGCTAGCGGCGTGATAAAACAGACGCGCAACTCTTCTACCTGCGGTAGCACATACAGTAACTCTAAGGAAGCGGAAGTGTTTTTTTTTTTCAGAGCAAAATCCAATATGGCCGTTTTCCGCCGGTCGCATGCGCTGGTACGCGCCGTGCTCGCCCTGCTGCCTATGCGGCATGCCTCATTGCCTAGGCTGCCGCGTAGCTGGTGCGTTCTAATTGCCAGGAGACCAAAGAGCCTCTACTGATGCCCATACAAACAACCCACAAGTGAGTGAACAGGACGTGCGACTTTATTGGCAGAAGAAAAGCAGTGCACCATCACGTATAAGAGCAGAAATAAAATTTGCATCTCGAGATACACTGAGAGTCGTCGCACATAAGTCGTCGCACATGGCGGTCTGGTAACGAGCGACAATCAGCAGCGCAAGCAAATTGGACAGTGCACCTCCTGTTTGCATCGACAGTCGCCGTAACTTGCATTGCGAAGCAATCATGTGACGCAGGACTCTGCTACGCCGCCAGCAAAGCGACATGGACTACCCGGCATTTTAGCGTTATCTCCTTTCCGACCTGCGCGTTTCTTTTTGTTCTTTCGCGTGCTGCTAATGTGTAACTGGCACTTGGTGCCTCACATTCTCCAAATATGGGCATGGTCGGTTTTGTGGGCAACACCATTTTGCAGCCACTTTTGCAAGCCTTTCCAACCCTGTGGATATCAACTTCATACACTTCGGACCATGTAGTCACGTATGATAGTCTCCGTTGACGTCAAATCATGGCCGAGGAAGGCCACAAGCAAAATTTGCACACCGCAGCAGCAGGAAAGGACGGAATGGGGAGCACCAATCACGGTGTGTGTAAATTCGGAGTCTATGTCGCTGCGCTGACAGCAGGAGTAGGTGTTTACCTCAAGAGACTGTTTCCCAATGCAACTGACCAGGCTCCCACATACGAGCAATGTAACACGGCAATGTGTTACGAGTACCAAATCAGACGGCAGTGAAACAACATTCCGCAATATATCACTTCAATGTAGCTTGTGCAAAAACACTGGCTGTCGAGCAAGAATAGCAATTCTGAACGAGACTAGGAATTAAATATAGGAATGAGAAAGCTTGCATTCAAGAAAGAAGCCACTCTACCTTGCAAGCACTGAAAGCCAAAAACATCAAGAAAAGTTTAGTGCTACGTAGCACACACTGCAAATGTTAATGCAAGACACACGCCAATGCCGCATCAGCTATTTCAGGAGAGGAAATGCACATGGCAAC
This sequence comes from Dermacentor variabilis, assembly GCF_050947875.1. Taxonomy (NCBI): domain Eukaryota; kingdom Metazoa; phylum Arthropoda; class Arachnida; order Ixodida; family Ixodidae; genus Dermacentor; species Dermacentor variabilis. The sequence continues at coordinate 535,092 of NW_027460335.1, forward strand.
GTACAATAGAAGATACTGCTACACATATGTTATGCTACTAGACAGTGACATATTAAGTATGAGCAAAGAAGTGGTTGACCTTTAATGTTTGGTTGAGGAAGAGGAATGATCTTTAACAAGAATGTGGAATGAAAAAGCTTGCATTCATTGGAAAAAAATTATACTTGGCACTAATGGTATTTGACGAGGCCAGGAAGCTCATTAAGGAAGGGCAAGCTGACGGAACTCTTTGGGCCAGCGTCGTCTGTGCTTGTTCAGAGGTTGCAGGTACATCTGAAGACACACAATTTTTGTTGCTGAGGTACCTGGATGACTCGGCCAATATCTATGCCGGTGGAGTGATGGCAGAGGCTCTTTTCACTCTTGACACAGTCGTCTGTAGACTTGATATCTCATCCAAATACTTCTAGAACGACTTCTTTGCTCGTGGTGTAAAGCCTTGTGAATTGGGCTTCAGCCCCTTCCTGTTTGTGTAGATGGACGCTCCCGTGATGACCAAGATGTGCTTGGCACCGACTCTGTTGGGGCAGAACAGCGGCACATGAGATACAGCAGAGATTATCCAAAGTCGTGTAGTGTTTTCTCTTATGTTCGAACCAATTATACTGAACTGTAGATACGAACAAACGTTCATATCCTCTGCTACAAACAAATAACATGTATCTAAAGACTAGCAAGTCAATACAGCATATATCAAGCTTATTTATATCGGAACCAGGTTTTTTTTACCTTGTGGTAGCAGCCAACGTCCACACAATGACCTTGTTGTAACAGGCAGCAACTTCTCTATAGTGCGTGGAGTTTGTTGCTTTATACTGGTGCCGTCCTCATTACTGCATGTCTGGAACAGAAATTTTGGCTGCATCAGAAATTGAATAAGCACAATTTCGCAATATGAAATGCGGAAAGGTGTTACATATACATTGTAATGGTTTGTGACTACAGAGCACATGCAAATGTACACTGTTTGTTCTAGGGTGCTTAGCAGCATGGTAAATAAATATTGCTACTCTCCATAAAATTTATGTCTGCCTAACTGCAATGCATGTCAACAACTGAAGTATTATTAAGATCACAAATGAGAACATTTGTGCCCTCATTTATGCATTAGAAGAGATCACACTGATGGTTTCACAAGCAAATGCATGAAAGACATGAAGCTATTAGAAATGATGCATTCTTTTTCTGCATGAATGTGTTGCACCGCTTTACAACAAAAGTCAATGTCCTCAGGTAAACCAAACTGCACAGCAAGAAGACTTGGAGCCAACAGGTACGAAATATGGGTGAATTATCATGCGTGAAACTGTTTGATACAGTTTAAATTAAATACAGTTAGATTAAATAGATAGATACAGTTTAGATTAAATTCAGTACTTTAGCTTCATTTTATCAAAGGGTTCTTCGGTTCTGTGGACGAAAGAACTTGCAGGTGGAGTCGAAAATAAGTACATTGATAAGGCTACTCTGTCACCCATGGCTACGGCTACAACGAGATAAAAAATGTGACACGCGTTCCGATATCGCTTTCTTTCGTGAATTCGCAACTAAAAACTTATTTCGGAAACAGCAACAGAGGGTCCTGACGGCCCATATGTATTGCAGCATCTGGTTCATTGACTTGTCTCCCCCTGTAAGTTAACGAGAGCAATATTACATAAGGATTCAGGCAGCGATATTAAAGGACTCAGCGGTACTGCTGTCCTCAGTCGCAGAATACGGTTCCCGTTTCAATGCAGATGCATGGCTAACGACCGAAACGTAGCTTTCGGGCTTACATGTCCGCTTGCAAACATGTCCCTTCACCACAAGATAAATAACGGCAGACATCGAAGCGCAATAAACTAGTTTTAGCAAGAAAAAAGCAACCAGTCTAAGTGCACGAACGAATGAATCCGTGCCGCCATGCACTCGAAAATACCGGTAAAAGTTTTAAATCCAGGCCAGAGGTCCCGTGTAAGATCGATGATGCTGAACGCTATTTGCGTTTATAATAACAAAAACAGGAAACTTACTAATGAAACGTACAGTTGATGATGATTTGTGGTGTTTAATGGCGCAAGGGCCAGGTGTGGCCAAAGAGCGCCATGACAAGTGGTGATGTTGACGATGTATTATGGAGACGTGGCTTGGCTGTAAAGTGGCCTAAAAATAGTCGCTGTAAAGTGCGTAAAATCTATGTGCTATAAAATTATGGCGATGATTAATGACGAGTACTATGAACATTAAAATCCATCGTAGAAGGATGATGCAAATTATAAAATATATAAGATGGTAAAATTACTTGGAGCACTGCTGCCTCGCCAGAGCCCTTGAACCACAAGGGCCTAGAGGCATGTGCTATTCAAAAAGATAACTGATGTAGGGAAATTCGCACTACTATAGAACACGCTATTGAAGACTGCATGATTTTCGAAACTTCGAAAACTGCGGGTATCGCTATAAGGTGGCAAAACAAGTGTTTCTAACAGCCCGTGTGCAAGTTATTTTTCGTGCGAGGTGCAAGATTTTGCCCCATGAGTTTCCAGAAACCACGTTTTCCCTTGAGAGCTTCGTTGAAGCGTAAATATCTCCCTTCCTTGAGTAGACCCCCACACACATGCCATCAGAACTGGAATGGCAAGATAATTGCGGACATCTGTGTGCTCGAAAACGCAGCAGTGGCTCTAAGCTCGCATTCCTGGAAGCTGTCTTTGTATACCACGAAATAGGCATGCCTAATCTGGTGCGAGGGAGTTGAAATGAGAGGGGTAGTACGAGAATGTGATAAGGAAGGTGAAAACTGCGGCTCTTTGCGAAAAGCGTAGTCACAGTGGGGGCTTGGTTGGTAGCTTCATGCTCCAACCAAGCCTCCACTTTAGCTGTCAGGCGACGCTGTTAACACAGAAATTCCAGGACGCTTGAAATGTATTTCTCTTTGCCTTGCCCCTTCCGGTGACACAAAGGATTTTGTGAAGAGCAGCTTCATCTTAACACCACTTCGAAGACTTGACAGGAAACGAATGTGCGTAAAGACGGTGTCAACGCACCCACTGTGCCTGTGTCGTTAACCACGTGTGGTGTTTAGAAGGAGTCATTTTCTAACCACGTGGTGAAGCCCAATGTACCACATTGTGGGGAGAAAGGTTAAAAATGTTGTAAATAATCTGTTCGCGAAAATGGCGATAGCCTGCACACACACAGAGGAAAAGGATTAAACGAACAGGCGCCCGGAAACGCTCAAGCGCACATGTTATCGCAAAACCTGCAACAGCCACATAGCCTGTATAACATATTCAAACCAAACACACGAAATATCATTGATAAGGCAATGCATGCACGAGAAATAAATATGTGGAAGCTGATAGCAATTTCTACGGCGCACAGTACTTCAAAAATATTAGCCAGTGAAACCTATTAGCGAATAACGTGACCTAACCAAACCTTCGCTATATTGTTATCCAGTACTTCGAAATTAAATCATGGGGCTGCTCATGCGCTAACCACAATACGAATTGGAGGCACGCTGTAGCTAGGCACCCGGGTTAATTTCGACCACCTGTGCGGTTTTTAGATTTGCTACAAACACACGGTGCTCGGCTATCACTTCGACCATCTCGGTATCGCACAATCAAAACACATTGTTTGATGAACCGCGGGCTTTTCACATGGTGACAGTTCCTTACGCGGTTATTGCTATACGCCCCACACAAACGTGCAAAAGCCATGATGCCTTGTTTTCGTAGTATGGTATAACAATTACAGTATTTGCTTGCTTGCGGTGTGGCGCACGACAGGCAGTAATTTCTCTTAAGGGACTTTTCGCATATGTCGCTATGGCACTGGGATACAAATACCTTCTGCGCGATGAATGTTGAAACGGACGCATATGGGCCTCACGTACAGCGCGCGCTCGTTGAATAATTGATCTGCTTCATGAATGATTCCGTCCGATAAAGAAGGAGTCCCAATCTAGGACAGCAATTTTAATTTAGCAATCATTGCATGCATCTTTTCATTTTCTGCTAATTTCTTGTTTGGTTGTGCATTCGCTCGTTCTTATCATTTCGCAATCGCTTTGTTTTCCCACATTTTATAAAACGTTGCGATAGCTTGCGTAATAGGCGCTGTACTTACAGGAACCAGAAAACTAAATACGGCAAAGACGTGTACAAGCATTGCCTCTTTTTCACTGTCAGCACGTTGCAGTGTCTCGTGTACTTGAACCTGCTTGCCTCTCCTAGAAATGATGATAGAGAGAGTGTGATTAGGCAAGTGCGCTTCGTAACGCGTTCTTTTCCTCTTTGTTATGAACTTGCCTGCATTCGCTTTTTTCCTTCAATTCTTTCATACGGATCTCCAATACTGAATCACATATCTTTGATATGAAAAATTTACTATTGTAAAATTTTCTCTGACGAAGAGTTTTGCAAGAGCAACAACGTCCACATTCAGCGTGTGCTCAGCTGCCTGCACCACTTTTTATTGCCTTTTCCTTGTATGAAAGTTCGAAATAACATTTCTAAATTATTTTTCAAGCACCGTACGTGCCCAGAGACAACTGAAAGTATTGTTCCAGTCTGTTGAGCCTGTGCGCATTTTGATAACACGGTGGAAGCATCCATCCATCATTATCGACGCTGTCGGAAAATGGACGTTCGCAGATAAAAAAAATTACCGACGATTACGTTACTTCCTAATGCGAAATTTGAGCGCAGAAAATAAGCTGTTTCACCTTTTGGATAGATTGAGGCAAAGAAATCGAGCAACACATGTATGCGCTATCACATAATTTTTTTTTTATTTTTCACACGTATTCCTTTAACAAAGACTCCACTAACAGTTCTTGACAGTCATGAAGGAAGCTTTGTGGTCGGAGAAATAGACTGATATATGTTCGACTTGGTACACCAATGCTTGATTCTCAAAGACGAGATCTATACAAGTGCCTCGCGAGGTTGTCACAGCCGTGGGGGAAGCAGAGGCTAAGCGCCGCCGCCGAGAAGACCCTGCCGTTCGCGCCGCCGAAGCGGAGGCTCATCGCCGCCGTCGAGAGCAACCAGCAGTAAGCGAGGCTGAAGCAGAAGCTCATCGCCGCCGCCGAGAAGACCCTGCAGTTCGCGCCGCCGAAGCGGAGGCTCATCGCCGCCGTCGAGAGCAACCAGCAGTAAGCGGAAGCGGAGGGGGGCGGCGTGTACACCCAGCGGCAAACGATGGGGGCAGAAGCGCGCGCAGCAAGCGGACAACACGATAAAGGGAGGAGGGAAGAGATAGCAGCGACTGACTGATGCCGCTGACGGCGATAGTGAGTCAACCCCAGCTATCCGCCACACAAGAACAGGGGGGGGGGGACCCTTTCCTCCTCTTTCTGCATGGCGGCGACGGTGTTCTATGCAGTCACGTTATCTTGACTCTCTAGCGGCGTCAGCGGCATCCAGCGGTATCAGTCGGTCGCTGCTAGCGCTGGGGGGATGAAAGGGGGGCGGAGCTGGTTACGAGGCCGACGACGACGCCGACGACGACGACGACGCGAAACCCAGGAACGGACGCCAAAGAGCTGCGCTCTAAAATAATTATCATAGCGCCATCCTCTGAAGAGAGGAGACGCTGCGAACATGTGGGGCTAAAAACATGAAACACAACATCTTTCAGATAACTTAGAACTGCGACGGTGTCAAATAGCGGTTCTGGGCCGAGTAACATTACTGGATGAAGGGGGATCTGCTGCTGGTATGCTATGGGAAAATGTTTCTTTCTTTCATATTCGGCTTTCCGACACTCCAGAAGGACGTGGAGGACGGTGAGCCTCTCCCCGCATCTACCGCAGGTTGGAGGCTCGTTTCCGGTGAGTAAATAGTTATGTGTGCCGAATGTGTGTCCTATTCTTATACGACAGAATAGGACATCTGTCCGGCGTGATTTTGTTACGGAAGGCCAGAATCCTAACTGTGGCTTTATCACGTGGAGCTTATTATTTATTTCTTCGTCCCACATGCGTTGCCAGTGGTTTCGTAGTTTCCTTCTTAAGAAAGGCTTCAGGTCTTTGACAGGGACCGAAGCAGTAGGACTAACTGCATGTAATGAAATTGATGTGGCCATCTGGTCCACTAGAACGTTACCCTGGATGCCCCTATGGCCAGGCACCCAGCATATAATCACATGCTGGTTAGATACATATGCTTTACATACACGGAATAGAGTTCAATTAAAACAGGATTTTTGCGCTTACAGAACGATATCAAAGCCTTCACAACACTTAGGGAGTCCGTAAAAATAACTGATTTTCTGAGTTTTGTTTTCCTTATATGCTTCACGGTCGACAATATTGCGTAGGCTTCAGCCGTAAAGATACTAGTTTCCGGATGCAGTACGTCGGATTCCGAGAAGGATGAACCGACGGCTGCATAGGACACCCCGTCGTGTGACTTCGATGCGTCTGTGTAGAACTCCGTACAGGAGTATTTGTGCTGGAGTTCCCGGAAATGCATTTGGATTGCAATCTCTGGGGCGTTTTTTGTAACTTCCATGAAAGATGTATCGCATTGTATCAACTGCCACTCCCAAGGAGGTAGCAGCTTGGCTGGATGCATTAGGCGAAGTTCGAGAAGTGGAACATGCATTTCATGACTAAGCTCCCTCACACGCAGCGAGAAAGGCTGTCTTACGGAAGGACGATTACGAAACAGTGTAGCATATGTCATGTCGTTAATGGTCTTAAAACAGGGATGTTCAGGATTAGAGTGGACTTTCAAAAAATATGTTTGGCTGATGTATGTTCTCTGGATATGAAGTGACCACTCATTCGATTCTGCATATAAGCTTTGTACGGGACTCGTTCTGAAAGCTCCTGTGGCTAAACGGATACCCAGATGGTGAACAGGGTCTAGCATCTTTAGCGCGCTCGGGGCGGCAGAGTGATAAATCACGGCACCATAGTCTAGGCGTGAACGAATGAGGCTTTTATAGAGTTTCAATAAAGACATCCTGTCACTACCCCATGTACTCTGGGATAGGAGTTTCATTATGTTCATCGTTTTTAGACATTTTTCTTTAAGATGTTTAATGTGGGGGACGAAAGTGAGTCTGTAGTCAAGTATGACACCTAGAAATTTGTGTTCTTTGTTTACAGGTATTTGTTGTCCACCCAGTTCTAAGCAAGGGTCTGGGATCATTCCTCTCTTTCTTGTAAAAAGAACGCAAGTGCTTTTGTTAGGATTGATCTCAAAGCCATTCCTGTCTGCCCACATTGAGACATTGTTCAGGCCATGCTGTACCTGTCTCTCGCACACTGCGAGGTTACAGGATTTGAAAGCTATCTGAATGTCGTCCACGTAGACAGAGTAAAAGATGGCCTGAGGTAATGAAGCGCGAAGCGTGTTCATCTTCACGATGAAGAGCGCGCAGCTGAGCACGCCTCCTTGGGGTACACCCGTTTCTTGCGTAAAAGGACGTGAGAGTGCATTGCCTACTTTTACCCGGAACGGACGATTTGACAGATAGCTGTCCATTATGTTAAGCATATTACCGTGGATGCCCATTTATGACAGGTCTCTTAAGATTCCGTAACGCCACGTTGTGTCATAGGCCTTTTCCATATCGAGAAATATCGATAGGAAGAACTGTTTATGTATGAATGCCTCCCGAATATTTGCTTCAACACGTACGAGATGATCGGTTGTGGACCGCCCTTCTCGAAAGCCGCATTGATAAGGATCAAGCATTTTGCTCATTTCAAGGAAATGGATCAGTCGCCAATTAATCATTTTTTTCAAATACCTTACAAAGGCAACTTGTGAGGGCTATCGGGCGGTAACTTGCCACTGAGGAAGGGTCTTTACCTTGTTTCAAAACAGGGACCACAATAGCTTCCTTCCATGCGGTTGGAAGGTACCCTGCATCCCAGATGGTGTTGAAAAGTGTGAGTAGTGTAACTTGCGTGTCATCGTGTAAGTTTTTGAGCATTTCATACATGATTCTGTCAGATCCGGGTGCAGAGCTCTTGCATGAGCTCAAGGCAGCTTTCAACTCAGCAATACTGAATGGGCAGTTGTAGGATTCACTCTGTGGACATTTTCTTTTGAGTGGCTTACATTCTTCTATTTGCTTATATTTCAGGAAGGATTTCGAATAATGTTTTGAACTTGACACACTCTCAAAATGCTCCCCAAGTGAGTCTGCCTGATGTTGCAGCGTATCACCCTGTGTGTTTACCAGAGGGAGTGAATATGTCTGTGTCCCTCTAATTCTATTTACGCGGTTCCAGACTTTCGCCTCATCTGTAAACGAGTTGATGTTCGATAAAAACTTTTGCCAGCTCTCTCTTCTGGCCTGTCGGCGGGTTCTCCTGCCTTGAGACTTAACTTTCTTAAAGTTAACGAGATTCTCTGCAGTGGGCGAAGCGCGTAGCAACCCCCACGCTTTGTTTTGATTCCTACGTGCGACTCTACATTCATCGTTCCAGCACGGGACATGCCGCCTGCACGCCGAGCCACTTACTTCACGTATGCATTTAGATGCGGCATCTATAATAAAAGCTGTAAGGTAATCCACAGCAGCATCAATTTGTAACGAAGACATGTCATCTCATGATATGCTAGTTATGGTTCGGAATTTCTCCCAGTCGGCTGTGTCGACCTGCCACCTAGGAGCCTGTGGTAGATATTCGTTTTCTTTAAGTGTTCTTAATAGTATGGGGAAGTGGTCGCTTCCGTAAGGATTGTCCGCAACTTCCCACTCCAGTTCAGGCAGTATAGACGGGAAAACTATGCTGAGATCAATTGAAGAAAAGGTATTATTTGCAAGACAGTAATAAGTGGGTTTCTTCTTATTCAAAAGGCACGCACCAGAAGAAAAAAGGAACTGCTCGACAAGACGACCTCGCGCATCTATACGACAGTCACCCCACAGGGAGCTGTGCGCATTGAGATCGCCAAGAACAACATAAGGTTCTGGCAATTCGTCTATAAATGACTGGAATTCATGTTTGTTTAATTTGTAGTGTGGGGGTACGTAAAGCGAGCTAATGGTGATGAGTTTGTTTAGGAGGACAGCTCGAACTGCCACTGCTTCAAGAGGCGTTTGGAGCTGTAAATGTTGACACGCAATGCTTTTGTGGATAACTATAGCTACACCTCCCGATGATGCGATAGCATCATCGCGATCTTTGCGAAAAGTTATATACTGTCGGAGAAAGTTTGTGTGTTTTGATTTTAGGTGTGTTTCCTGTAAACACAGCACTTTTGGATTGTGTTTGTGTATGAGTTCTTGTACGTCATCCAGGTTTCTAAGAAGACCTCTGACGTTCCATTGGATAATTTGTGTATCCATATTTATTTTAAATAAGTACTGTGTCTACGGAAAGGGAGGTGATGCCTTAGGTTACAGAGCTCTTTCGAGGCCCTGTAACCGGGGTTTTGTTTTTTCTGGAGCGCTCGAGGGAACCTCGCCGCTCCTTAGGCGCTTGGTGCGCCTTGAGAATAGGTGTAGTGTCCATTGCCTCTTGTGAGGCGCCGGACACGCGCTCTTGCGAGCGAGAAGTTTTTCGTGAGAGTCTCACCTCGGAAGGCAAGACCCCTGCGCCCACCAGCCCTGAGGTCGATGGGGCTCCCTGTGGGATTTGGCTGCGCCGGCTGTTGCCAGCGCTGGGAGGGGCCGGGGAGGTCGAGGCAGCCTCAGCGGCGCCTACCTTCGTGGCCGCTATCGGTCCTGCGGGATCGCTGCGTGCGCGCAGGTTTCCGCAGATAACTCTTGTGGGGCCGGCAACCCAAGGGTAGCCTGGCCTGGTTGCTGGTTGGATGGAGTAGGCTTACCTACTTCCACCCTGGGGGCAGGAGCCAAAGGTACCTGCTCGCTGTACGCGGGCTGGGTACTTGGCAATGGCCGCTGCGACGCTGCCCCCCGACGCGCCGCATCAGCATAAGGTGTGCTGTGGAAAGGTGAGCACCGTTTACGGGCTTCCTTAAACGAAATATTTTCCTTGACTTTAAGGGTGATTATATCTTTTTCTTTCTTCCAGTTCGGACAGGAGCGTGAGTAAGCTGGATGGTCGCCACTGCAGTTCACACAGTGAGGTGTGCCACTGCAGTTCTCGGAGGGGTGGCCCTGCACTCCACACTTTGCACTAGTTGTCTGACCACGGCAGCTCTGTGAGCCATGGCCGAACCTCTGACATTTGAAACACCTTCTAGGGTTGGGGATATATGGTCGAACGTTTAATCTGATGTATCCTGTTTCAATCGTTTCTGGCAGTACGCTGGATGCAAATGTTAGGATAAGATGCTTTGTGGGGATTTCCTTATTGTTCCGTCTAATTATAATACGCTTTACATCGGTCACATTTTGATCTTTCCATCCTTCCAGCAGTTCAGCTTCTGTCAAATCCTGAAGGTCTGCCTCTGAGACGACTCCGCGTGAGCTGTTCATTGATCGGTGTGGCGTAACAGAAACTGGAATGTTGCCAAAGGTCACCAGTCTGTCTAGCTTTTCGTATTGATTTTTCTGTGGGATCTCAAGAAGAAGATCTCCACTTGCCATTTTCGTCACCTTGTAACCTGACCCTAAGGCTTCGGTCAAAGATTTTGAAACTATGAATGGTGAAATGAGTCTGGCCTGTTTTGCAGCATTCTCACTATGTACAACATGATATTTAGGGTAGTTCTCTTTAGTGCGGGTCAAACATGTGCTGAATTCTTCAGTGCGTCCCCTCTTCTGAGGGTGACGATCAAGTAGGCGGGGAAATGCGGGTGTTCCCATGGTATTTTGGTTTGTGTTCGGCAGCAATGGCGGCCACCCACCACGGAGCCCAACATGGGGACGCTGCAGGCCTTAACGCGTAAGGCTGCAGGCGCCAGCCGTACATTGCTACTATAACCCAATATATTATACCCAAGGGAGGGCAGATACACAAGGTTAACCCTTGCCGCCGTGGAGAAAGGAAGTAATAAGAAGTGAAGAGAAGACAGGAAAGATGTAAAAGTGGGAGAGAAAGTCGAAGATTGGAGAGGAGGACAGGAAGAGGCGACTACCGATTTCCCCCGGGTGGGTCAGTCCGGGGGTGCCGTCTATGTGAAGCCGAGGCCGAAGAGGGGTGTTGCCTCCGCCGGGGGGCCTTAAAGGTCCAAACACCCAGCATCGGCTCAACCTCCAGGATCCCCCTTTCCCCAGACACGGCTAAGCCGCGCACGGCTACACGCGGGAGGGTCCAACCCTCGTGTGCTCGGGTCCGTGGTGTCGCAACACACCAAACGCCTGCTGACGCAGACGCCCCTGCGGGGTAATGAAGCGTACAGTATCTAATTAATAATGATCATTATATGGCCTATTTTATGTAATAAATATGCTTCGGTAATTGCAGGACAAAGTTTGTAAGAAAAATTTGCGCTCATTACGGCGCCCCTAGCGGGAGATATTGAGACTAACTCGAGCATCCCCTGAATACTTCTGCTGTGTTGTTTCATTAGCAGCGGCGCGCGGTCGATTTTTTCGCCCTCTGTGGCCATTTCTTGAACTTGAAAGTGTGCGCGGCCAGGACCACTGTTCGTCACCACCCGGCTTCGAATGCCGTACCAATAAATCATCTTAATCGTCATCATCATCAACACCAACGCGTCGTGCCACAAGTCAAGGGATATGAGATGTGCGCCACGTAGTCTGAATACTTGTGTTTCTTCTTCGGTACGCGTTATGGCGCCACCTCGCAAAGAACGAACGACTGCTCAAGAAGCGAATCGTAGAGCTACACGCTCGGCAGCAACCAGGCAGCATCGGGCTGATAACACCGCGGTAGAGAGAGCAGGGCAAACCGCTGCACAATTCGCAGCTCGCGATCGACACCGGGAGAACAGTTCAGATCGTTCTCCTAAATCGATCGCGAAGAAACTTCGCCGCGAGGACCATGTAGTGTGTGGTGCCGAAAATAGAGCTGCTATGGAGCCGCTCCTCGAACTTACAATGTGATTGTGCTGCGTGTGCCACGTAGGCATGTTACTTTTTTGAGTGCACAATATTTTGTCCTCATCTGACGCCCACAGAGTTTCTGCCGATGTCAATGGTGTTCTGTCGAGGTTAGGCCTAGTACAGTCGCAAAGTCATACGTCTGCCACTGTTGAACCTGACCGGACGATCAAAATACTGGGATAAAGAGAACTATTTTTATAGTTCCTTGTTGATCATGTAGATTTCAAATCCACCAATCTCCATTTCGTGCTTCGCGAACGCAAAAAACTGGTGTTACATGACATCCCCCATTATACCGGGTGTCCGACGTGGTTTGACGGAAACATCAAAATACGCGAGTGACACGTAGCTGCACAAATTGTTTCCTAATTTTATCGTACCTCCTCCCGTCTCTTTGCTTCACTTTCACTATACCACATCAACAGCCGGAGAACTTGCCGCTCTCCAAGGTGCACTTCATTTACGTACTCCAGCAGCCACCAAATCGTGTACAGGGCCATTTTCTGCGATTCGAAAGCAGCCTTGCAAACTCATTGGATACACGAACAACAATTGTACCAAATAAAGCAAGCTCATGGCCATGCGGTTGAGAAAGGACAAAACATTGTATTTCAGTGGTTGCCGAGCCACTGCGCAATTATCGGCAACGACAGCGCAGATAAAGCTGCTCGCTCGGCTCATTAAAAACATCAGCGGGTGCTTATACTACTCTCAAAAGCGGATGCTGCACGACAACATCCGTCATTTGCTCGTCACATCACACATCACACTGCTAAAGACAGTTATTCAAAAACTATTCACTCACGATTAAAAGATAAACCAAAAGAATTTTGGAGACACGTGAAAAAGAACGGAAAGGATGCAGTAAATATTCCCCCTCTCGTGTCCGGTGATGTCACAGTTCATGATGACACTGACAAAGCAGAATGCTTCAACGCCTACTTCTGTTCCGTTTTCAATCCTGCAACAATGCCTTCTGCGGACGAGCTAACGCTGCTGGAAACGACAAGTGACATGAATGATGTTGTAATCAGCATGCGCGGCATCGAATCGTTGCTTCGAGGGGTCGACACTTCTAAAGCCTGTGGTGCCGATGACTTACCAAACTTCCTGTTCGAATCATGCGCTGAACCGCTTTCTAAGTACTTGAAATAAATTTTTGAGAAGTCGCTGCTCGAAGCCTCCCTGCTTGATGACTGGAAAACAGGCATTGTGGTCCCTGTTCATATGTCTGGCCCTAGAAGCGACGTTTCAAACTATCGTCCAATATCATTGACATCCATCGCAGGTAAAATACTAGAGCATATTTTATTCACGAGCATTGTAGCTCATTTGAATACTAATTATGTAATTACGTCCTCCCAACATGGATTTCGTAAAGGGTTTTCTTTTATTACACAGTTGCTAGAATTCAGAAATAATATTGCTTCTGCTTTGGATAAACGGCTTTCAGTTGAATGTATCTTCCTCCATTTCAGAAAGGCTTTCGACACGTTAACCCCATTCCTTGCTCATAGAAAAAATGCATAAATATAAAATTCACCCGCAGGTTCTCGCATGGGTTAAAGAATATCTTACCCTGCGCCGGCTGGTCGTGGTTGTAAACGGGGTTCAGTCGCGCCCTCAAGAAGTTACATCCGGTGTGCCCCAGGGCTCCGTCCTGGGGCCTTTACTTTCTTTATTGCATATAAACGATATTGGCGAAAGTCTTACATCGCAGCTAAGGCTGTTTGCAGATGACTGCGTCTTATATCGGGTGACTAACAGCATGGATGATGCCAGTCTGATTCAGGAAGACCTCAATCTAATTAGTGAACGGTGCACTAAGTGGCGCATGCAGATAAACCGAATCAAAACAGTCAACATGACATTCACTCGGAAGAAGAACTCTATAAATTTCTCTTACACCTTGAATAACAATTACCTTGGTGTTTGGTTCACCCTATAATTACATCCAAGATTTATCATAGAAGGAACAGGTTAACTATGTAACCGCTAAGGCAGGGAAAATGTTAGGTTTTCTTCGTAGGAACTCCAGAGTATTCAGGACGTCTACACGAGAGCTGCTATACAAAACATACGCAAGGTCCGTCCTTGAGTACGCCTGTGTAGTGTAGGACCCTCCGACGGCACGCGACATAGGTAAACTTGAGAGTACAGAATCGAGGTGTGCGGTACGTGTCAGGTCGATACCAAGTTAATTTCAGCGTTAAGAGTTCTAAGGAAGAGTTTAAATAGGATACTTTGGAGGTACGACGCAGAAGGCTGCGACTGAAGCTTCCCCATTCCATATTCTACGGTACAATTGGTATAGAAAAGGACAAATATATAATGCCGCCTCATTACCGATCACAACGGAGGGGCCATGTGCTAAAGGTACTAGAAATTCCATGCAAGACAGAACTGTATAAGAATACATTTTTTTTTTCAAAAGACTATACAAGAATGGAATAGGTTACCTGCCAGTGTCGTCAACGTCGTGTCAAATGATGTATTGTTTGCCCTATTGAAGTGACTCAACAAGCCCGTTTCTTGTACCTGTAGGTTGAATTGCCCATGTATAACTTATCGTGTTTTGACAATTCTGTAACTGCTGCTGAACTTTTGTTGTTGTTTTTTTCACGTCGGGTAAAAAAAAAATCTTTTGTGAACGTTTATAACAGTTTTGTAATACCTCCCCCCGCCGCCCCACTGTAATGCCTTTTGGCGCCTGTGGGTACTGAATAAATAAATAAATAAATAAATATACAATGGAATTCATCGGGTTTCAGGAACTCACGCTTGCACTCTCTCGACCCTAATTTGCAACGTCGTGTGCCACCGTGACGCTCCCTTCGCGAAACAACCGATGTCACCTGTGGTAGGGCGTCGCATTCACAAAGTTATAGTCATTCCTAGTAGGAATGGCCAAGAGTGCGGCATCCAATTTGTGCGGGTGCGCTGAGACATTAGAGCACCTCATTGCCTATGCTGTGACGCTCGACGGCTTACTATACATGCGAAACTCGGCCTTTTATATAGTGGAGTACTCTCAGAGGAAAAGAACCTGTGAATGCCTAAGCATTCTTGCATGCAGAGGGCCATAAGAGCCCTTCTGCACTTCTTGAAGGCTACTGCACTGCATGGGCGCTTGTGAAAATGGACGTTCCTCTGCGATTGACTCTGTGAATGACTGACTCTTTATTATTTTTATCATCTCTCCCTCCACTTTCCCCTTTCCCAAGTGTAGAGCAGCCAACCAGGCACGTGCTTGGTTATCCTCCCTACTTTTGCCTTTTTCAGTTTTCTCTCTTATGACAGCATGTTACTAAACTATGAAAACCAAAGGAGCTCAAGAACATGTGGCTATGATTTATTAAACAGCCTGCCTAAGTTAAACTCCGTCTTTTGAAGAGAACAAAGCATATATGTAAAATTTACAATTTACAAAAAGAAAGCAATGGTCAGTATACTAACCGGTTAGACAGAAGTGGTCCTGAGTAAAATGTTTGGGAAAACCAGCATAGTTTCAGTTACCTTTGATCAACGCGCAGGTTTCTTATAGACGTTGCCTTCCTACGCGCGTCGTCGATTACTTCGGGAAACCAAGAAATGGCACATTGCTCTCGTTCGACCACGATGACACGCATGATAGCACACAGAAAGTCTTTCGACATGCGCTCTTATTTTCAGGCTCGAGCATGATGGCATCACGACGATTGGGCGACTATGAGGAATTCAGGGCATGGCGTCAAAGAAGAGACTCTTTTCGTTTAAAGCGTGAACGTGTATCCGCTGGTGCCCGGCAAGGTCGTGAGGATTCGACCCATTACTTGGAGTAGCGAATACGTAAGTAAATTTATTTATCTTTGTTGTCATGCTGACCTATGTTTACCTTTCGATATGCACTGTTTGCCTGTACTCCCAAACCTGCATAAAGTAGTGGCCCCATCGTTACAGCAACGTAAACGACCGCCTCATTCATCGGCCAACGGTGTCAGGACCGTTAGCAGGAGTTTCCTCGCATGAACTACTCGTATTCTTAATGAGCGATCGTGTGCCCAAAATACTCATTTATGTCTGCTTTATCAAACGTGAAATGTCGGCCTGAGAAGACCACGAAAATGATAAATATGAGGTATAAAATTGTGCGCTATCCACGGAGTACCACTCGCTGTTTTTTATATAAGGTTTACAGTTGCCCACAGCAGCGCACTCAGTGCGATGCGACAGCACTTACATGCGCAAAATGTGCGTTTTTCGCTATGTTCAAACTTTATTTCACGAGGCGAGGGCTCGGATTACATTATCTTTCAAGCCAACGATGAAGGAATGGTTGGTGTATTAGCCGATGTAAGTAAATGAATCTGTCCCTTCATGGGACGTCATCTGCGCTCTGTTCTTGAAATTTTTCACTTTATGATTTGGCATAGAAACTATAGGAAATCTAACAGTGACTATGCGAACTGCTTTCTTGTTCCGAAATTTTCTGCAGGCAGTTGCGCGTGGCACTGTGTGACAGGGCATCAAGCAAGACCGGCACTACCGTTATCGGCAACAGTCGCACAAAAATGCGAATTTGGATGCTAACGGTCCACGCTGCCGTCATACGCGCGCCCACGTGTGCCTCTGTTTGTGCACCCGTCTCTTCGACAACGCATGCATTACGAATTGGGCCTCATGGTGGTGGGTTCGTTGTGTGTGGGTATTTAAATCGACGGAATCGCAGCTGTCCCTGTCATAGTTATCAACTGAAGACATGGTGCCAAAAGTTCTGCGTGGTCAAGAGTCAACTCTTCGCCGGTTTCGTTCTCCGTGCCTGTGAAGCTGGCAGGCTTTGCGCGCCTGCCCCACTGGCGTGGCCCAAGGCACATGAAACAAAGGAATTCATTGGACTGCTTGGTCAAGTCTCGGTTTCGTTCTTGCACTTTTGTTCGTCTCTTCAAATTTTTTTAAAATATTTGATGAAGCAAATGGTGACAGCACGTTGTCAGGAACTTAAAACTAGCTACAAAACTCGTTCACTGTCTGATTGCGCGATGGCGCTCGCCTGACGTTTGCTGGCGTACTAGCCTTGATAGTCGGCGCCATGAATTCTTGCATTTTGATTCATTTTACCACGCTCTCACTTCGGTTCGTATGTTCATACGAACCGAAGTGAACCGTTCATACGAACCTGGTTCATACTATTCGCGCTAATCTTTGCTTTTCAATTCATGCACCAGCAAGCCCCAAAAGCCACGCTCCTTAATTTTATATCCTAGCAGCGTAAGGTCGCGTTCTCAATTGTTTTTCGAATGCTAAGTTTCCTAAAGGTAAGTTGGTATCTTGGGATCGGAGCTAAGGGAAAATGTAGGAAGGAGCTTCATTTTGCTATAATACCATCGGGGTCGGGCACCATCCGGTAACTCCACTTCCCATGTAAAACAATTTTTTGAGTTTAAAGAAAGTTCGACAGCATGATACTATCCTCTAAGATAGTGTATCACCCATTGCTCTTTCTTCTTCTTCACGGCTAGACGCCGTTCTTTTAGGGTATGAGCCATTGTCTCCAGTCGCTTAAGGCTTCCAATTTTGGAGATGATATCATCACTATTCCAGTAAAATCCGCGTGGGAAGCGTTGTTTATCCTGCAGTCGTTGCACATCTGCATAGCTCTACGCAAGCAGCCATGCTTTCTAAAGATTCTCTAGAACGCCGCACATCAAATGCAGTCTACTGCACTGCGTGGTAGAGGTATCAATAACCAGCATATACATTCAATGTACTTTTATTTACAATATTTGGAACATTCTACATTGCGACAGGCGCAACCGGTCAGTTATATATGTGCAACTATACACATAGATATATACAAATATGCAAATATATACATGCTTTGTGATGAGCAAATCAGCGTAACATGTATACATAAACATGAGGTCCATATACACGGGACGAGCATATACATGGGTGACGAGCTGGAACTCCCGGCCCGCTGTACTCTAGATCACGTGGACATGGGATTCACCGAGACGGGCCAGGTACATGGGATCCACCTGGCAAGCCGAATAGCGTGACTGGCAGGAATCCCCGCTGCGACCGACACGCGACGCCTCCTTGTAGGTTGCCACGGGTGACAACGCTGAGGGGTTGACGTCATCGAAGAAGTCGACGACCTTGCGACCATAGATGCCAAAGTGTTGCGGATGCGCGGCCATGGAGCAAACCATGAGCGCGACGCAGCGCCCTTCGTCGTTGGCTTGGATGATCCTAAAGTAACGGCCCATCACGCCGGCGTCGACGGAACGGACTGGACGGCTGCGGTGGACGAGCGCCGACACAGTGGTCACGCTCTGCTCGAGCTGAGGGTTCTTGCGCACAACGGTGAACTGTCGTGACTCGACGGGGGAGACTCGAGTCGGCTCAGCACTGGACCCCAGCTGGACGTCAGCGGCGGGGCCAGCGCCATGAGCGACGCGGAATCCGCCCTTAATGTAGCCGCTTTGGTACTTGGGACCGCCAAGAAAGGTGGTGGACTTGCTGCCTAGCTTGTTTAACTTGCTGGTCAGCCGGTCAACTTTGGACTGCATGACGTCAGGAATAGCAATCTCCGACATGACGATCTTGGGGACGATCAGCTTGGGCACCCCAATCCTTGGTAGCTGGGGAACCACGACTTTAGGGACACCTGCAGGCACCACCATTTTGGGCATCGACGGTAGCGTTGGAAGGTGGGTCGTGGACTTCGTCACGCTGGGCAGCCACTCAACTTTCACCTGAAGTCAAACAATTAAGGAACCAATTTTGTATGATCAACTGTACGAACATCTGAGAAAATCCACGAATACGATGTAATGCATGTAAAGTTGATTTTATCATCCCATTCAACAGAGCTGCGTTAAATATGTAATGGACAGCAGCCTCGAACGCGATGTAGAAAATTATTCGCGTGAGCATTGGAACATGTAGTGAATTTGAATTTGACAAATGCTTTAAACATCGCAACACGCATTCAGTATACATACTAACGAGGATGCCGAAGAACTTGCACAAATTCTAGCAGGAAAAGAATCACTAACCTCGTTTTCTACATGGACGGGATTCGGAGCAGCCGTAATGGACGCGGCACTTTTCAGAGCGCCCCTCACCACGTTGTCTTCAACGGTCGCTGCGGGAGCGGCTTCGTAACGCTCAAGCTGAGAGTTGTAGATGGTCGCCCTGAAAGAACGTTTACCGGTGATCATGGCGAGCGCCTTGGTAGCCAGAGACAGCTTGTAGGCGACCATCGTCTGTGCCGCATCCTTGGCCAGGTTACCAGCACACACGTAAGGCACCAAAGCGAGGCCCAGCTTGACTCCGCAGACTACGCAGAGGGCGAGGCAAAGGAGCAGGCAGATGATCTTGGGGACGTTCATAGCTGAAACCGAAGAGACGATTCAAAATTTTCTGGCTCCTACCTCACGTTTTGACCAGTCTGCTGCGCGCTCACTGGTTCCCAGGGCTTCATGACGTCGTGGTAAACTGAGGCTTCTGATTCGCCCCTTCGCTAACCCCCTCGTTTCGTGCCATTCTCTCACTTCTCGCATGTTTGCTCTTCACTTCTTGCCCTTGCTCTTGTATAATCCCTTTCCCAGTCCATCTAAGAAGTCTACGTATATTTTCCTCCTCTAAATGGTGAGGAGGCAAAGCGCCTTTGTATTCCGCGGCTTTCTCCTGCTCACATGACTAAGCGAAAAGAAGGAAGCTCTTGGCGTGGTGTAGGTAGTGTTTCTTGAGAAGGCTGTTTTTATGAAAGGGAAAAAGAAAGGGGAAATCTCGTGTAACCCACATAAAATTGATATCCTAAGAGAGGAGACGAAGTAAAAAAGGGGGGTAATAGAAGCGTGGGTGATATGTTTTTTTTTTTTTTGCTGACCACTAGCAGAAGAACAAAGAAGGGCAGAGTGTGCTTGTTCTATTGTTTGTCACAGCCTACATATTAAGTTCCCAAACTTTCTTTTCCTTCGTGACAACACAAATAACGGCACCAAAAACACTGGGCACTAATAAGAACATCGAGAAAACGTTAATCAGATTTAACCATATTACACTAGCGACCACCACAGACTCCTGAAATATTCATAATATAAAAGGTGTCGACTAGTACATCCGTTCGCTTTTGTGTAGTGGTGTATGTACAACAGCACATGTTAGCACCATGCTTCTAAGGATGACGCGCGTTATAAAATAAGCAAGAATGGACCATACTTACGACTCTTTCACGCCCAATAATTGGTCGTGAGCCTTGCCATTTTAACAAAATACTTGACGAACGTCAAGGTTTTGTCTTGAGTGTCATTGCAAGAACAAATTTTAGCTCGCCTGCTTTACCTTTAGTTAAATTTGCTTAAGACTGTTCAACAACAATTTCTAAAAGAACTTCTGGCGGTGAGGAAGCTGACTAGAAAAACATTGGCTTTGAGTCGGAGAACAAAATTCTCAAATCGCGAGGTTAAAGAAATTGTCTTGCGCCGTTACTCGCTGGTTTTGGAAATCTTCCTCCTATGGGTTGCAATGCTGCTAAGTTAGAAGGCGTAGGTCACTTATGTTAAATAGGATTTACTGAACAATATTCAGACACGTTTTGCGTACGGGAGCAAATAAAGGTTCTTTTTTTATATTCAAGTGCATTAGAATTCGATATGGGCCCTTATACAATAAAACAAATCGACGGTTTCTCAGTTTCTTTAATGTTGTCTTCAGTGCATAAGTACTTAAATACGAATGTATATCAGTTGTGACAAGCTAATTTATACGGCATATTCATGAGACATATATGTGTTATTTGTTTCTTCCGGCAGTCCTTCTTCGAAGCCTTCTACGTAATCACTACTAATCCATACTACCCATTTACCCTACTGATTACTTCGATTGCTCATATGTTGCGATCTAAAATGCGTGATAAGTGCACTCACGTGCATTGAATGAGAGCGCGGTTAACATCACCTTGCAGTGTTTGGCGTGCAGGCAATTATAGAAGGTAGCGATGTACCAGCCTTTTTATATTTTCATGGATAGAAAAAACACTTGTGCGAAGCTCCTAGAGTTTGAAATGAGCTCAGCGCATCTCAAGATCGGACACGGCAAAATGTATTGCGGTTATGATAAGCAGTGGTGCGTGCATTGTGCCACCGATATTATTCTGTCTACTTCATCTACTTCAGCCAGGATAGAATGCACGATCCGGGAGTTGAGCAGCGGAACGCCATAAGCAAACAAAGCCTGCAAAATCGGGTCTCAAATCAGGTATGTTTTACTGTCGATGATTTTATCAGACATTAAAAAAAATATTGTACCATGATTGCGCGTAATTTAAACAATTATGCAGATGCAATTGTCAATTCTGCAAACAGTTCAGCTTGTCGCTTCGCTATAAGAAATCTAGTAAACGCTGTCTTCTTTTTCTTTCAGAAACTACTTAAATAACAAATCAGCAAAGAACATGTGTATTCAGCTGTGACGTGAACCGTCGTCCATTCGGGAAGAAATATTTCTTAAAAGATCGAATAACGCGTCATGGCCACGCTTTGCTCGAAAGACCTAATTATTTTAAATACCTGAAGTGACATTGTATCTCTTTTTGCAAATATCCGGATGTGAGTGTTCGTGTTTTGTATATTTGTATTGCATTATTGGATAAATAAATTTCGCTTGATTGAATATCCGCCTAATCTGCATAGTTTCTTTTTATAATGACTGTTAAGTACGTTTTCGCAATCAACTTTATTACAGAAAAACGTTTCCACCACATAATGCTATCGTCGCTATATCAGCCAACAATGATTTTTGGTTTAGAAAGAGGCAGTAGAAGTGGTAGAAATACAAATACAATTTCTGCAAACATACGTAATTTCATTCAGGCTAATTCAGAGCATCTTAACGTTGTGCTTTAGCTTGTATATACTCAGACCCACTAATAAAACATATTTTATAATATTCGTACTGTGTTGTTGCGATTGGCATGCTATTTGCAGCGTTGACGCGAGTGTGAAGCAAAATAAGATAACTGATGTAGGGAAATTCGCACTACTATAGAACACGCTATTGAAGACTGCATAATTTTCGAAACTTCGAAAACTGCGGGTATCGCTATAAGGTGGCAAAACAAGTGTTTCTAACAGCCCGTGTGCAAGTTATTTTTCGTGCGAGGTGCAAGATTTTGCCCCATGAGTTTCCAGAAACCACGTTTTCCCTTGAGAGCTTCGTTGAAGCGTAAATATCTCCCTTCCTTGAGTAGCCCCCCACACACATGCCATCAGAACTGGAATGGCAAGATAATTGCGGACATCTGTGTGCTCGGAAACGCAGCAGTGGCTCTAAGCTCGCATTCCTGGAAGCTGTCTTTGTATACCACGAAATAGGCATGCCTAATCTGGTGCGAGGGAGTTGAAATGAGAGGGGCAGTGCGAGAATGTGATAAGGAAGGTGAAAACTGCGGCTCTTTGTGAAAAGCGTGGTCACAGTGGGGGCTTGGTTGATAGCTTCATGCTCCAACCAAGCCTCCACTTTCGCTGTCAGGCGACGCTGTTAAAACAGAAATTCCAGGACGCTTGAAATGTATTTCTCTTTGCCTTGCCCCTTCCGGTGACACAAAGGATTTTGTGAAAAGTAGCTTCATCTTAACACCACTTCGAAGACTTGACAGGAAACGAATGTGCGTAAAGACGGTGTCAACGCACCCACTGTGCCTGTGTCGTTAACCACGTGTGGTGTTTAGAAGGAGTCATTTTCTAACCACGTGGTGAAGCCCAATGTACCACATTGTGGGGAGAAAGGTTAAAAATGTTGTAAATAATCTGTTCGCGAAAATGGCGATAGCCTGCACACACACAGAGGAAAAGGATCAAACGAACAGGCGCCCGGAAACGCTCAAGCGCACATGTTATCGCAACACCTGCAACAGCCACATAGCCTGTATAACATATTCAAACCAAACACACGAAATATCATTGATAAGGCAATGCATGCACGAGAAATAAATATGTGGAAGCTGATAGCAATTTCTACGGCGCACAGTACTTCAAAAATATTAGCCAGTGAAACCTATTAGCGAATAACGTGACCTAACCAAACCTTCGTTATATTGTTATCCAGTACTTCGAAATTAAATTATGGGGCTGCTCATGCGCTAACCACAATACGAACTTGAGGCACGCCGTAGCCAGGCACCCGGGTTAATTTTGACCACCTGTGCGGTTTTTAGATTTGCTACAAACACACGGTGCTCGGCTATCACTTCGACCATCTCGGTATCGCACAATCAAAACACATGGTTTGATGAACCACGGGCTTTTCACATGGTGACGGTTCCTTACGCGGTTATTGCTATACACCCCACACAAACGTGCAAAAGCCATGATGCCTTGTTTTCGTAGTATGGTATAACAATTACAGTATTTGCTTGCTTGCGGTGTGGCGCACGACAGGCAGTAATTTCTCTTAAGGGACTTTTCGCATATGTCGCTATGGCACTGGGATACAAATACCTTCTGCGCGATGAATTTTGAAACGGACGCGTATGGGCCTCACGTACAGCACGCACTCGTTGAATAATTGATCTGCTTCAGGAATGATTCCGTCCGATAAAGAAGGAGTCCCAATCTAGGACAGCAATTTTAATTTAGCAATCATCGCATGCGTCTTTTCATTTTCTGCTAATTTCTTGTTTGGTTGTGCATTCGCTCGTTCTTTTCATTTCGCAATCGCTTTGTTTTCCCACATTTTATAAAACGTTGCGATAGCTTGCGTAATAGGTGCTGTACTTACAGGAACCAGAAAACTAAATACGGCAAAGACGTGTACAAGCATTGCCTCTTTTTCACTGTCAGCACGTTGCAGTGTCTCGTGTACTTGAACCTGCTTGCCTCTCCTAGAAATGATGATAGAGAGAGTGTGATTAGGCAAGTGCGCTTCGTAACGCGTTCTTTTCCTCTTTGTTAGGAACTTGCCTGCATTCGCTTTTTTCCTTCAATTCTTTCATACGGATCTCTTATACTGAATCACATATCTTTGATATGAAAAATTTACTATTGTAAAATTTTCTCTGACGAAGAGTTTTGCAAGAGCAACAACGTCCACATTAAGCGTGTGCTCAGCTGCCTGCACCACTTTTTATTGACTTTTCCTTGTATGAAAGTTGTAAATAACATTTCTAAATTATTTTTCAAGCAGCGTACGTGCCCAGAGACAACTGAAAGTATTGTTCCAGTCTGTTGAGCCTGTGCGCATTTTGATAACATGGTGAAAGCATCCATTCATCATTATCGACGCTGTCGGAAAATGGACGTTCGCAGATAAAAAAATACATGTGCCCAGATTCTTTTGAAAATCACAATCAGATTAAGACGTACGCCGTAGTACTAACTCCGAGATAATTCGACTACCTGGGTTTCTTTAACGTGCATTTACATTCAGCAATCTCGACTTCTGCCCTTATCGAAACGCATCTACGTCGGCCAGGATTGAATCCACAATGTCGAGTTTGGCATCGCAAAGCCATATCCACTAGGCTAATGCTTATTGCCCACCTTGGTCGCTTAGTGGCTATGGTGTTGGGCTGCTAAGCACGAGGTCACGAGATCAAATCCCGGCCGGGCGGCTGCATTTCGATGGGGACGAAATGCGAAAGCACCCGGCTACATAGATGTACACCCATATATGTAAAGAACCCCACGTAGTCCTAACTTCGGGAGTTGCCCACCACGGCATGCCTCATAACCAGACAGTGGTTTTGGCACGTAAAACCCCATCATTTAAGAAGGCTAATGCTGACTATTGATGTAGTGAAGCGAGATGATTTATCACCACTGTGCCAAAATTAACCAATTTTATGGATAGAAGCTGAAATGATGCAACGGATGCAGGCTGTCGCAGTAATACGACGGCACACAAAAAGTTTTAAAGCAAAGCTTTCTTTGCCTCTTCTTTCGACTTTCCCACTGCTGCTGCTGCTGTGGGCTGCTATCCCGCATCCGTGTCGGAGGGTGGTTCAGAGCGCGAGTAAGAGAGAAGAGGCGACGGGGGAAAGTCGTTTTCACCCCACCACGTCGAATGTGCACCATGCCCTCTAGAGCTCCTTGGCCATCGCCACTTTAGCCGCTTGACAGCTGTAATTATCCGTGACTCCCCTCAGAAGCATTGTAGAAACTGCAGGGCTTCCCTTTCTGCTAACGTGCGAGGCCAAAGTGGACGCAGATAGACCTGTAGAGAGGAGAAGAAGGAGAGGGAGAAGAGGCAGTTCCAGTATTAGAGAGGGGGAGGTGACATGAGAAGGCAAGCGGTAGCGGGGAAACAGGATAACTTTAAGTTCAAGTTACAGTACAGTATGTTGCTCCTATTTGTGAAAAATAAACGCCATGCAAATATTTCAAACAAGCAACTTACGCTGGGAGTGCCGAAGCCGAGCCGCATTAAAGCACACCGCAGGGTCCACGAGACACAACGGAAGCGGTCGACCGTCAAATCAACATTTATCTGGCTGCCGCGTTAGCTTTGCGCTATAGCATTGCAAGAGATCCTGGATTTGATCGCAATCGCCGCAGCCGCATTTAGGCGTGGGCGAAATAGACAACGCACGTGCACTTAGATATTGGGACACGTTAAAAAACATTATGGTGTCAAAATTAATCTGGAGTCCGCCACTACGGCTTGCCTCATAATCTGAGTGTGGTTTTGGAACGTACAGCGCCATAATCCAACTCAAGTTTAATACTTCTGCCACAGTGCGATGTGCCATGTGAGGAAATGACAACGCTCAACCCTCTCAGAAGTTATAAAATAATGCGCACAACAACGCCTCAAGGAAACACCTCTCCCTGAGTGTACTATGTACTACGCAGACAAACAGCAGTGGTGCACGCAAGATAACATTTAACATCCACTCACCACTCTCGTGTTGGTCTGAACGTTGCAGAAATTAAGCTTTAGCCGTCAACAGCACTGCTAATTATCGTCAATCAAAGCATCCAGCATGGAAAGCTTCGCTTACATCGATTCCCACAGTGCGTGGGATCTGCATAATTCTTTTCTTATGAAAGCAAAGTAATTCACGCATAAACCGCAGACATGTGCACTCCGGTCCCAAGAGAACTGTTTTGATTACCGTCCATTTCGAGAGCCAAATTTTATTGGACCATTTAATAACGCGTAATATCAGTGTTCTTCTCTAAAAACCCTTAAAACTTGCTATTATAGAAGTGATACGGTAGCTCAATTTAAAAAAAAAAAAATTCGGTCTACCGAAAACGGCCTCTTATGTTTTATTTTGTAAGATTGACTTCATTTGATTGCTAATTTTTCAATAAAGAAACTTCAATATGTGCAGCTTTGTTGGTGCGTATCTTTTGCGGAACTAAAGCGTGAAACCATTCTAGGTGGTTATCAAGCACATTTTCATCCTGGAATTGCCTCTTATTTAAGTTTGCAGCTCATATCAAGAAGCACCATTTTTGACAGCTTATCTACAAGTCTGAGGCAAATACGAAAAATGAGGAAGGCTATTCGGGCTACTGTAAAACAAGAGGCCAAGGACTGCCGTTTGTAAATTGAAATTTGAAACCGCGTTCTACTACATCGTTGAAAAGCACGTGGTGCAAGGTTTCGAGAGCATGTACTGCCAAAAACGACATTTTTGCGTGACACCTAGGTGACAACGCAATTAGATACCTTTAGCGTGTCCGCTATTCTGGCAAAAGGGGGCGGCGGTTTGGGCGGATGGTCGGGGGCGTAAACGTGAGCGGCTGGAGCGGTGCAACCGCTTGGTGGCGTAGAGTTCAACCAGACAAACAAAGAACCAAATTGAAGTAACCTACTATATTCGGCTTCCACGCTGGCGCAAATTTTCGGCAGCGCCGTAACTTTGAATGTGATTACGCCGCTGTCAAAAATTTGCGCCAGCAGCTAATAAGAATATAGTAATTGGCTGTGTTTATGTGGTTGAGCTATGCATCAACAGCGGCCGCCACCAATCCGGCCGCTCACGCTTAGGTCCCCGCTCAACCGGCAAACCGCCCAAGCTAAAATTCCCTATCATCTCCCTTCCTTTGCAGCCCCCCGAACCCATCCCATCCGAACTGCAATGACAGGAAACTTGCTGACACTTCTGTGTGTGTTCGAAAACCCAGCTGTGGCTCTTTGTGTGCGCATTCCTGCAGGCTGTCTTTGCATATCCTGAAAAAAGGCACGCGGAATTGGGTGCAAGGGAGGTTGAAATGGGGCGGTTAGTGCGCGCAGGTGATACGCAGGGAGAAATCTGCGGCTCTTTGTGCAAACGCGTGGTCCCAAAATAGGCTTGGTTTGTAGCTTCATGTTCCAGACTACCATCGAGAAAACGGCGCTGGTCACCAGACATTCTGGGAAGCCGTAAACGAACTTGTCAGGGCATCGTCCTGTCTAAGATCACACAAAGGCTTTTGTAAAGACCAGTTTGAGCTTCACGCCGCATTAAATACGTGGGAAGGAACGAGCACATTTCAAGGACACGGGGAACGCAGCCTTGTGTAGGTATTGTTTGGCGTACGAGCTGTTTGGAACGCGTGTTTTCTGACCACGTGTTGAGGAGCGAAATTTCATATGCTCCTGTGAAATACCACTAAAACTTTTCATAATGGCGAATTCCTGAAAACGCCCACAATTTGTACGCGCACACGAGAACAGCAAACCGAATAGGAGCTTGCTTTAGCTGAAGACACTTCTTTGCATATTTGTCGAGATTGAAAAATTCAATTGCGGGGTTTTACGTGTGAAAACCACTTTATGATTACGAGGCACGCCGTCGTGCGACACTACGGAAATTGCGACCACCGGGGCTTCTTTAACATGCACCGAAATCTAAGTACACAGGTGTTCTCGCATTTCTACCCCATCTAATTACGCCGCTGTGCAATCCAAATAACACTCGCGAAATATTATTATTATGGTAAATCGTGCAATTAATATATATAATAAGCATTATAAGAATTTTTGGCTGCACACTGTGTCAAAAAGCTTAGCCAATGAAACTCATAAGCAAATAAGATAACGAAATTAAGCATTCTTTGGAAGGACGTCTGGTATTTCAAAAATGAAACTGCTTGGTTTTACGTGCCAAATCATAAAAATAATTACTAGGCATGGTCGTTGTGGGGGACCCGGAAATAATTCCGAGAGCATGTGTGTCGTTACCGTCCAAAAGAAAACATGGACGCTTTTGCATTTCACTCAACTGAACTGCCGCAGCACCACCCGCTCTTGGATCCCGCAATCACGTGCTTAGTGTCCCGAAGCAGTAGCCACTATGACACAATGCCGGTGACATCCACTATGCGAGAGCTTGTTCAATGGTAATGTTATCCTGCTTAATTGTCGCTAAGTATTGCCATTTCAATTGGCACTTATCAGGGTTATATAACATCGCCAATGCGGCTGACCCCAAATAAAATGCTCTCGAAACCATCAATTTTAGCCATATACCATACTACGTTTGTGGGTTAAAGTGGCGCAGGTGGCCAAAATATACCCGATAATTTCCTAGAAATTTCTTACTAATTTCAGTGCAGTTTGCTTACAACCGTTTATAAACAGCAAGCAATTTGTTGAACTTTCACAATTCACAAGCTTTCTACAATAAGAACAAAGCGTAGTGGAAAAAATATATTTCCTCCCATCGCTTCACTTTTGACTTTATTAAGCGCGAGTCACATGGTGCGATTTTCCTTGCGATCTGTCGTACGGCGCGTCGTGTGCGACTTGCCGCATGCGGCGATTCGGGACACATGGTACGAATGAGCGAGCAGCGGGTAGCTCCGCCCAGAACCGGCGCCCCCGCGTAGTAGTTCGGAATGCTGCGTAACTTCGAACAGAAAGTGAAAGCAACCGTATTTGCACAGCTGTCTTGTTTGAAACAAACGATGACAATACAACCACGTCTATGCAAGCTCCAAGGTAAATATACCTGGTAGCGAAGCTTCCATAGAAGCCCATACGTTCAAAACATGGCTGTCCATCGGCGGTCCATGGGGCTTAGCGCCATCTGTAGGTGGTGGGAACACTTCCGGCGGAAGAAAAAATAATGTGACGCCATGTCTGTTAAAAGCATAAGTGACGTCATTTTGTTTTCGAAGGCGCGAAATTTGTTTTGTTGTTCTTCCTTTGGAGCTACATATTCAAATGCCCCGCCATTCGATTTGATGGGCGTTTCGAGCTTTCAGCGTGGACAGCGATGCAGGAAAAGGCCAGCCGTACGATTGTCGAAATCGCATCCTTGCACAGAACATACTTTCTTTGGAGGCCGACGAAAGCTTTAGGTGTAGAGTGCTGATTCTATTGTTGGATGCCAAGCCCGTCGGCCAGCGCAGTCGCACGAAAACAACTACACAATTATCTGGAGGTCGTAACTCACCACTTTTGACTGAATAGATTAAGAAGCAATGAAGCTACCCGCGTCACCAAATTCAGACAAACTTCGACAAGCAAGAAAGCACAAACTGTGAGGGGGGCGTATTTCAACAGGTGATACGAGTGCGCTTTTCTGCCCATTTCAAGACGTGCATTGCATTGCGAGTGATAGTGGCGTCAACGCCCCCTGTAGCGATGGGCGCTGAAAAGAAATGCATTTATTAATAATAATAAAATTAAACTTGTATTTTCTTAACTCGTCACGAATATATAAAATTGACTAGGAATTTTATTTTCGTTGAATGAATGTAATTGTGTCAAGTTTGAATCAAAAAACGCGTTTTTCTTTCCCAATGTTTGTTCCCTCCAAACATAGTCGCGCTTCAATCGCTGCTCCCATAACCCCCCATGCTGATGTCGGTGACAATCTGTACTGAACCGCTTTTCGCCCGAAGCTTCGCGACCTATTTGAATCGACCTTGCAAGCTCTCTTGATGTGTTTCCGTTAGGCCGCGTTAGCACTAACGGCTCCGTTGACAGCCGCCGATGGCTAGGAGCCGGCAGGCGTAGCTCGCTCGGCTATCGAATCCGACACAGGTGGCGCTTGTGACACGATCGCTTGCAGCTCGTATAACGAAGCGCCTATGTTACTCGGCACAACATGTACACAGTTATGTCACCTTTAATTGTAGCACATTTGATTTCATTGGCGCCGACGGAAGCGAATGAGCATGCCAGGCAAGCTTGCAATCGCTGATAGACTGTATAAGCCTAGCTCGACGGCCGTCTATCCGAGGCCCAGGGCCCTTGCCGATGCGTCCGCAGCTCATAATAAAGAGCCTATTTTCATCAGCACAATCAATGCCTGAACCATCATGTTTCTCTTAAGTGAAAATACGGGTAGTTTTCTCGGTGCCGTTAGTAGTGATGAGTAAACACGCCAGTCAGGCGAGCCGCTTCGTACAGACGATTGCTGGTGCGTCTGCGCTGACCGCGTCCGATTAGTACCGTATTAACTCGCATAATGATCGCACTTTTTTGTCAGAAAAATTGACGCAAATTCAGGGGTGCGATCATTACGGGGGTTAAATTTTCCGCGAAAAGAACAACTTTTTTTTCGTCCCGCGTTTGCTGCGGGATGCGGGTGCGGGACACCAAAACAAACAGGGCGGCCGGCGGAGCAAGCTGAATGCGATTTTTTTTTCTTCTCGTGAGTACATTACGTGCATTGAAACAGTTCCTTCCGTATCAGTGATGGATGATATCGTTAATATCGGCAAGTTTGCGGCAATAACGTAGCCATGTCCACTTTGAGGGGACAGAAACAGACGGGCGCGCTTAGCTGCCAGTGACAGAAGCGCATGGCCGGCGTGCTGCGGAATCTGCGGCATCTGTCTTCATTACTATCCTAACACGGCAAGTTTCCGCTAAGGGCGGCCGAATATCTTAGCCGTGTTACAAGCGTCGGCATATGAATAGGGTACACTTTTAACGTATCATTGTAAACGTGGCTACTATCATTGCTGCGCGCGATTTGTTCCGTGCTCACGAGTGCAGATGAAAATAATCAAAAGGGGCCATTTTTGTTTTTGTTGACCATAACCATTATAAAGCCTACCCATAATACAGGCAAGTTTGGTTGTACCTCTTTTTGTCATGGAAGTGCGGAAAGTGATGAAAGTAATGAAATGAGGCATCTATTTAAGGATGTTTGGTGCGTGCAGACCGCTTGGCTTTTCTTGAAGGGTCGTTCGCGTAGCATTCGACAGATGGTAAGCGCGATCATTATTAGCTAGACGTGGCACACGACATATCGCTGCGGCAAGTTCGGGGTGCGATCATTACACGGGAAATAAAAAAAAAATCGAATTTTGACGACAAAATTCAGGGGTGCGATCATTACGCGAGTGCGATTATTATGCGAGTAAATACGTAATCACGACAACGATTTACTATATCGCACAACGTTTTATAACATGCACTCTTTCGAGGTCACATTATTCTATAAGTTATTTCGTGTCAGAAACAAATTGTAGCTGATTTATGTGCCGCCGTAAGCGGCGAAAGAGGCCTTCGTTTCGACCAGGGAGAAAAAAAAAAAGACATGATCGCAGCGGCGACGCGCTCGCTCGCCGGCCGCGCCCCGTCGGGCCAACCACGCGTGGCCGTGACGTTCGCACTACCGGCGCTGTCATTGACTGTGGTTGTCCGACCGATGCGGCAATCGCACGACACTTAAGCCCGAGCCACGCCTCCTATAACTCTATGCCTGGAACGTCGCTCTCTTTTCCATAGGGAGCTCTCTGCCGAGTGTTGCGACCATGCGCCGCAGGATGGCGCGCGCCACCGTACCGGTCTAAAGCCCCTTGATCATCAAGGGGCTTTATACCGGTCCCCATGACAACCACAGCCGCCGCCGCCGAAAGCTCACGTAGCGCCAGCCGCTTGGCTGCCGACGTCGCTCCCGGTAACCGCGCCACAGGCGTGTTTACAAGGGCTGGCCGCAAGAGGCGCTCGCCACCGTACCAAAAGGAGGAGAGTACAGGCGAGGGAAGGGCAGCGCGTTTGCGGCTCACGTTCCAGGCATAGTATATTATAGGAGGCGTTGGCCCGAGACATATGGTGCGATTTTGGGTGCGATTGGTCGTACGACCATTCGCATCGGCATCCGCACTCAACAGGTTTTCAACCAAATCCGCCGCCTGCTGCGCCCTATCGCACGTCGCGTATGCGACCAACTTGCTGAATTGTCGTGCGACTGCCACATCGGATGGACGACAGCAACCAATGACAGCGCCGTTAGCGTGAACGTCATGGCCACATGGCAGACTCGGCGGGGCCGGCGACCGGGCGCCAGGGGGGGGAACTCCCCGGTTCCGGTGGCACAGAAAATTGGCGCCATCTCTGTAATGGGCGACGCAAAAATCCGTTTCCCTTGCACGGCCTCGTAGATCGTCGCGCGCACGCGCGCCGATCCAGGTGTCCAAACCCTTCCCCCCGCTCAACTCCTCTCCCTACGCCCTCTCTCGTAATACCCTCTCAACTCCCTCTCCTGCGACTGTCTACGCGCCCGCGCCGCCGTGCCATCCCCGCCGGCCCGGCTGCTGCTTAGTCCGCTACGTAATGCTTTATTTTTGTTATCTACTGTCATCGAGATGCGTGCGCTGCTGTGCGTTGACCGACGTGGCTAGTTTCGTCAGTTCTGTGGTCCTCGGTAGCTGTGTGCTTGTGCTCCGCGATGTTTCACCCGTTTCACGACTCGTACCGCTCGTGCATCGTGCAGTGGTGCACAAATACCTCAAAAACAAGTCCTGCAAGGTTGTTCCGGGTGCTTAAAGAAACCAGGTGAGCGCTCAGACCCAAGGACATCAGAAGGCGCATGTACACGAATACAGCCCTGTCCATTTGTGTACTCCATGAGGCTCCGGACGTCGTTGCGCCTTGATTGTGCTACACTCGCCTCTTCCCGGTAGAGAAAGCTGACAAATAGATGTTCCTCCTCATTGTCACCTGGTCTGTGACTAGTGTTTTTCTGTGCCAAGTCTCATTCTGCAACTTCAGTAACTTGCCCAGCTTTCCATACCGCCCTCAGTGCTTTTTCTGTGTATCACGTTCTACAAACCAACTAACAGCTGAAAAATTACTGTTAGTGTTTGTGTACTATCTCAGTAACCCCCGATGGGAAAACCGCGCGAACAACTTTCATGTGTAGGCATGATACGCTTTTTTTTCCTCTGGGAAGCATGAGCGTTGCAAGTGTCCTACATGCAGATTTTTGCATTGCGTGTTTATTATACAAGGGAGAGCCCAGTAGGTACAACTTAGTGCCTTAAGTGACGTAATTTTATTGCTAAGCATTGCATTCGGGTAGAAAGAAAAGTCGTGTTGGCCTGTTTTACCTGGTCTTTGTTTGAGGAATAAGCCTTTCTGCGAATGTTTTCTATGTGCTGCTGCAAAAGCCGACTACCTTCTGTTCCCCTTGCCACCGTTACTCAAGTTGTGGCCAAGTGCAAAATAATGTGATAATGTGTGTTTCAGTTTTTAGTACAATGTTATTTTTTTCTGCGATGTTTTTTTCAATTTGTTCAGCAGTAATGAACATGTCAAGCATTTCATATACTTTCATGCAGATTTATAAGTAAGCTTTCTTTTGGTATGGCTCTCAATCAAACAATGTTAGCATTTTATTCTATCTTTCAGGTATCTTGCGTGTCATTGTTTTTGCCATTACTAGTGAGTTTTCCCTTTTTATAGTTGTCATGACTATGTCATACACGTCGTCCAATTTTGTGCAATATCTTAGTGCACATATCAGGAGCTCGTCTACATTTAGGTCTTGAGGACGTTATATAAAAATCTTGTTTTATATGTGTGTACACGAAATGGCCTTCGCGTCTTCTAGCACTTTCTTTTGTTATTTCACCATCTGTGAACTCTTGTCTTTAGTACTCTTGTATATGTCATGCACCTCTCACTTTTGCTCATTTTTTGAGCGTGTATCACACCACGTTGTAAGAAAAATCTCTTTTCGGAAACGAAGTCAATAAAGCGAGACGAAACATCTGTTGTGTTGGAAGTGGAATTTTTTTTATGTCCCGGCACATGCTGGTATAATATAAGTATGGGCAAGACTGCGTGCGTGCCAACGCATAGCCCACGGCGCACCACGCGCCAGCTCGCAAGCAATGCCAATGCGCGGCGTAGCGCGCGCATTGCTTGCGAGCTGGCGCGTGGCGCGCGGTAACAAGCGCGCTATAAGAAAGAAAAAACGCGCCGCTTACGGGTAAAAACAAAAAAAAAGTGAGCGGCGCGCGCGGCATGGAGGAAAAGGGGGAAGGGAGTGGAGCGGGTCGGCCTAATAAAAACAAAAAGGAAAGAAAAACGTTTGGGAGAGGAGGTGCAGCGCAGCTGCTGTTGCTGTTGCCATGACAACGTAAACAATCACGTGCGCCGCCATTTTGCTTAATGCGTCGCCCATTGGTTAGGGCCGTAACTGAAGGGTCCTTGGCGCTAGCGTCGAAAGAGCGTCTGCTCGAAAACGGCCAATGGGATGTATACGAAGTGTCCCCCCCCTGCGGGCGCCTCGCCGCTCCGATCATGTCAGCATTTTTCTCCGTGGTCGAAACGCGGGCCTCAATCGCCGCTGACGGCGGCACATAAATCGGCTACAATTTGTTCCTGACACGACATAACTTCTACAATAAAGTGACCTCGAAAGAGTGCGTGTTATAAAACGTTGTGCGAAAGAGTAAATTGTTGGCGTGATTTCTACTCGGACGCGCTCAGTGTAGACACACCAGCAATCGTCTGTATACGAAGCGGCTCGCCTGATTGGCGTGTTTACTCATCGCTAGTAACGGCACCGGGAAAACTAACCGTATTTTCACTTTGGAGAAACATAAATGTCCAGGCAGTGATTTTGCTTACGAATTTAGGCGCTTTTTACGAGCTGCGGGTGCATCGCAAGGGCCCTCGGCCCCGGAGAGACGGCCGGCGAGCTAGGCCTACACCGTCTCCCAGCGATCGCAAGCTCGCCTGGCATGCTCGTTCGCTTCTGTCGGCGCCATTGAAATCAAATGTGCTGCAATTTAAGCGTGACATAACTGTGTACACTTTGTGCCGACTAACATAGGCGCTTCGTTATACGAGCTGCAAGCAATCGTGTCACAAGCGCCACCGGAGTCGGATTCGATGGCCCAGCGAGCTATGCCTGCCGGCTCCTATCCATCGGCGGCTCTCAACGGATCCGATACTGCTGACGCGGCCTTGCGGAAACACGTCTACAGTGCTCGCATGGACGTGTTTATATTGTCATCGTTCGTTTCAAACAACATAGTTGTGCAAATACGGTTGCTTTCACTTTTGCTCAAAGTTGCGCAGCATTCCGAACTTCCACGCAGGGGCGCCGGTTCTGGGCGGAGCTACCCGCCGCTCGGTCATTCGTACCATGTGTCCCGCATCGCCGCATGCGGCAAGTCGCACACGACGCGCCGTACGACAGATCGCACGGAAAATCGCACCATGTGTCTCGCGCTTTATACAGCAAGTTGGTCGCATGCGCGGCGGGCGATTCGGCGCCGCGGGCGGTGGATTCGGTTGAGAACCTGTTGAGTGCGGCTGCTGATGCGAATGGTCGTACTACCAATCGCACCATTTGTCTCAGGCTTTAAGACCACGTCTGAACGCGGCGGACATAAATTGTACCATCGCATCCGCAAATAAAATGAAAATGCACTAACACGAAGAATCCCTGTCGCGGACAACGCAGGCGGTTAAAATCATTTACAACCCATGTACGTTAAAGCCGAGTCCATAGAGCCGTGCTCTGTTTCAACCAGACGTCGCTGCCAGAATCTGCCGCTGCTACAAAACTAGTCTTGCCTCTTGACCAATGCAAAGCACCGAAAATAATGAGGACAGGCTAAATCTCATGAATGCTGAACTTCAAGGGCTAGAAAAAGACCGTGAGAGACGCATGTCATCTTGCTACCATACTACCATGTTTCACTTGTTAAGCTATTAGTAAATACAAATGAAAAATAAAAGGTAGTTTCTGTCATGCAGGAGCCGCAGAGGGATCCTTACATGTTATTGTACACCCGTAAATATACTAGATTACATTTCTAGTACATTCTATACAAAGTGAAGCGCCGTTTTAAAACCGAACCATTTGTAGTTATTGACGTCTACTCTACCATTACCGAAGATTGAAACTAAGATGCCTGGCTCAGTTTCCTGTGCAGGTACACAAAGGAAACAATTTTATTTAGCATAACCACCGGTAATGTTCATTATAAAGATGAGCATTGCCATTTCATATGTACAGCTTAATGGGAGTACTTTTTGCTCAACCATTTTTAACATCAGACAAGCTTGTTAGCTTTGCTAACAAAGCACAGACCAATTATCGAACATTAAACGGGGAGCAAATAACCCCTTACCAGTCTGCTTTAGGGAGTGCAGCACAATTGACAAGCCGACTACCACCCTATAGCTGTTCCATATTCCGCCTAAAACTGAAAATAAAACACTTTCAAGAAACCGTAAACATAATGCTTTCCCGCTGATGCAACAACTAAACGCCTTCCTTGAATTTGGGACATGAACGCATACATGGACGTTAGCCAGCAGCATAGCTGCTCGAACTTCGTGTCTACTTGACATCTGAGTATCATAATTAGTCGATAACTTGTTATGTCGAATCATTTTTTCAAACAAGAAATTCGCTAGATGTGGTTGTAATACTTGAGCATCCAGTAGAAAATGGGACGAAGCTTTAGTCCAGCAGCGCAGGTCCAGTCTTCGAAGCAGTTGTTTGGCTTCCGGCGAAATACTTCTTTTCCGGCTTATGAAGAAAACAATGTTTTTTTTTCTTCTTTTAGTTTCAAAAGTTGCTACTTCATTTTGTTCCCGTACCGTTTCTTCTCCAAACACTCTTATTTACTTTCGGGGTCGAGACAGCGGGACTTAGTGTCATGCTCAATTACGGTGTAATTTGAACAGCACAAAGTTCACGTATTACGTTGTGTTGAATGGCTAACATGTTTACAAAAGCGCGTGCGAAAAGCAGGACGTACCGTTAACTTCTAGAGCCAATTTGCGCGGTTAGCTGCAAGCACTGAGAATGCGTTCGTGTGCCCCCATCATGCTCAGCCACGCGATGACCACGTGCTCGATGCGACCACCGCGCATGTTTCGGTCATGCTGTCTGCCAGCAGGGAACGGATTCGGCAAGCTTGCAGGTGAACGACCTCTTAGAATTTCTTTTCGCTCCGATAACTTCGCTGCGATAAAGAGCTTGTGAACTCGAACAATCTCGAACGATGAATAAATAATAAAATATATAGGATTGAAAGACCCCGTTATTATGTAGTCTACGTGCAGCGATCGCTCGGTGTTCAAGTTACAAGTTACGGAAACAATAGAAATGCTGACATAATAACTAAAAATATGGGGTTTTACGTGCCAAAACCACTTTCTGATTATGAGGCACGCCGTAGTGGAGGACTCCGGAAATTTCGACCACCTGGGGCACTTTAACGTGCACCTAAATCTAAGTACACGGGTGTTTTCGCATTTCGGCCCCATCGAAATGCGGCCGCCGTGGCCGGGATTCGATCCCGCGACCTCGTGCTCAGCTGCCTAACACCATAGCCACTGAGCAACCGCGGCGGGTGACTTAATAACTAGGAGATAACAGCGCCAACACATAGGTGATCGAACAACTAATAACGCGAAAAGATGCAATTCAGTCTATCACTGCTAATGACATCGCTTGTAAAACCGGAATAAAAATATTTTCGATTGGATGGAAATTGCAGTCAATATTACATAGTTTACAAGTACCTCGAGCGCGTAGTGTACAAATGCATCTCTGTATCGCTCAATCACACCTTGTTTGAAACAAGCAGGTTCCGTGTCACTACGCATGAATTTTAAGCACAAGAGACCTTTCGCATAAAGACGGTTCCTTACGCGGTTATTGCTATATCAGCGTCAGAGACTTGCGAAAGTCATTGTGCATTGTTTTCATAGTATTGTGCGATAAAAATTACGGCATTTGCTTGGCCATACCGTTGTGGCGATTTTGGCCAGGTAAAGGCAGCGATTTCTGATGTGAGACCTTTTCGCATATGTCGGTATGAGACCGGGATGCAAATATCTCATACGAGATTCATCTTGAGCGAGGTACGTGGGCACCTCACGTGCAGTGCGCTATCGTTTAATATTTGATCTCTTTCGGGAATGATGCGCGATAATATATAACTGAATCAAATTTGGATATCATCCATGGCATAAGTCTCCATTTTCTGCGAATTTCATTTTTTCAGGAGCAACAAAATGGGATATCTGAAGTTGTGCGTGCCCGTTCTGCGTTCACTAGAGGCACGAAACCTGTGAGCCTAACAAAAGCAGGTGGCGATATCCGGGGGACAAACAAAATTTACCTGAAATATTTCTACTAATGGTTTTACTTTCTGTGCCTAGTAGCTGGGTGAGACATGACGCCACTTTAACTCAGCATTTTAATAATACTATTGTACATGAGAGTAGGATACTATAACACTTTCCTACGGCTCTATTTTTGTCTCACCACACGTTTGATAATGACATTATGACATTATGACATTGTCTAATATCGGCACACCCGTTTCTTCAGACAATGCTTCCAACCGAAGGGACAGAGGAGGTCTAGTGCCTGGGCGGTTACGGAAAAGCCTAGCCGTAGACAGGTCGTAAATAATTGAATGGCATGGATGATGCAAATCTGATTTCACCTTGAGGGCGTAAGAAAGACTTAAATATGTTCTTTGAAGATACAGGGACCACTCGTTAGATTCAGCATACAGGCTTTGTACGGGGCTAGTCCTAAAGGCACCTGTAGCAAGGCGGATGCCTAAGTGATGAATAGGATCTAGCATTTTCAAAGCGCTAGGTGCAGCGGAATTATAAACTATTGCTCCATAGTCAAGCCGTGTTAATATTAGGCTTTTGTAAAGCTTTAAAAGGCACCGCCTGTCGCTTCCCCAAGATGTGCGCGACAAGAGCTTCAGCAGATTCATAGTCTTGAGGCACTTTGATTTCAGATACTTCAGATGTGGAACAAAAGTCAGCTTGCTGTCTAAACGGATTCCTAGAAATTTGTGTTCGTGGCTCACAGATAGCCGTTCTCCATTCAGTTCTACTGCGGGGTCCGGAAGTATGCCTCTCTTGTTAGAAAACAGGACGCATGTACTTTTTTGTGGGTTTAGCTTGAAACCGTTTTGGTCCGCCCACTTAAATAATTTATTTATGCAAAGCTGCACATGTCGCTCGCAGATACTTAGGTTACATGATTTGAAACCTATCTGGATGTCGTCCACATATACAGAATAAAACATAGTATGTGGGATGGCAGACTGGATCGAGTTCATTTTTACAATAAAAAGAGTGCAGCTCAGCACACCACCTTGTGGAACACCAGTCTCTTGCGTAAATGGACGAGACAGAACGTTACCAACTCTAACCCGGAAGGTGCGATTGGAGAGGTAACTCTGAATCACGTTCAGCAAGCTGCCTCGAACTCCCATTTCAAACAGATCACGGAGAATTCCAAAGCGCCAGGTTGTGTCGTATGCCTTTTCCATATCAAAAAATACTGATAGGAAGAACTGTTTGTGGACAAAGGCATCACGGATATTTGTCTCGATGCGGACAAGGTGATCTGTTGTGGATCTACCCTCCCTAAAACCGCACTGAAATGGATCGAGTATCTTGTTGCTTTCAAGAAAATGGATGAGGCGACGGTTAATCATTTTCTCAAATAATTTGCATAGACAACTAGTCAGAGCTATAGGCCTGTGACTGTTGGGTGAGGAAGGGTCCTTGCCCTCTTTGAGAATAGGGATCACGATTGCTTCTTTCCAGACAGAAGGAATGTAGCCGGCAGAGAACATGGAATTGAAGAGTGACAGTAATGTTTTTTGGGTTTCAGGGTGTAAGTGTCTTATCATCTCATACATTATTCTGTCACTTCCTGGAGCGGACTTGTTGCAACAGTTCAGTGAGGCTTGGAACTCAGCCATACCAAATGGACGATTGTATCCTTTATTGGATGAGCTGTTCCGACCCAAATTCATCTGTTCTGCAAGCCGCTGGTATTTTAGAAATGTATCCGTGTAATGAGATGTACTGGAAATGTGCTCAAAATGTGATCCTAGACAATTTGCCTGATCCTCAAGAGTGTCTCCTTGTGTTTTTAATAAAGGTAAGGAATGAGTTTCGCGGCCTTTTATTCTGTTCACCCTGTTCCAGGCTTTTCGTTCGTCTGTATATGAATTGATGCTGCTTATGTAGTTTTTCCAACTTTCCCGTTTAGCGCGGCGGCGCGCTCTTCTCCCTTGCGACTTGATTGCCTTGAAATTAATTAGATTCTCTGTGGTTGGTGAGTTACGGAGGAGATTCCAAGCCTTGTTTTGCTTTTTCCTGGCTTCCCTACACTCCTCATTCCACCATGGAATACGTCGTTTAGAGGGCGACCCATTTGTTTGGGGAATGCATACTGATGCAGCCTCAATAATGAACGCGGTTATGTATGCTACTGCGTCGTCTAAGCTGAGTTCAGAGATATCATTCCAGGGCAGCTGCGTTAGTTCGCGGAACTTCGTCCAGTCAGCTGACTCAACGTTCCATCGAGGAAGATGTGCATGACACGGACTTTGTTTTTTAAGGTTTAGAACGATGGGGAAATGATCACTGCCATAAGGGTTATTAATGACATCCCACTGGAGATATGGCACAATTGTACTAGACGCTATGCTTAGGTCTATGGAAGAAAATGTTTTATGCGTAGGGCTGTAAAATGTTGGCTTTTTCTTGTTAAGCAAGCAGGAACTTGAAGTGAATAGGATGTTTTCTATAAGCCGTCCTCTCGCATCACAGCGTGAGTCGCCCCACAGTGTGCTATGCGCGTTTAGATCACCGACGACTATGTAAGGGTGACGCAGCTCATCAATAAAGCTTTGAAATGTTGTGCTAGAGAGTTGATAACTTGGGGGGATGTATACAGACGTGATGGTGACTAGTTTATTGAATATAACTGCTTCGATAGCCACTGCCTCAAGAGGAGTTTGGAGTTGTAGTTGCCGACAAGCAACGCCTCTGTCGACTATTATTGCTACGCCGCCCGACGATGCAACAGCATCATCTCGGTCTTTCCGGAAAATAGCGTATTGCCTAAGAAAGTTTGTTTGTGTAGATTTAAGATGTGTCTCCTGAACACACAGCACCTTTGGATTGTATTTGTGTAAGAGTTCTTTGACATCGTCGAGGTTGTGGATCAAGCCTCTCACGTTCCAGTGTAATATTTGTGTATCCATATTGTTTGTGTTTATGTGATGTGTGTCAAGAGATATCACTTAGGTTGGCTCAAGGGACCTTTCCAGGCCCCTGGATGCGGGGTATTTCTTTTTTCTTGACGCGCTCCAGGGAGCAACGCCGTTCCTTCGGCGGTTGAGACGCCGGAGAAGTTTTTGTTACATCCATCGCCTCGTCAGAGGCGCTGGATGACGCCCGTACAGCGGGCACTCTCGGGGGTTTTGGGGGCCTGTCTGCTCGAGCAGTGGCCCTGGGACCGGCAGGCTCGGGGGTCTGCTGGCCCTTCGTGCTAGGGGGCGGAAGAGCAGTGGCTGCTCCCGCCAG
The DNA here is from genome assembly GCF_050947875.1 of Dermacentor variabilis. Lineage (NCBI taxonomy): Eukaryota > Metazoa > Arthropoda > Arachnida > Ixodida > Ixodidae > Dermacentor > Dermacentor variabilis. The sequence goes on from NW_027460335.1 coordinate 576,579, forward strand.
GGGGGCTGATGGCGTAACCGCCGTCACACTCCGTGTGACTTGCGCGGCCGCCAGAGGATGTGGCACTGCCCCCCGGCGCGTCACATCACTGTAGGACGGATTTGATTGGTGGTGGACTGAAAAACGCTTCCGCGCTTCTGGAAAAGAAATGTTTAGTTTAACCTTCAGTTCGATTATTTGTTTTTCTTTCTTCCATGATGGGCACGATCGCGAATAGGCGGGGTGGTCTCCATCACAGTTAGTGCAGTGGGTCGCGGAAGAACAGTTATCTGATGCGTGGTCTTTAGATGCACATTTTGCACAAGTAGCACGCCCTCGGCAGCTCTGAGATGCATGCCCAAAACGCTGACACTTGAAGCATCGGCGCGGATTGGGGATATATGGTCGTACGCGAAGTTTGCAATATCCGGTCTCTATCGAATCAGGCAGTTCACTTGTTCCGAACGTTATTATTACATGCTTTGTTGGGATTTCCTTGTCATCGCGTCTTAACTTAATTCGCTGCACCTTTACAACGTTTTGGTCTTGCCATCCATCCAACAGCTCGCTTTCACTTAGTTCAAGGAGGTCGTCATCAGAAATGACACCACGCACAGTGTTCATTGACCTGTGGGGGCCCACAGAGACAGGAATGTCACCAAAGGCAACAAGTTTAGTCAGTTTACTGTATTGAAGCTTGTCACGCACTTCCAGAAGAAGGTCGCCGCTTCCCATCTTAGTAACTTTGTAACCAGAGCCGATTGCTTCTGTTAGACATTTTGCAACCACAAATGGGGATATTGTACGGACTGTCTTGGTTTCATGTTGACTATGTATTACGTGGTATTTGGGAAATATTTCTTTTGGTTTCATCAGAAAGTTGAACGTTTCATCGGTGCGCCCCCTCTTCAGGGAGCGATCAGGGAGTGGGGGGAAACTAGAAGCCATCTATAGGATTACTTTATTCGGCAGGAATGCCCGCCGCCCACCTCGGAGCCCAACCTGGGGACGTCACAGGATTAGAAAACTTCTATTCTGCGTACGCCAGCGGTACGTTCCCACTATAACCCAATATACATATACCCGAGACTGGATATATTACACAAGGTTAACCCTTGCCGCCCAGAAAATAGGAAGTTAAAAGAAATGAATAGAAGACAGGAAAGATGGGAAAGTGGGAGAGAAAGGCGAAGATGAGGGTAGAGAGAGACAGGAAAAAGCGACTGCCGATTTCCTCCAGGTGGGTCAGTCCGGAGGTGCCGTCTATGCGAAGCAGAGGCCGAAGAGGTGTGTTGCCTCCGCCGGGGGGCCTTAAAGGTCCAAAACACCCAGCATCGGCTCAACCCCCAGGATCCCCTTTTCCCCAGACACGGCTAAGCCGCGCACGGCTACACGCGGGAGGGTCCAACCCTCGTGTGCTCGGGTCCGTGGTGTCGCAACACACCAAACGCCTGCTTACGCAGACGCCCCTGCGGGGACAAGAGCTTTTGTGGGGGTTGATCTTAAATCCGTTTTCGTCAGCCCACTTGGAAACCTTGTTCAGGCCCTGCTGTACCTGTCTCTCGCATACTGCGAGGTTGCAGGATTTAAAGCCTATTTGTATATCGTCGACGTATACGAAATAAAAAATGGCCGGTGGCAGTGAAGCACGTAGTGTGTTCATCTTAACAATAAAAAGAGTGCAGCTGAGCACACCTCCCTGGGGTACACCAGTTTCCTGCGTAAAAGGACGTGACAGTGCATTACCGACTTTTACTCGGAAGGTACGGTTGGACAAATAGCTTTCTATTAGGGCGAGCATATTGCCACGGATGCCCATTCCCGACAAGTCTCTCAAGATTCCGTAGCGCCACGTTGTGTCGTACGCCTTCTCCATATCGAGGAACACGGATAGGAAATATTGCTTATGTAGAAAGGCGTCGCGAATGTTTCCCTCAATGCGCACAAGGTGATGAATTGTGGACCGCCCTTCCCTGAAGCCACACTGAAAGGGATCAAGCATTTGGTTTAATTCCAGGAAATGTATGAGTCGCCGATTAACCATTTTCTCAAACAGCTTACAAATGCAACTTGTGAGGGCTATCGGGCGGTAACTTGACGCCAACGAAGGATCTTTACCTTGCTTCAGAATGGGAATCACAATCGCTTCTCTCCATGCAAGTGGAAGATATCCAGCAGCCCAAATAGCGTTAAAAAGTGCGAGTAAAGTCAGTTGTATATCAGTGTGTACGTTCTTAATTATGTCGTACATAATTCTGTCAGGTCCGGGTGCAGAGCTCTTGCATGTGATCAAGGCAGCTCTTAGCTCGGCAATGCTAAAGGGACGGTTGTAAGGCTCATTCTCTCGACCTTTTCTTGGTAATGGCTTACGTTCTTCTGTTTCTTTGTATTTGAGAAAGAATTGTGTATATTTTGTTGGACTTGACACGCTCTGAAAATATTCCCCAAGTGAGTCGGCCTGGTCTTGCAGTGTATCTCCCTGTGTGTTTACCAGGGGGAGTGAATGTGTTTGCCGCCCTCTAATCCTATTTACTCTGTTCCAGGCTTTGGCCTCATCCCTAAACGAGTTAATACTTGATAAAAACTTGCGCCAGCTTTCTCTTCTGGCCTGTCGGCGGGTTCGCCTGCCTTGAGACTTTGTTTTTATTAAGTTCATAAGATTCTCTGCAGTGGGAGAAGCGCGTAGCAACCCCCACGCCTTGTTCTGATTCTTACGGGCGATCCTACATTCGCTGTTCCACCATGGCACACGTAGTTTGCATGCCAGACCACTCACTTCGGATATGCATTTAGATGTGACATCTATTGTGAATGCTGTAAACAACTCGACTGCAGCATCAATTCCTAACGAAGACAGGTCAGCCCATGAGATACTAGACAGAGATCGAAATTTCTCCCAATCAGCAGTCTCAACCTTCCATCTAGGAGCGTGTGGTGGATATTCATTTTCTTTCGGTGATCTTAGCAGTATAGGGAAGTGGTCGCTGCCGTAAGGGTTGTCGGTAACTTGATGATGATGATATGTAGTGTTTAATGGCGCAAGGGCCAGGTTTGGCCAAAGAGCGCCATGACAAGTGGTGATGTTGACGATGTATTATGGAGATGTGACTTGGCTGTAAAGTGGCCTAAAAGTTGTCGCTGTAAAGTGCGTAAAATCTACGTGCTATAAAATTATGGCGATGACTAATGACGATTACTATGAACATTAAAAATCCATCGTAGAAGAATGATGCAAAATCAAAAATATGTAGGATGTTAAAATTACTTGGAGCACTGCTGCCTCGCCAGAGCCCTTGAAAGACAAGCGCCTAGAGGCATGTGCTATACTAAAGAGATATCGCAGCGGCATCCTCTGAAGAGAGGACCCGCTACGAACATGTGGGGCTAAAAACATGCAGGACGACATCTTTCAGGAAATTTAGTACTGTGTTGGTGTCAAATAAAGGTTCTGGGCCGAGTAGCATTACGGGATGTAGGGGGATGTGCTGCCGGTATGCTAGGGAAAAATGTTTCCTTCTTTCAGATTCGGCTGCCCGACACTCCAGGAGGACGTGGAGGACGGTCAGCCTCTTCCCGCATCTACCGCAGGTTGGAGGATCATTTTCAGTGAGTAAAAAGTTATGTGTGCCAAATGTGTGTCCTATTCTGAGGCGACAGAATAGGACATCTGTCCGGCGTGATTTTGTTACAGGAGGCCAGAATCCTAATTGTGGCTTTATTAAATGCAACTTATTACTTGTTTCCAGGTCCCACAATCGTTGCCAGTAGTTTCGCAGTTTCCTTCTTAAGAAGGGTTTCAGGTCTGTGACAGGGACTGCAGCAGTAGAATTAACAGTGTGTGATGCAATTGATGTGGCCATCTGGTCCGCTAGAACGTTACCCTGGATGCCCCTATGGCCTGGCACCCAGCATATAACCACATCCTGGTTAGATACATATGCTTTGCATAAGACGGAATAGAGTTCAATTATTATAGGATTTTTGTGCTTACAGAACGACATCAAAGACTTCACAACACTAAGGGAGTCCGTATATATAACTGACTTTTTGAGTTTTGATTTCCTTATATGCTTCACGGTCGACAATATTGCGTATGAATGAATGAATGTTTGATGTTTTGTGGCGCAAGGGCCAAGTATGGCCAAAGAGCGCCATGTCCGTGTTAATGGGCTTGCAGTGGAATTATGAGTTCGATGAAGTTGGTGTGACGTGGCTGTAGAGGGGCCTTAAAAACGGTCGCGCTAAAGCGCGCAAAATCTGTATAATAAGATTATGGCGAAGACTTATGACGTGTACTATGAACATTAAGATACATTTAAATAGAATGATACGATGCGTAAAAATATCTAAGGTTATAAGATATGCTCGAGCACTACTGCCTCCTTAGAGCCCTTGAAAAAACAAGGGCCTGGAGGCATGTGCTAGGCAAAACTGTTATCGCAGCGGCATCCTCTGGAGCGAGGATGCTCTACGAATTTCTTGGGCATATAACGTGTAGTACGACATCATTTAAGAAGCTCATCATTTAAGAAGTCAAAAAGCGGTTCCTTACCAAGAAACATAACCGGGTGTAGAGGGATGTGATGTTTGTAAGCAAGCGGAAAATGTTTCTTTCTCTCCGTTTCGGCTTCCCGACACTCCAGGAGCACGTGGAGGACAGTAAGCACCTCACCGCATCTACCACAGATTGGAGGTTCACTTCCAGTAAGCAGATAATTATGGGTGCCAAATGTGTGTCCTATTCTGAGGCGACAGAATAGGACATCTGTTCGCCGAGATTTTGTTGGGGAGGGCCAAAAACCTAACTGCGGCTTTATAACGTGCAGTTTATTATTTATCTCTGCGTCCCACATGCGTTGCCAGTGGTTTCGCAGTTTCTTTCGTATGTAAGGTTTCAGATCTGTGAGAGGCACCAAATCAGTATTATTAACAGCAGGGAGTGCAATTGACGTAGCCATCTGGTCTGCCAAGACGTTACCTTCGATTCCCCTGTGGCCGGGTACCCAGCATATGATGATTTGCTGGTTAGATAGATAAGTTTTGCATATGTCGGAATAGACCTCAGTAAGTACAGGATTTTTATGTTTGTAGGGTGACATTAAGGCCTTCACCACACTTAGGGAGTCTGTATATATTACGGCTTTTTGGAGTTTTGCTTTCTTTATATGCTTTACAGCCGACCATATAGCGTAGGCCTCTGCCGTAAAGATACTTGTTTCTGGATGTAGTACATCGCATTCCGAAAAAGAAGGACCGACGGCTGCATAAGATACTCCGACATGTGACTTGGAAGCGTCTGTGTAGAACTCTGTGCACGAGTGTTTGTACTGAAGTTCTAGGAAATGCATTCGAATTTCTACATCTGGAGCATGCTTTGAAACTTTTAGAAAGGATACGTCACATTCTGTGACCTGCCAGTCCCAAGGAGGTAATAGCTTGGTTGGGCGCATTAAGCGGTGCTCCAGGAGTGGGACATGCATTTCATCGCTAAGCTCCTTCACACGCAGCGAGAAAGGCTGTCTTATAGACGGACGGTTGCGGAAAAGTGTAGCATACGTCATATCGGTAATGGTATTAAGACATGGGTGTTCAGGAATGGAATGCACTTTAAGGAAATAAGTAAAGCTGACGTATGATCTCTGTAAGCGGAGCGGCCACTCATTCGATTCGGCATATAGGCTTTCGATCGGGCTTGTTCTGAAAGCACCAGTGGCTAGGCGGATACCTAGATGATGGACAGGATCCAGCATCCTCAGCGCGCTCGGGGCGGCAGAGTTATACACTACGGCCCCATAATCCAATCGTGACCGTATTAGGCTCTTGTAGAGATTCATTAGACACTTTCTGTCACTTCCCCACGTAGTCTTGGATAGAAGTTTTATTAAGTTCATTGTTTTTAGACATTTTTCTTTGAGATATTTGATGTGTGGAATGAAAGTGAGTCTATCGTCAAGTATAATACCTAGGAATTTGTGCTCTTTGTTGATAGGAATTTGTTGTCCACACAGTTCAAAGCAAGGATCCGGGACCAGGCCTCTCTTTCGTTTAAAAAGTACACAAGAACTTTTGTGAGGATTGATTTTAAATCCGTTTTTCTCTGCCCATTTTGATACTTTGTTTAAACCATGCTGTACCTGTCTCTCGCACACTGCGAGGTTACAGGATTTAAAAGCTATTTGAATGTCGTCCACATAGATAGAGTAAAAAATGGCCGGAGGTAATGAAGCATGGAGCGTGTTCATCTTCACTATAAAGAGCGTGCAGCTAAGGACGCCTCCCTGGGGTACACCAGTTTCTTGTGTAAAAGGACGTGACAGTACATTGCCGACTTTTACACGGAATGTGCGATTGGACAAATAGCTTTCTACGAGGTTTAGCATGTTACCATGAATGCCCATTTCTGACAGGTCTCTTAAGATTCCGTATCGCCACGTTGTGTCGTATGCCTTCTCCATATCGAGGAATATGGATAGGAAAAACTGTTTGTGTACAAATGCGTCACGGATGTTTGCTTCAATACGTACAAGGTGATCAGTTGTGGAGCGCCCTTCCCTGAAGCCACACTGATAGGGATCAAGTATTTTGTTCTGTTCAAGGAAATGGATGAGGCGTCGATTTATCATTTTTTCAAATACCTTACACATGCAACTTGTGAGGGCTATCGGGCGGTAGCTTGCCACTGAGGAAGGATCTTTGCCTTGTTTTAAAACAGGGACCACAATGGCTTCTTTCCATGCAGTCGGAAGGTACCCTGCGTCCCAGATAGTGTTGAAAAGTGTAAGTAGTGTAACTTGCGTGTCATTGTGTAAGTTTTTCAGCATTTCATACATGATTCTGTCAGATCCCGGTGCAGAGCTCTTGCATGCGCTCAAGGCAGCTCTGAACTCTGCAATACTAAAAGGACGGTTGTATGGTTGATTTTGACGACATTTTCTGTTGAAAGGCTTACGTTCTTCTATTATCTTGTATTTGAGGAAGGATTGTGAATAATTTGATGAACTTGACACGTTCTCAAAATACTCCCCAAGTGAGTCTGCCTGGTCTTGTAGTGTATCGCCCTGTGTGTTTACCAGGGGGAGTGAATGTGTTTGCCGCCCTTTAATCCTATTAACTCTGTTCCAGGCTTTGGCCTCATCCCTAAACGAGTTAATACTCGATAAAAACTTGTGCCAGCTTTCTCTTCTGGCCTGTCGGCGGGTTCGCCTGCCTTGGGATTTTACTTGCTTAAAGTTTATAAGATTCTCTGCAGTGGGAGAAGCGCGTAGCAACGCCCACGCCTTGTTCTGATTCTTACGGGCGATCCTACATTCGCTGTTCCACCACGGTACACGTCGTTTGCATGCCAGACCACTCACTTCGGATATGCATTTTGATGCGGCATCTATTATGAATGATGTTAGATACTCTACAGCAGCATCAATTTCTAGAGAAGACATGTCGGCCCATGAGATGTTAGTGAGAGTTCGAAATTTCTCCCAGTCTGCTGTGTCTACCTTCCACCTAGGAGCTTGCGGAGGATATTCGTTTTCTTTGGATGTTCTTATCAGTATGGGAAAGTGGTCGCTCCCGTAAGGATTCTTCGTAACTTCACATTCAAGTTCGAGCAGTATAGACGGGGAAACTATACTAAGATCTATTGAAGAAAATGTTCTGTTTGCTAGAGAGTAATATGTGGGTTCCTTTTTATTCAGCAAGCACGCACCGGAAGAAAAGAGGAACTGTTCAACAAGACGACCTCGCGCGTCTGTACGAGAGTCGCCCCACAGGGAGCTGTGCGCATTGAAATCGCCAAGAACAACATAAGGTTCTGGCAATTCGTCTATAAATGACTGAAATTCATGCTTGTTTAATTTGAAGTGTGGGGGTACATAAAGCGAGCAAATGGTGACGAGTTTATTTAAAAGAACAGCTCGAACCGCCACTGCTTCAAGGGGCGTTCGTAGCTGTAAACGTTGACAGGCTACACTTTTTTGAATTATAATTGCAACACCGCCCGATGATGCGACAGCATCATCGCGATCTTTCCGAAACGTAACATATTGTCGAAGAAAGTTTGTGTATTTTGATTTTAAGTGTGTTTCCTGTAAACACAGCACTTTTGGATTGTGTGTATGGATGAGTTCTTGCACATCATCAAGATTCCTAAGAAGACCTCTGACATTCCATTGAATGATTTGTGTATCCATATTTAAAGAAATATAGGTGGTGTGTTTACGGAAACGGAAGAGATGTCTTACATTACAGAGCCCTTTCGAGGCCCTGTAATAGGTGTTTTGTTCTTTTTGAAGCGTTCGAGCGAGTCTCGACGCTCCTTAGGCGTTTGGTGCGCCTTGGGGACAGGTGTAGTGTCCATCGCCTCCTGTGAGACGCCGGACAGGCGCTCTTGCGAGCGAGAGGTTTTCAGAGGGAGTCCCGCCTTCGAGGGCAAGACCCCTGCGCCCACCAGCCCGGAGGTCGATGGGGCTCCCTGAGGGATTTGGCTGCGCTGGCCGTTGCCAGCGCTGGAGGGGGCCTCGGAAGTTGGGGCAGCCTCGGATGCGCCCACCTTCGGGGTCGATGGCTCCGTCTGCTCGGTTGGCGGAGCAGCCCTAGCTGCAACCACCGTGGGGGCAGATGGCGTAACTGTCGACTCACTGACTGTGGGTCGGACAGCCGCCGGAGGCCGTTGTGACGCTGCCCCCTGACGCGCCACATCGGCAAAGGTTTTCCTGGGCAGGTACGATACCCGCCTACGTGCCTCCTTGAAACTTATATTTTCCTTTACTTTTATTGTTACAATTTCCTTTTCTTTTTTCCACGATGGGCACGACCGCGAGTACGCGGCGTGCTCCCCATCACAGTTTACACAGTGGAGAGTGTTCGCACAAGCTTCAGTGGTGTGTTCAAGGGCACTGCATTTGGCGCATGTTTGGCGGCCTCGGCAGCTCTGCGAGCTGTGGCCAAAACGCTGGCATTTGAAGCATCTTAGGGGATTTGGCACATATGGTCTGACACGGAGCTTTATGTACCCGGCCTCTACAGACTCGGGCAGAATACTTGAACCGAATGTGAGTATCAGGTGCTTTGTTTGAATTTCTTTTCCATCCCTTCTTATCTTAATTCTTCTCACATTGACAACATTCTGATCACTGAAGCCCTCCAGGAGCTCAGCCTCTGTCAGCTGGAGCAAATCGTCATCCGAGACAACGCCGCGGGTGGTGTTGAGCGTGCGGTGTGGAGTCACTGTTAATGGAACATCTCCGAATGATACTAGACTGGGCAACTTATCATACTGTTTCTGATCATGGAGCTCTAGCAGGAGATCACCACTTGCCAGCCTTGATACCTTGTAGCCTGGACCAAGGACATCAGTTAAGAACTTTGAAACTAGAAAAGGGGAAATGTTTCGTACTTGTTTTTCTGATTTTTCTGAGTGGATCACATGGTAACGTGGGAAGTTCTGTCTTTGTCGTCCAAGGAACTGGAAAACTTCATCGGTGCGCCCTCTTTTGTGAGGGCGATCAGGAAGCGGAGGGAAGGAGCTAGCCATAAAGGAATTAAATTTTCGGCAACAACGCCAGCCACCCACCATGGAGCCCTACAAGGGGACGTTACAGGGACTGCAAAAACAGGTCCTGCAAACGCCAGCTTTACGTTGTCACTATAACCAAATATGAGATAACCTAGGTTGGTTATTCACACAAGGTTAACCCTTGCTGCCTGGAAAAATTGGAAGTAAGCGGAAGCTAGGAGAAGACAGGAAAGATGAAAAGTAAGAGAAAGACGAAGATTAGAGGGAGAGAGAGACAGGAAAAGGCAACTACCGATTTCCCTCGGGTGGGTCAGTCCGGGGGTGCCGTCTATGTGAAGCCGAGGCCGAAGAGGTGTGTTGCCTCCGCCGGGGGGCCTTAAAGGTCCAAACACCCAGCTTCGGCTCAACCCCCAGGATCCCCTTTTCCCCAGACACGGCTAAGCCGCGCACGGCTACACGCGGGAGGGTCCAACCCTCGTGTGCTCGGGTACGTGGTGTCGCAACACACCAAACGCCTGCTGACGCAGACGCCCCTGCGGGGGACAATATTGCGTAGGCCTCAGCCGTGAAGATACTAGTTTCCGGATGCAGTAAATCGGATTCCGAGAAGGATGGACCGACGGCTGCATATGACACCCCCTCGCGTGACTTCGATGCGTCTGTGTAAAACTCCGTGCAGGAGTGTTTGTATTGCAGTTCCTGGAAATGCATCTGGATTTCAATCTCTGGAGCGTGTTTTGTAACCTGCATGAAAGATATGTCGCAGTGTATCATCTGCCACTCCCAAGGAGGTAAGAGCTTGGTTAGGTGCATTAAGCGATGCTCGATGAGTGGGACATGCATTTCATCGCTAAGCTCCTTCACACGCAGCGAGAAAGGCTGTCTTATGGAGGGACGATTGCTGAAAAGTGTAGCGCACGTCATATCAGTAACGGTATCAAAACATGGATGTTCAGGATTAGAGCGTACTTTAAGGAAATATGTATAGCTAATGTATGATCTCTGTAGGTGGAGAGACCATTCATTTGATTCTACATATAGACTTTGTATGGGACTCGTTCTGAAAGCGCCAGTGGCCAGTCGGATTCCTAGATGGTGGACAGGATCTAGGATCTTTAGTGCGCTCGGGGCGGCAGAGTTATATACTACAGCACCATAATCCAATCGAGACCGAATTAAGCTCTTGTATAGGTTCATTAAGCACTTCCTATCACTACCCCATGTAGTCTGGGATAGGAGTTTCATTAGGTTCATTGTTTTTAGACATTTTTCTTTCAGATATTTAATGTGTGGAATGAAAGTGAGTCTGTAGTCAAGTCTGATACCTAAGAATTTGTGCTGTTTGCTGATAGGTATTCGTTGTCCACACAGTTCTCAGGAAGGATCCGGAACCAGGCCTCTCTTTCTTGTAAAAAGAACACAAGAGCTTTTGTTAGGATTGATCTTAAATCCATTCTTGTCTGCCCACATTGAGACTTTGTTCAGGCCGTGCTGTACCTGTCTCTCGCACACTGCGAGGTTACAGGATTTGAAAGCTATTTGTATGTCGTCCACGTAGACAAAATAAAAGATTGCCGGTGGTAATGAAGCGCGAAGCGTGTTCATCTTCACGATGAAGAGTGTGCAGCTGAGCACGCCTCCTTGCGGTACACCAGTTGCTTGCGTAAAAGGACGCGAAAGTACATTTCCTACTTTTACCCGGAAGGTACGACTGGACAGATAGCTTTCTATTAGGTTAAGCATATGTCCATGGATACCCATTTCTAACAAGTCTCTTAGGATTCCGTAACGCCACGTCGTATCGTACGCCTTCTCCATATCGAGGAATATGGATAAGAAGAATTGTTTGTGTACAAATGCGTCCCGGATATTTGCTTCTACACGTACAAGATGGTCAGTTGTGGAGCGCCCTTCTCGGAAGCCGCACTGATAGGGATCAAGGATTTTGCTCAGTTCAAGGAAATGGATGAGACGCCGATTAATCATTTTTTCAAACACCTTACAGATGCAACTTGTGAGGGCTATCGGGCGGTAACTTGCCACTGAGGAAGGGTCCTTGCCTTGTTTCAAAACAGGGACCACAATGGCTTCCTTCCATGCGGTTGGAAGGTACCCTGCATCCCAAATGGTGTTGAAAAGTGTGAGTAGTGTAACCTGCGTGTCATTATGTAAGTTTTTGAGCATTTCATACATGATTCTATCAGATCCTGGTGCGGAGCTGTTGCATACGCTCAAGGCAGCTCTTAATTCAGCAATACAAAAAGGACGGTTGTAAGGCTCATTCTCTCGACCTTTTCTTCTTAATGGCTTACGTTCTTCTGTTTCTTTGTATTTGAGGAAGGACTGTGTATAATTTGTTGGACTTGACACGCTCTCAAAATATTCCCCAAGTGAGTCTGCCTGGTCTTGCAGTGTATCGCCCTGTGTGTTCACCAGGGGGAGTGAATGTGTTTGCCGCCCTCTAATCCTATTAACTCTGTTCCAGGCTTTGGCCTCATCCCTAAACGAGTTAATACTCGATAAAAACCTGTGCCAGCTCTCTCTTCTAGCCTGTCGGCGGGTTCTCCTACCTTGGGATTTTATTTTTTTAAAGTTGACAAGATTCTCAGCGGTGGGAGAAGCTCGCAGCAACCCCCACGCCTTGTTCTGATTCTTACGGGCGGTCCGACATTCGCTGTTCCACCACGGTACACGTCGTTTGCATGCCAGACCACTCGCTTCGGATATGCATTTTGATGCGGCATCCATCATGAATGATGTAAGATACTCTACAGCTGCATCAATTTCTAGAGAAGACATGTCGGCCCATGAGATGTTAGTGAGAGTTCGAAATTTCTCCCAGTCGGCTGTGTCTATCTTCCACCTAGGAGCTTGTGGAGGACATTCGTTTTCTTTAGATGTTCTTATCAGTATCGGGAAGTGGTCGCTCCCGTAAGGATTGTTCATAACTTCCCATTCGAGTTCAGGCAGTATACACGGGGAAACTAGGCTGAGGTCAATTGATGAAAATGTTCTGTTGGCGAGAGAATAATATGTGGGTGCCTTCTTATTCAGCAGGCATGCACCAGAAGAGAAGAGGAACTGTTCAACAAGACGACCTCGCGCATCTATACGAGAGTCGCCCCACAGGGAGCTGTGCGCATTGAAGTCGCCAAGAACAACATAGGGTTCTGGCAGTTCATCTATAAAGGACTGAAATTCATGTTTAGTTAATTTGTAATGTGGGGGTATATAAAGCGAGCAAATAGTGATGAGTTTGTTTAGCAGAACAACTCGCACCGCCACTGCTTCAAGGGGCGTTCGAAGCTGTAAAGGTTGACATGCTATACTTTTATGTGTGAGAATCGCAACACCACCCGATGATGCGATGGCATCATCGCGATCTTTACGAAACGTAACATACGTACGGAGAAAGTTTGCGTGTCTGGATTTTAAATGTTTCCTGTAAACACAGCACTTTTGGATTATGTTTGTGGATGAGTTCTTGCAAATCATCAAGGTTTGTAAGGAGACCTCTAATGTTCCATTGAATGATTTGTGTATCCATATTTAAAATAAATTGGTGCTGTGTTTACGGAAACGGACGGGATGCCTTAGATTACAGAACCCTTTCGAGGCCCTGTAATAGGGGTTTTGTTCTTTCTGGAGCGTTCGAGGGAGCCTCGCCGCTCCTTAGGCGCTTGGTGCGCCTTGAGGATGGGTGTAGTGTCCATTGCCTCTTGTGAGGCGCCGGACACGTGCTCTTGCGAGCGGGAAGATTTCAGAGGGAGTCCCGCCTTGGAGGGCAAGACCCCTGCGCCCACCAGCCCGGAGGTCGATGGGGCTCCCAGAGGGACTTGGCTACGCCGGCCGTTGCCAGCGCATGAAGGAACCTCGGAAGTTGAGGCAGCCTCGGCTGCGCCCTCCTTCGGGGTCGATGGTTCCTTCTCCTCGGTTGACGGAGCAGCGCTAGCTGCAACCGTCGCGGGGGCAGATGGCGTGACTGCCGACTCACTGCTTGTGGGTCGGACAGCCGCCGGAGGCCGTTGTGACGCTGCCCCCTGAGGCGCCACTTCGGCAAAGCATTTCTTTGGCAGGTATGCAACCCGCCTGCGTGCCTCCTTAAATGAGATATTTTCTTTCACTTTGATCGTTACGATTTCTTTTTCTTTCTTCCAGGATGGGCACGACCGTGAGTACGCGGCGTGATCCCCATCACAGTTTACACAGTGTAGAGAGTTCTTACATTCTTCAGTTGCGTGTTCAAGGGCACTGCATTTGGCGCATGTTTGGCGGCCTCGGCAGCTCTGCGAGCTGTGGCCAAAACGTTGGCATTTGAAACATCTCAAGGGATTTGGCACATACGGGCGTACACGAAGCTTGATGTACCCGGCCTCGATTGATTCGGGCAGGACACTTGAATTGAAGGTGAGGATTAGGTGCTTGGTCGCAATTTCTTTACCCTCGCGCCTTATCTTGATTCTTTTGACATTTATGACATTTTGTTCACTGAAGCCCTCCAAGAGTTCAGCCTCAGTGAGCTCCAGCAAATCATCGTCCGAGACAACGCCTCGGGTGGTATTCATCGTGCGGTGCGGGGTTACTACTACTTGGGTCTCTCCAAATGATACTAGTTTAGGCAGTTTCTCAAGTTGTTTCTGATCGCGGAGCTCCAAGAGGAGGTCACCGCTGGCCATCCTCGACGCCTTATAACCTGGGCCAAAAACTTCGGTAAGGGTCTTAGATACAAGGAACGGGGAGATTGTTCGGACTTGTTTAGCTGGTTTTTCTGTGTGGATCACATGAAAACGAGGAAAATTGTGGACTTGGCGTCCGAAAAACTGAAATACTTCTTCGGTGCGCCCTCGTTTCTGAGGGCGATCAGGTAGTTTAGGAAACGCGTTTTCCATAGGTACAGTTGGGTTTTCGGCCGCGATGCCGACCACCCACCATGGAGCCCAACAGGGGGACGTGACAGAAGTTCCTACTGGAGAAACCCTGCCAACGCCAGTCGTACATCGCTGCTATAACCAAATACAGCATAACCAAGGCTGGCTAGCTACACAAGGTTAACCCTTGCCGCCGGGAAACTAGGAAGTGAGGAGAAGTGAAGAGGAGACAGGAAAGATGGAAAAGTGGGAGAGAAAGACGAAGATTGGAGAGGAGGACAGGAAAAGGCGACTGCCGATTTCCCCCGGGTGGGTCAGTCCGGGGGTGCCGTCTATGTGAAGCCGAGGCCAAAGAGGTGTGTTGCCTCCGCCGGGGGGCCTTAAAGGTCCAAACACCCAGCTTTGTCGGTAACTTCCCATTCAAGTTCAGGCAGTACAGACGGCGAGACTATGCTAAGGTCTATGGAAGAATAGGTTCTGTTAGTTAGTTAGTTAGTTAAATGGGGTTTAATGGCGCAAAAGCAGCTAAGGCTATGCTGCGCCAAACACGAGGTATTTTAAAATCCAGTTTGTGAAGGAAAAGGCTTTGTTAATAACCTATATTTTATGTAAAAATCCAGTGTCGTGTAGAAATTTACGGACGCCACATAATGGGACTAGCGGATCATCACCTAAAATCAGAGCGGGGTGTAAAGGTATGTGTAGTTGATATAATTTGTGCAAAAGTGTTCGTCTGTGTGTTTCAGTCTGCGTACATGTGAGTAATATGTGCATAACTGTTAGTGGCTGTTGACATTTCTCGCATGTTGGTGTGTCTTCTTTCGTAAGTAAGTAATTGTGTGTGAGGTGTGTGTGCCCAATGCGTAGCCGGCATAAAACTACTTCGATGAACCGCTCTTGATGATAACACGACTTCCACTCGCCAACTATGGGTTTGGTGAGATGTAGCTTGTTGTCAGCACAATGGTCCCATTCGCGTTGCCATTTTACCGTGAAGGCTTTTCTAATTGCACGGATGCTATCACTATATGGGAGTGTCGTGTTTGTAATATCTTTGTGCGCTGCCATCAATGCACATCTATCAGCTGCTTCGTTACCTGGTATCCCAACATGGCTCGGGACCCAGCAGAAACGAATTGACCTCCCGTATTCGTTCAGCACCAACATGTTTAAAATGTCTCCTATCAGGGGTTCACACTCAGATTTCAGATGGAGAGCCTTCAGTGTACTTAAAGAATCCGTGTATATGACTGTGTTTTTGTGCTTGCCAGTGATAATCTTTTTAACTGCAACCCATACAGCATAAACTTCAGCAGTGAAAACAGAAGCATGTATTGGTAGACGGACACTTGTTTCCCAATTTTCGATTACGGCCCCTACACCAACGTGTTCTTTTGTTTTGGAGCCATCCGTGTAGAATTCCATGTGATTTTGATACTTGTCTTGAAGAGCACGGAATTCTTGCATGATGTGTTCGTGTAGAGTGTTTCTCTTCTTTAAATGTGTTAATGTCCAGTCACACAACTGCGTGAAATTGTACCATGGGGCCAACCGTTGTGGTTTCTTGGCGACCTGGAGGACTTCGTGGGGGATGTCATAATCCTGACAGTATTTCTCATACCGCAGGAGATGTGGCCTAATCATGTTCGGTTTATTTGTGTAGTGTAAGCGTGAGTTGCACTGTGTGAGGATGTTATAGCATATGTGTTGCGGTGATGACTGAATTCTGAGTAGGTAAGAGAATGTTAATAAGGCTCTGCGCTGCTGTAATGAGGGTTCATTACACTCAACATATAAACTTTGAATGGGTGACGTTCTGTAGGCACCACTTGCCAGTCGCAATCCAAGGTTATGTACTGGATCAAGGAGTTGGACGTAGGACTGCCTGGCTGAGCCGTAAACCACGGAGCCGTAGTCTAAAAGGCTACGCACAAGAGACCGGTAAATACGTAAAAGACAGGTTCGGTCAGAACCCCAGTGCTTATGAGCCAGAACTTTTAGGATATTCAATGCTTTATTTGCCTTAATTTTTAGTGTTTTAATGTGGGCTAGGAAGTTTAGTTTTTTATCAAAGATTACCCCCAAGAATTTACATTCCTGTTTTACCGGCAGTGCGACATCATTCAATTTTAGAAGCGGGTCTAAGTACAATCCTCGTTTTTGCGAGAATAGCACTGTAACGGTTTTTTGAGTAGAGAAGCGGAAGCCATTTTTCTCAGCCCACTCGGTTAGTTTATTAATTGTTATCTGGAGCTGTCTTTCACATGTTTGTAAGTTTGAGGCGCGGCACGCTATTTGCAGATCATCCACATATATGGAGTGCATAACAAAGGGGGGGATTGCTTTGTTAACAGAGTTCATTTTTACTATAAAGAGTGTTGTACTTAGTACGCATCCTTGTGGCACTCCATTTTCCTGGATGAATATACGTGACAGCGCCGTTCCTAAACGCACCTGGAATGTTCGGTCCGACATGAAATCGGCTAGACATTTGAGCATTCTACCTCGGATTCCTAAATCTGCTAAGTCCCTTAAGATACCAAACCTCCATGTTGTGTCGTAGGCCTTTTCTAAATCAAAGAAAACAGTGAGACAGTATTGTTTGTGTAGAAAGGCCGCACGTATCTCGTCTTCTAGCCGGACTAGGTGATCTGTTGTGGAGCAACCTTTCTTGTATCCACACTGATGGTTATCTAGCATGTTCTCTGTTTCAAGGATGTATGTCAGTCTTATGTTGATGATGGCTTCATAGGACTTTGCAAGACAACTTGTGAGTGCTATGGGTCTATAACTGGTTGCTGTTGTGGGAGGTTTTCCAGCTTTCAAGAACGGGATTATGATAGCTTTCTTCCATTCTTTCGGCATTTTTCCCGTTTCCCAGATTTTATTAAAGAAACGAAGCAAGGTTTCAACTGCATTAGGAGGTAGATGAGCGAGCATCGCGTAATGTACTCTGTCCGGATCAGGTGCTGTTTTTTTGTCAGTTGTTAGTACTCTATTGATTTCCGGTAGTGTTAGAGCGGCATTATACGGTCTTTCTGAACTTCCTGTGGTCGGAAGCTTTAGTTTTTCTGCTAATTGCTTATGTTTTAGAAATGCAGCTGAATAGTTTACCGAGCTTGATATAGTATGGAAGTGTTCTCCTAATATGTCTGCTTGTTCGTCTATATTTGTTTGCGTGCCTGGAGGTGTTAGTATGGGGATAGTGTAAGAAGCGTAGTCGCCTCTAAACTTACGAACCTGATCCCACATTCGTTTGGATGTTATTGAACTATTTATAGACGAGACATAATTTTTCCAGGACTGTCTTTCGGCTTGTCTGCGTGTGTACCTGGCTTTCGCTTTTGCTTTTTTGAAGGAGAGTAGATTGTCTTGTGTTGGGTATCGCCGGAAGATACCCCACGCTTTGTTTTGTAGTTTTTTTGTTTGTGTACATTCCTTCGTCCACCAGGGTTTCAGATTTTTTCTTAATAGGCCAGAGGATTGTGGGATTGTTTCTGCTGCAGCAGCAAGTATACAGGCGGTGATCTTATCATTCATTTCATCTATGGTTAGCTCATCTGATATGTTATCTAGACTGGCCTTTTCAGTAAAGAGAGGCCAGTCTGCTAGGTGGAGTTTCCAACGGGGTGGTCTTAATGGTATGGTAGGAGAAGGAGATTTTCTTTTAATAATAGCAGGCATATGGTCACTACCATAGGGGTTGTCAATAACACTCCATTGAAAATCGTCAAAGAGAGATGGAGAGCATAGTGCCAGATCTAAGCAACTCATACCGCCTGTGCTTGGGGAGTAGTAAGTTGCCGCACCGGTGTTTAAAAGGCATATGTTATTTGTTAGGATAAAATCTTCAAGCGTTTGACCCCTGGTGTCAGTTGTTTGACTACCCCACAACGTGTTATGTGAATTAAAATCACCGGCTAATAAAAATGGTTCGGGTAGCTGGTTTAAAATTAACTCTAGGTCTCTTACGGTAAAATGTAAATGCGGCGGAATGTATACTGAACAAATGGTGATGGTTTTGTGAGCTAAAACGGTGACAGCAACGGCTTCTATGTGAGTGTTAATGGGAACTTCTCTGGCTGCTATACCACCTGGCAGGACAATGGCTACACCACCTGACAGCCGGTTCGCCTGAGTACGGTCGCGCCGTACAACAGTGAAACCTTTCAAAATGTTTTTGTGTTTTTCGCCTAGGTTTGTTTCCTGTAAACACAGGGCTACAGGAGAGAAGTTTATTAATGTCTGTAATGTCACCTAAGTTGTGTAAAAGCCCTCTACAATTCCAGTGGATAATAAAAGCCATTTTAAAATGGAAAGATAAGAAATGGCATTACGGAAAAATTAAGAGGTGTGGTATCGGTGACATGGATTAAAAAGGCTAATACAAATGAGCGATAACCTTTAGGTTAACGCTTTCTTATTTTGAGTTGTTATTGGGATTTTGTCCCTCTTACCGCGCTCGAGAGAGCGCTTATCCTTCGGTGTCAATGACACCGGAGTTTTTGTGTCGACCTCCATCGCTCTCTCTGAGGCGCTGGAGGACCGAGAGTTAGGCGCCGAGACACGTGCCTCGGGCCTTGGGGTTCGTTTGATTTTAGGGCCCTGCGGGGCTGGTGTCTGCAGGGCCGTCGAAGAGGGTGGAGCAGTACTGACTGCTTCCACCACGGGGGCGGGAGGAGTCACTGCGGCACCACTGCGCGTGGGCTCGGAGGACTCCGGAGGCCTCTGTGACGCTGCCCCCGCCTGCGTCACTTCGGCATAACTTCTTCGGGGAAGGTACGACAGTCTTTTTCTGGCTTCGAAGAACGAGATTTTTTCTTTAACAGTTAGTGCAATGACTTCTTTTTCTTTTTTCCAGCAAGGGCAGGACCGCGAATAAGCTGGGTGATCTCCCTTGCAGTTAACACAATGTGGCGAAGAAGTGCAATTCTCTGATTGGTGATCGTTGGAGCTGCATTTAGCACAAGTTGTTTGTCCTCGGCATGCATGTGAAGCATGTCCGAACCTTTGGCACTTAAAACATCGTCTAGGGTTCGGGATATATGCTCTGACATTGACTTTAACATAACCTGCATCGAGTGAAGTAGGCATTTCGCTTGTTCCAAAGGTGAGTATAACATGTTTGGTGGGGATTTCTTGGTTGTTTCTGCGGATTACTATTCTTTGTACTTTTGTCACATTTTGTTCTTGGAAACCCTCAAGGAGTTCCTCATCGCTCAGTCCAATAAAGTCTTCTTCAGATATTACTCCCCTGCTTGTATTAAGTGTTCTGTGGGCTGAAACAGTCACTGTCGCTTCGCCAATACTGGTAAGTTCAGAGAGCTTATCTGCTTGAGCTTTGTTATTCAGTTCTAGGAGGAGGTCCCCGCTAGACATTTTGGATGCTTTGTATGTTGGTCCGATTTTGTCTTTCAGACACTTCGCTACCAGGAAAGGAGAGAGTTTCCTTACCGGAATGTTGCTTTCACTATGCACTACATAGTACTTTGGAAATGTTGGGGCGTTGCTTTGAAAGGAAAATTGAAATGGTACTTCGGTGCGGCATCTCTTCAGACGCCGATCATAAACAACAGAGGCTTGCGCTGCCATAGGAAAATGTGTATGTTCGGCAACAGCGCCGACCGCCCACCACGGAGCCCAACGAGGGGACGCGGCACAGCTTGTGTACAAGCCTGCACGACGCCAGCCGTACGCCATCACTATAACCCAATATGGTGTACCCAAGGTAGGATATCCACACAAGGTTAACCCTTGCCGCCGTGGAGAAAGGAAGTAAATGGAAGAGAGAAGAAGACAGGAAAGATGTAAAGTGAGAGATAAAGACGAAGGTTTGAGAAGAGAGAGACAGGAAAAGGCGACTACCGATTTCCCCCGGGTGGGTCAGTCCGGGGGTGCCGTCTACGTGAAGCAGAGGCCAAAGAGGCGTGTTGCCTCCGCCGGGGGGCCTTAAAGGTCCGAACACCCGGCATCGGCTCAACCTCCAGGATCCCCCTTTCCCCGGACACGGCTAAG
Source organism: Dermacentor variabilis (assembly GCF_050947875.1). Lineage (NCBI taxonomy): Eukaryota > Metazoa > Arthropoda > Arachnida > Ixodida > Ixodidae > Dermacentor > Dermacentor variabilis. Next base: position 596,952 of record NW_027460335.1, read on the forward strand.
CCGCGCACGACTACACGCAGGAGGGTCCAACCCTCGTGTGCTCGGGTCCGTGGTGTCGCAACACACCAAACGCCTGCTGACGCAGACGCCCCTGCGGGGAAGAATAGGTTCTATTTGCAAGAGAGTAATATGTGTGTTCCTTTTTATTCAACAGACAAGCACCAGAAGAAAAGAGGAACTGTTCGAGAAGACGTCCTCGCGCATCTATACGAGGGTTGCCCCAGAGGTAGTTATGTGCATTGAAATCGCCAAGAACAACATAGGGTTCTGGCAATTCATCAATAAAGGACTGAAATTCATGTTTGCTTAGTTTATAATGTGGGGGTATATAAAGTGAGCAAATAGTGATAAGCTTGTTTAGCAGAATAACTCGAACCGCCACTGCCTCAAGGGCCGTTCGTAGCTGCAAACGTTGACAGGCTATGCTTTTTTGAATTATAATTGCAACACCGCCCGATGATGCGAGAGCATCATCGCGATCTTTGCGAATAGTAACGTGTTGTCGAAGAAAATTTGTGTGTTTTGGTTTTAAGTGTGTTTCCTGTAAACACAGCACTTTCGGATTGTGTTTATGGATAAGTTCTTGCACATCATCGAGATCCCTAAGAAGACCTCTGACATTCCATTGAATGATTTGTGTATCCATATTTAAAGAAAAATTTGTGCTTTGTTTACGGAAATGGAGGTGATGCCGCTTAGGTTACAGAGCTCTTTCGAGGCCCTGTAACGGGGGTTCTGCCCTTTCTGGAGCGTTCGAGGGAGCCTCGCCGCTCCTTAGGCGTTTGGTGCGCCTTGACGACAGGTGTAGTGTCCATTGCCTCTTTTGAGGCGCCGGACACGTGCTCTTGCGAGCGAGAAGTTACCAGGGAAGGTCCCGCCTTGGAGTGCAAGACCCCTGCGCCCACCAGCCCGGAGGTCGATGGGGCACCCTGCGGGATTTGGCTGCGCCGGCTGTTGCCAGCGCTGGAAGGGGCTGGGGATGTTGGCGCAGCCTCGGCTGTGCCCACCTTCGGGGTCGATGGTCCCCTCTGCTGTGTTGGCGGAGCAGCGCTAGCCGCAACCGCCGCGGGGGCAGATGGCGTAGCTGCCGACTCACTGCCTGTGGGTCGGACAGCCGCCGGAGGCCGTTGTGACGCTGCCCCCTTACGCGCCACATCGGCAAAGCTGCTCTTAGACAGGTATGACACCCGCCTACGTGCCTCTTTGAAAGATATGTTTTCTTTGACTTTGATTGTCACAATCTCTTTTTCTCTTTTCCAGGACGGGCAGGACCGCGAGTATGCGGCATGCTCGCCTTCACAGTTGACACAATGTGGAGTGTTCTGGCACGTTTCGGAAGAATGTTCTTTGTCACTGCACTTTGCACATGTCAGCCGGCCTCGACAGTTCTGTGAACTGTGGCCGAACCTTTGGCACTTAAAGCATCTAAGAGGATTGGGCACGTATGGCCTAACACGGAGTTTAATATAACCGGCCTCGATGGACTCGGGGAGGACACTAGAACCGAAAGTGAGAATCAGGTGTTTCGTCTTGATCTCTTTACCATCTCGCCTCATCTGAATTCGCTTAACATTTATGACATTCTGTTCGCTGAAGCCCTCCAAGAGTTCAGCCTCAGTGAGCTCCATCAAGTCATCGTCAGAGGCAACACCACGGGTGGTGTTCATCGTGCGGTGCGGGGTTATAATTATTTGGGTTTCCCCAAATGAAACTAGTGTTGACAATTTTTCATATTGTTTTTGATCGCGGAGCTCCAAGAGGAGATCACCGCTTGCCATCCTCGACGCCTTATATCCAGGACCAAAGACTTCAGTCAATGACTTCGAAACAAGAAAGGGTGAGATAGTTCTTACTGGTTTATCTGCTTTTCCAGAGTGGATCACGTGAAAACGAGGGAAAGATTCTTTTTGCCGTCCAAAAAACTGGAATACTTCATCGGTGCGCCCTCTTTTTTGAGGGCGATCAGGAAGCGGAGGAAAGGATGTTGCCATAAAGGAATTGAATTTTCGGCAACAACGCCAGCCACCCACCATGGAGCCCTACAAGGGGACGTTACAGGGACTGTAAAAACAGGTCCTGCAAACGCCAGCTTTACGTTGTCACTATAACCAAATATGAGATAACCTAGGTTGGTTATTTACACAAGGTTAACCTTTGCTGCCAGGAAAAATTGGAAGTAAGCGGAAGCTAGGAGAAGACAGGAAAGATGAAAAGTAAGAGAAAGACTAAGATTAGAGGGTGAGAGAGAGACAGGAAAAGGCAACTACCGATGTCCCCCGGGTGGGTCAGTCCGGGGGTGCCGTCTACGTGAAGCCGAGGCCAAAGGGGTGTGTTGCCGCCGCCGAGGGGCCGTAAAGGTCCAAACACCCGGCATTGGCTCAACCCCCAGGATGCCCTTTTCCCCGGACACGGGTAAGCCGCGCACGGCTACACGCGGGAGGTTCCAACCCTCGTGTGCTCGGGTACGTTTCTCCGAAGTTCCCACCACCTGAACGCGCAGACGACAAATCAAAGCGAGCAGGCGCCAGTTTTAGCAAAATACAATGACGCGCGTGCTTTTCACGCAGTCCTATAAACGAGAGACGCCGAGTCATATGAATTCAAATCAGGCGAGCACTTAGACCTGTGATGAAAATAACACGAAGCACATCGGAAAACTTATGGTCTATATATAACATTTCTGGCCGCTTAATATATCAAGAAGCATACGGCAATCAAAAAAAGTCCACAATACCGGGCTTTTACTTGCCAACATCAAGACATGATCAGGAGGCATGGCGTAGGGGGAGACGCCGGATTAAGTTAAACCACCTGGGGCTCGTTAAGGTGCACCCAATGCAAGGTACAGGGACATTTTTGCATTTCATTCACGTGCAAATGCGGCCGCAGGATTCAATTCCGCGTCCTAGGATTAGCAGCGCAGCGCCTAAACCCCAACTCAACCGCGGCGGCTTAAACTTAAGCCAACGAAATCGATCACCAAGCAATATAAACAACTTTCTCTTTAAGTTCATATTGTTGGTGTTAATTGTGTGATCATTTTGGCCAGGAGTATGGGTAACTAAGTAATGCTACAGAAATAATTGAGCGGAAGCGTTTCACTTCGACCTAAAACTCTTATCTAAGATGCGAGATCAGGCTGGCGCAACGCAATTATCCGCTCAAAGGAGCGCAATTTTAATCCACAATGAACGCTTCGGACCATGTTCCGCGCAGTCTCAGAGGCGCTGACCTTGCACTGTTGAAGGTGAGATGGCGGGTTCGATCCCCTTCAGCCTTCAGGGGCAGTAGCATTCCGATCGGGGCGGAATGCAAGAGCGCTGGAAGATTGTGCACTGTGTGCGAGTGATAGACTTCAAGCCGTAAAAATCTTAGTATAAAGCACTCCGCAGTTCCCGGAGGTTAAACAGGACATTTAATTCAACCCTTCATGTGTTTTCGAGACATATTCAGAACATTTTACAATTAATTCGAGACGCAACGTGAAAGAGTATATATAATGCGTAAGTGCTTCATTGTATTGTTCAGTATATTCAGACTAAAACACGTGCGATCACCGTTGTTGAATTTCAAATCACAAATCACAAATAAATGAAAAGATGATCCAAGCGGAGTCACAATCGATGTCTTTGAAAACGAAACGCGTAATGTCCGGCTGACTAAGCCTTCGGAAAAGGAAAGTCAAAAAGAACTGCAGCCAGATTTCGTGAAGACGTAGCTGCTAGAATATGCACCTCTTAAAGGAATGCCCTTCGCACTTATCGATCACCTATTCAAATGCTGTGGCTTATTTACTAGCCCGAACAAGGCTAACGGAAAAAATAAAGTTGTGACAGTACAGAGCGTTAGACTTCAACTAACAAATTCTTAGGTACGCATATCATTCTAAGTGAAAGTCGCTTGTGTTGGATGTACTATCCCAGGAGCAAGAAGCCCTTACTTGGCTACCACTCGGCGCATAGCTACTAACGGTATCAGATGTGCCCTGGTTAAATCCTGTGAGCACCAGCTCTCCTGCACCGTTCACCAACAAGCGAGCCGTTCATGTAGGCCTGGGTATCCCGAAGACACCTTGGTGTCAATCACCGAGAGCCTCATAAAAGAGGTTGAAGCTGACCCAGCAGCCGCTCAGTGCAATAGCGCAGGCCCCAGCGGGTTTCTCGTGGCTGTACCATAAATGCACGGGCTCTCCCACCGCCCAAATAATGGGGAGAACAAGTGTGGTCTTTCTGTGTTGTTCTTTTGCAGTGCCACAAACGATTGCAAAAATGTGCAGTTTGCTAAAAAAAAGCCGGTACTAAAGATGCATGCACTAAAAAGCATGCCACCCATTAGGTTAACCTAAATGTGGGGCGCTCTTCAAGATTGCACATTATTGTGGAAAATGCTATGCAGGACAATTATGCAGATGCCCTAATGATCAACTTAGCACCGGACCGCTGTAAGCGTTCTTGCAGGCGCTGCCCACTTGGCTGTCCACAGTTGAGGTTGTGGTTGCTCCCCGTGTTTTCATAACACGGATGTGCTCAGACGGTTCTACAGACATTTAAATAAGGAAACATTGAGGCTTCTTGCATTTTACACGCTGCTGATGAATGCGTAAGCACATCTTCTCTTGTGCTCACTGACAAAGAAGCCTTGTAGAAGGACAAGAAAGTTGTCAGTGCCTTGTAAGGGCTTCTTGTAGGCGCTTATCGCCTTTCATTGCGCGTTTGATTTGCTCCTCTGTGGCAGATTGGTTTATGCGTTTGTTGGCGGATTTATTTGAGCGTAAGGTGGCTTCTTTGCATGATTATGTGGAAACAAATTGTCAGCTTCAGTCTATACCTCTCTGTCCTAGCTGTACCATTTCTTTACGTTAGCCTTTCTTGCGCGCTAACTATATCACATCAATTGTATCAACGCCAACTAGCCCAGCGCTACATTAAATACACATATACAACGACACTAATTTTACCTTTGCGCACGTGACAGTGTGGTTGTGTTTTTAGGTAATAAGGGAATGTTTACTGCAATTTATAAGGCCGATATCAACGCGCCATGACGGCTTAGTGGCTATGGTGTTGCGTTGGTAGGCACGAGTTCGCAGGATTTAAATATGGCCATGGTGGCCGGAGGTCGATGGATGTGTAATGCAGAAACATCCATGTACTTCGATTTATGTGCCCTTTAAAGAACCCCTGCGGCTCATAACTAAGCCGGAGCACCGCTAGGCATGCGTGAAAATAAGCTAGTGACTTCGGCACGTAAAACCGCCTAATTTAATTTTTAACGACCGATAAGACAACGAACCTTACTTCGTACAGTTGTCTGTTACTTCGCTCTCAATAGCATTGATATGCCTTTCGGATGGAACTGCGATTTTTTTCTTTAAGGAAGAAAGCGGCTGTGCTCAGTTTTGAAATTCATGCATCTATCATCCAAGCATTGGTTCAAGTCGTTGAATGATGATGATGTGTGGAGTTTTATGGCGCAAGGGCCAGATGTGGCCAAAGAGCGCCATGTCTGTGGTAATGAGTTTGCGGTGTAATTATGATTGCTATGAAGTTGGTGTGAGGTGGCTGTAAAGAGGCCTTAAAATATAGGCTCTAAAGTGCGTAAAATCTGTGTGATAAAATTATGGCGATGACGTATGACTTGTACTATGAAAATTTAGATGCATATAAAAAGAATGATACGATAGGTAAAATATATCACGATTATAAGAAATGCCAGAGCACTAATGCCTCCTTAGAGCCCTTGAAGCACAAGGGCCTGGAGGCATGTGCTACGCAAAACAATTATCGTAGTGGCATCTTCTCGAGAGAGGAGGCGCTACGAAATCATGGGACTAATAACATGTAAGACGACATCTCTGAGGAAACCTAGGACACTGTGTGTATTAAAAAGCGGTTCTGGACCGAGAAACATTAGAGGATGAAGAGGAATGTGTTGGCGGTATGCTAAGGAAAAATGTCTCCTTCTCTCAGATTCGGCTTCACGACACTCCAGGAGGACGTGGAGTACGGTCAGCCTCTCCCCGCATCTACCACAGTTTGGAGGCTCACTTCCAGTCAGTAGAAAGTTATGTGTGCCAAATGTGTGTCCTATTCTGAGGCGACAGAATAGGACATCTGTCCGGCGTGATTTTGTTACAGGAGGCCAGAAACCTAATTGTGGCTTTATTAAATGCAACTTATTATTTGTTTCCAGGTCCCACAATCGTTGCCAGTAGTTTCGCAGTTTCCTTCTTAAGAAGGGTTTCAAGTCTGTGACAGGGACTGCAGCAGTAGAATTAACAGTGTGTGATGCAATTGATGTGGCCATCTGGTCCGCTAGAACGTTACCCTGGATGCCCCTATGGCCAGGCACCCAGCATACGATCACATGTTGGTTAGATATATATGCTTTGCACAGTGCGGCGTAGAGCTCATTAACTACCGGATTTTTGTGATTACAGAAAGACATCAAGGCCTTCACAACACTGAGGGAGTCCGTACATATAATTGATTTCTGGAGTTGTGATTTATTTATATGCTTTACGGCCGACAGCAGTGCGTAGGCCTCAGCCGTAAAGATACTAGTTTCCGGGTGCAGTACGTCGGATTCCGAGAAGGATGGACCGACGGCTGCATAGGACACCCCGTCGCGTGACTTCGATGCGTCTGTGTAGAACTCCGTGCAGGAGTATTTGTGCTGGAGTTCCCGGAAATGCATTTGGATTTCTATCTCAGGAGCATGCTTTGTCACTTGCACAAAAGATATATCGCATTGTATGAGCTGCCACTCCCAAGGAGGTAGCAGCTTCGCTGGATGCATTAGGCGGAGCTCGAGGAGTGGGACATGCATTTGATCACTAAGCTCCCTCACACGCAGCGAGAAAGGCTGTCTTACGGAGGGACGATTATGAAAGAGTACAGCATATGTCGTATCGTTAATGGTATTAAAACATGGATGTTGAGGATTAGAGTGGACTTTCAAAAAATATGTTTGGCTGATGTATGTTCTCTGCAGATGTAGTGACCACTCATTTGATTCTGCATATAAACTTTCGATGGGACTTGTTCTGAAAGCTCCAGTGGCCAGTCGGATTCCTAGATGGTGGACCGGATCTAGCATCTTTAGCGCGCTCGGGGCTGCAGAATGATAGATCACGGCACCATAGTCCAACCGTGATCGAATGAGGCTCTTGTAAAGGTTCATTAAACATTTCCTGTCGCTGCCCCATGTTGTGTGGGATAGCACTTTAAGTAAGTTCATTGTTTTTAAGCATTTGACCTTGAGGTACTTTATGTGTGGAATAAAGGTTAATTTCGAATCAAGTATGATGCCTAAGAACTTGTGTTCTTTGTTCACAGGAATTTGCTGGCCATATATTACGATACTGGGTTCTGCAGTAAGCCCTCTCTTTCTTGTGAAAAGCACACAAGAACTTTTGTTGGGGTTAACTTTAAATCCGTTTTCTTCTGCCCATTTGGACACTTTGTTCAAGCCCTGTTGAACTTGCCTCTCACATACAGTAAGGTTGCAGGATTTGAAACCTATCTGTATGTCGTCTACGTAAACAGAATAAAAAATGGCTGGCGGTAATGAAGCACGAAGGGTGTTCATTTTCACGATGAAGAGAGTGCAGCTGAGTACACCTCCTTGAGGTACACCAGTTTCCTGTATAAAAGGTCGCGACAATACATTGCCGACTTTCACGCGGAATGTACGGTCGGACAAATAGCTTTCTATTAGCACGAGCATATTGCCACGGATGCCAATTCCCGACAAGTCTCTCAAGATTCCATAGCGCCACGTAGTGTCGTACGCCTTCTCCATATCGAGGAATACGGATAGGAAATATTGTTTATGTAGAAAGGCGTCGCGAATGTTTCCCTCAATGCGCACAAGGTGATCGGTTGTGGACCGCCCTTCTCTGAAGCCACACTGAAAGGGATCGAGGATATTGTTGAGTTCAAGGAAATGTACTAGTCTGCGGTTAACCATTTTTTCAAAAAGCTTACAAAGACAATTTGTAAGAGCTATCGGACGGTAGCTTGCCGCCAAGGAAGGGTCTTTACCGTGCTTAAGAACAGGGACCACAATCGCTTCTTTCCATGTGGATGGGAGGTATCCCGTAGCCCAAATAACGTTGAAGAGCGTGAGTAGTGTAAGTTTGGTGTCAGTGTGTAAGTTTCTGATCATTTCGTACATGACTCTATCGGGTCCCGGTGCAGAGCTTTTGCATGTGGTCAAAGCAGCTCTCAACTCTGCAGTACTGAACGGCCGGTTATAAGGTTCATTTTGTCTGGATTTTTGTATTATTGGCTTACATTCTTCTATTTCTTTGTATTTCAAAAATGATTGCGAATAGTGGTTTGAACTCGACACGCTCTCAAAGTGTTCTCCAAGTGTGTCCGCCTGATCTTTCAGTGTTTCACCTTGTGTGTTCACCAAAGGGAGTGAATATGTTTGTCGCCCTTTTATCCTATTGACCCTGTTCCAGACTTTGGTCTCATCTGTATAGGAGTTGATACCAGATAAAAACTTCTGCCAACTCTCTCTTCTGGCTTGTCGGCGGGTTCGCCTGCCTTGGGATTTTACTTTTTTAAAATTGATAAGATTCTCCGCAGTGGGGGAGGCGCGTAGCATGCCCCACGCTTTGTTCTGTTTCCTACGAGCAATCCTACAATCGTCGTTCCACCACGGGACACGGCGTTTGCATGCCAATCGATTTACTTGTAATATACATTTAGTTGCGGCATCTATTATGAAGGCTGTAAAATATTCCACGGCAGCATCAATTCCTAACGAGGACATGTCATCCCATGATATACTGGTTAAGTTTTGGAATTTCTCCCAGTCTGCTGTCTCAGTCTTCCACCTAGGAGCCTGTGGTGGATATTCGTCTTCTTTAAGTGTTCTTAATAGTACGGGGAAGTGGTCGCTTCCGTAGGGATCGCTGGTAACTTCCCATTCTAGTTCAGGCAGTATGGACGGAGAAACTATGCTCAGATCAATTGAAGAAAAAGTATTGTTTGCAAGACAGTAATATGTGTGTTCCTTCTTATTCAACAGGCACGCACCAGAAGAGAGAAGGAACTGTTCAACAAGTCGTCCTCGCGCATCTATACGAGGGTCGCCCCACAGGTAGTTGTGTGCATTGAAATCGCCAAGAACAATATAAGGTTCTGGCAATTCATCTATGAAGGACTGAAATTCATACTTAGTTAATTTGTAATGTGGGGGTATATAGAGCGAGCACACAGTGATAAGTTTGTTTTGGAGAACAGCACGAACCGCCACTGCTTCAAGGGGCGTTTGTAGCTGCAAACGTTGACACGCTATGCCTTTCTGAATAACAATAGCAACACCGCCCGATGATGCGACAGCATCATCGCGATCTTTGCGATAAGTTATGTACTGTCGGAGAAAGTTTGTATGTTTTGATTTTAGGTGTGTTTCCTGTAAACACAGCACTTTTGGATTGTGTTGGTGGATTAGTTCTTGTACGTCATCAAGGTTTCTAAGGAGACCTCTGACGTTCCATTGTATGATTTGTGTATCCATATTTAATGTAAATTAGTGCTGTGTGTACGGAAATGGAAAGATGCCTTAGGTTACAGAGCCCTTTCGAGGCCCTGTAATAGGTGTTTTGTTCTTTCTGAAGCGTTCGAGCGATTCTCGACGCTCCTTAGGCGTTTGGTGCGCCTTGGGGACAGGTGTAGTGTCCATTGCCTCTTGTGAGGCTCCGGACACGTGCTCTTGCGAGCGAGAGGTTTTCAGGGGCAGTCCCGCCTTGGAGGGCAAGACCCCTGCGCCCACCAGCCCGGAGGTCGATGGGGCTCCCTGAGGGATTTGGCTGTGCTGGCCGTTGCCAGCGCTGGAGGGGGCCTCGCAGGTTGGGGCAGCCTCGGCTGCGCCCACCTTTGGGGTCGATGGCTCCGTCTGCTCGGTTGGCGGAGCAGCGCTAGCTGCAACCACCGTGGGGGCAGATGGCGTGACTGCCGACTCACTGACTGTGGGTCGGACAGCCGCCGGAGGCCGTTGTGACGCTGCCCCCTGACGCGCCACATCGGCAAAGGTTTTCTTTGGCAGGTATGCTACCCGCCTTCGTGCCTCTTTGAACGATATATTCTCTTTTACTTTTATAGTCACAATTTCTTTTTCCTTCTTCCAGGAGGGGCACGATCGCGAGTACGCGGCGTGGTCCCCGTCACAGTTTACACAGTGTAGAGAGTTCTTACATGCTTCAGTGGCGTGTTCAAGGGCACTGCATTTGGCGCAAGTTTGGCGGCCTCGGCAGCTCTGCGAGCTGTGGCCAAAACGTTGGCATTTGAAACATCTCAAGGGATTCGGCACATACGGTCTTATACGAAGCTTGATGTACCCGGCCTCGATTGACTCGGGCAGGACACTGGAGTTGAAGGTGAGTATTAGGTGTTTGGTCGCAATTTCTTTTCCGTCTCGCCTTATCTTGATTCTTCTGACATTTATGACATTCTGTTCGCTGAAGCCCTCCAAGAGCTCAGCCTCAGTCAGCTCCAATAAATCATCATCGGAGACTACGCCACGGGTGGTATTCATGGTACGATGAGGAGTTACTGTTACTTTGGCGTCACCAAATGAAACTAGATTGGGTAGATTTTCATATTGTTTCTGGTTGCGGAGCTCCAAAAGGAGATCGCCGCTTGCCATCCTGGATGCTTTATAACCTGTACCAAAAACTTGGGTAAGAGACTTGGACACGAGGAATGGAGAGATTGTTCGCACGGGTTTGCCTGGTGTTTCAGAGTGCACTACATGGAAACGAGGAAAAGTTTCTTTTTGGCGGGCAAAAAATTCAAAGACATCATCGGTGCGCCCCCTCTTGAGGGAGCGATCGGGTAATGGGGGGAAAGAAGAAGCCATAAGAGATTGTAATTTCGGCAGTAACGCCAGCCACCCACCGTGGAGTCCTACAAGGGGACGCTGCAGAATCCGTAAAACAGGGCCTACAAGCGCCAGCTGTACGCTACCGCTATAACCAAATATGATATAACCAAGGTTGGCTACTCACACAAGGTTAACCCTTGCTGCCAGGAAGGTCGGAAGTAATAAAGAAATGAGAAGGAGACAGGAAAGGTGGAAAGCAAGAGAAAGACGAAGACTGGAGGGAGAGAGAGACAGGAAAAGGCAACTACCGATTTCCCCCGGGTGGGTCAGTCCGGGGGTGCCGTCTATGTGAAGCAGAGGCCAAAGGGGTGTGTTGCCTCCGCCGGGGGGCCTTAAAGGTCCAAACACCCAGCATCAGCTCAACCCCCAGGATCCCCCTTTCCCCAGACACGGCTAAGCCGCGCACGGCTACACGCGGGAGGGTCCAACCCTCGTGTGCTCGGGTACGTGGTGTCGCAACACACCAAACGCCTGCTTACGCAGACGCCCCTGCGGGGCAAGTCGTTGAAGCAATGATTGGCAGCCGTAAAATGCATGAGTGCCAGATGGAATTTTTTTCCTATCATTGGGCAAGCGTAGAAACGCCAGCTTTATATATACGAATTCTTCCAAAAATATTTTTTGCTTCGCGCAGTCAACGGTAGGAGTTTTCCGTCTCTGCCTTAAGCACCAATCGCGCATGGTATACCAATCTCTCAGTAGGCCCAGCGTAATGCCTTGCAGTTTCAAAAAAAAAAAGAACTAGAGCAGACAGTGGCGCGTTCTTTCAGTAAGTAGAGAGCGACTTGTTAGCTAGCTCGAAGCACCGCTAAGGTGCTTCGAAGACTCCACGCATCACCGAACGATGACCATGTGGAACTCGACAGTATTCAAAGATCCCTGACTGCTTCTCATGGTTTCCAGCAACTGGAGCGCATGTAACCGCAATGTTTGCCGGGAAACACTGGCTGTGAACACTATGCACGAAGGCGGGCTTTCTTGCAGAAACGCGGTCACTTGAGTGAGCCGCCATGCGGCCGAGGCGAGCGCCATCTGGAGGTATTGTGAGTAACCGGGCGTGCCGCTCCTAGGCCCCCGTGATACCCACGCGCCGGCACTCGCAAATCGCGGATGCTGTGGCAGGTCAATGTCGGTAGAAACGCTGAAAATGGGGTTTCTTCGAGTTTTCGCCAGCAGAAATGTTTTCTCTACCAATGCACAATGCATCATCAGCGATCCAATGCGGCCATTCCAGCTACACAACAAGACTGATAGCAAGCCCAGCACAGAAGATGCTCTCCGGCACTCCTACGTCAAGGACGCCACATCAAAATCGCGTAGGCCGTGGTCCCTAGAGTGTAGCTGGAAGCGAAGCCTTCCACAATGCCGCCCGAACTCCCGTACACCGGGAGCATAATCGTGCTCCTGCGTCTTCCGATCCTCACGAGCCCTGTGTTCTCAATCGTGGTCACGCGCAGGACTGAATGGTCAATTAAGTTTAAAGAAACCTTTCTCCATTAGCGCAGAGAATAGTACGCTATCCCCCAGCACACAAAACACTGAATAAATTTATATTCAGTACCTGGCGACTACTTCAGGCGCGAACACGCCTAGACCCTGCGCCATAAAACCGCATTTACCCCGATGCATACTTCCCACTCTTCAAAGCGTGCCAGCCCGCTCTGACCTAGATACCATTACCTGGGCATGCCCCAAAGCCTAAGCCACCAATACCCACCACATTACGACGCTACCAATACGACGCCATCATATCTGTAGGCTGTGTGTAAGTTCTACTTTACAGTTTTTCTTTGTATTTTAGCTTGAGAAATTAAATTAGTTCAGTAGCTTCCTTGTGCTACATGGAGCAGCTGGATAGGGTTGTTCGAAAATTTCTGTATGGGCGAAAGACATCCGAGGCTGCGTGATGGGCACCGGATTTTCTACGACACCGGCCCTTAACGCTGTCTCGTTAATACGTCAAGAGGTCACATTACGGACGGCGGGCAGTAGGACAATCGCATTAATCAAAGCACACCGTAGGGTCCAGATTACACTACGGAAGTGGTCGACCGTCTAATCAAGACTTGTGGGCCGGCCGCGGTAGCTCTGCGGTTATGGCATTGCTGGAAGTCGAGGTTTCGATTTCGACCGCGACAGCCGCATTTAGACGGGAGAGAAATAGAGAACGCATGTGCAATGACATTTTGGGACACGTTAAAGAACATCGCCGGGTGAAAATTAATCCGGAGTCCGCCACTACGGAATGCCTCAATATCCCCTTGAGTTTTTAGTAAGTATAGGCCAATAATCCCGTAAGTAAGTAAGTAAGTATAGCCCAATAATAATTAAAGCTTAACACTTCTGCCACGACGCGATGTGCCATGTGAGCCAATGGCAATATTCAACCCTCTTAGAGGTTCTGAAATATGGCGCACAACAACGCCTCAAAGAATTAAAGCACCTCTCCCTGTGTGTTCTTTCTACTACGCAGACAAACAGCAGCGCTACACGCAAGGTAAAGTTAAACATCAACTAGCCACTCTCGTGTTAAACTAAACATTGAATAAATTAAGCTTTCGCCGTCAACATCACGGGTAACTGATGATGATATGTGGTTTTTAATGGCGCAAGGGCCAGTTATGGCCAAAGAGCGCCATGTCCATGGTAATGAGTTTGCAATGAAATCATGAGTTCGATGAAGTTGGTGTGTTGTGGCTGTAGAGGGGCCTTAAGAATGTTCGCGCTAAAGTGCGCAAAATCTGTACATTAAGATTATGGCGATGTCTTATGACGTGTACTATGAACATTTAAGGTGCATTTAAAAAGAATGATACAATGTGTAAAAATATATATGGTTATAAGATATGCGAGAGCACTATTGCCTCCTTAGAGCCCTTGAAGAACAAGGGCCTGGAGGCATGTGCTATGCAATACTGTTATCGCAGTGGCATCCTCTGGACCGAGGATGCTCTACGAATTTAATGGGCATATAACATGTAGTACGACATCATTTAAATAGTTGAGGATTGCCTTGGTGTCAAAAAGCGGTTCCTTGCCGAGAAACATAGCCGGGTGTAGAGGGATGTTATAATGGTAAGCAAGCGGAAAATGCTTCTTTCTCTCCGTTTCGGCTTCCCGACACTCCAGGAGCACGTGGAGGACGGTAAGCCTCTCACCGCATCTGCCACAGGTTGGAGGTTCACTTTCAGTAAGCAGGTAACTATGGGTGCCAAATGTGTGTCCTATTCTGAGGCGACAGAATAGGACATCTGTTCGCCGAGTTTTTGTTGGGGAGGGCCAGAAACCTAACTGGGGCTTTATAACGTGCAGTTTGTTATTTGTTTGCGCGTCCCACGTGCACTGCCAGTGATGTCGCAGTTTATTTCGTAAGAAAGGCCTCAGATCTGTGACAGGCACATCAGCGGTAGGGTTAACAGCTTGCGATGTGATTGACATGGCCATCTCGTCCGCCAGAACGTTACCTTCGATTCCCCTATGGCCAGGGACCCAGCATATTATGATGTTCTGGTTAGATGAGTACGCTTTACACAATACCGAATACAGTTCATTGAATACGGGATTTTTATGTTTGTAGAGTGACATTAGGGCCTTCAGGACGCTTAGAGAGTCTGTATAGATCGCTGCTTTTGGAAGTTTTGATCTTCTTATATGCTTCACAGCAGAGAGTAATGCGTAGGCCTCGGCCGTAAAGATGCTTGTTTCCGGATGCAGTACATCGGATTCCGAGAAGGATGGGCCGAGGGCTGCATAGGATACCCAGGCATTTGACTTCGAAGCGTCTGTGTAGTACGCTGCGCAGGAGTGTTTGTACTGCAGTTCGAGGAAATGCATTCTAATTTCGGCCTCAGGAGCGTGCTTTGTAATATTTATAAAGGATATGTCACATTGTATCACCTGCCATTCCCAAGGAGGTAAGAGCTTGGTTAGGTGCTTTAAGCGATGCTCGAGGAGTGGGACACGCATTTCATCGCTAATCTCCTTCACACGCAGCGAGAAAGGCTGTCTTATGGAGGGGCGATTGCTGAAAAGTGTAGCGCACGTCATATCGGTAACGGTATGAAAACATGGACGTTCAGGATTGGAGCGTACTTTAAGGAAATATGTAAAGCTAATGTATGATCTCTGTAGGTGGAGAGACCATTCATTCGATTCGGCATATAAGCTTTGAATCGGGCTTGTTCTGAAAGCGCCCGTGGCTAAGCGGATACCTAGATGGTGAACAGGGTCTAGCATCTTTAGCGCGCTCGGGGCGGCAGAGTTATATACTACAGCGCCATAATCCAATCGAGACCGAATTAGGCTCCAGCGCCATAATCCAATCGAGACCGAATTAGGCTCTTGTATAGGTTCATTAAACACTTCCTGTCACTACCCCATGTAGTCTGGGATAGAAGTTTTATTAAGTTCATTGTTTTTAGACATTTTTCTTTCAGATATTTAATGTGTGGAATGAAAGTGAGTCTGTAATCAAGTATAATACCCAGAAATTTGTGCTCTTTGTTGACAGGTATTTGGTGTCCACACAGTTCTAAGGAAGGATCCGGAAACAGGCCTCTCTGGCCGGAAACAGGCCAGAACGCAAGAGCTTTTGTGGGGGTTGATTTTAAATCCGTTTTTGTCTGCCCACTTGGAAATCTTGTTCAAGCCCTGTTGCACCTGTCTCTCGCATACTGAGAGGTTACAGGATTTGAAGCCGATTTGAATGTCATCAACGTAGACAGAATAAAGACTGGCAGGTGGTAGCGAAGCACGAAGCGAGTTCATCTTCACGATGAAGAGCGTACAACTCAGCACGCCTCCCTGTGGTACACCTGTTTCTTGTGTGAAAGGTCGCGAGAACATGTTGCCGATTTTCACTCGGAAGATTCGATTCAACAAATAGCTGTCAATTATTTTCAGCATATTGCCACAGATGCCTATTTCCGACAAGTCTCGCAAGATGCCGTAGCGCCATGTTGTGTCATATGCCTTCTCCATGTCAAGGAATATTGACATGAAAAACTGCTTATGTACAAATGCGTCCCGAATATATCCTTCAATGCGTACAAGGTGATCTGTTGTCGACCGGCCTTCTCTGAAGCCACACTGATAGGGATCAAGTATATTATTGAGTTCAAGGAAGTGTATGAGTCTGCGATTAATCATTTTTTCAAAAACCTTACACAGGCAGCTTGTAAGAGCTATTGGGCGATAGCTTGCCGCCATGGATGGGTCTTTTCCCTGCTTCAAAACAGGGACCACAATTGCTTCTTTCCATGCAGTTGGAAAGTATCCCGCAGCCCAAATAGCGTTGAAAATTTTGAGTAGTGTAACTTCGGTGTCATTGTGTAGGTTTTTGATCATTTCATACATAATTCTGTCAGAACCCGGTGCGGAGCTCTTGCATGATCTCAAGGCAGCTCTGAACTCGGCAATACTAAATGGACAGTTGTATGGTTCATTCTTTCGACATTTTCCTCTGAGTGGCTTACATTCTTCTATTTGTTTGTATTTTAGAAAGGATTGCGAATAATTTGTTAGACTTGACACGCTCTCAAAATACTCCCCAAGTGAGTCTGCCTGGTCTTTCAGTGTATCGCCCTGTGTATTTACCAGGGGGAGTGAATATGTTTGGCGCCCTCTAATCCTATTCACCCTGTTCCAGGCTTTGGCCTCATCTCTAAACGAGTTAATACTCGATAAATACTTCTGCCAGCTTTCTCTTCTGGCCTGCCTGCGGGTTCTCCTGCCTTGAGATTTTACTTTCTTAAAGTTAATAAGATTCTCTGCAGTGGGGGAATCGTGTAGCAACCCCCACGCTTTGTTCTGTTTCTGACGAGCAATCCTACATTCGTCGTTCCACCACGGGACACGCCGTCTGCATGCCAAACCACTTCCTTCAGATATGCATTTATATGCGGCATCTATTATGAACGCTGTAAAATACTCCACAGCGGCATCAATTTCTAGAGAAGACATATCAGCCCATGAGATGCTAGATAGATTTCGAAATTTCTCCCAGTCGGCTGTATCTATCTTCCACCTAGGAGCTTGTGGAGGAAATTCATTTTCTTTGGATGTTCTTAGCAGTACGGGGAAGTGATCGCTCCCGTAAGGATTGCTCATAACTTCCCATTCGAGTTCGGGCAGTATAGACACGGAAACTATACTAAGATCTATTGACGAAAAGATTCTCTTTGCAAGAGAGTAATATGTGGGTTCTTTCTTATTTAGAAGGCACGCACCTGAAGAAGAAAGGAACTGTTCAACGAGACGACCTCGCGCGTCTGTACGAGAGTCGCCCCAAAAGGAGCTGTGCGCATTGAAATCGCCAAGAACAACATAAGGTTCTGGCAATTCATCTATGAAGGACTGAAATTCAGGTTTGTTTAGTTTGTAATGTGGGGGTATGTAAAGTGAGCAAATAGTGATGAGTTTGTTTAGCAGGACAACTCGAACCGCCACTGCTTCGAGGGCCGTTCGTAGCTGCAAACGTTGACACGCTATGCTTTTTTGAATTACAATGGCAACGCCACCCGATGATGCGAGAGCATCATCGCGGTCTTTGCGAAAAGTAACGTGTTGTCGAAGAAAATTTGTGTATTTTGGTTTTAAGTGTGTTTCCTGTAAACACAGCACTTTTGGATTGTGTTGGTAGATGAGTTCTTTTAGATCATCGAGATTCCTAAGAAGACCTCTGACATTCCATTGAATGATTTGTGTATCCATATTAAAGAAAAAATTGGTGCTGTGTTTACGGAAACGGCGGTGATGTCTTAGGTTACAGAGGTCTTTCGAGGCCCTGTAACTGGAGTTCTGCCCTTTTTGAAGCGTTCGAGGGAGCCTCGCCGCTCCTTAGGCGCTTGGTGCGCCTTGAGGATAGGTGTTGTGTCCATTGCCTCTTGTGAGGCGCCAGATACGTGCTCTTGCGAGCGAGAAGATACAAGAGAGAGTCCTGTCTTGGAGGGCAAGACCCCTGCGCCCACCAGCCCAGAGGTCGATGGGGCACCCTGCGGGATTTGGCTGCGCCGGCTGTTGCCAGCGCTGGAAGGGGCCGGGGAGGTTGGGACAGCCTCGGCGGCGGCCACCTTCGGGGTCGATGGTCCCTCATTCTGGGTCGACGGAGCAGCGCTAGCTGCAACCGCCGCGGGGGCAGATGGCGTAACTGCCGACCCACTGCCTGTGGGTCGGACAGCCGCCGGAGGCCGTTGTGACGCTGATGATGATGATGATGATGATATGTGGTGTTTAATGGCGCAAGGGCCAGGTGTGGCCAAAGAGCGCCATGACAAGTGGTGATGTTGACGATGTATTATGGAGATGTGACTTGGCTGTAAAGTGGCCTAAAAATAGTTGCTGTAAAGTGCATAAAATCTACGTGATATAAAATTATGGCGATGTCTAATGACGAATACTATGAACATTAAAATCCATCGTAGAAGAATGATGCATTGTTTAAAATATGCGAGATGTTGAATTGCTTACAGCACTACTGCCTCGCCAGAGCCCTTGAACCACAAGGACCTAGAGGCATGTGCTATTTAAAATAATTATCGCAGCAGCATCCTCTGAAGAGAGGAAGCGCTACGAACGTGTGGGGCTAATAACGTGCAATACAACATCTTTCAAAAAACCTAGGACGGCGTTGGTGTCAAAGAGTGGTTCTGGACCAAGTAACATAACAGGATGAAGGGGGATGTGTTGCCGGTACGCTAAGAGAAAATGTTTCTTTCTTTCAGATTCGGCTTCCCGACACTCCAGGAGAACGTGGAGGACGGTCAGCCTCTCCCCGCATCTACCACAGGTTGGAGGATCATTTCCAGTGAGTAGAAAGTTATGCGTGCCAAACGTGTGTCCTATTCTGAGGCGACAGAATAGGACATCTGTTCGCCGTGATTTTGTTACGGAGGGCCAAGAACCTAACTGTGGCTTTATTACATGTAGTTTATTATTTACTTCTGCGTCCCACATACGTTGCCAGTGGTTTCGCAGTTTTCTTCTTAAGAAAGGCTTCAGGTCTGTGACAGGGACCGAAGCAGTAGGACAAACTGCATGCAATGAAATGGATGTGGCCATCTGGTCCGCTAGTACGTTTCCCTCAATGCCCCTATGTCCAGGCACCCAGCATATAATCACATGTTGGTTAGATATATATGCTTTACACAGTGCGGAGTAGAGTTCAATAAATACTGGATTTTTGTGGTTACAGAAAGACATCAAGGCCTTCACAACACTGAGGGAGTCCGTATATATAACTGATTTCTGGAGTTGTGATTTATTTATATGCTTTACGGCCGACAGCAGTGCATAAGCCTCAGCCGTAAAGATACTAGTTTCCGGGTGCAGTATGTCGGATTCCGAGAAGGATGGACCGACGGCTGCATAGGACACCCCCTCGCGCGATTTCGATGCGTTTGTGTAGAACTCGGTGCAGGCATACTTGTACTGGAGTTCCCGGAAATGCATTTGGATTTCGATATCTGGAGCATGCTTTGTGACTTGCACAAAAGATATATCGCATTGTATGAGCTGCCACTCCCAAGGAGGTAGCAGCTTGGCTGGATGCATTAGGCGGAGCTCGAGGAGTGGGACGTGCATTTGATCACTAAGCTCCCTCACACGCAGCGAGAAAGGCTGTCTTACGGAGGGACGATTATGAAAGAGTGTAGCACATGTCATATCGTTAATGGTATTAAAACACGGATGTTGAGGATTAGAGTGGACTTTCAGAAAATATGTTTGGCTGATGTATGTTCTCTGGATATGAAGTGACCACTCATTCGATTCTGCATATAAACTTTGTATGGGACTCGTTCTGAAAGCTCCTGTGGCTAAACGGATACCTAGATGGTGAACAGGGTCTAGCATCTTTAGCGCACTTGGAGCGGCAGAATGATAGATCACGGCACCATAATCTAATCGTGAACGAATCAGGCTCTTATAGAGATTAATTAAGCACTGCCTGTCACTACCCCACGAAGTATGGGATAGAAGTTTGATTAGGTTCATTGTTTTCAGACATTTTTCTTTAAGATGTTTAATGTGGGGGACGAAAGTGAGTCTATAGTCAAGTATGACACCTAGAAATTTGTGTTCTTTGTTAACAGGTATCTGTTGTCCATGCAGTACTATGCAAGGATCTGGGATAAGTCCTCTCTTTCTTGTAAAAAGAACACAAGAGCTTTTGTTAGGATTGATCTTAAATCCATTCCTGTCTGCCCACATTGACACTTTGTTCAGGCCATGCTGTACCTGTCTCTCGCAGACTGCGAGGTTACAAGATTTGAAAGCTATTTGAATGTCGTCCACGTAAACAGAGTAAAAGATGGCGGGTGGTAGTGAAGCACGAAGCGTGTTCATCTTCACGATAAAGAGCGTGCAGCTAAGCACGCCTCCCTGGGGTACACCAGTTTCTTGTATGAAAGGACGTGACAGTACATTGCCGACTTTAACCCGGAATGTACGATTAGACAAGTAGTTTGTTATTATGTTTAGCATATTGCCATGAATGCCCATTTCTGACAAGTCTCTTAAGATGCCGTAGCGCCACGTTGTGTCATAGGCCTTCTCCATGTCGAGGAATATGGATAAGAAAAACTGCTTGTGTACAAATGCGTCCCGGATATTTGCTTCTACACGTACAAGATGGTCAGTTGTTGAGCGCCCTTCTCGGAAGCCGCACTGATAAGGATCAAGCATTTTGCTCTGTTCAAGGAAAAAGATGAGTCGCCGATTTATCATTTTTTCAAACACCTTACAAATGCCACTTGTGAGGGCTATTGGGCGGTAACTTGCCACTGAGGAAGGGTCTTTTCCTTGTTTCAAAACAGG
Source organism: Dermacentor variabilis (assembly GCF_050947875.1). Lineage (NCBI taxonomy): Eukaryota > Metazoa > Arthropoda > Arachnida > Ixodida > Ixodidae > Dermacentor > Dermacentor variabilis. The sequence goes on from NW_027460335.1 coordinate 617,664, forward strand.
GACCACAATGGCTTCCTTCCACGCGATTGGAAGGTACCCTGCATCCCAGATGGTGTTGAAAAGTGTGAGTAGTGTAACTTGCGTATCCGTGTGTAAATTTTTGAGCATTTCATACATGATTCGATCCGATCCTGGTGCGGAGCTCTTGCATGCGCTCAAGGCAGCTCTCAATTCAGCAATACTAAAAGGACGGTTGTGAGGCTCATTCTCTCGACCTTTTCTTGTTAATGGCTTACGTTCTTCTGTTTGTTTGTATTTGAGAAAGGATTTTGTATAATTTGTTGCACTTGACACGCTCTCAAAATATTCCCCAAGTGAGTCTGCCTGATCTTGTAGGGTATCGCCTTCTGTGTTTACCAAAGGGAGTGCATGTGCTTGTCGCCCTCTTATCCTATTGACCCTGTCCCAGGCTTTCGCCTCATCTCTGAACGAGTTAATACTCGATAGAAATTTCTGCCAACTTTCTCGTCTGGCCTGTCGGCGGGTTCGCCTGCCTTCGGATTTTACTTTTTTAAAGTTGACTAGATTCTCTGCAGTGGGAGAAGCGCGTAGCAACCCCCACGCCCTGTTCTGTTTTTTACGAGCGATCCTGCAATCGTCGTTCCACCATGGGACACGCCGTTTGCAGGCCAAGCCTTTTACTTCTGATATGCATTTAAATGCGACATCTATTATGAATGCTGTACAAAACTCAACTGCAGCGTCAATTCCTAACGAAGACAGGTCAGCCCATGAGATACTAGTTAGAGATCGAAATTTCTCCCAATCAGCTGTCTCAATCTTCCACCTAGGAGCGTATGGTGGATATTCGTTTTCTTTATATGATCTTAGCAGTATAGGGAAGTGGTCGCTCCCGTAAGGATTGGTCGTAACTTCCCATTCAAGTTCAGGCAGTACAGACGGGGAGACTATACTAAGATCTATTGAAGAAAAGGATCGGTTTGCAAGAGAGTAATATGTGGGTTCTTTCTTATTGAGAAGGCACGCTCCAGAAGAAAAAAGCAACTGTTCAACAAGGCGACCTCGCGCATCTATACGAGAGTCGGCCCACAGGGAGCTGTGCGCATTGAAATCGCCAAGAACAGCATAAGGTTCTGGCAATTGATCGATCAAGGAGTGAAATTCATGTTTGTTCAGTTGGTAATGCGGGGGTATGTAAAGGGAGCAAATGGTGAGGAGTTTGTTTAGTAGGACAACTCGAACCGCCACTGCTTCAAGGGGCGTTTGTAGCTGTAAAGGTTGACACGCAATACTTCTATGAGTAAGAATCGCAACACCACCCGATGATGCGACGGCATCATCGCGATCTTTGCGAAACGTAACATAAGTACGGAGAAAGTTTGTGTGTTTAGATTTTAAGTGTGTTTCCTGTAAACACAGCACTTTTGGATTATGTTTGTGGATGAGTTCTTGCAAATCATCAAGGTTTCTAAGGAGACCTCTGATGTTCCATTGAATTATTTGTGTATCCATGTTTAAGGTAAATTGGTGCTGTGTTTACGGAAACGGAGTGGATGCCTTATATTACAGAGCCCTTTCGAGGCCCTGTAATAGGTGTTTTGTTCTTTCTGAAGCGTTCGAGCGATTCTCGACGCTCCTTAGGCGTTTGGTGCGCCTTGGGGACAGGTGTAGTGTCCATTGCCTCGTGTGAGGCGCCGGACAAGCGCTCTTGCGAGCGAGAGGTTTTCAGAGGGAGTCCCGCCTTGGAGGGCAAGACCCCTGCGCCCACCAGCCCGGAGGTCGATGGGGCTCCCTGAGGGATTTGGCTGCGCTGGCCGTTGCCAGCGCTGGAAGGGGCCTCGGAGGTTGGGGCAGCCTCGGCTGCACCCACCTTCGGGGTGGATGGTCCCTTCTCCTCGGTGGACGGAGCAGCGCTAGCTGCAACCGCCGCGGGGGCAGATGGCGTAACTGCCGACTCACTGCCTGTGGGTCGGACAGCCGCCGGAGGCCGTTGTGACGCTGCCCCCTTACGCGCCACATCGGCAAAGCTGCTCTTAGACAGGTATGACACCCGCCTACGTGCCTCCTTGAAAGATATATTTTCTTTGACTTTGATTGTGACAATCTCTTTTTCTCTTTTCCAGGACGGGCAGGACCGCGAGTATGCGGCATGCTCGCCCTCACAGTTGACACAATGTGGAGTGTTCTGGCACGTTTCGGAGGAATGTTCTTTGTTACTGCACTTGGCACATGTCAGCCGGCCTCGACAGTTCTGTGAACTGTGGCCGAACCTTTGGCACTTAAAGCATCTGAGAGGATTGGGCACGTATGGCCTAACACGAAGTTTGATGTAACCGGCCTCGATGGACTCGGGGAGGACACTTGAACCGAAAGTGAGTATCAGGTGTTTCGTATCGATCTCTTTACCGTCTCGCCTGATCTTAATTCGCTTAACATTTATGACATTCTGTTCACTGAAGCCTTCCAAGAGTTCAGCTTCAGTGAGCTCTAGCATGTCATCATCCGAGACAACGCCGCGGGTGGTGTTCATGGTACGGTGCGGGGTTACTGTTGCTTGGGTGTCCCCAAATGATACTAGCTGAGGCAGTTTCTCAAATTGCTTTTGATCGCGGAGCTCCAGGAGGAGGTCACCGCTAGCCATCCTCGACACCTTATATCCTGGACCAAAAAGTTCGGTAAGAGACTTAGATACAAGGAACGGGGAGATTGTTCGCACTTGTTTAGCTGGTTTTTCTGCGTGTATTACATGAAAACGAGGAAAATTCTGGACTTGGCGTCCGAAAAACTGGAAGATCTCTTCGGTCCGCCCTCGTTTCTGAGGGCGATCAGGGAGTTTAGGAAAAGCGTTTTCCATGAGTATAGTTGGGTTTTCGGCCGCGATGCCGACCACCCACCATGGAGCCCAACAGGGGGACGTGACAGGACTTTCTGCTAGAGAAACCCTGCCAACGCCAGCCGTACATCGCTGCTATAACCAAATACAGCATAACCAAGGCTGGCTAGCTACACAAGGTTAACCCTTGCCGCCGGGAAACTAGGAAATGAGGAGAAGTGATGAGAAGACAGGAAAGATGAAAAAGGCGAGAGAGAAAGACGAAGATTGGAGAGGAGGACAGGAAAAGGTGACTGCCGATTTCCCCCGGGTGGGTCAGTCCGGGGGTGCCGTCTATGTGAAGCCGAGGCCGAAGAGGTGTGTTGCCTCCGCCGGGGGGCCTTAAAGGTCCAAACACCCAGCTTCGGCTCAACCCCCAGGATCCCCTTTTCCCCAGACACGGCTAAGCCGCGCACGGCTACACGCGGGAGGGTCCAACCCTCGTGTGCTCGGGTACGTGGTGTCGCAACACACCAAACGCCTACTGACGCAGACGCCCCTGCGGGGGCCGTTGTGACGCTGCCCCCTGACGCGCCACATCGGGAAAGGTTTTCTTGGGCAGGTACGATACCCGCCTGCGTGCCTCCTTGAAACTTATATTTTCCTTTACTTTAACTGTTACAATTTCCTTTTCTTTTTTCCAGGATGGGCACGCCCGCGAGTACGCGGCGTGCTCCCCATCACAGTTTACACAGTGGAGAGCATTCTCACAAGCTTCAGATATGTGTTCGTGGGCACTGCATTTTGCACATGTCTGGCGGCCTCGGCAGCTCTGCGAGCTGTGGCCGAAGCGCTGGCATTTGAAACATCGGAGTGGGTTTGGCACGTACGGCCTTACATGGAGCTTGATGTACCCGGCCTCGATTGATTCGGGCAAGATACTTGATCCAAAAGTAATTATTAGGTGCTTCTTCTGAATCTCTTTTCCATCGCGCCTCATCTTAATTCTTCTGACATTGATCACATTTTGTTCGCTGAAGCCCTCCAGTAGTTCTTCAGTCAGCTCAAGCAAATCATCATCTGACACAACACCACGGGTGGTGTTCATTGTACGGTGCGGGGTTACTGTTATGGGGGTCTCTCCAAATGACACTAGTTGCGGTAGTTTTTCATACTGTTTTACATCACGGAGCTCCAAGAGGAGGTCGCCGCTTGCCATCCTCGACACCTTGTAACCTGGACCAAAAATATCAGTTAGGGACTTTGAAACAAGGAATGGTGAGATGTTTCGCACTGCTTTGTTTGGCTTTTCGGAATGAATAACATGGAAGTGGGGAATGTTCTGGGTTTCACGTCCAAAAAACTTGAAGACATCTTCGGTGCGCCCTCGTTTCTGAGGGCGATCAGGAAGTTTGGGGAAAGAAGTTTCCATGAAAATATTTTAAAATTCGGCAACAGCGCCGACCGCCCACCACGGAGCCCAACGAGGGGACGCGGCAGAGCTTGCGTACAAGTCTGCACGACGCCAGTCGTACGCCGTCACTATAACCGAATATGGTGTACCCAAGGTTGGATAGCCACACAGGGTTAACCCTTGCCGCCAGGAGAAAGGAAGTAAAAAGAAGAGAGAAGGAGACAGGAAAGGTGAAAAAGTGAGAGATAAAGACGAAGATTCGAGGAGGGAGAGACAGGAAAAGGCGACTGCCGATGTCCTCCAGGTGGGTCAGCCTGGAGGTGCCGTCTATGTGAAGCCGAGGCCGAAGAGGTGTGTTGCCTCCGCCGGGGGGCCTTAAAGGTCCAGACACCCAGCATCGGCTCAACCCCCAGGATCCCCTTTTCCCCAGACACGGCTAAGCCGCGCACGGCTACACGCGGGAGGGTCCAACCCTCGTGTGCTCGGGTACGTGGTGTCGCAACACACCAAACGCCTGCTGACGCAGACGCCCCTGCGGGGAACATCACGGGTAACTATCGTCAACCAAAGAAAACAGCGCAGAAACCTTCGATTGCATGGACTCTGACAGAGCATGGGATCTACATAATTTTTTTTATTTATTTGTTAATATGGTTGTTTATTTGTGCGCTTGATGATTTACTATTCTATGATCATTTATTTCACATCTGTGAAATAAATGAAACGAACGGCATAAAGCATGCTTTTACAAGTAGTTAAACTATTACGTTATGGAGTCTTATTGCTTCATGCTAATAATTTCAATGAAAAGCTTTGTTCAGAAATCAGGTTATTTGGATTTTTTTCATTTATGTCATGCCTTATTTCCTCGAATGACCTTTCGTCAGGAAAATATTTCACGGTTATTTCTATGAGTATGCAAAGAATCAAAAATCGTTACATGCCTTTTATCAATGATGTGGATTTGTGCGACTTAATACGCACAAAACGCATACATCTTCCTAAAGTGTTTCAGTGAATGCACTTTTGGTATGGCTCTTCCGAGAGACGCCAGTCTCTTGAAGGGCCGAGTGGCCTCAGGTTGTGAAAGTGAACTGTCTCCTACAATGAGGTCTTGTAACGAGTCACGTGAGATCGTCACATGGGTGAACAATTCTTCGAGCTCACACCGAGTTTCTTCAAGTGATGTTAATGAATAAATAGATTATTATTATTATATATATATATATATATATATATATATATATATATTCATTCATTCGTTCATTTAGTTGCGGTGAGGTATTGGTGTATAGATCGTGCTCCAGCCCCTCTTCTCCCCCTCCCCCCCAAGGAAGAATGAAAACTTTCGGCCAATTATTAGCTCTTATTATGGCGGCGTATTGAGCCGCATGTGAAAAAAACAGTACTGACGCTATTTCGATTGTGTACTATTCTTTCCTAAAGTCATTTCGACGCTGCCCAAAACTCCGTGATTAACTATCGAGAACCCGCCGCAGCGTACACCTTTGTCCGTGGCCGATCCTGTCTGTGGAGTATTCTACGGTTACGCGCAGCCTAAAACAAGGTGGAATTTCAAACCAAACGCCACGTCTTTCCCCTGTCAAGGAAGCCCGCTCCCCGTCAATGAGTCACGGTCAAACCCACAAATGCCTTTCGTGTTGGGTGTTTTGTGACTCACTATATGACTAATCCAGCAATGCGGAAGACGTCATACCGCGAGAAAGGAGCAGGGCTCCAGTTGCCTCAAATATCTCATCGATGCAGTAGCAGGCAGCGACTCCATCGGCAGTGACGCTCTCCTCGATCCTATCGGCCAAGAACAAACAATTTCTTCGATCTACACCATTAATGAACCGATTTGAAATATAATTTCAGTAAAAAGATCTTTACTTTGTTTGACAGCTTCGAATGTGTACGCAAAATTAACATTGGGGCATGGCGAAGGATTCCTTTGCATGCTACATTTGATCGCAACGTCAGAGCGAAGTCGCTGGGTCGATCGCAAATATGCTCCGCGATAACTTTGTCCGCCGACGCCAGCGCTATAATCTAGATTTACGGAAGCAGGCATGCCCTCCCCCTCTCTACACTCACCGCAGACGCGTTGCACCTGGTAGCCTTATTTTTCAATTCATGTGGAGTGACATGCAGTGCTCGAACAAGGAATGTCTCTGAACCGAGCGTTGAGGCAATGACGCTTGTCTTCTTCGAAGCGACAACTGCCGTGAAAGTGCTTGCTCGAATCCTTTGCAGAGTTAGAAAAACTACACTCTCGCCCCGCTGCAATGGCAAATCAGAGCATAAATGGCGGGGTAACGCAGGGTGATGGATATAGGAATAATCAAGTAGGAAGTGGTTCAGGTATATGTGTTAGTATGGGAAGTGTAAACTACGCCGACCATTTAACTACTTGCAAAAAGGGAAAACAATCTTCATTTGTAGGCAAGAGCTCTCAATCCTAGTGGAGCATTTCTTTCCTTCAGCAAGCAATGAGTAAGAGATGTGGCTTGGGCAATCGAAAATGAGCAATAAAGAACTTGCAAGAAAAAGAAAAGTCGTAAACAGAAACTACGTTGCACTATGACCGCAGTGCCCAGAGTTTGAATTAGCCGAACACTTGCACTTGGCGATTCGCAATTCGAAAGCTAACGCTTTGCGCGACACTGATTGAGGTGTCAAAAGCATTTGCATCGCTGCGCGGACCGTAGCTTGTAGGAAGTTATCACGTACGTTTTCGTTCTCAAGCACGTGACATAGGTGGTGGGTGGAATTCATTGTAATCGCCTTCTTTGCTAGAGTTATCAGCCAGCGATACGCGTGGATGTAAGGTAATATCATACTATATACGCATAATAAAGAAATGAAGAAAAAGTGCGGAAGGGCAATATTTACATGCTGTGGATATTTCAGTCTTGAATTGGCATTGCGAAAACGTGTGTCCTGCAAAAATAAGTCAGTTGTTATTGAGAGAAAAATTAAGAAATACGGTATTATGTCGCACGTCTTTGAGGCGCCGGATCCACCATCTAAATCACGTTCACAACATTGCAAAGAGTTTTTCAATAGCGCACACGACATGCGTCTTCGAAGACCGCAGTGCGACTGAAAGTGGTCCATAGCAGACTGTCAGTAACACCCTTATATATATATATATATATATATATATATATATATATATATATATATATATATATATTAACAGAAATAGGTATTTTTCAAATTTCATAATCGTAACGCGAACTTATCAAAGGATGAGATAAATTACCACGACGCGAAGAAAAGCTGTTCGACGACAACGTAACTGTCATCTAGAAGTTGCACCCATGGGAATTTCTTTTAAGCACTGACGATTGCAACACAGCGCAGTGTGTTTTATGCTGCGTCAGAAGGCGCCACAGCACAAAACACTGTGTGGCATAGTCTCTCAAAAGAATCATCGATTGCCATGAATTCAGCTTCGGCGGGAGATGCAAAAGAGGATATGACATCGCATCGGATGTCCGAAAAGAAGACATACACTTAAGGCACTTGCCTGTATCGAATGTTCGCGTATTCGAAGTCATCGCTTTCAATTCACATTTGTACTACTATCTCAATCGGTGGCAGTGATACAGTATCAGCGGAATTTATTCGCAGAGCATGATGTCGTGAGATATATTCCCCCTCGCTGTTTGATGGAGACGGAATAAGTAGTGCGTGTCGCGGCTTGTGTGCTCCTTAAACCCCACCAATTGGGGAGCATGCATTCTCAAGCCACCGTGCCGCCTTCTCTTACAGTCCACCTTGCAGCTGGTCGTTAGGTCTCACAATTTAGTTTAATACTTCTGGAATTACTCTGCACTGCAACAGCAGCACGGCTTTCTGAACATTTAACACATATTGTGCTGTCACGCACCTGCATAATTGTGTGAATTATTTGTTTGCACTATCAGTGCCGTAAGAACAAACGCGATATATATGATTCCCTGCCTTTCCTAATTTCGGCACATAGATGGAACGCATTCAACAAAACATTAATCTACACCTAACTTCTCTGGTGACTCCCGAAATTTAATGTGTCATTCTGAGTAAGTGGGTTCCATAATAAAGAAATAAATGCCGAAGTTCTTTATGCTAGCTTTAATTTAAGGCGCAACTTTATATCGCTCTTCAGCTGATTGAGAAAGCTCAGTTCATGCTTACGGAGAGTAATGCTGGAAATAACTGAATCGGAACATATTTTGGCTGAGAAATGCTGAGAATCAGAAGAGATGATAGACGAAAAAGAAGAATGCTTATCACAGACGAGCATTATCACAGCACCTTCACGCATTCTTCGAAAGCTTTCTTCAGGCATCGATGGGATTACGTAGGAGCAGTGCTTTCGCTGCGTTTCAAGTACGAAAACAATAATCCACGTTTGATCTAAATCCGAGGCTGTTCATTCCATTCGAAACTTCGCTCTTGTGGCAAAGCATTGCCGAGTCGTTTGTGCGTGCAAACGTGCACATGCAGTAAGGTTTGCACAGCGAATGAGGATCCCGCTATGTACCCCTGGTCACTCAAAAACTTTTCCTGCAGATGGCTCTCGCAACGGATGACGCAGCGCTTCCTGGCCGTGCTGTAGCTATCCATGGGAACCTTCACAGTGCTTGAGCTCGTATGTTTTCAGGCGCTGGAGTTCAGAAATTGTGCTTGTAAGGTAGGTATTTGCGCCACATAGAAATATGTTCGCTTGCGTTATCCTCACAGTAAGCTATCACAATGACCGGATCGCACAAATGTAAGAGAAATACGTAGCACACCTCTGCGTAATGTGATTCTCTGTTATCTAGACTGATCTTGCGTGTGATGTGATTTAGTTACGGGGCGGCCTGAAATTTTCAAAATTCACGTCTTCCAAAATGAGTTGCCAGTGTGGGTGACTTATTTCGTACTATTCTGCACTTCATATATATTTAATCATTGAAGCACCACTAAATAAGAATTACGGTCTTGGTGAAATGTGTGCGTCGATTACGGGTTATTCTGCCTTTGATTACAAAAAGATACGACGGCTCCTAAACGAAAGATAGTTTGACAACGTGTAATGAAAAGCGTTTCTTTCCCTAAGATGACTGCTTTGTAGATCATGGGCAGATGTTCCAAAAACACGAAGCGCTCGTTAGCACCCCAGTTTGCCGCAACCAAATCTTTTGGGTAAAAGTCACCAGAGCTGGACCTTGTGGTTTGAACGTCTGTCGACTCGCAGGGCAGTAGAGTAGCTTGAGCCGCAAGAAACCGTGACCTTCAGATATCATTCTTTACCAACCAACGAGAAATTCTCTTTCTTTTTTAGAGCACAGACGAATGCAGCTTTTGGAGGGGAGATATCTCGCGTGCTAAGACGATTGCTGGCCAGTTGTCTGCTGTCCTGAGCCGTAGCCACGGGTGAACACAATGATCCCCTGTCACCCCCCCCCCCACTTTTTTTTGTTTGAAGATACGGAGTGGCTACGCAGTTCATGTACTGCAAGCCCGTAGCAAACGTGCTGCGTACAATGCGACAGCGACAGGGCTAGACGTCCAGACTCCTGATTGGCTGTGTCAAATGCAAACTCTCGCAGTCACGTGACTTTTTGGTGGTGCATGGTACATTTATTCCAGCTCACCTGCGAGCGTAGTCCATTTCCCGTCTGCAGTTTTGTGTTGGCAGTTTGAAGCGCCTCACCGCTGTTATTCGGGATGCGTACGCAAGGAATTCAACGGAATGCGATTCGCCACCAAGGGTAAGTCAACTTTTAATTGTATAAGCGAAATGAATGCAGCACAAGGGGTTGGTGTACCTTGTAAAAATTCAGGACAGAGCAAAATCAAGAAGAGAAGACTGGCTTCTGGAACTTTCCACCGCTCGTTGCTTAGTTCACTATGGGAAAACGAATGGTTGTGACTACAGAAGTGGATGCGAAATCCTTTGTTGAATGGTGCTTAGGCGCGCGAACTAGCTGTAGAGCCAGTAAGAGGAGCTAGGGCTGACCAGCGTCAGCAGTGTAATGAGCCTTTTCCAGAGGCAACTAGATGCTTTCTGAAAGAATACTTATGTGAGCAGAATTTTGTGCAAATGCTAAAAACACACTGCTGCATAGCTATGATAGATTGGACCACGTGTTCCAGTTGTAGTTGCGTGTTCCTGATGGCCACTGCAGCGCCGTATCTTGATTATGCTATCGTAACTAGCCCCGACGCATGCCTTAATCTTCTAAGAAAACGTGATCGAGCACGAATACTGGATGCGCACCGAAGAGTCTCAAAAGCAGCAGTAACAGCACGAACGTCTTATGTGGAAGCAGTCAAGAATTCACAGCTAGCAGTAACAACACGAACGTTTTATATAGAAGCAGTCATGAATTCACGACTACTTCGTTTATTGTTGTCCAGGTTGTATGTGGGCCCTTCAAATTTGCACCGGTTAGTGCGCATGATGAATGTTCCATTCCCGCAACCAGATTGTTTCCTCCTAGTGCACCGATGAAATGAACAAAAATATATATGGCATTTACGTCTGTTTTTACACCGCTCCACATTCATGAAGAACACCGCAGAGCAGGATTCCGTAATAGTGTTGGCGTCCTGTGTCTAAATAGCCGAACGGTATGATCGACAATTGTCAGTGGTAGCAAACCGCAGGAAAGCACTCTGTCCTGTAGTTTAGTACCCGTACACACTCACGCTCTTTCTCCATGTTACCGCAGCAACTCGCTCAGCTTTCGTTGACGTAGAAGGATTGGCTTATTGCGTAATCTTGGGATCTATAATATACACGGGCTTAGTCACTTGACATCCTTCTTACGGAGTCCCAGTATTGTCCATGGTTGCCCCATATATCCATCGCGGTTTCATTCGTTCATCGGTTAGCGGTCGCCCAAAAGCGCGTGCTGTCTTTTCAATGTCTCCCAGTCTAGTTATGCTTACAATTAGTGCGTAGTTTGATAACGAAGTGCGTAAGCGCGTTCGGAGGTGGTTTAAATCAATCAGAGAAAGGCTATGATAAAGTGGGAAGGTATCGCTGCGCTTGCTCAATAAAGACTTATGTGCAGCGCGATGTTGGATTACTACCTTGCGTTCATCTCGGTGCAATTAATGTGTACCTTGCGAACTCAACAAAATTCCAGTCCCTTGAATAAATGAACCTGACGGCCCCAATTATTTGATGCGCGTCAAGTCCCGCAACCAGTGTAGCTTCACCTGCTTGAAAAGTCTTAAATTCAGAAATAGCTAATTTAGGCACCTTTAAAACTCATTGAGAGCAAATGCGCTCCTTGATTTCTTTGAATACTGGGGCTGGCTTCTGAATATTCGAAGTAACATATCGCGCTATGCCATGCACATTCACCTTCGGAAAGCCATGCTATAGATGTTCTTGCGAGATTTTCGCTACGCGATATTATATCGTAGTTGCTCACGCTTCCTTCTTCACATAAGATTGTCATGCTCGCCGATACTTGCTTTTCTTTCTATTTTGTTCTTACGTGATTGGACAGGACACGCGAATCAAGCCCGTTTCACGGACCAAGAAAGAGAGATAATCTTCCGCACCTGGGTACTGGTAGTTAGTTTTTCGTCTACCAACGGTCGTTCGACCAATTTTCTGCCGTCGAATGCGTAATTGCGATTGCAGTCTTTTTCCGAATCTACTATAGACAAGCGTCTTAAATCGCCATTGCTATCATGCTGCTAGACGAATAATAATATTTGGGGTTTTACGTGCCAAAACCACTTTCTGATTATGAGGCACGCCGTAGTGGAGGACTCCGGAAATTTTGACCACCTGGGGTTCTTTAACGTGCACCTAAATCTAAGCACACGGGTGTTTTCGCATTTCGCCCCCATCGAAATGCGGCCGCCGTGGCCGGGATTCGATCCCGCGACCTAAATCACCCAACGGTGATTTAATGCGACTTTGCGTCTGATTTAGTGCGACTTGTCTGCTTGACAAATTCGTACGGTTTTGTTTTTCAGAATTAGCAGAAACCTACTGTACCGTACCTACAGTCTGTTCGCGACTGCTTTCGTCCCTATAGTAGTGCCGTTTGGTTGTCATGCACCTCGCCTTTTTCTTCGCACGCTCTTCACTTACGTATGGGAACTGCGAGCGAAGACTGACAAGGCTCTTAGTCGCTTTGCTTCTGTTCTGCGCATTCATTGCCTCCTTTCCCTGCCGCCTTATTTTTATCCGCCTGTACTCTGGACTTGAACGTTACTAGAAGGGTAAGCATTGCAGTTTCTGCGATGCATTTGGGGGGAGTCAGGTAATTGCAGCTGTCAACAGGGTGATGTGACGGCGTCTGTGTAGTTCCAATGGGCACTATACACATGCGATGGGATGGGAACATGCAAACAAGTTTTTCGCGTCGCCTTTCTTTTCTGCTGCGCTTCTTATGGGTATATGCAGGTACACGTTCTCTACCACCACCACACGCGGCGTGCAAACTCGTTTGCGCGGGAGTTACAACAAAACTAAAGAATAAGATCTCCGCTACTCATGAAAACGGGGAATGCCGTTTCAAAACAGCCCGATCCATATACGCGTAGTTATAACCAAGATATGCAATTCGTATGTGAGCAACATAACACCTCCGTACCCCCGTCTGAAATTTCATCTGGCGTACTTCCATTCTTTATCAGTATAACAGTGCTTGAGCTGATACAATGCACATTTATCTATTAATCATTCCTCCTCCGCGCACCTATTCACTTTTGATAATTTCTCATCAATTCAAAAGTAGCTGGCATGAGCACTTGTGAGAATGCAAAGCAAGAAGCCATCATTTCAGCCTATCACGGTGGTATCTTAAGGTATACAGCGGCGACTTTGACCATTATATACTTGCCACCAAATAAATATCATGGTATCCTACAGCTTTTCCAATAAAGAAACTTTGTTTCTTGTTTTTGGAGGAGCATTTAAGTTAAGTGGAGCCCCTGTGTGCTTTGTTCAACCTGCACAGCGCAGGCGGTCCTTTTTCTCTGCAGAAAGTGCAGTCGATACTTGCTGCTCCTGTGCTAATATTGTAAGTTTGTGGGACACCTTGTGAAGGGAATATCTAAGAGCTGCCTTTATTGCTCATTCTACGAAGGCTTTTGGATTCTTCAGCAATTTTCCCAGGAGCGTTGATGGCAACAGAAGCTTGCATATCCCCGCAGGGGCGTCTGCGTCAGCAGGCGTTTGGTGTGTTGCGACACCACGTACCCGCGCACACGAGGGTTGGACCCTCCCGCGTGTAGCCGTGCGCGGCTTAGCCGTGTCCGGTGAAAGGGGGATCCTGGAGGTTGAGCCGATGCCGGGTGTTAGGACCTTTAAGGCCCCCCGGCGGAGGCAACACACCTCTTTGGCCTCTGCTTCACGTAGACGGCACCCCCGGACTGACCCACCCGGGGGAAATCGGCAGTCGCCTTTTCCTGTCTCTCTCTCCTGAAACCTTCGTCTTTCCCTTCCACTTTTAGTACTTTCCTGTCTCCTTCTCTCTTCTAATTACTTCCTTCTTCTTGGTGGCAAGGGTTAACCCTGTGTGGCTATCCAACCTTGGGTACACCATATTTGGTTATAGTGGCGGCGTACGACTGGCGTCGTGCAGACTTGTATGCAAGCTCTGCCGCATCCCCGCGTTGGGCTCCGTGGTGGGCGGTCGGCGCTGTTGCTGAATTTTTATATATCTTCATGGAAACTGGTTTCCCCAAACTTCCTGATCGCCCTCAGAAACGAGGGCGCACCGAAGATGTCTTTAAGTTTTTTGGCAATCGTACACAGAACTTTCCCCGCTTTCATGTCATCCACTCCGATAAGCCTGAGAAGACTGTAAGAATGATCTCACCTTTCGTTGTCTCGAAATCTCTGACAGAAGTTTTTGGTCCCGGATACAAAGCATCGAAAATGGCTAGCGGTGATCTTCTCCTAGAGCTCCGCGATCAGAAACAATTTGAAAAACTGTCCAAACTTGTATCTTTTGGGGGTGTTCCAGTCACAGTGACCCCACACCGTACCATGAATACTACCCGTGGCGTTGTATCGGATGCTGATCTGCTTGAATTGTCTGAAGCTGAACTTCTAGAGGGTTGGAATGATCAGAACGTGATCAATGTTAAGAGAATTAAAATAAGACGTGACGGAAAAGAAATCAATACCATGCATCTAATACTTACATTTGGCTCAAGCAACCTACCAGACACTATCGAGACAGGCTATGTGAAAATCCGAGTGAGACCGTACATTCCAAATCCCCTACGATGCTTTAAGAGCCAGCGATTCGGCCACAGCTCACAGAACTGCCGAGGCCGCCAGACATGTGCAAAATGTAGTTCCCGTGACCATGCTTCTGAAACGTGCGAAAACGCTCCACACTGCGTGAACTGTGATGGCGAGCATGCCGCATACTCGCGGTCATGCCCGTCTTGGAAAAAAGAAAAAGAAATAGTCACTATCAAAGTAAAAGAAAACATGTCATTCAAAGAGGCACGCAGGCGGGTTGCATACCTTCCTAAGGCCAGCTTTGCCGAAGTGGCGCGTCAGGGGGCAGCGTCACAACGGCCTCCGGCGGCTGTCCGACCCACAAGCAGTGAGTCGGCAGTCACGCCATCTGCCCCCGCGGCGGTTGCAGCTAGCGCTGCTCCGTCAACCGAGGAGAGGGGACCATCCACCCCGAAGGTGGGTGCAGCCGAGGCTGCCCCAACCTCCGAGGCCCCTTCCAGCGCTGGCAACGGCCAGCGCAGCCAAATCCCTCAGGGAGTCCCATCGACCTCCGGGCTGGTGGGCGCAGGGGTCTTTCCCTCCAAGGCGGGACTCCCTCTGAAAACCTCTCGCTCGCAAGAGCTCTTGATGATGTGTGGAGTTTTATGGCGCAAGGGCCAGGTGTGGCCAAAGAGCGCCATGTCTGTGGTAATGAGTTTGCGGTGTAATTATGATTGCTATGAAGTTGGTGTGAGGTGGCTGTAAAGAGGCCTTAAAATATACGCTCTAAAGTGCGTAAAATCTGTATGATAAAATTATGGCGATGACGTATGACTTGTACTATGAAAATTTAGATGCATATAAAAAGAATGATACGATAGGTAAAATATATCACGATTATAAGAAATGCCAGAGCACTACTGCCTCCTTAGAGCCCTTGAAGCACAAGGGCCTGGAGGCATGTGCTACGCTATACAATTATCGTAGTGGCATCCTCTCGAGAGAGGAGGCGCTACGAATTCATGGGACTAATAACATGTAAGACGACATCTCTGAGGAAACCTAGGACACTGTTTGTATTAAAAAGTGGTTCTGGACCGAGGAACATTAGAGGATGAAGAGGAATGTGTTGGCGGTATGCTAACGAAAAATGTCTCCTTCTCTCAGATTCGGCTTCGGGACACTCCAGGAGGACGTGGAGTACGGTCAGCCTCTCCCCGCATCTACCACAGTTTGGAGGCTCACTTCCGGTCAGTAGAAAGTTATGGGTGCCATATGTGTGTCCTATTCTCAAACGACAGAATAGGACATCTGTTCGGCGCGATTTTGTTGTAGTGGGCCAGAGTCCTAACTGTGGCTTTATTAGGTGGAGCTTATTATCTTTTTCCGCGTCCCACATGCGTTGCCAGTGGGCCCGCAGCCGCCTTCGCAAGAAAGGCCTCAGATCTGTGACAGGCACCTCGGCGGTAGGGTTAACGGCTTGCGATGCTATAGACGTGGCCATCTCGTCCGCCAGAACGTTGCCCTCGATGTTCCTATGGCCAGGCACCCAGCATATAATGATATGCTGGTTAGATATGTACGCTTTGCACAAGACGGAATATAGTTCATTAAGTACTGGATTTTTGTGTCTATAGGGTGACATCAAGGCCTTCACGACGCTTAGGGAGTCTGTATATATCGCTGACTTTTGGAGTTTTGATTTTATTATATGCTTCACAGCAGTCAGTAATGCGTAGGCCTCGGCCGTAAATATACTTGTTTCCGGATGTAGTACATCGGATTCTGAGAAGGATGGGCCGACGGCAGCATACGACACCCCGGCATTAGACTTCGAAGCGTCTGTGTAGAACTCGGCGCAGGAGTGCTTGTGCTGGAGTTCTAGGAAATGAATTCGTATTTCGATCTCTCGTGCGTGTTTTGTTACCTCTAAAAAGGATATGTCGCATTCTATGACCTGCCACTCCCAAGGCGGTAACAATTGGGTTGGATGCATTAGGCGAGGCTCGAGTAGTGGGACATGTATCTCTTCACTAAGCTCCCTCACTCGAAGCGAGAAAGGCTTTCTTACAGAGGGGCGATTATGGAAAAGTGTAGTGCAGGTCATATCGTTAACAGTGTTGAAACATGGATGTTGATTATTGGAGTGCACTTTAAGGAAGTATGTGAAGCTGATGTAAGATCTTTGCAGATTGAGTGGCCACTGATTCGATTCTACATACAAGCTTTGAATGGGGCTAGTTCTGAATGCGCCTGTGGCCAGGCGGATACCCAGGTGGTGGATGGGATCCAGCATCTTTAGTGCACTCGGGGCGGCAGAGCTGTACACTATGGCGCCATAGTCTAACCGAGATTGGATAAGGCTCTTATAAATATTCATTATACATTTCCTGTCGCTACCCCATGTTGTGTGTGATAGCGTCTTTAGTAAGTTCATAGTTTTTAGACATTTAGTTTTGAGATATTTTATGTGCGAGATGAAAGTAAGCTTACAGTCAAGTATTACACCTAGAAATTTCTGTTCTTTGTTGACAGGTATTTGTTGTCCACCCAGTTCCATGCACGGGTCTGGAACCAGGCCTCTCTTTCTTGTAAAGAGAACACATGAACTTTTGTGGGGGTTGACTTTAAATCCATTTTCGTCTGCCCACTTAGATATCTTGTTCAAACTCTGCTGTACTTGTCTTTCGCACACTGCAAGGTTACATGATTTAAAACCTATTTGTATGTCATCTACGTACACGGAATAAAATATAGCTGGTGGTAATGAAGCGCGGAGTGTGTTCATTTTAACTATAAAGAGCGTGCAGCTGAGCACACCTCCCTGGGGTACGCCAGTCTCCTGTATAAATGGACGTGATAGTACATTCCCGACTTTCACGCGGAAGGTACGGTTCGACAGGTAACTTTCTATCAGTTTTAGCATATTGCCATGCATGCCCATTCTCGACAAGTCTCGCAAGATTCCGTACCGCCACGTTGTGTCGTACGCCTTCTCCATATCCAGAAATATCGATAGGAAAAACTGTTTGTGGACGAAAGCGTCGCGAATATATCCTTCAATACGTACAAGATGATCGGTTGTGGACCGCCCTTCTCTAAAGCCACACTGACAGGGATCTAGCACTTTCTTCAGTTCAAGGAAGTGAATTAGTCGTCGATTAATCATCTTTTCAAATACCTTACAAAGGCAGCTTGTGAGGGCTATCGGGCGGTAACTTGCCACTGAGGAAGGGTCTTTGCCTTGTTTCAAAACAGGGACAACAATGGCTTGTTTCCATGCGGTTGGAAGGTACCCCACAGCCCAAATAGTGTTAAAAAGTGCAAGTATTGTAACTTGCGTGTCACTGTGTACGTTTTTAATCATTTCATACATTATTCTGTCCGATCCTGGCGCAGAGCTCTTGCATGCGTTCAAGGCAGCTCTGAACTCTGCAATACTAAAAGGACGGTTGTATGGTTCGTTCTGACGACATTTTCTGATTAGAGGCTTACATTCTTCTATTTGTTTGTGTTTGAGAAAGGATTGTGAATAATTTGTTGAACTTGACACGTTCTCAAAATGCTCCCCAAGTGAGTCTGCCTGGTCTCGCAGTGTATCGCCCTGTGTGTTCACCAGGGGGAGTGAATGTGTTTGCCGCCCTGATGATGATGATGTGTAGTGTTTTATGGCGCAAGGGCCAGGTATGGCCAAAGAGCGCCATGACAAATGGTAGTGTTAACGATGTATTATGGAAGATGTGACTTGGCTGTAAAGTGGCCTAAAAATAGTCGCTGTAAAGTGCGTAAAATCTACGTGCTATAAAATTATGGCGATGATTAATGACGAAGACTGTGAAGATTAAAATCCATCGTAAAAGAATGATGCATTGTTTAAAATATGCGAGACGTTAGATTGCTTACAGCACTACAGCCTCGCCAGAGCCCTTGAACCACAAGGGCCTAGAGGCATGTGCTTATTCAAAATAATTATCGCAGCGACATCCTCAGAAGAGAGGAAGCGCTACGAACGTGTGGGGCTAATAACATGCAACACAACATCTTTCAAAAAACCTAAGACGGCGTTGGTGTCAAAGAGTGGTTCTGGACCAAGTAACATAACAGGATGAAGGGGGATGTGGTGCCTGTATGCTAAGAGAAAATGTTTTTTTCTTTCGGGTTCGGCTTCCCGACACTCCAGTAGGACGTGGAGGACGGTCAGCCTCTCCCCGCATCTACCACAGGTTGGAGGCTCGTTTCCCGTGAGTAAAAAGTTATGTGTGCCAAAAGTGTGTCCTATTCTTAGGCGGCAGAATAGCACATCTGTCCGGCGGCATTTTGTTACAAGAGGCCAGAAACCTAATTGTGGCTTTATTACATGCAGTTTATTATTTATTTCTTCGTCCCACATGCGTTGCCAGTGGCTTCGTAGTTTCCTTCTTAAGAAAGGCTTCAAGTCTGTGACAGGGACCGAAGCAGTAGGATTAATTGCATGCGATGAGATTGATGTAGCCATCTGGTCGGCTAGAACGTTTCCATCGATGCCCCTATGTCCAGGCACCCAGCATATGATCACATGTTGGTTAGATATATATGCTTTGCACAGTCCGGAGTAGAGTTCAATAAATACTGGATTTTTGTGATTACAGAAAGACATCAAGGCCTTCACAACACTGAGGGAGTCCGTATATATAACTGATTTCGGGACTTGTGATTTGTTTATATGCTTTACGGCCGAGAGCAGTGCGTAGGCCTCAGCCGTAAAGATACTAGTTTCCGGGTGCAGTACGTCGGATTCCGAGAAGGATGGACCGACGGCTGCATAGGATACCCCGTCGTGTGACTTTGATGCGTCTGTGTAGAACTCCGTGCAGGAGTATTTGTGCTGGAGTTCACGGAAATGCATCTTGATTTCAATCTCTGGAGCATGCTTTGTGACTTCCACGAAAGATATATCACATTGTATGAGCTGCCACTCCCAAGGAGGTAGCAGCTTGGCTGGATGCATTAGGCGAAGCTCGAGGAGTGGAACGTGCATTTCTTCGCTAAGCTCCCTCACACGCAGCGAGAAAGGCTGTCTTACGGACGGACGATTGCGAAAGAGTGTAGCACATGTCATGTCATTAATGGTACTAAAACAGGGATGTTGGGGGTTTGAGTGGACTTTCAGAAAATATCTATGGCTGATGTATGTTCTCTGCAGATGAAGTGACCACTCATTTGATTCTACATATAAACTTTGTATGGGACTCGTTCTGAAAGCGCCAGTGGCCAGTCGGATTCCTAGATGGTGGACTGGGTCTAGCATCCTTAGTGCGCTCGGGGCGGCAGAGTGGTAAATCACGGCGCCATAGTCTAGTCGTGATCGAATTAGGCTTTTATAGAGATTCATTAAGCACGTCCTGTCACTACCCCACGTAGTCTGGGATAGAAGTTTGATTATGTTCATTGTTTTTAGACACTTTTCTTTGAGATGTTTAATGTGGGGGACGAAGGTGAGTCTGTAGTCAAGTATGACACCTAGAAATTTGTGTTCTTTGTTTACAGGTATCTGTTGTCCACGGAGTTCTATGCAAGGATCTGGGATAAGTCCTCTCTTTCTTGTAAAAAGAACACAAGAGCTTTTGTTAGGATTGATCTTAAACCCATTCTTGTCTGCCCAGATTGACACTTTGTTCAGGCCATGCTGTACCTGTCTCTCGCAGACTGCGAGGTTACAGGATTTGAAAGCTATTTGAATGTCGTCCACGTAGACAGAGTAAAAGATGGCGGGTGGTAGTGAAGCACGAAGCGTGTTCATCTTCACGATAAATAGCGTGCAGCTAAGCACGCCTCCTTGGGGTACACCCGTTTCTTGCGTAAAAGGACGTGAGAGTGCATTGCCGACTTTTACCCGGAAGGTACGATTTGACAGATAGCTTTTTATTATATTAAACATATTACCGTGGATGCCCATTTCTGACAGGTCTCTTAAGATTCCGTAACGCCACGTTGTGTCATACGCCTTTTCCATATCGAGAAATATCGATAGGAAGAACTGTTTATGTATAAATGCATCCCGGATATTCCCTTCAACACGCACGAGATGATCGGTTGTGGAGCGCCCTTCTCGGAAGCCGCACTGATAAGGATCAAGCATTTTGCTCTGTTCAAGGAAATGAATGAGTCGCCGATTTATCATTTTTTCGAACACCTTACAAATGCAACTTGTGAGGGCTATCGGGCGGTAACTTGCCACTGAGGAAGGGTCTTTGCCTTGTTTCAAAACAGGGACTACAATGGCTTCCTTCCAGGCGGTTGGAAGGTACCCTGCATCCCAGATGGTGTTGAAAAGTGTGAGTAGTGTAAGTTGCGTGTCATTGTGTAAGTTTTTGAGCATTTCATACATGATTCTATCAGATCCTGGTGCGGAACTCTTGCATGCGTTCAAGGCAGCTCTCAACTCTGCAATACTAAAAGGACGGTTGTATGGTTCGTTCTGAGGACATTTTCTGATTAGAGGCTTACATTCTTCTATTTGTTTGTGTTTGAGAAAGGATTGTGAATAATTTGTTGAACTTGACACGTTCTCAAAATGCTCCCCAAGTGAGTCTGCCTGGTCTTGTAGTGTATCGCCCTGTGTGTTTACAAGGGGGAGTGAATGTGTTTGCCGTCCTCTAATCCTATTAACTCTGTTCCAGGCTTTGGCCTCATCCCTAAACGAGTTAATACTCGATAAAAACTTCTGCCAGCTTTCTCTTCTGGCCTGTCGGCGGGTTCGCCTGCCTTGGGACTTTATTTTTTTAAAGTTCATAAGATTCTCTGCAGTGGGAGAAGCGCGTAGCAACCCCCACGCCTTGTTCTGATTCTTACGGGCGATCCTACATTCGCTGTTCCACCACGGTACACGTCGTTTGCATGCCAGACCACTCGCTTCGGATATGCATTTTGATGCGGCATCTATTATGAATGATGTAAGATACTCTACAGCAGCATCAATTTCTAGAGAAGACATGTCGGCCCATGAGGTGTTAGTGAGAGTTCGAAATTTCTCCCAGTCGGCTGTGTCTATCTTCCACCTAGGAGCTTGCGGAGGATATTCGTTTTCTTTAGATGTTCTTATCAGTATGGGAAAGTGGTCGCTCCCGTAAGGATTCTTCGTAACTTCCCATTCAAGTTCGAGCAGTATAGACGGGGAGACTATACTAAGATCTATTGAAGAATATGTTCTGTTTGCTAGAGAGTAATATGTGGGTTCCTTTTTATTCAGCAAATACGCACCGGAAGAAAAGAGGAACTGTTCAACAAGACGACCTCGCGCGTCGGTACGAGAGTCGCCCCACAGGGAGCTGTGCGCATTGATATCGCCAAGAACAACATAAGGTTCTGGCAATTCGTCTATAAATGACTGAAATTCATGCTTGTTTAATTTGAAGTGTGGGGGTACATAAAGCGAGCAAATGGTGACGAGTTTATTTAAAAGAACAGCTCGAACAGCCACTGCTTCAAGGGGCGTTTGTAGCTGTAAACCCTGACAGGACATACTTTTATGGACCAAAATGGCAACACGACCTGATGATACGACTGCATCATCGCGATCTTTGCGAAATTTGACATACGATCGGAGAAAGTTTGTATGTTGTGGTTTTAGGTGTGTTTCCTGTAGACACAGCACTGTTGGATTGTGTTTTTGGATAAGCTCTTGCACATCATCAAGGTTCCTAAGAAGACCTCTGATGTTCCATTGAATTATTTGCGTATCCATATTGGTAGCAAATGGGTGCTGTGTATGCGGAAACAGAAGTATTAATTACGCAGATTTCAGTGATTAAATTACAGAGCCCTTTCGAGGCCCTGTAATAGGGGTTTTGTTCTTTCTGGAGCGCTCGAGGGAGCCTCGCCGCTCCTTAGGCGCTTGGTGCGCCTTGAGGATGGGTGTAGTGTCCATCGCCTCTTGTGAGGCGCCGGACACGTGCTCTTGCGAGCGGGAAGTTACCAGCGAGGGTCCCGCCTTGGAGGGCAAGACCCCTGCGCCCACCAGCCCGGAGGTCGATGGGGCTCCCTGGGGGATTTGGCTGCGCCGGCAGTTGCCAGCGCTGGAAGGGGCCTCTGAGGTTGGGGCAGCCTCGGCTGCACCCACCTTCGGGTTCGATGGCCCCGTCTGCTGGGTTGGCGGAGCAGCGCTAGCTGCAACCGCCGCGGGGGCAGATGGCGTAGCTGCCGACTCACTGAGTGTGGGCCGGACAGCCGCCGGAGGCCGTTGTGACGTTGCCCCCTGACGCGTCACATCGGCAAAGCTTTTCTTGGGCAGGTATGAAACCCGCTTGCGTGCCTCTTTGAAGGTGATATTTTCCGTGACTTTAATTGTAACAATTTCCTTTTCTTTCTTCCAGGATGGGCACGACCGCGAGTACGCGGCGTGCTCCCCATCACAGTTTACACAGCGGAGAGCGTTCTCACAAGTTTCAGTGGTGTGTTCTTTGGCACTGCATTTAGCACAAGTTTGGCGGCCGCGGCAGCTCTGCGAGCTGTGGCCGAAGCGCTGGCATTTGAAACAACGGAGTGGGTTTGGCACGTACGGCCTAACACGGAGCTTGATGTACCCGGCCTCGATTGACTCGGGCAGGACACTTGAATTGAAGGTGAGTATTATGTGTTTGGTCGCAATCTCTTTACCGTCGCGCCTCATCTTTATTCTTTTCACATTGACAACATTTTGCTCACTAAAGCCCTCCAAGAGCTCTGCGTCTGTCAGCTGTAGCAAATCATCGTCTGAGACAACGCCGCGGGTAGTGTTCATAGTGCGGTGCGGAGTCACCGTCACTTGAACGTCCCCAAATGACACGAGACTGGGTAGCTTTTGAAATTGTTTCAGATTCTGGAGCTCCAAGAGGAGATCTCCACTTGCCATCCTTGTTGCCTTGTAACCTTGACCAAGAGCCTCAGTTAAAGACTTTGAAACTAGAAATGGGGAGATTGTGCGTACTTGTGTGTCTGACTTTTCCGAGTGAATCACATAAAATCGTGGGAAGTTGGGTCTTTCACGACCAAAGAACTTGAATACATCTTCGGTGCGCCCTCTTTTCTGAGGGCGATCAAGGAGGGGTGGGAAGGAATTTGCCATAGGAGAGCTTAATTTTCGGCAATAACGCCAGCCACCCGCCATGGAGCCCAACAAGGGGACGTTACAGGTACTGTAAAAACAGGACCTGCAAACGCCAGCTGTACGTTATCACTATAACCAAATATGAGATAACCTAGGTTGGTTATTCACACAAGGTTAACCCTTGCTGCCTGGAAATATTGGAAGTAAACGGAAGCTAGGAGAAGACAGGAAAGATGAAAAAGTAAGAGAAAGACGAAGGCTGGATGGAGAGAGAGACAGGAAAAGGCAACTACCGATTTCCCCCGGGTGGGTCAGTCCGGGGGTGCCGTCTACGTGAAGCAGAGGCCAAAGAGGTGTGTTGCCTCCACCGGGGGGCCTTAAAGGTCCAAACACCCGGCATCGGCTCGACCCCCAGGATCCCCCTTTCCCCGGACACGGCTAAGCCGCGCACGGCTACACGCGGGAGGGTCCAACCCTCGTGTGCTCGGGTACGTGGTGTCGCAACACACCAAACGCCTGCTTACGCAGACGCCCCTGCGGGGCGCAAGAGCTCTTGTCCGGCGTCTCACACGAGGCAATGGACACTACACCTGTCCCCAAGGCGCACCAAACGCCTAAGGAGCGTCGAGAATCGCTTGAACGCTTCAAAAAGAACAAAACACCTATTACAGGGCCTCGAAAGGGCTCTGTAATCTAAGTCATCTTTCCGTTTCCGTACACACAGCACTAATTTACATTAAATATGGATACACAAATCATACAATGGAACGTCAGAGGTCTCGTTAGAAACCTTGATGATTTGCAAGAACTCATCCACACACATAATCCAAAAGTGCTGTGTTTACAGGAAACACACTTGAAAGACAAACACACAAACTTTCTCCGACAGTATGTTACTTTTCGGAAAGATCGCGATGATGCTGTCGCATCATCGGGCGGTGTCGCAATTATAATTCAAAAAAAAAAGAAAAGAAAGCGTAGCGTGCCAACGTTTACAGCTACGAACGGCCCTTGAGGCAGTGGCGGTTCGAGCTGTTTTCCTTAATAAACTCGTCACCATTTGCTCGCTTTACGTACCCCCACACTACAAATTAAACAAACATGAATTTCAGTCATTTATAGACGAATTGCCAGAACTTTATGTTGTTCTTGGCGATTTCAATGCGCACAGCTGCCTGTGGGGCGACTCTCGTACAAATGCGCGAGGTCGTCTTGTTGCACAGTTCCTTTTTTTCTTCCGGAGCGTGCCTTCTCAATAAGAAAGAACCCACATATTACTCTCTTGCAAACCGATCCTTTTCGTCAATAGATCTTACTATAGTCTCCCCGTCTGTACTGCCTGAACTTGAATGGGAAGTTACCGACAACCCTTACGGTAGTGACCACTTCCCTATACTGCTAAGATCACATAAAGAAAACGAATATCCACCACACGCTCCTAGGTGGAAGATTGAGACAGCTGATTGGGAGAAATTTCGATCTCTAACTAGTATCCCATGGGCTGACCTGTCTTCATTAGGAATTGACGCTGCAGTCGAGGTTTTTACAGCATTCATAATAGATGTCGCATTTAAATGCATATCAGAAGTAAAAGGCTTGGCCTGCAAACGGCGTGTCCCATGGTGGAACGACGATTGTAGGATCGCTCGTAAAAAACAGAACAGGGCGTGGGTGTTGCTACGCGCTTCTCCCACTGCAGAGAATCTAGTCAACTTTAAAAAAGTAAAATCCGAAGGTAGGCGGACCCGCCGACAGGCCAGACGAGAAAGTTGGCAGAAGTTTCTATCGGGTATTAACTCGTTCAGAGATGAGGCGAAAGCCTGGAACAGGGTCAACAGGATAAGAGGCCGACAAGCACATGGACTCCCTTTGGTAAACACAGAAGGCGATACCCTACAAGATCAGGCGGACTCGCTTGGGGAGCACTTTGAGAGCGTGTCAAGTGCCACCCATTACTCTCAATCCTTTCTGAAATATAAACAAATAGAAGAATGTAAGCCACTCATGAGAAAATGTCAACAGAATCAACCATACAACTGTCCTTTTAGCATTGCCGAGTTGAGAGCTGCCTTGAGCGCATGCAAAAGCTCTGCACCGGGCTCTGATAGAATCATGTGCGAAATGCTCAAAAACACGCACAATGACACGCCAGTAACACTACTTACACTTTTCAACACCATCTGGGACGCAGGGTACCTTCCAGCGGCATGGAAAGAAGCCATTGTGGTCCCTGTTTTGAAACAAGGGAAAGACCCTTCTTCAGTGGCAAGTTACCGCCCGATAGCCCTCACAAGCTGCATGTGCAAGGTATTTGAAAAAATGATAAATCGGCGTCTCATCCATTTCCTTGAACAAAACAAAATGCTTGATCCTTTGCAGTGTGGCTTCCGAGAAGGGCGCTGCACAACCGACCATCTGGTACGTATTGAAGGACATATTCGCGACGCGTTTGTACACAAACAGTTCTTCTTATCGATATTCCTCGATATGGAGAAGGCGTACGATACGACCTGGCGCTACGGAATCTTGACAGACTTGTCAGAAATGGGCATTCATGGTAATATGCTAAACGTAATAAAAAGCTACTTGTCCAATCGCACCTTCCGGGTAAAAGTTGGCAATGTCCTCTCATGTCCTTTTACACAAGAAACTGGTGTACCCCAGGGTGGCGTGCTCAGTTGCACACTCTTTATTGTTAAGATGACAACACTTCGTGCTTCCTTACCACCGGCCATTCTGTATTCTGTCTATGTGGACGACATTCAAATAGGTTTCAAATCCTGTAACCTCGCAGTCTGTGAGAGACAGGTACAGCATGGTTTGAACAAGGTGCCAAGGTGGGCAGAGAAAAATGGATTTAAAATCAATCCTCACAAGAGTTCTTGTGTGTTGTTTACAAGAAAGAGAGGCCTGGTTCCGGACCCTTCCTTAGAACTGTGTGGACAACAGATACCTGTAAACAAAGAGCACAAATTTCTAGGTGGTATACTTGACAATAGACTCACTTTCGTCCCACACATTAAACATCTGAAAGAAAAATGTCTAAAAACAATGAACATAATAAAACTTCTATCCAAGACTACGTGGGGTAGTGACATGAAGTGCCTAATGAATCTCTATAAGAGCCTAATCCGGTCACGATTAGATTATGGTGCCGTGATATATAACTCTGCCGCCCCAAGCACGCTAAAGATGCTAGACCCTGTTCACCATCTAGGTATCCGTTTAGCCACAGGCGCTTTCAGAACAAGCCCGATTGAAAGCCTATATGCCGAATCCAATGAATGGTCTCTCTACCTACAGAGGTCATACATCAGCTTTACATATCTCCTTAAAGTACGCTCTAATCCTGAACATCCATGTTTTGATACCGTTACCGATATGAGGTGCGCTACACTTTTCAGCAATCGCCCCTCCATAAGACAGCCTTTCTCGCTGCGTGTGAAGGAGCTTAGCGATGAAATCCATGTCCCATTCCTCGAGCATCGCTTAATGCACCTAACCAATCTCTTACCTCCTTGGGAGTGGCAGGTTATACAATGTGACATATCCTTTATAAAAATTACAAAGCACGCTCCTGAGGCTGAAATCAGAATGTATTTCCTAGAGCTGCAGTACAGACACTCCTGCGCAGAGTACTACACAGACGCTTCGAAGTCAAATGCCGGGGTATCCTATGCAGCCGTCGGCCCATCCTTCTCGGAATCCGATGTACTGCATCCGGAAACCAGCATTTTTACGGCCGAGGCCTACGCATTACTCGCTACTGTGAAGCATATTAGAAGATCAAAACTTCCAAAAGCAGCGATCTATACAGACTCTCTAAGCGTCGTGAAGGCCCTAATGTCAGTCTAAAAACATAAAAATCCCGTATTCAATGAACTGTATTCGGTATTGTGTAAAGCGTACACATCTAACCAGAACATTATAATATGCTGGGTACCTGGCCACAGAGGTATCGAAGGCAATGTACTGGCTGATCAAATGGCCACATCACTCACATCACTAAACACTTCTTCTGCAGTTGCTGTCCCGGTCACAGATCTGAAGCCTTTCTTGCGTAAGAAACTGCGACAACACTGGCAACGCATGTGGAACGCAGAAATAAACAATAAACTGCACGTTATAAAGCCACAGCTAGGTTTTTGGCCCTTCCCATCAAAATCACGGCGAACAGATGTCCTATTTTGCCGCCTCAGAATAGGGCACACATTTGGTACACACAATTTTCTTCTTACTGGAAACGAACCGCCAACCTGTGGTCGATGTGGTGAGACGCTGACCGTCCTCCACGTCCTCTTGGAGTGTCGCGAAGCCGAACGTGAAAGAAAGAAGCATTTTCCTCTTGCATATCGTCATTGCATACCTCTTCACCCAGCTATGTTTCTTGGTAAGGAACCGCTTTTTAACACCAAGGCAGTCCTCGACTTCTTAAAGGATGTAGTTCTACACGTTATAAGCCCAATAAATTCGTAGAGCATCCTCGCTCCAGAGGATGCTGCTGCGATAATTGTTCTGAACAGCACATGCGTCCAGGCCCTTGTGTTTTCAAGGGCCATATGGAGGCAGTGCTCTAGCATTTCTTATAATCTGCTATATTTTAGCTATCGTACCATTCTTTTTAAATGCATCTAAATGTTCATAGTACAAGTCATACGTCATCGCCATAATTTTATTATACAGATTTTACGCACTTTATTGCATATATTTTGAGGCCCCTTTACAGCCACGTCACACCAACCTCATAGTAATCATAAGTACATTGCAAACCCATTAGCACAGACATGGCGCTCTTTGGCCATACGTGGCCCTTGCGCCAAAAAACCCCATACATCATCATCATCAAGCTTGCATACGCTCAGCACTCCTAATCTACGTAGCAGAAATTTGCAGATGAAGAGCCACACGAGTTCATGAAAGCAATGGAGCATACCGAATTAAAATCTAGGCGCACTGTCAAGCCCAACCTCTGTTATATTATTTTTTTTTCACAAAGAACTGAATATCCTTGAGCCTCGTAAGTCTCATTATACCAGATAGGCAATATCCTCAATTCTATTTGCGACGTTGTTGACATGCGGACTGCATATTTTAAAGCGGAGCGTTCTTTCCCTCCTCCTTCAACATTCCCACTGCAGCTCCTGCTGCTGTCGGGCACCCGTGTCAGGGGCTGGTTCAAGGCGTGTGTGTACATGACGCGAGCGTGGCAGAGAGGAAAGGGTATTCGAGAACTTGCTTGGACCTTTGCACCACTTCAAATGTGCGCAATAGCCTACGGAGCTCCCTGGGCGTCGCCACACTAGTCTCTCGCAAGCTGTAATTATCCGTGACGCCCGAGAAGAGCATTGCAAAAATTTCAGCGCTTTACTTTGTGCTAACTTGCAAGTGCAAAGTAGAGGTAGATAGACTGGTAGAGATATGAAATGGAGGAGAGGCACAGAATGGGTAAAACCGACACAGACGCTCAACGAGTAGACAAAAGCCTTGCCAGTGTTCGCCCGTTGTGCACAGACGGAATAAATTTAAGTACAACGTGCCCAATAGTATGTTTCTGCCATTTCCGAAAAATCAACATAATGCAAATATTTAGTAAAGCAATGAAGGGGGCTAGTTGGTGAACGTTCATGGTTATATTGCGCTCAGTTTTACAAACACGATATTATGGAAGGACAGGACGTGGACGGACGGACGTGTTTGCACTACGTCCGTCCACGTCTTGTCCTTCCTTAATAACGTGTTTGTAAAAGTGAGCGCAATATAACCATGAATGCAAATATGCCAAGCGGACAACTTATTCAGGAGACACGGAAGCCGAGCCGCACCAAAGCGCACCGTACAGTCTAAGCGACACTAGCGAAGCCGTCACATGTCAAATCATCACTACTCAAGGGCGCGGGTTTAATGGCAACAGCGGAAGCCGCTTGCGAAATAAAACGCGCTCGTGCACATGTGTTTGAGGACACCTTAAAGAATAGCAGGCTGCCAAAATTGAAGTGGAGTCGTCAACTATGGCATGCCTCATGATTCGCTTTGTGCTTTTGCTACACGCAGTCCTATATTTCAGTTAAAGTTCGACGCTTCTGGCCTCTTACGCTGTGAATTGTGAGGCAATTAATTAGGTACACTCTCTCATAGGTGATAAATAACGGCGCACAACAACATTCATTGTCACTTTTTGTTTGTTCGCCTATTCTTGCAGTTCTAATACTCTAATGTAACCATAACTGATAGGAAATACGCCTGGCAGTTTCTGACTCTGGGACCATCTGATGCTGTATATAATATAACGCACGTTTATTGTGCATGCAGTAACAAATAATAAGCTTATAAACTTCAAGCAACACAGTCCACAGAACACGCTCAGGGTGATCTGTGTACTGCGCAGACAAACAGCAGTGGCTCACGCATAACATTTGCCATCGACTCACCACTTTCATGTTGGACTATACATTTAATAAACTAAACATTCCCCTTCAACATTAACGCTAATTATTGTCAATCAAAGAAAACAGCACAAAAATCTTCATTTACATAATTCTGCATAATTAAAAAAAAAACCAGCGTAATGTGGGGGTGGTGGGTTCGACGCACAACGGCGGCAAGTGTTTCTTTTGTCCACTGTGGTTTCACTTCATTTCTCGTTTCAAAAATTAAATTTTTAGTGCAAATACTTTCTCCTATGCTTCCCTTGGCTTCCTTGCTTGTTGACTTCGTATAGTTGCGATTACCAAAAAGGTAGCAGGATTGCCGGGCAAGGCGAAGCATCGATTGCGCTAGAGAATTATTAGACAGGAATACGAACTAAGCATGGAAGTTTTATTGGCCATATGAACTTAAGTAAATTCGCTTACTAGCTAAATTAACCAGCATGGTGTCACGAGCGCACAGGCAAACATGAACATATCTCGCAGTATAATCGCGGAGTCTCGCTTGTGAAAACGCTGGCGTGAGAAACAGCCCCAACAGCAATGCACAAATTCTCACTGCCTCTTACTTCAACGCAACCTAAGCGTCGCGAACACAGCGCACGTGGAACGATCAGCCCTTGGCGCACCTCTGTACCGACAGCAGATAGCGTTCAAGATAGGACCGAGCTGAGCCGCACCATACGCAGCCGCCGCCAAAGTAGAACGTGTTCCATTTCCCTCCTTTCCCTGAGCACCTTTGGCGTGATGCGAGAGGACGCGCTTCCTCCCCACCCTCCTCCCTTCCTTGCGTGAGTGAGATTGAGCCACTATCGTCGTCTCACCCTCGCCCGCTTTTGTCACACCGATGGCACACAGTGCTTGACTACTCAGTTATCACTCTTGGGCTTAATACGGTAATACGCTTCAAGTATACAAGTCATTCTTATCGCAATAATACCGGGCGTCTTACTTTCCATTATTCCCGTCCTTTTCACCCCCACTTTTCTGCCCTCAGTGCAGCCCGGCTGAGGTGATGATGTATAGGGTTTTGTGGCGCAAGGGCCAGTCATGGCCAAAGAGCGCCAAGCAATGGTGTTATGTAATCGGTGAGAAAAGTAACAACAAAAGGTATGGTGGCTGTCTATGACGAGATAGTGTGGCTGTATAGAGGCATAAGACAAGAAGCAGGGTATAAACATGTTAACATAATGACAATGGCTTGTGAGGTGTGCTGTTAACCTAAAAGTTATACCATGAAGGTGTGAGGTACTAAAAATGCATATATGTCAGTAGCACTACTGCCTCAACAAGGTCCTTAACTGAAAGGGCCCGGAGGCAAGTGCTATACAAAGCGCTGCTTTCGCAGCAGGAGCCTCTGATTAGAGGCCGTGCTACGAAACTTGTGGGCCTAGTATTTGTAATGCGTCAACATCCTGTAAAAAGTTAAAAACTGTTTTTGGGTTAAAAAGCGGGTCGGCACCAAGGAACATACATGGGTGTAAAGGGATCTGCTGTCGGTACGCTAGAGGGAAGTGCTTTTTTCTTTGAGATTCCGCTTCCCGACACTCCAGCAGGACATGGAGGACGGTCAGTGTTTCGCCACATTTACAACAGGTTGGAGCTTCGCTACCGGTCAATAGATAAGAGTGTGTGCCATAAGTATGGCCTATCCTAAGGCGACAGAAAATGACTTCAGTTCGCCGTGTTTTTGTTATTGGTGCGTAATTTCCTAAGTGTGGCTTAATTAAATGGAGTTTATTGGAGGTTTCAGTATCCCACATCTGTTGCCAATGCTTTCTAAGTTTTTTGCGCAAAAATAGTTTTAGTTCTGAAGGTGTGATACCTATGGAAGGGTTGCCAGCTTTTTTTGTAATGGATGTGGCAATTTCATCAGCGAGCATGTTGCCCTCGATGCCTCTGTGCCCAGGCACCCAACATACTATGACCTGTTTATTGCACGAATATAATTTGCACAGGAGTGAATATAGATTAATGAGTATGGGATTCTTGAGGTTCTTGAGTGATATCAGAGATTTTACGACAGATAGGGAGTCTGTATATACAATGGCTTTCTGTAGCTTTGTTTGCTTGATTTGTTGGACAGCAGACAGTATTGCGTAAGCCTCTGCAGTGAAGATGCTCGTTTCCGCGTGCATAACGTAGGATTCGGAGAACGATGGGCCTACAGCTGCATAGGAAACGCCAGCGTGCGACTTCGAAGCGTCAGTGTAAAATTCTGTGTACGGGTACTTGTGCTGGAGTTCTAAGAAATGCATTCTTATGTGTGCCTCTGGAGCGTGTTTTGTAACCTCTATGAAGGATGTATCGCATTCTATGTGCTGCCACTGCCACGGCGGCAGTCGCTTTGCTGGAGCCATAAGGTTTTGCTCAAGAGCCGGAACTTCCATTTCCTCAGAAAGTTTTCTAACGCGCAGAGAAAATGGTTCTCTAGCTGCAGGTC
This sequence comes from Dermacentor variabilis, assembly GCF_050947875.1. Taxonomy (NCBI): domain Eukaryota; kingdom Metazoa; phylum Arthropoda; class Arachnida; order Ixodida; family Ixodidae; genus Dermacentor; species Dermacentor variabilis. The sequence continues at coordinate 649,969 of NW_027460335.1, forward strand.
GATTATCAAACAGCGTTGCAGATGTGAGGTTGTTTATGGTTTCGTAACACGGATGGTCGCGGTTCGCGTTAACTTTCAGAAAGTAAAGGAAACTGCAGTACGACCTCTGAAGATGAAGCGACCACTCGTTGGCTTCAACGTAGAGACTCTCCACAGGACTCGTCCTGAAAGCACCGGTAGCCAGGCGGATGCCTAAGTGATGAATAGGGTCAAGAATCTTTAAGGCGCTTGGGGTGGCAGACTGGTAAACCTCGGCCCCATAGTCTAGGCGTGTACGTATAAGGCTTTTGTAGACATTCATGAGGCATTTCCTGTCACTGCCCCATGTTGCATGCGACAAGATTTTTAGAATGTTCATTGTTTTTAGGCATTTGTGCTTAAGATATCTTAGGTGCGGAATGAAAGTTAATTTTTTATCCAGAATAATTCCCAGAAATTTGTGTTCTGTGTTTACAGGTATGCTCTGTCCATTTAAGTCTATATTGGGATCTGCGGTCAGTCCTCTCTTTCGTGTGAATAACACACATGAGCTTTTATTAGCATTGATTTTAAAGCCATTTTCTCTGGCCCATTTAGACACTTTGTTCAGTCCAATCTGGATGTGACGTTCACAGATTGCGAGGTTACACGACTTGAAACCGATCTGTATATCATCTACATATAGGGAATAGAACACGCCGGGTGGTATTGCTGAACGTAAGGAGTTCATTTTTATGATGAAAAGCGTACAGCTGAGTACGCCTCCCTGCGGCACCCCAGTTTCCTGTGTATATGGTCTGGACAGAGCGTTCCCAACTCTAACGCGGAACGTGCGATTTGTTAAGTAGCTTTCTATTATGTTGAGCATGTTCCCGCGGATACCAATTTCTGAAAGATCTCGTAATATTCCAAACCGCCACGTTGTATCATAGGCTTTTTCCATGTCGAGGAAGATAGACAGAAAAAACTGTTTGTGTATAAAAGCTTCGCGGATGTTTGCTTCTATGCGAACAAGGCTATCTGTTGTAGAACGGCCTTCTCTAAAGCCGCACTGATAAGGATCGAGCAGTTTGTTTTCTTCAAGGAAATGTAAGAGCCTGCGGTTTATCATTTTTTCGTAAAATTTGCAAAGACAACTTGTTAAAGCAATGGGACGGTAACTTTCCACTGAGGATGCATCTTTACCTTGTTTTAGAATGGGTACGACAATGGCTTCTCTCCATGCCAGTGGAAGGAACCCAGTTGCCCATATAGTGTTAAAGAGGGACAGCAGAGCCATTTGAGCGCTAGAGTCCAGATGCTTTATCATCTCATACATAATACGGTCGGCTCCGGGAGCAGAGCTTTGACAAGTGTTTAATGATGCTCTGAATTCCATAACACTGAAGGGACTGTTGTAAGGTTCGTTTTCTCGACACTTTCTATTGAACGGCTTGCTTTCTGCAGATTTTTTTAGTTTGTGGAAAAGCTCCGAATAATGTTCGGCACTGGACACATGTTCGAAATGCTGTCCGAGGGCGTTAGCCTGGTCTTCAAGGTTATTGCCTTGGACATCGACCAAAGGCAGGAGGTAAGGTTGGTGGCCTACTAATTTTTTCAGCCGACTCCATACTTTTCCTTCTTGTTTGTAGGAGTTAATACCGGAGATGTATTTTTCCCAGCTTTCCCTTTTAGCCGTGCGCCGTGTTCGTCTTCCTTGGGACTTTATGTGTTTGAAGTTAACAAGGTTCTCAGTTGTTGGAGAGCGGCGCAGCATGTCCCAGGCCTTATTCTGTTTTTTCCGTGCATTCCTGCAATCCTCGTTCCACCAGGGCACTCGCTTTTTCTTCGGGGTCCCGTTTGTTTGTGGGATGCACTCCAATGCGGCGTCAGTCATAAAAGCGGTAAAATAAGCAACAGCGTCGTTTATATTAAAATCGTTAAGAGTGTTTTGAGGCATATACGTAAGAGTTCTAAATTTTTCCCAGTCTGCAGATGCGATCTTCCATCGAGGGGCGTATTGGAGAGGATCATGTTCTTCTGTAGATTGGAGGATCACAGGAAAATGGTCACTGCCATAAGGGTTCTGGATAACTTTCCAATCTAAACGGGGCACTAAGGTGGGGGATACTATGCTTAAGTCTATGTAACTGTATGTGTTATGTGCAAGACTGTAAAATGTTGGTTGTTTCTTATTTAGCACGCAGGCGCCTGAAGAAAACAGGATTTGTTCTATTATTCGACCTCTGGCATCGCATCGGGAATCCCCCCAAAGAGTGTTGTGTGCATTGAAATCCCCAACCAGTATGTATGGGTCTGGCAGGGCATCTATAATTCCCTCGAGTTCTGTTCGATGGAGCCGAAAGTTAGGTGGTATGTAGATAGAACAAATGCTAATTAATTTTCCAAACAGTAAGGCCCGAACCGCAACTGCCTCAAGAGGTGTTTGAAGTTCCAGAGCACGGCATGCAACGGACTTATCAGCTATTATTGCTACACCACCGGAAGAGGTGTTGGCATCGTCACGGTCCTTGCGAAAAATGGCGAATTGCGTCAGAAAGCCTGACTGTGTTGGTTTTAGATGTGTTTCTTGTACACACAGCACCTTGGGATTATATTTATGTACGAGTTCTTTGACGTCGTCGAGGTTGTGGAGGAGACCTCTAACGTTCCAATGTAATATTGGTGTATCCATGTTGTTATTGATATGTGCTGTGTGTTTAGGAGAGAGAAGCTACTTTAGCCCACAGGGCTCTTTCCAGGCCCTGTGATGCGGGTTTTGTCCTTTTTGGCGCGCTCCTGAGAACTGCGCCGAGCCTTCGGCGCCTGGGACGCCGACGCACTTTGTGATGTATCCATCGCCTCCACCGAGGCGTTGGATGTCCGCTCGCGGAGTCCGCTCGCGGGTGTTTCGGGCTTCTCTACGCGTGCAGAGGCCCTTAAAGAAATAGAGACAGCAGACCCCGAGGGCTGCTGGATCTTGCTGGGCGGCAGGCCAGCACTAGCTGGTCCCGCAGTGGGGGCAAGTGGCGATGCCGCCGGTCCACTCTGGGTGGTCCTAACAGCCGCCGAATACCGTTGTGGCCGTGCCCCCAGCCGTGCCACTTCGGAAAATGTAGGTCCCTGTGCAATAGAAAGACGCTTGCGCGCTTCTTTGAATGAGATATTTTCTTTTACTTTGAGTGTTATAATTTCTTTTTCCTTCTTCCATGAAGGACAGGAGCGAGAATAGGCGGCGTGTTCACCGTCACAGTTTGCACAGTGAAGTGGGTCGTTGCAGTTGTCCGCAGGGTGGTCATGGGACGCGCACTTTGCACAGGTGGTACGGCCTCGGCAGCTCTGAGAGCCGTGGCCGAATCTTTGGCATTTGAAACATCGTCGTGGATTTGGTATGCACGGTCTGACAGTAATTTTCATATAACCTGTTTCGATGCTTTCAGGGAGGGTACTGGTACAAAAGGTAAGGATCAGGTGTTTTGTGGGTATTTCCTTGTCATCTCGGCGGATTTTGATTCGTTGCACATTAGTGACATGCTGCTCCTTCCAGCCCTCTAGGAGCTCTGCCTCAGTCAGTTCTAGAAGGTCCTGCTCTGAAACTACACCTCTTGTGCTGTTGAGGGAACGGTGAGGGGTTATTGAAATTGGGGTTTCACCAAATGAAACAAGATTTGTCAATTTGTCGTGTTGTATTTTGTCACGAACTTCAAGGAGAAGGTCGCCACTGGCCATTTTAGTAATTTTGTATCCAGGGCCCAGTGTGTCTGTGAGGCACTTCGCAACAACAAATGGAGAAAGCGTTCTTACAGTCCTTTGGTTCGTTTCGGTATGGATCACGTGAAAATGTGGGAAAATATCTTTGCTCTTGGCGAAAAAGTTGAAGGGTTCATCGGTGCGGCCTCTTTTCAAAAGAGGTCGATCAGGTAGCTTGGGGAATGAGCTAAAAGCCATAGAAATTACTGAAATTTCGGCAGCTGTGCCAGCCACCCACCATGGAGCCCAACACGGGGACGTGACAAGATTCTGTATAAATGCAGCCTGCCAGCGCCAGCAGTACACAGCCACTATAACCTAATGTATATACCCAAGATTGGATACATTACACACGGTTAACCCTTGCCGCCAGGAAATACGGAAGCAAAAGAAGTGAAGAGAAGACAGGAAAGATGCAAAAGTGGGAGAGAAAGACGAAGATTGGAGAGGAGGACAGGAAAAGGCGACTGCCGATTTCCCCCGGGTGGGTCAGCCCGAGGGTGCCGTCTATGTGAAGCCGAGGCTGAAGAGGTGTGTTGCCTCCGCCGGGGGGCCTTAAAGGTCCAAACACCCAGCGTCGGCTCAACCCCCAGGATCCCCTTTTCCCCAGACACGGATAAGCCGCGCACGGCTACACGCGGGAGGGTCCAACCCTCGTGTGCTCGGGTATGTGGTGTCGCAACACACCAAACGCCTGCTTACGCAGACGCCCCTGCGGGGAGCCCGGCTGAGGTGTCGTCCACTGAGAGACAGTGCGTGGTCCATCACAAAACTCGCCTCCCCAATGCAAGAATATCTATCTCTCTCCCCAGTCTGGAAGGTTGGATGCCTCCAGGTAGCATAAGATGCTTCATTATTCAGCTGCCTACACGTAAAGTTTACGTGCCACATGGCTCCATCGGGCAAAGAGGGCATTTCATATTTGCCGCCAAGTCCTGAGTGGCGCTGGCTAACACTCCCAGTTTTGAGCATATACAAATATCCAGAATGTGGACAATGAAACAGCCACTGCCGCACCACAATTGCTTCGCAGGTATAGTGAACTAGAATACTTTCTAGTGGCGCGAACGGAAGGGAAATGGGCGCTCTTGACACGCCGGACGCCATTGACGGCCGCTGACACGCCGGACGCCATTGACGGCCGCTGGTGGCGCTGCAGGTCTCTTTTGATGATGATATGTAGTGTTTAATGGCGCAAGGGCCAGGTTTGGCCAAAGAGCGCCATGACAAATGGTAGTGTTATCGATGTATTATGGAGATGTGACTTGGCTGTAAAGTGGCCTAAAAATTGTCGCTTTAAAGTGCGTAAAATCTACGTGCTATAAAATTATGGCGATGACTAATGACGATTACTAAGAACATTAAAATCCATCGTAGAAGAATGATGCAAAATCAAAAATATGTAGGATGTTAAAATTACTTGGAGCACTGCTGCCTCGCCAGAGCCCTTGAAAGACAAGGGCCTAGAGGCATGTGCTATACTTAAGAGATATCGCAGCAGCATCCTCTGAAGAGAGGACCCGCTACGAACATGTGGGGCTAAAAACATGTAGGACGACATCTTTCAGGAAATTTAGTACTGTGTTGGTGTCAAATAAAGGTTCTGGGCCGAGTAGCATTACGGGATGTAGGGGGATGTGCTGCCGGTATGCTAGGGAAAAATGTTTCCTTCTTTCAGATTCGGCTGCCCGACACTCCAGGAGGACGTGGAGGACGGTCAGCCTCTCCCCGCATCTACCACAGGTTGGAGGATCATTTTCAGTGAGTGAGAAGTTGTGTGTGCCAAATGTGTGTCCTATTCTGAGGCGACAGAATAGGACATCTGTTCGCCGTGATTTTGTTACGGAGGGCCAAGAACCTAACTGTGGCTTTATCACGTGCAGTTTGTTATTTACTTCTGCGTCCCATTTACGTTGCCAGTGGTTTCGCAGTTTCCTTCTTAAAAAAGGCTTCAGATCCGTGACAAGGACCGAAGCAGTAGGACTGACTGTATGCAATGAAATTGATGTGGCCATCTGGTCTGCTAGAACGTTACCCTCGATGCCCCTATGTCCAGGCACCCAGCATATAATGACATGCTGGTTAGACATATACGCTATACAGAGGACGGAATAGAGCTCAGTAATTACGGGGTTTCTGTGTTTACAGTGTGACTTCAAGGCTTTTACGACGCTTAAGGAGTCTGTAAATAAAATTGTTTTTTGAATATTTGATTTTCTGATATGTTTCACAGCCGACAATAGTGCATGGGCCTCAGCCGTAAATATGCTTGTTTCAGGGTGCAGTACACCGGATTCCGAGAAGGATGGCCCAATGGCTGCGTAGGACACCCCGGCATGCGACTTAGAAGCGTCTGTATAAAACTCTGTGCACGAGTACTTGTACTGGAGCTCCAAGAAGTGCATTTTGATATGTGTCTCTGACGCATGTTTAGTGACCTGTACAAAGGATGTGTCACACTCTATCAGCTGCCACTCCCAGGGTGGTACTATCTTAGCTGGAGGCATTAGGCGTTGGTCGAGAACTGGGACATCCATTTCCGTGCTAAGTTCTCTTACACGCAGTGAGAAAGGAAGTCTCACAGAGGGTCTGTTATGAAAAAGTGTTTCACATGTCAAGTCGTTAACGGTTGTGAAACACGGATGTTCCTTATTAGAGCGCACTTTGAGAAAATAGTTGAAGCTGATGTAAGTTCTCCGAAAATGGAGTGACCACTCATCGGACTCAACATACAAACTTTCAACAGGGCTTGTTCTAAATGCGCCAGTGGCCAGACGGATTCCCAGATGGTGAACGGGGTCTAACATCTTAAGTGCGCTCGGTGCGGCAGAGTGATATACTGCGGCTCCATAGTCTATTCGCGACCGAACTAGGCTCCTGTAAAGATTTAACAGGCACTTCCTGTCGCTACCCCATGTTGTGTGGGATAGGATTTTAAGTAGGTTCATTGTTTTTAGACATTTTTCTTTAAGATGTTTTATGTGAGGAATGAATGTGAGCCTAGAGTCAAGAATAACACCAAGGAATTTGTGTTCTTTGCTGACAGGAATTTGGTGTCCGCCCAGTTCTACACAAGGATCTGGGACCAGGCCTCTCTTTCTTGTGAAGAGAACACAAGAACTTTTGTGGGGGTTGACCTTAAATCCGTTTTCGTCTGCCCACTTGGAAACCTTGTTCAAGCCCTGCTGTACCTGTCTTTCGCATACTGTGAGGTTGCAGGATTTGAAGCCTATTTGTATATCATCTACGTATACGGAATAAAAAATGGCAGGTGGTAGTGAAGCACGTAGCGTGTTCATCTTGACGATAAAGAGAGTGCAGCTGAGCACGCCTCCCTGGGGTACACCAGTTTCCTGCGTAAAGGGACGTGAGAGTTCATTGCCGACTTTTACTCGGAAGGTACGATTTGACAAATAGCTTTCAATTGTGTTCAGCATATTTCCACGGATGCCAATTTCCGACAGGTCTCGCAAGATCCCGTAACGCCATGCCGTGTCATATGCCTTCTCCATATCGAGGAATATCGATAGAAAAAACTGTTTATGTATAAAGGCATCGCGGATATTTCCTTCCATGCGCACAAGGTGATCGGTTGTGGACCGCCCTTCTCGGAATCCACACTGATAAGGATCGAGTATATTGTTGAGCTCAAGGAAATGTATAAGTCTGCGATTTATCATTTTTTCAAAAAGCTTACACAGACAATTAGTTAGAGCTAACGGACGGTAACTAGCCGCCAAGGAAGGGTCTTTTCCCTGCTTTAGGACAGGAACCACAATCGCTTCTTTCCATGTGGATGGGAGGTATCCCGAAGCCCAAATAGTATTGTATAGTGTAAGAAGTGTAACTTGTGCGTCAGTATGTAGGTGTCTGATCATGTCATACATGACTCTGTCTGGTCCCGGTGCAGTGCTTTTACATGTGTTCAAGGCAGCTCTCAACTCGGCAATACCGAAAGGCCGGTTATACGGTTCATTCTGCCTGGATTTTCGTATGATTGGCTTACGTTCTATTATTTCTTTATGTTTAAGAAAGGACTGGGAATAATTGATTGAGCTTGACACACGCTCAAAGTGCTCCCCGAGTGAATCTGCCTGGTCTTGCAGGGTTTCGCCTTGTGTGTTTACTAAAGGGAGGGAGTATGTTTGTCGCCCTCTTATTCTACTAACCCTGTTCCAGACCTTGGCCTCATCTGTATACGAGTTGATACCTGTTAAAAAGTTCTGCCAGCTCTCTCTTCTGGCCTGTCGGCGGGTTCGCCTGCCTTGAGATTTTGCTTTTTTAAAATTGATAAGATTCTCCGCAGTGGGGGAGGCGCGTAGCAACCCCCACGCTTTATTTTGTTTCTTACGAGCGATCCTACAATCGTCGTTCCACCAGGGGACACGCCGTTTGCCTGCCAATCCATTTACTTGTGATATACATTTAGTTGCGGCATCTATGATGAAGGCTGTAAAGTACGCCACAGCTGCATCGATTTCTAAAGAAGACATATCAGCCAGCGAGATGTTAGTAAGAGTTCGAAATTTCTCCCATTCAGCTGTATGTATCTTCCACCTAGGAGCTTGTGGAGGAAATTCATTTTCTTTGGATGTTCTTAGCAGTACGGGGAAGTGATCGCTCCCGTAAGGATTGCTCGTAACTTCCCATTCGAGTT